>NC_031991.1:58649859-58797100 GCF_001879085.1 Nicotiana attenuata
TAAAATACCCTCTTTGCTCGAGCAAGGTCAACATGACATTTGTGATTTGAAAGTTCCCCGCCCGGATTCGGGGAGGAACAATGGCACTCGCATACCCTTGATTTGGTAGAACTCTTGGGACTACACTTGGCGGTGGCGGAGGAGGGTCTGGAATATGATTGTTGTCATTTGCGTTGGCCTGACGGCCTCTACGTGGAACTTGAGGTGTTTGAACCTCTTCGGGCTCAAGATCATCTACCTCCTCCCCCGTATTCATGTTGCCAAGAGGGTCGTTTGCATTAAAAGCCATAGTACCTGAATGATCGACACAAAAAAAATTAGTAAACAAGAAGGAAAGAGAAGCAAAACACAAAACTAACCAAACAGATAGTCAACACCGTAAGCTCCCCGACAACGGCGCCAAAAAGTTGATCGCTACCGACTCGACAATACACAAAGGTAGGAAGAGCGGGTCGCAACAGCTTTTACCCGAATAGTGGTTCGGGATCAAATTTCCACAGGGAGCTAGTAGTGGATTTGTATTATCTGTCTAGACTAGTGATGCGATTGTGCTTCTAATATCACTTCAAACATCTTTGGTTTTGATTTATATATCTACTATTATAAGACTAATGTTTAGAACTAAATTATGCTACGTGAATATTGCTAAGGTGTATTTAATATAGAGAAAGGCACTAGGGTCGTGGCATTGCCTAGGTGGCTAATTAACGGGTAGATGCTACTAAGGATAGATTGACATATTTGCGGCTTATGCTATAACCGTTGCACAATTGTACCCACTCTCACACCTCTCGGTAGAGAGAGTGATTTTGCCCAATTGACTCTCTCGAGACCAATTGGGTAGGCCAATTGGACCAAGTAACTAGTGTTCAAGTAGGGTGATTACTGTCTCGAGATTTAACCCGTTAATTGGGACTACCATTTCTCATGGGTCCTTCCCAATTCCTTGTTGGGTCAATTTTGGGGTCATAGACTCTCTTTCTCAAGAAGAGTTAAACCCACCAATCTAGAATCAGTGTTTGCAACCACCAATCCTTAATTAAAACCTAAAATTAACCCAAATAACAAACACCCAATATCAATCTAACCTTAGATGGCAACACCCATCAATTACCCACACTAGGGTTGAGCCACAACCCTAGCTAGTGAGTTTAGCTACTCATGCTAGATGCAAAAATTAAAGAAATAGATGAATAAGTAAACATATTAATTAATTGCTAGGAAGAAAATACAATATTGAAGAGCAAAAGTGCCAAAAATGGCTAAACTATTCGGTCTCACGAGCTTAGCAGCTTCAGAAAAATAAAACTTGACCTAAAAATGGAAAAAGGTCCTATTTATACTGGGCTGGAAAAACTGGACAAAAATACCCCTGCGGGGTCAGCGCGGACCGCGCAAACATGACCGCAGCCACACAGGCTCTTGAAGTCTTGGTTTCTGCTTCTCTAAAGTTGAGGACCGTGGACCGTGTAAAAATGTAGCGCGGCCACGGTGGTAGCGCGGCCGTGCAAAAATGAACGCGGGCCGCTTTGTTTGGAAGGGGTCAATTTTTGGCCCTCTGAATCTCTGCTCCGCGAACCGCATAAAAGTATAGCGCGGCCGCGAAGCCTGACCGCGGACCGCGTGGAAATGACCGCGGCCGCGTAGCCTTCCCCTTGAATATGCCATTCTCTGAACCTCCTAGTGCGGCCGCGTTCACTGTTGCGCGGTCCGCACTAGGTTCTCTTTTCCTCAACTTCCTTAGTCTTTGACACTTGAGCGGGTTTCACTCATTTTCGAGCCGATATTTGACTTTCGTCGCTTTTGTCGATCAAACCTGCAATAAAGTACAACTTGTGAGCATTTTGGGACTATTTTGTAGCAATTTATAACCAAAGCATAGGCAAGTAGGGGTATAAAACACGTTAAGATCCTAACTTATCACTCATCAAGAACATGGCTGAAGAACTCAAGAAGTTGACAGGTCGAGTTCAGGGTGTCGAAAGAGGCAAAGGGATAGAAGGTTTGAACTATGAAGACCTATGCATACAGCCGGATGTAGAACTGCCGGAGGGTTACAAACCTCCCAAGTTCGAAATGTTTGACGGTACAGGTGATCCCAGGGTTCATCTGAGGACCTATTGTGATAAGTTTGTCGGGGTCGCAAGGGTGAAAAGATCCGGATGAACCTTTCATGAGGAGTCTTACGGGAGATGCTTTGTTCTGGTACATCAGCCAAGATCCTAAGAAAGGGTCCAACTGGGTGAGTATGGCATCAGATTTCATGGACCGATTCAGGTTCAATACAGAATATGCACCAGATGTTTTCTACATTCAGAATCTTAAGAAGAAACCCACCGAGACTTTCCGCGAGTATGCTACTCGATGGAGGTCGGAAGCAGCCAAAGTCATGCCATCTTTGGACGAGGAACAAATGAACAAGTTCTTCGTCAGAGCACAGGATCCGCAATATTACGAAAGATTGATGGTTATTGAAAACCATTAATTCTTTGATATCATCAAACTTGGGGAAAGAATCGAAGAAGGCATGGTAACAAACTTTGAGGCACTACAGGCCATAAACAAGGCATTACAATCAGGCGACATATCAAAGAAGAAAGACGTTGGGGAAGTAATGGTGGCTCAAGGCCCGAAATCTCCACTTACATATCAAACACCTCCACCGACATATCAAACACCTCCACCCACATACCAAGAACCACCACCTACATATCAACCATCATCTCCCAGATATTCTCAACCAACCACTGTCTATCATACCTATAATTCCCAACCATCTCATTTCCAGTCACCTCCAACTCGCCAAAATTATCCAAGACCACGACCCAATTTTGACCGTAAGCCACCCAGACAATATACCGCTATTGCTGAACCTATCGAGCAGCTGTATGAAAGGTTGAAAGCCGCTGGTTACGTCACCCCTGTTCTCGCTGTAGCATTAGAGAATCTATCCCAATGGGTCAATCCAAACAAAACCTGTGCATACCATTTCGGTATGAAAGGGCACACCATTGACGAGTGCCGATCATTGAAAGATAAGATCCAGACACTGATTGACAAAAAGGTCATACAGGCAAAAGAAGTTGCACCCAATGTTCGCAACAACCCTCACCCGAATCATAGGGGTGGTGGGATACATGTGATAGAGATAGACGAAGAATGGGATCCTGAGGGGTCGATAGGGCTTATTCGAGAAGGCGATGACTTTAAACCCTCAATCACACTTACTCCTATCGTAGTACAGACTCAGTCACTAATCGAGGTTGAGGTAGCTGCACCAGTTACATTTGAGGTAGAGGTAGCTCCACCTGCAGCCAACCCTGTTCCGTTTGAAGTTGAAGTGGCCACACCTTTCACGGTGACAGTGACAACCACACCTCCTTTCAATTCAAAAGCAATACCCTGGGATTACGTTGCCGAAGCTAGGAGGAAAGGAAATGCAAAGATTGAGGAATCCGATGCCGCACAAGGAATGACTAGGACCGGAAGAATCTATACACCTGAACACTTGGGAGGGCAAAGTAAGGATGCCACTACTTAGCAGCCTGTCATTGAAATAGGGCCAGATGACCTTTGGAGGAAAGTAAAAGCAAAGGAATACTCCGTCATCGATCATTTGAACAAAACCGTAGGTCAGATATCCATACTGGCACTGTTGCAAAATTTAAAGGCGCACAAGAATGCATTGATGAAGGTGTTGAGTGAAGCTTATGTGCCCAATAATATCACAAGCGGGGAAATGGCTAACATGGTAGGGTAGGTGTTGGAAAGTCACAAAATCACTTTCCACGAGGATGAGTTGCCGCCTGAGGGTTTGAATCACAATAGGGCACTACACATCACAGTACAATGCGAAGGTTACTTCATTACCAGGGTCCTAATTGATGGAGGATCCAGTCTCAATGATTTTCCATTGACAACACTGAAGAGGTTGGGCAAAGGCCTATACGAGATACGAGAAGGGACGATGAACGTGAAGGCTTATGATGGGTCTCAAAGAGCTACCATCGGAGAAATTAATCTTTGTTTGCAGATGGGGCTGACTTGGTTCGACGTCGAGTTTCAGGTGCTCGACATACCAGCCTCATACAATCTTCTGTTGGGCCGACCATGGATACATGCTGCTGGGGATGTGGCTTCCACACTACATCAAGCCGTGAAATTCGAATGGAACCATCAGGAAGTGATCATTCACGGGGACGGGAGTAACCCCATTTACACCAGTCAAACCATCCCGGTTATCAGAAATAGAAGAAGGCTAGGAGGAGAAACTTATCATCACATCGAACGTGTCAATGCCGTTGAGAAAGACAAGTGGTGGAGCAGCAAAATAGAAAGCATACCAGCATGGTCTGGGTATGAGCCCGACAAAGGACTTGGGAAGAATCTCTAGGGTATTACCAAACCAATACAGCTAAAACGTCATGGTACTACCTTCGGGCTCGGATACCAGTATACATGGCAGGAGTATGATGATTGGTCGCCTCCATGGCGTGGGCCTTATTACCCTCTCAAACAACCAGTGTCACATCTGGGTCAAACTTTTCACCAAGCTGATACAATATGGGGGACTGCAGAAGAAGAAACATTAGCTGGGCTGAGGAATTTATTCTTGGAGGACGAAGACATGGATTGCAGTGCAATAATTGAGGAGGAGGAGGAAGAAGGCCTCACTATTCGGACTGTGGAGAGGGGAGTTGTTCTTAGGACTGGACCGCCACACCATCCCGGGCCTGCCGAGTCCCTGGGTAGCTTGGCAGATTTTATTTCTATAGCCATTCTAGGCATTTAAGATTTTCAGTAATTTGGTTTTAAAGACTTACTTATTTCAAAACAAATGCTCGATTCATCGAGCCGTACTTGTCTGGATGTTTTTCAGTTTTAATCAAATGCATTGGTCTTTATTATTCATTATTATTTTCTACACTGTTTCTTTCTGCGGTGTTATTATTACTTTTCCTGATGAACCGGTGACGGTGACATGTAATGAGGCAACACAATATGAGGGTAGTGATTCTGATGAAGAAGATGAAATACCCGAGGAAGTTATTAGGGAGGTTGAATACTTTGAGAATAAGCCTAAGTCCAACCTGGACGAAACCGAAGTAGTAAATTTGGGGGACGCCGAGACCGTCAAGGAGACTCGCATCAGCACTCACTTGTCACCAAGAGAAAGAAGAATACATTCATTTCTTAAAGGAGTATGAGGACATTTTCGCATGGTCATATGATGACATGACCGGTTTGAGCACGTCCATAGTGGCTCACAAGTTGCCTACCAATCCCATGTGTCCGCTAGTGAAGCAGAAACTCAGAAAATTCAAACCAGATATGAGCTTGAAAATCAAGGAGCAAGTTACTAAGCAGGTCAAAGCCAAAGTCCTCAGGGTGTTTAAGTACCCAACCTGGTTAGCCAACATTGTGCCAGTTCCGAAGAAAGATGGGAAAGTTAGAGTATGTGTTGACTATCGAGACCTAATAGAGCAAGTCCCAAGGACGACTTTCCACTGCCAAACATACACATCCTGATCAACAATTGCACCAAGCATGAACTCCAATCCTTTGTAGATTGCTTCGCGGGTTATCACCAGATCTGGATGGATGAAGAAGATGCAGAGAAAACAACTTTTATTATACCATGGGGGGTATACTGCTACAAGATGATGCCATTTGGTCTAAAGAATGTTGGGGCTACCTGCATGAGAGCCATGACAACCATCTTCCATGATATGATACACAAAGAAATAGAGTTGTATGTGGACGACGTCATTATCAAATCCAAGAGGGTCGCGGATCACATAGCGGACTTGAGAAAGTTCTTTGACAGGTTAAGGAGGTACAACTTAAAATTGAACCCCACAAAGTGTGCATTCTGGGTTCCCACAAGAAAGTTACTGGGATTCATTGTCACTCGTCGAGGGATCAAGCTGGACCCGTCTAAAGTTAAGGCTATTCAGGAGTTACCACAACCTAGGAGCAAAAAGGACGTGATGAGCTTCCTAGGACGTCTCAACTATATCAGTCGCTTCATAGCGCAGTCCACAGTCATATGTGAACCCATCTTCAAGATGCTGAGGAAAGATGACGGAACAAGCTGGACCGAGGATTGTCAGAAAGCTTTCGACAAAATCAAGGAGTACCTGTCCACACCACCAGTCTTGGTCCCGCCAGAGCCAGGACGACCATTGCTACTCTATCTATCTGTATTGGGTGGAGCTTTTGAATGTGTTCTGGGACAACATGATGAGACAGGGAGAAAGGAGCAAGCCATATACTACTTGAGTAAGAAGTTCACACCTTACAAAGCATGGTACTCCCTGCTGGAACGCACTTACTATGCTTTGATCTGGACGGCCCAAAAATTGAGGCATTACTTTAGTGCCTATACCACATACCTTATATCCAGGATGGACCCTTTAAATTACATATTTCAGAAACCCATGCCGACTGGAAAGTTAGCCAAGTGGCAGATACTATTGAGTGAGTTCGATATCATCTACGTAACTCAAAAGGCGGTCAAAGACAAGCAATGGCAGATCATCTTGCTGAAAATCCGGTGGGAAGAGAATACGAACCCTTGAAAACGTATTTTCCTGATGAATAGGTATCATTCGTAGGAGAGGACATTGCCGAAGCATACGACGGTTGGAGGATGTTCTTCGACGGAGCTCCGAATTTCAAAGGAGTGGGCATTGGAGCAGTTTTTGTATCAGAAATGGGTCAACATTATCCGGTATCTGCTAAACTCAGATTAAGCTGGCAATGAAAGAAGAGGTTCGCCCGTGGTTGGCCCAGCACTTGGCAGCTCCGGGCACTGTCCCAGTTTGGTTGAAGGCAGGAGAGAAAATTCTGAGAAACACGTTCCGTTTTGAAGCAAAGGGGTGGTTGACCTTCGTGTGTAGTAGGCTTGACCCTTCAGCTCATGATCACACAGTTCCTATTCCTCGTGCAGTGTTAGTAGCTTCCATTATGCCTGGTTTTCCTCTGAATGTGGGCAACATCATGTCAAGAGTGATTTCTACGGTAGGGCAGGAGACAAACACAGACTACCCCTTCCCAAACACTCTTTCCCTGTACTTCAGAGAGTTGAAGGTAAAGAAGAAGAAATTTGATGTTCAGGTAGATCCAGTGGCCCCCTACTCATGGTACAGTCAGTTGGGTCCCGACAACCCAAAGAGGTCCAAAAAGCCTCAGGCATCCACTTCCACCGCACCTGGCCAGTCTGAGGAGCCAGCGGTTATTCAGCAGTCCACTGAGCCTTCCACTATCCCAGCTACCAGTAAGACATTGCCTCAGGGTCCTTCTTCTAGTGCTGGTCCATCTACTGCAGCAGACCAAGATGTCCCTTCCTCGAAGACCCACAGGTTCACTGCCCACCAGCTTGCTCAGTCTCTAGCCAGTTTGAACAACTGGATGTCAGCTGCGACATCCAAGTTGTCAAACTTGGCCACTGTAGTTTAGACACAGTCAACCCCTTCCACAGTTAAGATCCCTCCTTCTATTGAGGAGACACTTAAGATGATCCTGGCCAATCAGGAAAAGATAATGGAGACACAGAATGCCTTGGCTAAGGCAGTTGGAGCACACAGCACAGCACTGGGTAAACTTGCTAGGGAGCACAGGAAATTGAGGAATCAGAAGGCCTCCAAGGAGTCAGTGATGAAGTTGAGGGAGGTGGATAAGCTTTTGGCGGATCAGATGCCACTTGACTTGCTTTTCGGGGAGCCAACTGTTGATCCAGCAGCAGTTCAGCCACAACAGGAGGAGACCCCCAGGCCGAGGAAGAAGAGGAAACTCCCTAGCACTGAGGGAGTTGTGATAGAGGTGGCCCAGGTTCATGAGGGTACATCCAGTGTCCCACCGGTGGTTCAGCCTGTTCTTGATCCAGCTCATGTCCCAGCAGCACAGCAGCAGCAGGTCGGAGACCAGTCTGAGGTCCCGGCTACTACGGAGGATCCAGGGACGACAGGAGACCCCACGCATGTGGACTAGGCTTGAGGGGCCTCTCTATATCCTTTTACTATGTTTTTGAGCTATCTTGGTAGTTGGCATTCGGGACAATGCCAGCTTTTATTCGTGGGGGTGCGCCCTACCATTTTGATTCTGATACATTGGATGACTGTATATATTTATTTCATTTCTAGTCTATGTTTTGGATTGTTTTTTTTTTTGGTTTTTAAATAGTTGGCCTGTATATAACTTTTAACTTTGGCTACTTTTAGACTCCTATGTATATATTCATCCCGTTGTATATTCTACTCCCCATTGTACATATTCATTCGGTTTTTCTAATTTTCGTTCAAATTTTTTGTTTTTTTTAGCCTAGTAGTGAGGCTCGTAGCCTTTTATTTCGATTTTAGTGTTTTCAATAAGCCCTTGGTTTTCTTAATGCCACGGTTCTTTCCAAGGGTAGTGTGTTGTGCGAACCGGGTGGCTCTTCCCAATGATAGATGGCGTGACAACCTTCTTAAGGGTTTGAGTCCGTTTTTGATTTTTCTTCTTTTGATTTTCAAAATTTTGTAGTTAAGAGGACCTCAGGCAAGCTTCACTTGGGCCTAACACATTTTCTTTTGATCCCATGGTCAAAGACATAATGTTGTGTTTAGGATGGTGAAAATTGTGGCCTTGAGACTCTTGTGTTGACCAAACAATCATCATATGGTCGTGTGGGGCCATTGTGCGCTTGAATTGGAACTAAGGTCGTTGTGGGCTCTCAACTCGATATCTTTAGCAAACCTTGAGTGTGTGTGTGGTGAGAAGTTGAAGTATGAGTCTAAGCTCCAAGCCAACAGTCTAGAACTTGCTCTGAATGTTTGTTGAGGCGAAATCATAGGCGAAACTTGACTTGAGAAGTGAATATTGGCCCTCCTTGATCCGAACTTCCAAATTTGAACAATTTCCATAACCTACCAATGAAATGATCCCTAGTTCAACCCTTTTGAGCCTTAACCTTATTCTTTCATGAACCAAAGCTACAAGCCTATAACCGTTCTCAATGAGACCCTCTCTTGGCACCCAAATCTTCCCTTGAGCGATGGCAAATACCTAAGTTTGGGGGGGGTTGAGACAAGAAAGGATTCAATGCGGTAAAGAGGCACAAAAGCAAAAGAAAAGGAAGGCAATGAAAAAGAGAAAAAGACAAAAAGAAATGCAAAAGTGAATAAGAACCGGAAAAGGGGATTCAAAGAAAACAAAGTGAAAAAGGCTGTGTAAAAGTAGAAAAAGGAGAAAGGTTTAAAGTGCAAAAGAAAGAGTGACAATGTGTCTCTCTAACCCCTTGAAAGAATTGAAAGAAGTGAAATACTCAAATGAGTCAAAAAGTATGCCATAATGAACCAAAAGAAGTGCTAAAGGGAAGATTGAACCTAAATGAACAAAAACATATCCTACCTTCACCCAAAAGCCTTCACAAAGACTCCTCAAAAGCCCTATATGATCTTGAGTTGAGGGAAGCCTTCATTAGTGGATACTTACATAAGGGGCAAGCATATGGTACCTAAGGCTGGACTTATGACCTTCTTTGTGAGAGAAATGAGTGAAAACAAAAATCCATCAACCTCAGGTTGTGTGTCATTACTCTAAAAAGTGAGGTTCGCTTAGGGAGAGTTGAGGATGTGTGAGTTTGGATTCCACAAAGACCAAGGTATTTGAGAAAAGCGCCTTGATGAAATGAGTCAACCCTTGATGCTCTCGTGTCACATTCGATCCATAGTTCTTAAAAGATTAAAAATGTGTTAATGTTGCATTCGTATTGAGGGCAATTGTTAGTCCCAATTGATGCGTGATGAGGCTTCCTTAGGATAAGCTGGAATTACTTGGATGTTTCCTTTTTAGGGGTGGGTCTTCTTCTATTTGCTTGAGGACAAGCAAAGGTCTAAGTTTGGGGGAGTTGATAACTGTGANGTGTGTTTTTGTGAAACAACGGGTATGATTTCTTGATTAGTAACTGAGTAGGGACAACTAGGACCCATAATCTGAGCAAATAAATTGGACTTACATGAAATCCCTGTCCTCAGTTCAGTTTTGCCCTACGCGGCCGCGCATCATTTCTGTGTGGTCCGCGCCAGACTAGCGCGGCCGCGCACCAAAACAGTGCGGACCGCGTCAGTGAGATTCAGAGAGTGGTGTCTCTGGAGCATCTTGACCGCGGTCCGCGCTCCAGTTTTACGCGGTCCGCGCCAGTCCAGCGCGTCCGCGTGACTCTTTTGCGCGGTCCGCGCCTCTGCTATTCTGCATTCCTGTTGTTCACCCATGCTTTCAAATGTACCATACAATTCACTGCATATGCCTCAACTAACAATGTTAGACTTTCCTTTGCAGATCATGGTAAAGCAACGAGGGGGAAAAGAACAACAACCTGGGAAGGGTGGCTCCTCCCGAGGGGGAAAAGGGAAGCGGGTTGTTAAACTCACTCCCCAGACTCGGGAGAACATCAAAAAGACCCGCAAGATAATACGGGAAGCTGATAGAGCTGCCTCCCATTCTTCGGGGAGTGAGTACGCCCCATCCCGGAGTATTACTTCTGAATTTGCTCCAACTCACATGTCTCTTTCGCTTCAATTGCATGACTCTCCCTCAGCTTCACCTACCTCCAAGGGACCAACTGATAAAAGCCTCAAGAAACCGGTGAATGTAGTTTTGGACTCGTCTGATGAGTCCGAGGATAGAAGTGAGGCACAATACTCCACCTCCCCCACAGCTTCATTGTCTGGGGAGAGTGCAGGATACGGCGAGGGGGGTGAACCCCAAGTTGGTGGTATTGAGAGAACAAGAAAACCGGAAGCATGGGCTGATAGATTTGTCAGTGAAATAGCCTTCCACAGATTTCGAGAGTGGTGGCCCAAAAGAAAGTTGATTCCGGAGAGGCAATTTATTGATTCTGATCTTCTTCCTCTAAACCCACATGTGCAAGCACAATTCCGAACTAGAGAGGGTTGGGGGTTCTTCAAGGAACGTTGCATAGTTGCAAATGAACATATGGTGAAAGAGTTTTACTGTAATGTCTATCATGTGGTGAGAGATTCAAAGGTTCCAAAAGTGAGGGACAAGGTGGTGATGTTTGATAGGAAGTCTCTGAACGAATTTTTGGGGTTCAATGAAGAAGATGAAACCCAATACTTGGAAAAGCTGGCAATGAAAGAAGAGGTTCGCCCATGGTTGGCCCAGCACTTGGCAGCTCCGGGCACTGTCCCAGTTTGGTTGAAGGCAGGAGAGAAAATTCTGAGAAACACGTTCAGTTTTGAAGCAAAGGGGTGGTTGACCTTCGTGTGTAGTAGGCTTGATCCTTCAACTCATGATCACACAGTTCCTATTCCTCGTGCAGTGTTAGTAGCTTCCATTATGGCCGGTTTTCCTCTGAATGTGGGCAACATCATGTCAAGGG
Source organism: Nicotiana attenuata (assembly GCF_001879085.1). Classification (NCBI taxonomy): domain Eukaryota; kingdom Viridiplantae; phylum Streptophyta; class Magnoliopsida; order Solanales; family Solanaceae; genus Nicotiana; species Nicotiana attenuata. The sequence goes on from NC_031991.1 coordinate 58,661,243, forward strand.
TGATTTCTATGGTAGGGCAGGAGACAAACACAAACTACCCCTTCCCAAACACTCTTTCCCTGTACTTCAGAGAGTTAAAGGTAAAGAAGAAGAAATTTGATGTTCAGGTAGATCCAGTGGCCCCCTACTCATGGTACAGTCAGTTGGGCCCCGACAACCCAAAGAGATCCAAAAAGCCTCAGGCATCCACTTCCACCGCACCTGGCCAGTCTGAGGAGCCAGCGGTTATTCAGCAGTCCACTGAGCCTTCCACTATCCCAGCTACCCCTGAGACATTGCCTCAGAGTCCTTCTTCTAGTGCTGGTCCATCTACTGCAGCAGACCAGGATGTCCCTTCCTCGAAGACCCACAGGTTCACTGCCCACCAGCTTGCTCAGTCTCTAGCCAGTTTGAACAACTGGATGTCAGCTGCGACATCCAAGTTGTCAAACTTGGCCACTGTAGTTCAGACACAGTCAACCCCTTCCACAGTTGAGATCCCTCCTTCTATTGAGGAGACACTGAAGAAGATCCTGGCCAATCAGGAAAAGATGATGGAGACACAGAATGCCTTGGCTAAGGCAGCTGGAGCACACAGCACAGCACTGGGTAAACTTGCTAGGGAGCACAGGAAATTGAGGAAGCAGAAGGCCTCCAAGGAGTCAGTGATGAAGTTGAGGGAGGATGTGGATAAGCTTTTGGCGGATCAGATGCCACTTGACTTGCTTTTCGGGGAGCCAACTGTTGATCCAGCAGCAGTTCAGCCACAGCAGGAGGAGACCCCCAGGCCAAGGAAGAAGAGGAAACTCCCTAGCACTGAGGGAGTTGTGATAGAGGTGGCCCAGGTTCATGAGGGTACATCCAGTGTCCCACCGGTGGTTCAGCCTGTTCTTGATCCAGCTCATATCCCAGCAGCGCAGCAGCAGCAGGTCGGAGACCAGTCTGAGGTCCCGGCTACTACAGAAGATCCAGGGATGACAGGAGACCCTACGCATGTGGACTAGGCTTAAGGGGCAAGCATATGGTACCTAAGGCTGGACTTATGACCTTCTTTGTGAGAGAAATGAGTTAAAACAAAAATCCATCAACCTCAGGTTGTGTGTCATTACTCTATAAAGTGAGGTTCGCTTAGGGAGAGTTGAGGGTGTGTGAGTTTGGATTCCACAAAGACCAAGGTATTTGAGAAAAGCGCCTTGATGAAATGAGTCAACCCTTGATGCTATCGTGTCACATTCGATCCATAGTTCTTAAAAGACTAAAAATGTGTTAATGATGCATTCGTATTGAGGGCAATTGTTAGTCCCAATTGATGTGTGATGAGGCTTCCTTAGGATAAGCTGGAATTACTTGGATGTTTCCTTTTTAGGGGTCGGTCTTCTTCTATTTGCTTGAGGACAAGCAAAGGTCTAAGTTTGGGGGAGTTGATAACTGTGATGTTAACACGTTTTATGCCCATACTTGCCTATGCCTTATGTATGAATTGTCATGAAATAGACCCACAATGCTTACAAAGTGCGCTTGATTGCAGGTTTGAGCGACAAGATGATGAAAGTCAAGAATCAGCTCGAAACGGAGTGAAACCTGCTCAAGTATCAAAAATCATTGAAGTAGGGACAGGAGGACCTAGCGCGGACCGCACTGATTTGTTGTGCGGCCGCGCTAGGAGATTCAGAGAGCACCCATTTCAGGAGACTCCAAGCGCAGTCAACGCTCATTTCTACGCGGTCAGCGCTGGTGTCTACACGGTCGCGCTTCAGTGTTGTGCGGTCCGCGCTCATTAGCCTGTGCCGCCGCGCTACTTCTTTGTGCGGTCCACGTCCCCGGTTCCAGAAGTGAATGATCGAAGGCCAAGACCCCTACGCGGCCACACTGCATTTATGCGCGGTCCGCGCCAGCCCCGCAGGGGTATTTTTGTCCGATTTTTCTGGCATAGTATAAATAGAATATTTTATTATTTCTAGGTCAAGTTTTAGACATCAGATAGCAGCAGCACTCGTGAGATTCAAGTTTTAGCCTATTTTGGGCATTTTAACCTTGTTTTAACGTGGATTCGTGTAGATTAACTTCCTAGTTAATTATTATGTTGATTTTATCTACTTCTTCTTTAATTTCTGTTGCTATTATGGCTAGCTAAACCCATTAGCTAGGGTTGTGGCTCAACCCTAGTGTGGGTAATTAATGGGTGTGATTGTTTAGTGCTTGAATGATGTTGGGTGTTTGATATTTGGGTTGATTTTATGTTTTAACTAGGATTTGGTGGTTGCAAACACTGAGTCTAGCTTAGTGAGTCTTGACTCTTCTTGAGAAAGAGTGTCTATGACTCCAAAGTTAACCCAACAAGGAATTGGGATGGACCCATGAGAATGGTAGTCCCAATTAACGGGTATGACCTCGAGAGAGTGATTACCCAACTTGAACCCTCAGTCGCTTGGTTTGTTAGCCTACCTAATTGGTCTCGAGAGAGTTAATTGGGCAAAATCACTCTTTCTACCGAGAGGTGTGAGAGTGAGTGCTATCGTGCAACGGTTATATCATCAGCCCCATAATCATCATTCTCGTTTTAGGAATCTCTACCCGTTAGTTGACCACCTAGGTAAATGCCACGACCTTAGTGCCTTTCTCTATCTTGCATACAATCTAGATTAAATCTCTTCGCATAATTTAGTTACAATTAGTAGTTGTTAAATTGTAGTTGATAATCACAAAAACCCAAAAATGATAGAAGATCAATTAGAAGCAAACAGGCAATTCTAGGCTAAACAAATATCCAACTCCCTTTCTAACTCCTTGTGGAAATTGACCTCGATACCACTATTGGGTAAAAGTATTAGCACCCACTCTTCCTAAGGTTGAGTCAGCTGCGACCTAATCATGGGGTCAGAGTATAAATATGACTTCTTGAAACTACTCACACTTTACACACTCTGACCTGTCAAGCAAGCCTAAAGCACAGTGCACTTCCTTGTTTTCAAATCTCATCTTTTACTCATCAAGTGTTGATTTCCTATTACATTTCACTACTGGTATGTTCATTTCAATGAATTAATTTCATCTTTTTCTTTTTTTTTTCATTTTTTTTATCTTTGTTTTAGTTTTCTTCTTTATCTAGGGGTAGGTTCATGCCAAATATGTCAAATTGATGCTTAATTCTTGCTTAGAAACATATGGGTAGTGTTTGAATGCATAATGGGGGCTAGGGTTAGTAGCTTTTTTTGTCTAATTGCCATAAATCATGCCTAACTAGTGAAAAACCTAGTATTGATCGTACCTCAGTGCCGATATGATTTGAATTTCGCGGCCGCACACATTTTTGTGCGGTCCGCGATAGGGCATGCGGTCGCATACAAAATTGTGCGGTCCGCGATACCCTAGTTTCAAGGCACTTTTAATTGCTTAGATTGTGCGAATGCACTCAATTTTGTGCGGTTCGCGGTTGCACCCAATTTTGTGCGATCCGCGGTTGGTTATCTTCGGAGACTAAGTAGTCTGAAACTGGTATCTCCGCGGCCACACTCAAAATCGTGCAATCCGCGATGAGAATTCCGCGACCGCATTCAATTTTGTTCGGTCCGTGCTGCCCTATTCTGAGAAGCAATGTCTTTCTTTTCAACTGTAATTCAATAACACCTGTTGAACCCCAATTCTAACTGACTTTCACTACTTGTGTGTTGCAGACAATGGTGCGTTCCCAAGGTCGAGGTGATACTTCCAAAGGGAGGGCAGAACCCTCCCGAGGCCGGGGTCGAGGAAAACCCAACATACCTCTATTAGTTCAAAAGATAATAAACAAGAAAGCTACAGCCAATAGAGTCCCCGATTCCTCAAACACTAGTGAATACCTTCCATCCCGGGAGAATTCTGAGGGGGAATCTGTACAACCACGACCGGGGGTACACTCACAACAATTCCCCGATAGGCTTCGTTTAGTAAGTGAACCAACCTCCTCCTCTAGTTATTCTGCTGACCCAGAGGGAGGTAGTCAGACATCTGAACCATCTTCCCCACCTGCTACAACAGCTACCCCGATCAATTTAGATGATGATGATGAGGTCCCGGATGATGGAGAGGGGGTGATACAATTGTGGGAGGCATGGCTAGTTTAAGGAAGCCGAAGGTGTGGGCTAATAGGTTTATCAATGAGAAGGCATGCTCTAAATTTCGGGAGTGGTGGCCCCAAAGGTCGCTCACTCTTGAGTCACAGTTCATAACCAAAGACTTAAGCCAACACAATCCAAATGTCCTAAAGCACTTCACGGAGAGAAAATGATGGAAATGGTTCACCTGCCCTTCGCAAGATGCCAATGAATACCTCGTCAAGGAATTTTATGCCAGTGTTGCCCACATCAAAAAGGGTACAAAAGTGACGAAGGTCGGGAACTTAAAATCCGATTTGATGGCCAAGCACTAAATAGATATGTGGGGTTTGAGGAGGTTGAGGTTTGGTAATACTTGGAAAATCTAGCCTTGGGTGAGGTAGTCACCCATGGCTAGCTGAGATACTTACTATTCGGGGACAACGCCCGCATGGCTCACAGTAGGAGTGCCGATTGTTAGAGCCACCCTTAACTTTGAAGCAAAAGGGTGGCAAATATTTGTCTGCAGTCGTCTTGACCCATGCCAGTATGAAAATGTCCTTCCAATTTCCCGGGCAGTATTGGTAGCTTCCATCATAGCAAGATATCCTATTAATGTGGGGAACTTGATGTCCTACAACATCTCTAATGCAGTCCAAAAAGAAGAAAGATCGTATCCATACCCTAACTTCCTCACTGAGTATTTCAAAGATTAAAGGGTAGAGCCGAGACATTTTGATGTGGAGGTAAAGGCTAAAAAGCCTTTCTAATGGTATCACCTCCAGGGAGCGGACAACCCTAAATCCAAGGGTAAAGCCACTACCTCCACTGGCCAGTCTGAAGAGCCAGGGGTAGTGGCCATTGGGTCAGTTGCCGAGCCCTCCACAGCAACCGATACTTCTACTAGACCAGCAGCCAATCCTTCTCTATCTTCCGGACCATCTATCTTAGTGCCACTGCCAGTACGTTCATCTTCTACCTACCCTCAGACTGCACTGAGGATTTCCCAGACACTATCCAGTCTCAACAACTGGATGCAGGCAGCTACCACAATGCTGACTGCCATATCCAATGCACTGGTAGCACAGTCTTCAGCCCCAACAGCGCTTCAGGTACCTTCATCAGTGGAGGACTCATTGAAGATGATTTTGGACAGCCAGAAGAAGATCCAGGACGACCAGAAGAATATCCTGGACACTCTTGATACACATGGGAAGGTCATTGCAGACCTAACCAAGCAGGTTAAGAAGATAAAGAAGTCTCAAAACTAAAAGAAGTCCGTGGAGAAGTTGGCTAAGGAGGTTGAGAAGATTGCACATGCAAGAGATTTGCCAGTGGACCTGCTCATGGAGTCTACTATCCCAGCAGCACAGACAGCACCAGAGGCAGCAGCCGGCCAGTCTGAGGAGCTGGCTACAACATCACACACTGCTGAGGAGCTGATTCGGATGCTCAGCAACCCCGTAGTCCCACAGTCAGAGGATGTGGAGGTCCAGTTAGAGGACACGGAGGGTGCTGATGAGCCCATGCAGTCTGAGGACCCTACTCATGTGGAGGACCCAATGCAGACAGAGACCACATGGGGAGTTCTTTTTACTCTCTACCCCTTTTCCCTGTTCTTATTTGTTATTAGCATTGAGGACAATGCTATCTTTCATTTGGGGGGCGGTCCATTTTGATTTGATGACATTTGGTATGTAATAACCATTATATTATTTTTCACTTTTTATATGTATATATTTTTACCATTTTATGTATATATTCATTTCCATTATGTATATATTCGTTTTACTTTATTTTGTACATATTCAGTTTACTTTCCGTAGTTTACTTCATAACTTTTTTTCGTTATTTTTCCTTAGTAGCATAGATTCTTATTTCCTTTAGTAGCTTCTTTTTAAGTTGTTAGTTTTTTTTACCTTTGATGTGAACAATAAGCTTTTGGTTTCTTAATGCCACGGTTCTTTCCAAAGGTGGATGTTGTGTGAACCGGGTGGCTCTTCCCAACGATGGATGGCATGACAACCTTCTTAAGGGATTGAGTTCGTTTTCTTTATGTTTTGTTATATATAGTAGTAATGAATAAAAGTGTCTCAAGCAGGCTTCACTTGGTACTAACACATTTACCTTCGACCTTATGGTTAGAAACAAGTTGATTAACAAAGAATAGCTCTAGTTGTGAACTTTAGACTCTTGAGTTGAGCCATTTGTGATTTTAAATCTTAGCTAGGGTTGTTGTGGGCCCTCTTTAACAATCCAGCAACTTGAGAGGTGAGGTATTGAATTGCAAGTCCATGTTCCGTGCCAATAAGTCTAGAACTTGCCCTGAATGTTTTTCTAGGCTAAATTCTAAGAGTAGCTCAACTTGACAAATGATTGTAGGCTCTCCTTAATCCAATTTGAAAATTGAAAGCTTCCGTAGCCTACCAATGTGATATCCCTAGTCAACCCCTTTGAGCCTGAGCCTTTTTCATTCAATAGCCACATTATAAGCCTTTATCCATTTTATAATGACCCTCTCTTGGCACCCGATCTTTCCTTAGCATTCTTGATGAACAATCAACAAAAGCAAAAGTTTGGGGGAAAGACGAGGAATTTGAAAGTGATAAAAGGTACAAAAAAAAATGAAGAAGAGGAAAGGCAAAGAAAAGGAAGAAAGGCCAAAAAGAAATATGTCAAAAAGAAAGTGAAAGTTGAAGGGATTCAAAGAAAGCAATGATGAAAGGCATGGAATGATTAGAAAAGGAGAAAAATGATTGTCATAAGCAAGAGAGAGTAACAGTGTGTCTCTTCCCCTAAGGAAGAAGAAAATGACTCAAAGAGTCAAGAAAGTATGAGCCCAAAAGAGAAAAATGGAGTGCTGAAGGAAAGATGAAACCATCATAGTCCGATAAGTCCTACCTTGATCCAAAATCCTTCATTACATTCCCGCAAAAACCTATATGATTTCAAGTTGAGCGAGATTACATTAGTGGTGATTTACATAAGGGCAAACCTATGGTACTTAGAGCTGGACTTGTGACATTCTTTTGAGAGAGATGAGCGTACTTCTTCACAATCCTTGTTTTGAGTGTTACATTCTAAAGTGAGATTTGCTCATGGAGAGTAGAGGAGGAGGAGTTTGGGTTCCACAATGGCCTACGCGATAGAGCGAGCTTCCTTGATGAATTAAGTCAACTCTTGATGCTCTAGTGTCACAATAGAACTATGGTACTCAAAAGGTCAACATAGTATTAGTGCTAATTCATTTGTGTTTAGTGTAATTGTTAGTCCTAATTGATGCACGATTGATTCACCTTAGGTCAGCTGAAATATCCTTTTTACTAGTGGAAGTGAGAATTACCTTATTTGCTTGAGGACAAGCAAAAGCTTAAGCTTGGGGGAGTTGATAAGTGGGGATTTTAACCTATTATTTGCTCTCTTTTACTTGTGTTTTATGCCAAAAATGCTTGAAGGTATTCCCGGAAACTAATGAAATATGATTGCTTGCAGAAATTGTTCAAAATGAGCCAAAGGAACCTTAATCAACTCACAAAGGAGTCAAAAGTTGAACAAAAACCAAGGCTGGGAAAAGAGTTCTAATGCGCGGACCACACAAATATTGTGCGGCCGCGAAAGCCATGATGCAGCCGCGAGCATAATTACGCGGTCCGCATAAGGGAAATACAGAGAGTGTGATCTTTGGGCTAAAAGATGAGCGCGGACTGCACCAGAAATGTGCGGCCGCGATTGAAATTACGCGGACCGCGATGACTGAGGCTCAGAGCGCTTACAATTTAAGCAAAAGAGTGAAGTGTGGTCCGCATCAGAATTGTGTGGCTGCGGAAGTCCCTTGTGCGGCCGTGATCAAAATTGTACGGTCTGCGAAAGCTCAGCTCAACCGAGATCAAAAGTTGAAGAACGCGGACCGCTCTCAGAATTGTGCGGCCGCGAAAGCAACAGTGCAGCCGCACTCAAATTATGTGGCCGCACAACCTCCGCAGGGGCGTTTTTGTCAGATATTTTTAGCTCAGTATAAATAGAACTTTTTTGTCATTTTTAGGTCATGGGAAGTATTAGAGGAGCACCTGAGACGGCTGAGTTTTCTGTTTTGGGAAATTTAGTACTCGATTCATCCTTTAACATTAGATTTTCATCCTTTAATCATATATTATGAATTTTATCTTCATTTCATCTTTAATTTATGTTATTTCCATGGGTAGCTAAACTCATATATAGGGTTGTGACCCAACCCTAGTGTGGGCATTTGATTTTAGGGCTTGAATGTGAATGGGTTAGTGATATTTAGCCTAGTTCTTGCGATAAGTATAGAATTAATGGTTGCAAACATTGATTCATGCCTTTATGACTTAGTCTCTACTTGAGAAAGAGGGACTAAGTCTAGGAAAACTAGGCTAATAAGGAATTGGGGTGAACTCAAGAAATTGATAGCCCCAATTAAAGGGTTAAACCTAGAGATAGTAATACCCGACTTGAGCTAATATCACTTGAATTGCATGAATACCCATTTGGACTTGAGAAAGCCAAATTGGGCAAAATCACTCAAACTACTGAGAGGTATAGAGTGAGTACCTTGTTGTGATAGTTATATTATGACCCCAACTAATCAAGCTTGCCCTAGATTCTTGCTACCCGTTGGATATCCACCTAGGTAGAAGTCACGACCCTAGTCTCTTTAACCATTTGAAAATCAACAACAAAAATATTGTCCTTAATTTCAATCATTGCAATCTTTAGAGTAAAGTTAGAATTTGAAATCAAACCCAAACTTGTGGAAGTGTAATTAGACTCAAAGCCCGCATCTAGCTTAGATATAAACCTAATTCCAATCATTAACTCCCTGTGGATTCGATCCCGACCTAGTTGGGTTAAAACTGCATCGACCACCCTCGTTACTCAATAGTAGTGTAGGCTTGGACCCGATCACAAAGTATGACTCCGTCTCAGTGAAAGGCTTGATGTCTACATCAATTTTGACTATCTCTCCATCCCTTCTGTAGTTCAAACATTGATGCAAAGTAGATGACACCACCCCATTCTCATGAATCCAAGGGCGTCCAAGCAACAAGTTGTATGATGTTATAGCATCTACGACGTGAATCGGGGTGTTTGACTTCATCTCACCAATGGATAATCCTACACGGATCACACCTATGGATCGTTGTCCTCCTTGGTTGAAACCTTGGATTGTTAGGTTACTTTTGGATAGCTCATCGATAGAGATCCAAGGCTTTTTTAGCACCATCTTTGTCATGATGTTGATAGCCGAACCATCATCAACAAGTATGCGATTGAGATGTTGTTCCTGAATGGCCCCTACAACGAACAAAAGTCTGTTATGTGGCTTAGACCCCAGCAGCAAGTCATCATCCGTGAAGGAAATTGTTGCGCAACACGTGACTATTTTACCGTTATCATGATGTTCTTGTGTTTTCATTGGAGCAAGCTCATCATTGCTTTCCTTTATTTCATCAGTACTAGAAACTACATGAGTTGCACCAACGTGACCTCCATGAAGGAATTTTCCAGGAAAGAATTCATGCAATGTGATGGGCTTTTAGAAATTCGGGGATAAGGCACCATTAATCTTCTTGCTAATAGAAGGTTTGACAATTCTTGGTAGTTGTAGCTTATCCACATCGCTTATTTTTTCTCTTGGCTTAGGAAGTTGTAGCCTCAAAACTGCTTGATGTTTTTGTTTCTTATGAGTGACTAGAGTCCAACCCTCATAGTCTTTGTCTTTAGACTGAGTATCCAGCTCTAGTGAACCTTCAAGAGTTTTCCTTGGAAGATCAACTTCAACGGGCTCGAAACTTCCAAATTGTAAGACGGCAGTGCTTGACGCGTTCTGCAACCTTGAACACTTCTTTACTTTGAGCGCGATACTTGCATGATTTGCTTCTTCTGTTTCATCCATGTCTATGATGATTTTTCCTTCACTTACAAGAGTCATGATTTTCTCCTTCAAGACGAAGTATTTCTCTGTAGGGTGGCTAATGACACGATGAAACTTGCAGTATTTTGGATCGCTAACTTTACCAATTTCCTCTGGCCTTTTTGATTCAGGGAGATCGATGACTTTCTTGGCCAGCAATTCATCAAGGATTGTGGATACGTCTGAATCTTGAAATGGATAAACCTTCGCCTCTATATCCTTCAAGGTGGGACGACGTTTCTCCTCTTTGGGGTATTGACTTGGGGTCTTATCCTTCTTCACCTTTTGCTTGGTTGTGACTTTCACGGAAGTTGCTTTCACCGCCATAGATTCTTTGGTTTGGTGCTTTGACGCAACATTTTTCTTGAACTCTAGCTGATCAGCAAATGGAGATGCCTTTCCATGACTTGCGATGCTTAACTCCATGTTGTGCGCCCGCGTTGCAAGTTTTTCAAAAGTTTGCGGTTTGATCCCTTGTAGGATGTACAAAAGGCCCCAGTGCATTCCTTGAATACACATCTCTATAGCAAATATTTCTGAAAGATGATCCTTGTAGTCCAAACTTAACGCCCTCCAACGATTAATGTAATCCACCACGGGCTCGTCCTTCCTTTGCTTGGTGCCTGTCAACTCTATCATGCTTACAGTTCTTCGGGTACTGTAAAAATGATTGAGGAATTCCTTTTCAAGTTGCTGCCAGCTATAAATGGACTTGGGCTCCAAGTCAATATACCAGTCAAATGTGTTCCCTTTCAGAGAACGCACAAACTGTTTTACCAAAAGGTCACCATGCGTTCCAACATTGCTCCAAGTCTCGACAAGGTGGGCAATATATTGCCTTGGGTTCCCTTTGCCATCAAATTGATGCAGCTTTGCTGGTTGATAATTGGTTGGCATGGGTAGAAAATCAATCCTCTTAGTATAAGTCTTAGAGTAGTACAACAAACTTTGTGATGGTCCGCCATATTGAGCTCTGATGATGTTTGTTATCATGTCTTGCAATTGTTGGACAAATTACGCCACAACTGAAGTGGATTGCTTTTCCTTTTGAATGTTGAACTTGGCAAGTGATTCCTCAATAGCCGTTTTTTGTGAGGTGGAGCCAGGTGAACGAGGAGGGACGTGGCTCGACTCTCCAGGTGCAAAGGCCTCCAATTTGTTCATGAGTTGAGCGATTTGAAGGTCTTTGTCTTCAACAGATTTCTTTGAGACTTCAATAGTCTGTTCCATCATGGTAAACTTCTTGTCCACGTTAGTTGCGTTAGTCATTAAGGCATTGACTTTCGTTGAAACTGGAGAATCCACCAAATCCTCAAATTCCCCAAGGTTGGAGGTCGTTGGAGAAAATTCGTCAAATAGCGAGAATGGGGTGTTGCCCCCACAGATCGCGGTTGCAGACGTCGTGTGAGATCTGCTCTTCTTTGCCATCTCCAAGGAGGCGAAGTATTCGGTTCCATCCAAGCCACTAGCCTTGAACTTGCTTCGAGTCATTGGGCCAACATGACTGAGCTCAGCAGACCCAGCAGCAGTAGCATCTTTGCATGAAACTTCACACTTGCGGAAGGCCATTGTAGCTCTAGATCTGAAGTATGTAGTTTTCAACTTGCAAGAAGGAGAGGTGAAGAGCAGAATTGGTCCCACTAGGCGTGCCGAAATTTGTTTGCAACAAATTTTCGTAGTACGGAAAATAAACTGCAACAAAAATAATACGAAGAAAAAGAGATTTTATTGATGAATATTTGTGAGTACAATTTTTTGTATCCCTTGATTCTCCTCTATGAAATTATCCGTGATTCGAGGGCTTGAGAAGCGTCTTTCTCGAATGTAGGACGATGTAGACCTCCTTGTGATGTATTTAATCGCCAAGAACGTCGAGCAGTACTTTGTTGTTTCGGGTTGATCTCCGGAAAGAACTCCATTGACCGCTCCTTTGTAGAAGAATTTTGCACTTGATGATTGATCTCTCTATTTACGGATGCCTTCACCAATTGCGGAATGCTCTTCTCCAATTTTCAAACCCCAGAGAGTTATGTAACCCCTTTATTTATAGTTGTAGATGATGGACAGTCCAGTTTCATAGGAACTCTCTTGTTTGATTCTGATTGGCTTATGTGAGTCATCAAACTTATCTCACAAGCTATGTGATAAGCTTGCTTATGATTGACTAAGACATGTCATTTTAGCCACTTGGCGACCTATGGTTGGTTCTTGCTTTTTGACTTGGATTGCCACGTCATTTAACACGTGGCGTTATCTTATTGGCGTTAAATTTGACTGGACGTGCCATGTCACTTCACACATGGAATGAGTCTGGGCCTCGAGGTGAAATAGATTGTGGGTTTGAAAATAATAAAATGGACTTATTTAACTTGTAAGGTCCAAATTGATCTTTTAACCCAAACAAAATTAAGATTCAATCCAAATTTCGTATGGATTAAACTCAATTAATTTAATATGTCTACAATCTTTGGTTACTTAACCTTAATTACGTGGCACACTTAACTTAAAAGTTGCCATGACTCGGCCAATCTTATATGAGCTTATCTCTCCTTATGCTATTTTCTCACAGGAATTAATTAATTGTAAATTGAAGTCCTGGTATGGAGTATACATTAAAAGACGAATAGTTCATGTTGGAAAGCTTGAACGTTGATAGCTTTTAATCTGTGTGACAACTAACGAGAGTTGCTCAATCGCTTAAGTATGGTACTTTTAAGCCTCGTCTTTCAAAGCTGATAACTTTGGTACCTCGAAAATTTTGAAGTAGGGGATATTTTTAGGCATATAAATTTTATTGGACTTAAACCATAAGGTAAGTTTAAATTATATTTTTAATTCAAGATATATTAGTCCAAATAAATATTATAGGCTAATATAATTGGATTAATTATTTAAGTCCAATAAATATTGATTGGGCTAGCCCATATAATTGGGCTACAAATGATGAGCCCACTTCATGAAACCCAAAATGTCATCTTTCTAGAGGCCCAGTTTGGTGCCATGTGTCAAATGACATGGCATGCCAAATCAAACGGAAGAGCCAATAGGATTATGCCACATGTCAAGGCATGCTAAGTCAAATTAAAAGACCAATAAAACTACGCCACATATGCAAGTGGCATGTTCTGGTTAATCAAATGTGGCATTGTCAAGCTTCAATCTGATTGGCCGAAAAGATTTTGTTCTCATCACAACTCTTCTCTCGCACAACTAGGTCTTAATAACTCAGAAAAGGCACCAGAAGTTATAGCAAGAAGCAAGGAGAGCTCGTGGATCAAACGCCGTAAATTTCTTTATAAGTTTCAAGCTTCAAGCAATCAAGTTCAAACTCACGATCGAAGAACAAATCAAGGTTCAAGGAGTACGAGTTCAAATCAAGTTCATGCTAGTTGAAATCAAGATTATCATTCGTGAAAACAAGGACAAAGTCAAGATTAAGCTCAAACGCCCTTGAATTTATTTACTGTTGAAAAGAAGAATCAGAAGAATCATAGAGATTGTGACACTCATATTGTTTGAAATCAAATACTACGATTGTTGCAATATTTTTCGGTCTCGATTATTTTCTTGACGCAAATTTATTGTCTACAGTGCTTTTCAAATTAATCAGTCAAATATAAACTGCTTATCGCCAGAAATACTTTAAAAGAACGCTTTTGAGAAAAAACACTTCTTAAAATTTTTAAGTTTTGGCCAAACAGTCTATTAGACGTAGCTCGGTTTGTTATATTTCTATCCTACCAGTTAATTTCCTAGAGAATACTTAATTAGTAGGACAACTATATCGCTTCAATCAAGAACAATTAGTTGCTTCAAGCGAGAATTTAATGGTTATTCCAACTTCATTTATATAATCTACTATATTCTCTTTATTTCTTTTTTGGAAGTTCAAATAATCATGTGTTAGTTATTACAATATGACAAATTAATGACTATATCTTATTAGAATTTATGAACTTATTAAGCTGAAAATACTAACTCCATAGGTATTCTAGTATATACGTTCCAAATTAGACGTAATCCGACTTGTTTTTTTTTTTTTTTTTTTTTGGTAATAAAAGACTTTTATTTAAATAAACTACTTCAAGAGTCATTATAATGAGAGATCAGCCTACGCAACATAGTGCATGTTCCATCTCTTTCAAAAGCAAAAATAACAAAAGCATAGGGAAATTGGTAAATTAATAAATTTCCAAAAACGTCCAAGTTACATTTGTTCTTTGCTAATTGGTCCGTCACTTCATTAGCTTTTCTAAACACGTGCTTTGATGGTGGATCACCTGCTATAGACAATAGGGACCTGCAATTATTAATCAAGTTTTGATAAAGACAATCATCCTTAGTGAGCAAAGTGATTAACTCTTAACAATCTGTTTCGATTATTAATGGTAGTCTTTTTTTCTATTGCAAGCTTAACTCCATGAAAAAGAGCCTAAGGCTTATGTTGATATTAATTATTAGTAGCATGTTGCACCCCCACATTGAAACGCAAAATCCACGCTTTGTTACTGTCTTTGAAGATACCCCCAATACCTTCTTTTCCTGGGGTTCAAAAGCAGGAACCATCTATATAAAGTTTATAGACATTAGCACAAAGGGGTTCCTATTTGATATAGACAGTCTCTTTAATTGGATTGTTGTGTCTCTTATTTGTCACGACCGGGAAATCTCACTCTTGGGATCGTGATGGCGCCTAACATTTCACTTGCTAGGCGAGCCAACGTTAGAATAATTTATCCATTTTGAACAGGTCAGATTAAATAATGATAAAAAGCTGAAATAACTGCAATAAATCTCAGGTAAAGTACGGAAAAGCATAATAACTGAGACATCTAATATTATCCCGAATCCGGTGTCACAAGTGCACGAGCTACTAGAATAGTACAAATAATGGTCTGAATAAAAATAAAGTTGTCTGAGGGAAAGTACACAGCTAAGATAAAGAAGAAGGGGACTTTAGGGGCTGCGGACGTCGAGTAGCTGTACCTCAAGTCTTCACTCAATAACCGACCCGAGCAATCTATGAACCGTTGTTGGAACCGTTGTATGAGTACAACCGACCTTATATACTCTGTAAGCGCTGAGCCTAACCTCGAAAAAGCAGTGACGAGGCTAAGGCAATCACTTACAATAGCTTGTACGCAGTATAAAATAATGGCAGGAAAGAAAATGCGAAAATGAATTAAAGCAGTTAACACATGAAAGTAACTCAATCTACGAAGGAAAACAAGTAAATGTCATACCAATCCTTAGAGTCTCGTATGAAAATACCGAAGCCAACACAACACAATAACGAAATAGAAACACATAGACTGTTGAGACACGCAACCCGATCCCACCGTACAATACAATCCTCCCTTATTCCACCATAATAATATCAACAATATATAAAAATATATATATTTCGGTGCGCAACCCGATTCCACCATATAATCAGAATCAATATCAAAGTTCACCCTTATTTCACCATATCAATCCACCCTTATTTCACATGTTGCGGCGCGCAATTCGATTCCAGCGTACAGTATGAATAATCAATAAGTGCATTTAACTTAACAACTTAAATCACAAGAGTCCTCTACAATTATTGGATATGAAGCAGAAACAGAAAGGAAATCTCGTATCAAATTAAGAATCCACTACAATGAATACTAAACAGCAAGACAATTCAAATAAATGACAACTAAGGGTACAAGTAAGTCATTTAAGGCAAGTAGCAGTAAATCATGTAAGTATGAGAGAATCTAACATTTTTACCACGAGAATAATAAATGACAAGTAGCAAATAAAGGCATGGGAAGCATTTAAAGCATGTAACAGTTAAGGCATGTGGTGAAATAACTAAAGAAATGCGAAAAAATAAGGAAACAAGTATTTTGACGGCGTATATACACTCACCACCTCGCATATACGTCGCACACATGAATTTCACATAGCACATAGCTCAAGGGTTCCTAATTTCCTCAAATCAAGGTTAAACCCAACACTTCCCTCACTCTGCAGTCAATTTAGAGCTCTACCGGGGCCTTTCCTCTAGAATCCTCCAAACCAATCATATCTAACCAAAATTGACTCGATAACAGCAAATAATGCTAGGGGAATCAATTACAATACATAAACTTAGAATTTTCATACTTTTCCAAAAAAGTCAAAAAGAGTCAACCCCGGGCCCGCTTGGTCAAAATCCGAGATTCGGGCCAAAACTTCACCCACGAGCCCGATTATGTAATTAGTTTCAGAATCTGACCCCAAATTGAGGTCAAAATCCCGAATTTGCAAAAATTCCCAATTCTTCCCAAATCCCTAGTTTTCTACCATGGGAGTACAAAGATTAAGGCTAAAAATTAATGCGTGATGTTAGAAATGAAAAAAAATGAGTTAAAGTATACTAACCTATGAAAGGGTGGTGAAATATTTCCTCAAAATCGCCCCTAGGACGAGCTCTAATGAAAATATGGTGAAAAATGGAAAAAATCACGTGTTTGGAAATATCTAAGGTCTGGGCGTCAGGCCTTCTTCGCGTTCGCGAAGGGCCTTCCGCGTTCGCGAAGTATAGCGACCCAAAAGGCCTACGCGTTCGCGAGTATACTCACGCGCGCGAAGGCTGCTCCCCCTAGGACTTCGCGTTCGCGAGCCAACGCTCGCGTTCACGTAGAGTAAAGTTGGTCCCCCTGCCCAGGCGCATAGCACTACGCGTTCACGATATACTATCCGCGTTCGCGAAAAGCAGCCCCCCTCCATTTGGCATTCACGTCCAGTCCTTCGCATTTGCGTAGGGTAAAATCCACCCCTGTCCAGTTTCCCCTTCGCGATTGCGAGAGTGACACGAAGCACAATGCACCACGTTATAGCTGAAGCTCAAAAACAAGAAATTCTAAGTCTGAAAAGGTCTGTAGCCTATCCAAAACTCACCCGAGCCCTCGGGCCCCAGACCAAACATGCACATAAGTTCAAAAATATCATACGAACTCGCTCGCACAATCAAAATACCAAAATAACACCTAAAACTACGAATCAGACACCAAAACGAATGAAATTTTCAATAAAACTTAAGAGCTTTCATTTTAACAACCGGACGTCCGAATCACGTCAAATCAACTCCATTTCGCACCATATTTTGCAGAAAAATCATAAATATAGTAATGAACCTATACCAAGCTCTGAAACAAAATTCGGACTCAGTAGCAACAAAGTCAAACTTGAAATTTCTTTAAACATTTAAACATCAAATTTTAACAAATTGCGATAAATCAAGCAAGGAATTTCCGAATTCGACTCCGAACATATGCCTAAGTCCCAAATCATGATACAGACCCACAGGAACCGTCAAAACATTGATCCGGGTCCGTATACTCAAAACGTCAACCGAAGTCAACTCCAATGAGTTTTAAGGTACGATTTTACATTTTAATCAATTTTTCACATAAAAACCTTCCGAAAAAAAGACACGGACTGTGCATGCAAATCGAGGAAGGATAAACAGAGCTATTGAAGGTTTCAGAATACAGAAATTAGAGTTAAAACTATAAATGACCTAACAGATCATCACATTCTCCACCTCTAAATCAAACGTTCGTCCTTGAACGGACATAGAAAGGTATCTGGACTGGTGAAAAGGTGTGGATATCTACTTCGCATGTCCGACTTGGACTCCCAAGTGCCTGCCTCAATCGACTGACCTCTCTACTGCACTCGAACTTAAGGATAACTCTTTAATCTCAAAAATGTCAAACTTGCCAGGCTAGAATATCCACCAGCTCCTCCTCACAAGTCAAATCCTTGTCCAATTAGACTGAGATGAAATCCAGCACATGGAATGGATCACCGTGATACTTCCGGAGCATAGACACATGGAACACAGGATGGGCTGCTGATAAACTAGGTGGCAATGCGAGCCTGTAGGCCACCTCACCCACTCTCTCAAAAATCTCAAAGGGCCTGATATAACTAGGCTCAACTTGCCATTATTCCCGAACCTTATCACACCCTTCATGGGTGAAACCTGGAGCAATACCCTCTCTCCAACCATGACTGCGACATCACGAGCTCTACGATTGGCATAACTTTTCTGTCTGGACTGAGTTGTGCGAAGTCGATCTTGAATAGTCTTAACCTTATCCAAGGCATCCTGTACCAAATCTGTACCCAAAACCCGAGCCTTCCCCGGCTCGAACCATCCCACTGGGGAATGACACCGCCTCGCGTATAATGCCTCATAGGGAGCCATCTTAATGCTTGACTGGTAGTTGTTATTGTGGGAAAACTCTGCAAGCATCAAAAACTGATCCCAAGAACCCCCAAAATCCATAACACAAGCGTGAAGCATATCCTCCAATATCTGAATAGTGCGCTCGGACTACCCGTCTGTCTAGGGATGAAATGTTGTGCTCAACTCAACCTGCATTCCCAACTCACGATGTACTGCCCTCCAGAAGTGCGAGGTGACTGTGTACCTCGATTAGAATGATAGACACAGGCAAATCGTGAAGACAGACGATCTTGCGGATGTAGATCTCAGCTAACCGCTCTGAAGAATAGGTAACTGCCACTGGAATGAAATGTGCCGACTTGGTCAACCTGTTCACAATGACCCATACTGCGTCGAGCTTCTTGAGTCCTTGGGAGTCTAACAACAAAATCCATAGTGATACGCTCCCACTTCCACTCAGGAATCACTAACTTCTGAAGCAAACCACCAGGTCTATGATGCTCGTACTTTACTTGTTGGCAAGTTAGACACTGAGCTACATATGCAACTATATCCTTCTTCATCCTTATCCACCAATAATGTTGCCGCAAATCCTGATACATCTTGGCAGCGCCCGGTTGAATAGAATGCCGGGAACTGTGGGCCTCCTCAAGAATCAACTCACGAAGCCCATCTACATTGGGCACACAAATACGGACCTGTATCCTCAGAACTCCATCATCTCCAACAGTAACCTGCTTGGCACCACTGTGTCCTTAAGGACAAGAAATGAGGATCATCATATTGTCGGTCTCTGGTGCGCTCATACAAGGAAGACCAAGTGATTGTGCAAGCTAGAACACGACGGGTCTCTGAAACATCTAACCTCACTAACTGATTGGCCAAAGCCTGAACATCTGCAGTAAGCGATCTCTCACTAGCTGGAGTATACGCAAGGCTGCCTATACTCACTACCTTTCTACTCAAGACATCGGCCACCACATTGGCCTTCCCGGGGTGATACAAAATGGTGATATCATAGTCTTTCAACAGGTCCAACCACCTTCTCTGCCTCAAATTGAGATCCTTATGTTTGAACATATACTGTAGGCTCCGATGATCCGTGAATACCTCGCACGACATGCCGTAAAGATAGTGCCTCCAAATCTTCAGCGCATGAACAATGGCTGTCAACTCTAAGTCATGAACAGGGTAATTCTTCTCATGAACCTTCAACTGCCGCGATGCATATGCGATCACCCTGCCATCCTGCATCAATACTGCACCGAGACCAACACGAGATGCATTACAATACACCATGTAAGATCACAAACCAGTGAGCAACACCAACACGGGCGTCGTAGTGAAAGCAGTCTTGAGCTTCTGAAAGCTCAACTCACATTCATCTGACCATCTAAACGGGGCACTCTTGTGGGTCAACCTAGTCAATGGGGCTGCTATAAATGAAAACCCCTCAACAAACCGGCGGTAATAACCGCCAAACCCAGGAAACTCCAGAAATCTATAGCTGAAGTGGGTCTAGGCCAGTTCTGAACTCCCTCAATCTTCTTAGGATCCACCTTAATGCCCTCTGCCAATACAACGTGCCCTAAAAAGGCGACTGATTCTAACCAAAACTCACACATTGAAAGTTGGCATATAAATGGCTATCTCTCAGAGTCGGAAGTATAATCCGAAGATGATGCTCGTGCTCCTCTCGACTGCGAAAGTAGATCAAGATATCATTAATAAATAATATCACAAAGGAATCCAAATAGGGCTTGAACACTCGGTTCATCAAGTCCATAAATGTTGCTGGTGCATTTGTCAACCCCAAGCATCACTAGGAACTCATAATGTCCACACCGAGTCCGAAAAGTTGTCTTAGGGACATCACATTCCCTAATCTTCAACTGATGGCAACCAGACCTTAAATCAATCTTCGAAAACACCTTGGCAACCTGAAGCTGATCAAATAAGTCGTCAATCCTCGGCAACAGATACTTGTTCTTGATGGTGACTTTGTTCAACTGCCGATAATCTATGCACATCCTAATCGATCCATATTTCTTCTTCACGAACAACACGGGCGCACCCCAGGGCGAGACACTAGGTCTAACGAAGCCCTTATCAAGCAAGCCTTGTAGATGCTCCTTCAATTCTTTCAACTCTAGCGGGGCCATACGGTATGGCGTAATAGAAATAGACTGAGTGACGGAGCCAAATCAATACAGAAGTTAATATCTCCGTCAGATGGAATCCCCGGTAGATCTGCAGGAAACACCTCTGGAAACTCACGAACAACCAGCACTAAATCCATGGAAGGAACCTCCGCACTAGAATCACGAATATAAGCCAAATAAGCTAGACACCCCTTCTCAACCATACGCCGAGCCTTCACATAAGAGATAACCCTGCTGGTAGAATGTCCAGGAGTCCCCCTCCATTCTAATCTGGGCAACCCAGGCATAGCTAAGTTCACCGTCTTGGCGTGACAATCCAATATAGCATGATAAGGTGACTGCTAATCCATCCCCAAGATGGCATCAAAATCTACCATATCAAGAAGTAGGAGATCTACGCTAGTCACACGACTTCCAATAGTAACCACACACGAACGATAGACACGATCTACAACAATACAATCTCCCACAAGTGTGGATACATACACAGGAGCACTCAAAGAATCACGAGGCACAACCAGATATGAAGCAAAATATGATGACACGTAGGAATAAGTATTATCCGGATCAAATAAAACTGAAGTATCTCTATGGAAAATGGGAAGAATACCTGTGATAACAGCGTCAGATGAATCGGCCTCAAGCCTAGCTGGGAAAGCATAAAATCGGGGCTGGGCCCCACCACTTTGAACTACGTCTCTGGGACGGGATCTAGTTGGCTGGCCTCCACCTCTAACGGCCTGACCTCCACCTCTAATAGCCTGACCCCACCTCTGGCTGCCTGACCCCTACCCCTAGCTGGTTGAGTGGGTGGTGGAGCAACCAGTGCCGGAACCATGGCACAAGAACTCTATTGTGGCATGTCGCCTAATAACCTCGGACAGGACCTCCTGATGTGCCTAAAACCACCACACTCAAAACACCCATCCTACTATTGTGGCCGCTGGAACTTAAGCTGACCCGAATGGGCCAGATAACCACGGTGATAGCTCTGAATTGAAGGTGCACTGATAGGAGCTAATAGTGTGTCGTACGCTGGCTGCCCAAATAAGGTACATATATACGACTCCTTGAAGCACTGTGAGATTCCTGAAGTGCTAAGTGAAATGGCCTGGAATATGGCCTCTACTAAAAGCACCCCTGCCCCCAGACGAGGCACCACTGAAACCACCGGAATGACAAGGCCTCTTATCCGACACCTGCCCCCTCTTCTAAGAATGAACCATCTCGATCCGCCTAGCAATGTTTGCAGCCGTCTGGAAGGAAATATCACTCCCGGCCTTGGCCATCTGTAACCTAATAATATAAGTGAGTCCATCTATAAATCTCCTCACCCTCTCCCTCTCAGTAGGAAGAAAGATAATGGTGTGACGAGCTAGGTCCACAAAACGGGTCTCATACTAAGTGACAGTCATACTACTCTGCTGAAGGAACTCAAACTGCCTGTGGTACTCCTCCCTCAGGGTGACAAAGAGGAACTTCTCTAGAAATAGTTGCGAGAACTGTTCCCAAGTAAGTGCAGGTGACCCAGCTAGTCTGGTCAACATATAATCTCTCCACCACCTCTTGGTGGAACCCGTCATCTGAAACACAGCAAAACCGACCCTATTGGTCAACTATACCCATGTTCCGCAGCACCTCATGGAAGCGGTCAAGATAATCCTGTGGTTCCTCAAAAGGTGCACCACTGAAGTGAACTGGAAATACCTTGGTAAACTTGTCCAATCTCAATAAAGCCTCAGAAGACATGACAGGCCTATCACCGGCCTATGTCGCAACAATCGCCAGAACAACCTCAACTGGCGGAGCTGCTGGAGTCTGATACTGGGGAGCCATCTGCTCCAGAGTGTAAGTAGCAGGAGACTGTGCTCCTCCCCCAGCCTGAGAGACGGCTGGTGCCACCGAAAATGTACCGGTCTGGGCCACACTCTCCATAAGTCCCACCAAATGGACTAGAGTGTCCTGAAGTCTAGAGTGGCGATGAACCCCTCCTGGACCTGAGATGGTACAACAGGTACAGTCGGAGCTATAATCTCCTCATCAAAATCTACCTGAGGCTCCACTATTGGTACTACTGCTCGAACTCTAGGCTGAGCTTTGCCTCAGCTCTTGGCGCTACCTCGGCCTCGACCTCTGCCCCTAGTAGGAGCTGCCACTGGGGCCTCCGGCTGCTGTCCAGCTGTAGATGCAGTACATGTTCTTGCCATCTACGAGAGAACAAGAATAGAAGAGTTCAATCATCAATGATAAAATAAAAATTGCACGACAGAGAAGGATATAAGTGAAATTATTCCTAAACTCCATAGCGTCTGGAAGATAAGTACAGACGTCTCCCTACCGATCCTCCAGGCTCTAGTAAGCTACCTCTTTACTCGTGAGACCTAGGTAACCTAGTGCTCTGATACAAACTTGTCACGACTCGAAAGTCCCACCCTCGGGACCGTAATCGCGCCTAACATTTCACTTGCTAGGCAAGCCAAAGTTAGAATAATGCCAGTTCAGAATAAATGATGATAAAGAAGCTGAAATAACTGTAATAAATCTGAGGTAAAGTATGGAAAACCATAATAACTGAGACATCTAATACAATCCTGAATCTGGTGTCACAAGTGCACGAGCTACTAGAATAGTACAAATAAAGGTCTGAATAAAAATAAAGTTGTCCGAGGGAAAGTACACAGCAAAGATAAAGAAGAAGGGGACTTTAGGGACTGCGGTCGTCGAGCATTTGTACCTCAAGTCTCCACTGAATAGCCGACCCGAGCAATCTATGAACCGCTCCAAAATATGCACAAGAAGTGCATAGTGTAGGATGAGTACAACCGACCCTATTTACTCTGTAAGTGCTGAGCCTAACCTCGACGAAGTAGTGACGAGGCTAAGACAGTCACTTATAATAATCTGTACGCAGTATAAAATAATGACAGGAAAGAAAATGCGAAAATGATTTAAAGCAGTTGACACATGAAAGTAACTCAATTTACGAAGGAAAACAAGTAAATGCCAGAAATACCAATCCTTAGAGTCTCGTATGAAAATGCCGAAGCCAACACAACACAATAAGAAAATAGAAACACATAGACTGTTGCGATGCGCAACCCGATTCCACCGTACAACACAATCCTCCCTTATTCCACCATAATAATATCAACACAATAAATAAATAGATGTTTCGGCACGTAACCTGATCCCACCATATAATCAGAATCAGTATCAAAATTCACCTTTATTTCACCATATCAATCCATCCTTATTTCACCTGTTGCGGCGCACAACCCGATCCCACCGTACAGTATGAATAAATCAATAAGTGCATTTTACTTAACAACTTAAATCACAAGAGTCCTCTATGATTAATGGATATGAAGCAGAAACGGAAAGGAAATCTCGTCTCAAATTATGGATCCACTATAATGAATACTAAACAGCAAGACAATTCAAATAAATGACAACTAAGGGTACAAGTAAGTCATTTAAGGCAAGTAACAGTAAATCATGAAACTATGAGAGAATTTAACATTTTTAACACGAGAATAATAAGTGAAAAGTAGCAAATAAAGGCATGGGAAGCATTTAAAGCATGTAACAATTAAGGCATGTGGTGAAATTATTAATGAAATGCGAAAAAACAGGGAAATAAGTATTTTGGCGACGTATATACACTCGACACCTCGAATATACGACGCACACATGAATTTCACATAACACATAGCTCAAGGGTTCCTAATTCCCTCAAATCAAAGTTAAACCCAATACTTACCTCACTCCGCAGTCAACTCAGAGCTCTATCGGGGTCTTTCCTCTAGAATCCGCCTCCAAACCAATAGTATCTAATCAAAATCGACTCGATAACATCAAATAATGCTAGGGGAATCAATTACAATACATAAAGTTAGGATTTTTACACTTTTTCCAAAAAGTCAAAAAAAGTTAACCCGGGCCCGCTTGATCAAAACTCGAGATTCAGACCAAAACCGATTTCTCCATTCAACCCCGAGCCCAATTATGTAATTAGTTTTGATATCTGACCCCAAATTGAGGTCTAAATTCCAAATTTGCAACCAAAAAAAAAGCCTAACTCTTCCCAAATCCCTAGTTTTCTACTATGGAAGAACAAAGATTAAGGCTAAAAATTAATGGATGATGTTAGAAAAAGAAAATAAGTTAAAGTGCACTAACCTATGAAAGGGTGGTGAAATTTCTCCTCCAAATCGCCTCTAGGCCGAGCTCTAATGAAAATATGGTGAAAAATGGACAAAATCCCGTGTTTGGAAATATTTAAGGTCTGGGCGTCAGGCCTTCTTCGTGTTCGTGAAGGCTTGCCGTATTCGCAAAGTACAACGACCCAAAAGACCTATGCGTTCGTGAAGGTTGCTCCCCCCAGTACTCCGCGTTCGCGAGCCAACGCTTGCGTTCGCGTAGAGTAAAGTTGGTCCCCCCCCCCCTACCGAGGCCCATAGCACTACGCGTTCGCGATATACTATCCGCGTTTGCCAATGGCAGCCCCCCTCCACTTTGCGTTCGCGTCCAGTCCTTCGCGTTCGTGTCGGGTAAAATCCACCCCTGCACCAGGTGACAGCTGAAGCTCAAAAACCAGAAATTCTAAGTTTGATATGGTCCGTAGCCCATCCGAAACTCACCCGAGCCCTCGGTTCCCCAAACCAAACATGCACACAAGTCAAAAAACATCATACAAACTCGCTCGCGCGATCAAAACACCAAAATAACACCTAGAACTACGAATCGGACACTAAAACGAATTAAATTTTCAATAAAACTTAAGAACTTTTTCATTTTAACAACCAGACGTCCGAATCACGTCAAATCAACTCCGTTTCACACCAAATTTTGCAGACAAGTCATAAATACAGTAATGAACCCATACCAAGCTAAATCCAGATCCGGTAGCACAAAGTCAAACTTGAAATTTCTTTAAACCTTTAAACTTCAACGTTTCAACAAATTGTGATAAATCAAGCTAGGGACTTCTAAATTTGATTTCGAGCATATGCCCAAGTCCCAAATAACGATACGGACCCACCGGGACCGTCAAAATACTGATCCGGGTTTGTTTGCCTAAAACAATCGACTGAAGTAAACTCAAATGAGGTTTAAGGCATGATTTCACATTTTAATCAATTTTTTTTACATAAAACCTTCCAACAAAGACCCGGACTGCGCACGTAAATCGAGAAATGCTAAACAGAGCTATTGAAGGTTTCGAAATACAATATTTAGAGTTAAATGTATAACTGACCTACCGGGTCATCACATTATTGGTCATAAAGATTTACTCTAGAGCCCTATCGACTGAAAGGTTAATGTGAGGAGTGGAATTGTTATCTTTAAATACTTTACCATTTCTAATGATCTGGATATACCAAAGGGGGAAAGATAGTAATTCCGACCAAATGATATAGTTATTGTAAGGTTTTCTGGACTTCAACTGATCTTTTAGCCAAAAACAACATAGTATCCTTCTCATTTTGGGGTTGGGGTAGTTATGATTTGTGTTAACTTGTGCTCATACAAAGGTGGTTCTAAGATTTGAACTTTATGGGTTCCAACATTTGAGTAAAAGTAATACTTTCAGCAAGTAAGAAATTTTTTTAATGTTGGTTGGTCAGTTTTTAAAAGAAAAAGAGAAACAAAAAGTGCTTACGAATGTTATTTTGTGAAAAAATAAAAATGAAGTTAAAAAGTGCACAATAAGATTTTAACCCTCGCCGGATATTCAGGAACATGGTTTAAGTTGGTTCCTCGCTTTGCCACTGGACCAACAGCTGATTTTACTTATGGTTTCCAAACTACAAATAGTTATAATCTGTAACCTTCATTAGCAGATTCATTTTCTATGATTTCCCTGATCAAACTAGAAGTTACCAAGGAACCATGCATAGCACTAAATAGGGAACCGCCGAATACACCAACTACGCTGCCCTAACTATGGCGGAATATTTTCGAGATGTTAATGAACAAGATATACTTCTATTTATTGACAATATCTTCTGTTTCGTCCAATTAAACGATGACATATTGTTTTAGCTCAGCGGAAACAAAATCCTTTTCCTTAGGATCCTATTAAATAGAAATAGAGAACGAAATAACTAGAAAGGTTGTTAGAATCCCCCTCTTCTAGAAGGATCATCACATTGGGCCCTTTAGGAGCATCCCTTCCAATAGAGAATTTTTATTCATCTGCTTCTCACGTTCCGTGCATAGCCAGGACATTGAGGAATATCCAGAAAGGCATTTCGGGATATTTAACATATTTCTCAATATAAATACAAAGTTTGGGTAAAAGTTACTAGGTTCCCGGGAACCCATACTTGATACTGTAGATCCACCCCTGCCCATATAGTCTTTGAGTAGGTGCATCAAAAAAATACATGCTCAGTATCTTCCCTTTCAATACCACATATGGGACAAGTAGGGGTGGGAAACGGGCGGGTTGGGCAGGATATAGGCGCATCGAAAACGGGTAATATAAAAACGGATAGATTTTCCGACCAGAGCTATATTTAATGCGGATAAAAAACGGATTAACCGTCGTATAGTATAGATATCCATATTATCCATGACTTCTCTTGAATATGATCACTTTTGGGAGAATTCCTAGTCTCCCAAACTTGAGGAACCCCCAATTTGAGGCTTTACAAATGTAAAAGTTATACCCATTAGTTATCCATTGGTTATCCATTTTCTAAATGGATAATATGATTCTTATCCATGTTTGACTCGTTTTTAAAAAGTTCATTATCCAACCTATTTTTCAATGGATAATATGGGTGGATAACTGTTTTTTTTTTTAACCATTTTGCCACCACTAAGGACAAGTATCATTAGGGCGAATCTTTCTTCTAGATAGCACATAGGTGGTAGGCATCCTATTAAGAGTAACAGTCCAGAGAAAGAATCTTAACTTATTAAGCGCACTTATTTTCCAAAGCCAAGTGTAATCTAATCCTTCATATCGTTATGACCGGAGATTAATTCATATGCGGCTTTAGTAGAGAAGGTATTGTGACCTTAAGTGTCGTTGATCGGCTGAACTTGATTAATGTAAGTGCTATAAATTTTAGTAATGATATCATTTCGGAGTAAATTGGACAGGTTTCTTACATCAAACTTCCCATTCCCTAGAATAGTATCTAGGCTTTGGTTCATCTCGTGTTGTGCTGCGTGAGAGACCTTGAATATGGTTTCTAAGACTATCAATTTGATTTACCCACCTGTCATACCAAAGGTTGATAGAATTGCCATCTCCTACTAGCCATTTAGTAACTGAGTTACAGATATTGACTCCTCTACTAATATTTTTCGATACATGGAACCCTGTGGTGCTCTTGCCTTCTTCCCTACCTAATGCACATCTTCTCCCATATTTATTAAGTAAGGTTTCTGCCTAGAGGGAATCCTTTTCCTTCCTAAATCTCCGGGCTAGGGTGGCGTGGAAGGAGGAAGCTTTCCAATGGGATTTGTATAGACCAATCCCTCTGTGATGCTTCGGTCTTGTGACTATGTCCCGTTTAACTAACAGCTTGTTTGGATGGTTGTTACGTATCATTTCATAATGTATTGTATTGTATTATATTGTACTGTATCGTTTGATGACTACGTATACAAATTTGGATAGACTTTAACGTTTGTCATCGTTTCATGATATCACACACCAGTAATATGAAGAATAAACCTGCAATATTATAAAGAAAAATGAGGATACAAGGTAGAATTATTATATAAAAAGATAGGGGTAAGGATAAAATAAGATTATTTATTAACAATGAAGGGCAGGATGAGAAAAAAAATAAGGTAATGACGCGACCACACCAAATCGGTTGTTACATAAAGTGGCACTTTTCGTCGTTACGTAACGATGGATTTGACGATATGATACAATAAAATTTAAGTAACAATCAAAACAAATATTGTATTTAAAGTAACAATACAATACAATAGATAACCACCATCCAAACAAGCTGAAAATGTCATTCTCTCTTTTCCTCAATACTTTCCCAAAGGAAGAATAGACAATTTTACTCAATGTGGCCTCGGAAAGCTTATAAATTTGCATAACATGGTTGGGAATAGTCAATAAGATAGATTTAATAAGAGTAGTCCTACCTCCTATATTTAGGAAGTTTGTTTTCCAACCCTTAAGTCTACTACTCGTACGGTCTTCCATGTCTCATGAACAAGACTTTTAAAGCTAGGATGGGACTTCCACATCGACTCTATTCTGAATATGTTACTTTATATAGAGAAGCTCTTTTGGAAGTCAAGTTTGATCGGGCAATGATCGGAGAGAGTCCTAGTAAGATGTTTGACATTAACTTCTTGAAATAGGTTAATGATAGAATATATGAGTCCACCAAATTATATAGAGACCAGGTCCTATATAGGTTTTCACAGATAAGGCTAATGCAACAGTAAGTAAATGGAACAGGGAACTTTTACGTGGAATAATCCATACTCAATGGGATAAAAAACCATGACCTACACTGGTAGGATTTCAACTTCACTATGAGCAATCTTTAGATTACAACCTATGCAATCTAGGAATTAAACTCTTAATCACTCACTAACTTGTAATACACCTATTACAAGCCACTTTGCAATATACCTATTACAAAGACTTCAACTCATGACTAACTCTAGTCACGACACAAACACTAAAGGTTTATGGTTTACAAGGGGTTCCTAATTAAAGCTTCTAGATAAGCAAAATAGGAATTACAATGAAGAATAATTACAAAATTACAACTCAACTAAGGACATACAAGAGACTTGCTGTAGGAACTGGTCCGTAGTAGTGTTGTACTTTGTTCTTGATGCACTTGAGAATTGAATGCTTGATTGTCAGATGCTTGAATGCTTGAATGAATTCTCAAATGTTCAAGTAATGTTTTGTTGTAATGTTTATTGTTAATACAACATGGATGACTTCACTTAGAATGATGTAATCACTTGGTTGGTCAACGAGAAGTGACTGCTGTACAGTGCTGCACTGTTTGCGTGTACAGTGCATGCAGTCACTTTCCAGCTATAGACAGTTGACTTCATACTACTGTCAGGGGAACCCAAGAGGATCAGGTCCCTGTATTGACTCTTTATCTTCTGAAGTCATAGCAACTCACATTAGCTTGAGTACGTTGATTGAGTTGTGTTGAGTTGTGTACCAAGTGTATCGGGTTCCTTATTTGGTGTTTTAACAATAAATTTATTAGATCATCAAAACATAAAGCTAAGGTACTGTAAACCCATCAGTTAACCCAATCAGCATTTGTTATACATTTACGTTGTCTTTCCATAGTGAGGGTTTTACTTTTTTTTTCTTTTGTTAGTACAAGTATACTTAGGTCCCTTAAACTTAGGTCCAACCGTTTACAATAGTCCAAGCAGTTAAGAAAGTTAGTTATTTTGTTATTACGAACAGGTAATTCTCCAAATTTTACAGAGGCACGCGTGACTTTGTTGAAGTCTCCTGCTACTAATCGACCAATAAAAATTTCAATTTAGTTGGTAGGAAAATTATGAATAGCTTCAATGGAAAACTAAATGGCGATTTTAAACTCCACTTAAACTAAATTTAAACTTCTCTTTCTTTTTCTCCTTCTAAATCACATGTTAGTTATTATTTCACGATGAAATAATAACTACCTAGTTGAATTTAAGAACTAATTAAGTCGAAATATTAACTCCATATACTTCCAACACATCTAGTGCAAATTAGGCGTACTTTGACTTGTTATTTCCATCATAGTATTTTCTTTTAACTTTATTTGCAATAGGAGTATAATAAATTGAAAGCATTTCAGACTATATAAGTCAAATGATGTCATCAAAACGTAGTTTGATGTCATCATAAGCATAGTTGTGGATGTACATACATTTATGGTATATTGTTGGAGCTTTTATTAGCCAGATGAGAATAACATTATTTTTATAGCAAAAAAGGTAAAACTAAAAACTTAAACAAAATGAATAAGTTTCTAAAACAGAATAGTGGAAACATGGCATTACTGGGCTAAAACTATAGTAACAAAGTTATGAAATAATCTTAAAATGTCATTTTAATTGGTGAGCAAATCTAAGGTGGATTTTGGTGAAAGAAAGAAATTGACTCCAATGTATATCCAAGTAGTTCAAAACTTTAATTAGCAAATCTAGAGAGTACTTTATATGCTTTATCAATAAACACAAATTTGTGTTCCCTTTCAACAAAATACTAAAACCATCTAAAACACCTGCAATCAAGAGCGATCATTCAAAGTTGACCATTTTCCTTTTATTATTTGTCACAACATACAGTCGATTTTTTCGAGAATAAGAAACAATGGGGGGTGAAATGGTCGTAGCAAACAAATCTTCTGAAATTCTTGATAGTGAATTTTATAAAAGTTACAGCATTATGGTTGTGGATGATGATATCACTTGCCTTTCCATTATTGCTGCTCAACTCAAGAAGTGGAAATACCAAGGTATAGTCGTGAGTTTTTTCTTCATCATTTTCTAATTTCACGAGTGTTTTCTTGTATGCATAAAATAAGGTCCTTTTTTTTTTAAGTTGCCATTTCTTGATCTGATCATTGTTGTAAGTAAAAACTGACATCAAGAAAAGGACCTTTTAATCAAATTTAATTTTAATCTTCACAAAATAAGGGTTTCTTATCTAGCAAAAGAATTAGTGAAAAGGATTACTTGCTATTCTAGTCATGATACGTCGTAACAAAATTAAGTGTTTTAAAAGGCGAAGACATGCATAGGGCAAGGCGCTTTACGTATCATGGAGTGAGACGTACTCCTCAAGGCATATGTCATAAGCCCCACAAACTTTTAACATTATTATAAATTGATAGCATAAAATGGATTAAAATATAAAAGAAAAACTTATAGAAAACATATTAAAATTGTACCAGATTCAAAAGAAAAAGTGCAAACATAGATTTAACTATCTAATTAGCATGATATATGTACACATAATAATCTAAGTCACCGATCTTACAAAATGCCTATTTTTATGAGCTAAAGTCAACTACTTGAAACAAATTAAAGTAAGACATTTCAGAATGGATTAAAACATTAAAGAAATGTTATAGTAGAAAACATATTAAAAATTGTACCAGATTCAACTAAAACATTAACTTCAAGGCATGTATCGCTATGCTAAATTTCCTTACGTTTTCTTAATTATTTTCGTAATTTCGTGAGTGTTTCTTTTTCTTTTTTCATATATAAAGTGGAGGACTTTTAAATTGAATTTAATTTCAAACTTCATAAAATAAGGTTTCTTGATCTCTTGCAAAAGAATTAATGAAAATGAACTTTCGGTAATCTTGTCATGATTGTTCTGAAAAATTAAGTGTTTTAAAAGGCGAAGGCACTATTTTTATTTTTTTTAAAGTTCAGAGCTTCAAGACAAAGAGGAAACGGATAATTTCTAGGGCGTATGGGATATATAAAATGAATATATTCCACCTATCAACTCGTGAGCCCCCTAAAAGTTAGCTTCTCATGGTCGCCTCAGTGCATTCAAAAGGATCGGCGGAGCTAGAATTTTCACCAAGGAAATTTAAAATATAAGAAAATCAAGGGAATTCAATATTCATTAAATATACATAACAAATTATTTTGACCTAATATATAAATTTTAATTTTTCGGTGGAGAGGGTTCGGATGAATCACCTTCCTCCCAGCACCGGTCATGTTCAGAGGTTCCATTTAATTTCACTAGGTTAGTCCCGGGCCAGTCCAAGTGATGACTTATAAAGATTGACTAATCATACTATTCTAGATTATATCCTTCCCATTATAGTTAAGCAAAATTTAATTGCATTCACAAGCTATTTCAATCAAGAAGCTGATTCAAACTATTAATGAAAACAAAGTACACGCATCTTTAAGAATGATCTATATATGATAACCGCAGTACTAATTAAACCTGAGCATCTGTCATATACATGTGAAAATATAGTTTATTTCATCTTATACTTTCTTTTTCTCATATGATTTCGAGAATGTTTTTATATATGGAGTAGCAATCATTTCCTCTTTTGAGTTACCTTATAATATCTTCATAATCAATTAGTGGGTTTAATTGATCAGTTGTGACGGTGAAGCACGCAAGAGATGCATTGTGTATCCTTCGGTTCAGCGGCGTCTCTTTCGACGTTATCGTCTCAGATGTCCACATGCCTGATATGAATGGCTTTGAGCTTCAACGAGTGATTGCCCAAGAATTCGACGTTCCTGTTGTTTGTGAGTTTCTAATTCTTTCTCTCTATATATAGATATACATGTTTATGATGTCTAGTCTTTTTTTTTTTTGGTTTAACTTCCATAAGGACCGTGTATATACTATCAAGTCATTTAAAATAATTTATAAATAACTGCACATGATAAGTGAAGCTAGCTTGTTACCTCACAACTAAAGTTGTGATATTCTGCCTCAACAAGTTAGATTATACTGATATTGCGAAGAAATTAACCTTGGAACTAACTAGATCGCAAAAGATAGCTTATGAGGCGAGAATTTCTAAAGATTATATAAAGAGACCAAATCACCTATCCAAAACTGATGTGAGTTGCCCTCCCCCCACATTTAGGCCTATCAAGTGGAGTATGGACAATATAATATGAGAGCTAAGCTCAACTAAAAAGTTAGACCATGAAGTAAGAATTGCGCAAGATGACTAAGCACCCCATCCACAACCGGTGTGAGAATTCTAACATATATAACCTTTTTCTTTTTGCCCAATGTTTATAACTAGAGTCATGTATTTTTGTGGCAGTTATGTCAGCCGATGATAGAGATAGTATGGTGTTGGAAGGACTAGAGCGTGGAGCTGTATTTTTCTTACTGAAGCCCATATCACCAGATGATCTACGAGATATATGGCAGTATGCTGCCTTGGCAAAGAAGAACAAGGGGAAAGGCAAATCAGTTGTTATTGAAGAAATTCAAGAAAATTACAGTTCAAGTAAAAGCTCCAGTGGCTTACCGAAAAGCCCTCATGAAAATGTCGAGTCTTCGTCATCGATCAACGTCAAAAAGGGCAATAAAGAAGGCAAGAAGGAAGAATCTAAGAAGAAGTCTGCAAGAAAGTATAAGGAGGCTGAAAAAGAAGACAGTGGCACACCACCAAAGAAGACTAAGCTTGTTTGGACAGATGCACTTCACAACAAATTCTTGCAAGCAATTAAAGAAATTGGTTTGGACAGTAAGTTGTTGCTAACATGTGTAGAATATTGGTATAACTAGACTATTCCAATCTAGCTAAACAATGAAATGAACATAATTTATTAACTGTTTTTTTTTTTTTTTTTTTTTTTTTTTTTTTTTGCAGAAGCTTATCCGAGGACAATTCTTGAAGTCATGGATGTCCCAGGACTAACAAGAGAAAACGTCGCCAGTCATTTGCAGGTTCACTTTTAACTATGTTGCTTAAAAGGAAATTCGGTAGCATGGTTTTAGCACTGGATTTGTGAAAATGCATATTTTTTCAACATAATAGAAAGGAGAAACTACCTTTGAACCATATTCAAAATATAAAGATATTGTTACTTTCCAATATGAAACTCAAGCATCCACTGGTTTTTATAGTTAGAGAATTGAGTATTTTCTTGAATTAAAGCCATCGTATTTGGAAGTTACACTTTTATTGATTCATGCTCATTTTAGAAGCTCCTTATCAAAACTATTCAGAATAAATTTGTGTAGAAGTTGACATAAGGCAATCAGTTGCAAGAACAGAATTACATCAATATTTAATAGTTCTTTTCTCATTATTATTTTTCTTTATTAGAGCTAAGAAACCCGTTGCGTGCAAATTTTGCAGAAATATCGTATTTTCTTGAGGAAAGTCACTGAAGAAAGTTTCAGAGTTCAAGCTGCGGACACAAACTTAACTAATAGTGCTACTCAATCAACTTTCGGATCGAAAGGGCTAAGTACAATCAGCCAACATCCTCAAGAAATTTCTGGATCGCAACAGCCGTTCCTCAAGAACAACTCATTGGCTGAGACTTCAAACCGTAGCAGTTCATCATTGTCAAATCGACGCGCTACACCAGCTATTACTCTGCCAGGATATGGAAAAGCAAAGTTGGTTTTGAACAAAGGTGATTCAAGTAAAATCACGTCTAGTAATGCAAATCAAGTGTCCACAGTAGAAGCAGTTAAGAATCAGACTAGGTCATTGATACATGAGGATGTTTCAACTCAGCTCCTGAATGCTGCAATTTTAGCGAATCAACGTATTACAAGAAATTTGAACTCTCTTCATAACAGCTCTGCTGCCGGAGAACACCATGAGTCAAATCAAAGTTTGGTTCAAAGGGATTCGTCTTTGATTGGATTTCAAAGAGATAAGGAATTTGCAGCCATGTTGACTAGTTATCTTAATCAGGGAGCTAACCGTACGCAGTTAACCCGATTGCCAAACAATGTCGAGACTGGAGGAGGAAGTGGTACTGTACTTGATCAAGATTGGTCTAGTTATTTCAATCAGGGAGCTAACCGTCTGCAGTTGACCAGATTACCAAATTTTTCCGAGACTAGAGAAGGAAGTGGTACTAAACCTGGTCAAGATTGTGAAGGAGAAAAGCAATCTGCAGCCATGTGGTCTAGTTATATTGATCAGGGAGCTAACCGGGTGCAGTTAACCCGACTTCCAAACAATTTCGAGACTGGAGGAGGTAGTGGTACTAAACCCGGTCAAGATTGTGAAGGAGAAAAGCAATCTGCAACCATGTGGTCTAGTTATTTCAATCAGGGAGCTAACCATATGCAGTTAAACAGATTACCAAACAATGCCGAGACTGGAGGAGGAAGTGGTACTAAACCTGGTCAAGATTGTGAAGGAGAAAAGCGATCTGCAGTCGTGTGGTCTAGTAATCTTAATCAGGGAGCTAACCATGTGCAGTTAACTCGATTTCCAGACAATTTCGAGGCTGGAGGAGGAAGTGGTACTAATCCTGGTCAAGATTGTGAAGGAGAAAAGCAATCTGCAGCCATGTGGTCTAGTTATTTCAATCAGGGAGCTAACAGCGTGCAGTTAACTCGATTTCCAAACAATTTCGAGGCTGGAGGAGGAAGTGGTACTAAACCTGGTCAAGATGGTGAAGGAGAAAAGCAATCTGCAGCCATGTGGTCTAGTTATCTTAATCAGGGAGCAAACTGCGTTAATCAGGGAGAAAAGCAATCTGAAGTGGTCATGTGGTCTAGCAATCTGCAGTTAACTCAATTTCCAAACAATGTCGAGACTAGAGGAGGAAGTGGTACTAAGCTTGGTCAAGATTATGACGTCTCTATGTTCGATAAAAATAATGCTACATCGTATTCAAGTGGAATTGGTGATCTTACAAGCACTTTCTACAGCCAACTGAACGTTCAACCTTTTCATGTGGTATATAGTTCTCAAGTTCAAGAAGTTTTATTCCTTCTAAAATATTTATTTGATTATCTTTAGTGTAAATTTTACTGCACAAACTTAACTGTGTACATGCAGGAAAGCAGCAATAATCAGGAGGAGACAACTTTTAACTTAACCGATGTTAACAATCAGGACCAAGAAGCTTATTATCCATTGCCAGTTGATTATACACCAGGAGAGGCAAGTTAAAGCTTTATCTGTCTTTAACCATACATGTTTTGTCATACTTGCATATCAGTGTAGGCTAGTGTTAATCTTGTTAAATTTTATTAAGTTTGCATCATTTTCTCTTTTTGTAAGTGTTATTACCTGCCATCTAGTTGAGCTATAAAAGTTTAAAGTATTAATGTGTTTAGACAATCTATCCTCCTATAATACAACTTACTAATGTATTTAATGTTGAATTTTTCCTTACAAGCCGCTATAGTCTTCTGCATTACAGCGTTAAGCGAATTAAACGAGTTCTTGCACACTATCATTTTTTCTTCACTTTCTGTTCTCTTTCCCTTATTACTCCCTTCCTCTCCCCGCAATTAAGAGTGGAGATGGATGTTGCATATTTTGGGGCGAAAGGGTTCTCAAACAGTATAGATGGTTAATTTTCTATTGATTTGTTTGCTTACCTCATTGAATTAGAGAAATAACTTAGGTCATACGAAAGGATAAATATGTCGAATAAGATGATCCAATAACAAAAACCAAACTTATACAATATGACCTAGGAATTGATAGTTAAAAAATACTAGTCAGTATTCACAGCACGCTTTGAACTTTCTGATATCTTATTGCACTGTTGGTGTAGCAAGGAGATCACCCAGGTGTTACTGCAGAGGAAGGATCGTCATCTCAGCTCCATCATACTCACCAGAATCCGGAACTTGAGGTAGTTTTAGCTCATATACGTACCTGTGTTTGATCATAGAGCATTATATTCTGAAAATGAAATTTACTATCTTTGCCTTTACAATTTTTCAGCACGGCGATGATACGGATTTCTGGGATTCACTTCTTTCTTTAAGCCCTTATAATGGTGATCAGTAGTAGAGGGATCTAAAGTCAACATCAAAGAAGATTTACGCGACAGGCTTCTCAGCTAGTATTTTAATAGTATAAGGACAATAAGTTTTTGATTTTTATGCTCTTTTATAGATGTTCAATGGAAGAACTTGGAACAACTAAGGTACTTTTTTATTTGATAGATTGGTCATGTACCTATCTGTCCAACTATGTGAGTTTGTTTGTTCATTGTTTTCTTTGTAATGCACTATCAACTCTGCATATCCCTAATATAAACTCATTATTGTTATTTTTTAAATTTCATTTCCTGAAATTGAAGCAGCTTATTAATTACATCATGGATATTATATTTTCACCTTAGTATATTGAGTTGATGAATCTGAAACCTACTCAATCTTGAGCATATTCGTACATTTACCTTAAAGTTCCCGTAAAAGGAGCTTTTATATGTCTGCACCTTCTCACCAGGAACAACCTTAAATTTTTCCAGTACACCTCTAATGAGGTGAACTGTGAGAAAATTACCATGTCATCTGCATATGGTAGATAATTAATTTTAGGTGCAAGTTGAGACAGTTAGTCCATTAAGACTTCTGCAGAGAAATTCAGCACCTATAACAAAAAGTAAATGTAATATAGAATCATCTTGTTTGAGTCCACTTAGTTTTTTCCTTAATCTTTTTTCTTCCACTTCATCCAATATATTGTCATTTTTCGTCATTTCTTACACTAAGGTTTAATGTTCTCAATCTTCAATAATGGGAGCAGGGGCGGTGATCACGCCCAACTATGCCTTATAAAAAGGACTAAGTGGTCGTTGCAAATATAATCCGGTTTACAAGTTCGGAGTCGAATCCCACGGAGAACTAAGGTTTAGCTACAACTGTTCAATATTACCAAGAAGACAAGCTTGAACAATTCCTAACTTATAGATATTAAGATTCTTGTGTTTAACTAATTAACTTACAAATTAAAATAGTAAATTAACAACTAAAGATACTACGGGTTGGAGACAAAATACAGGAGGTCTAGAGTTATGATTTCCCCAATTGTCGAAATCCTTCCTGCTACATTTTCTATAAATTCGCCTAAGTATTATCTACCGATCATGAGCGCTCTGACTGTCGTAACTCTCTCCCGAGTAATTACAACAATTTACTAGACATATTCTCCCGAATTACGCTAGCTAGCATTATGTACGACTCACTCAGATTGCACCCAAGGTTTCGTTATCCCTAATCCCACCTTTAAACCCTTCGTATTGATCCCTCATATACGTTAGGAGTGACGTTGTTCAACAACTACCTGAATATGCACTCTCTCCCGAGTAATACACAATAAATAGGCACAGTCGATTGAGAGCTCTTCAACCAACCACAATAATAACGTAGTTGAACAACTAGAGAAAAAGCTACGTCAAAACTATACTAACGTAACAGGAAAATCATCCTCCAATAGGTTCCATCAAAACCCTAGATAACAAATTAACTATTCATAATAGTATGCAAAACTACAATACTAGAATTCATAACCAATAATGGAAAACAGGAAGAAGGAAGTGAAAAACTCGTAGAAGAATTCTCCGCCTTGATCCTAGTGTGTTCTTGCCTCCTTAGGTCGAAAAGTGTGTCCAAACTTGATCTCCGTCTCCGTCTGTCTAAGGAACTCCCAAAAGTGACATTTTTAGATCTATTTATATGTTTAGGACAAGACCTAAATGTGTAGGTTAACTCCTAGTCAAACCGGGAAACAATAAAAACCTTCAAAACTCGGACTGGGCCTGGCCTTAAGCCTGGCGTCATCTGGATAACGCCAGCCTAGGCCTGGCTTTAAGCCAGCCTCGCCTGGATAAAGCCTGCCTAGGCCTGGCTTTAAGCTGGCCTCACTTGGATAAAGCCTGGTCGAGCTGGCTTTTGCCCGGCTTCTCCTTTTCACCGTTTTCAAGCGCACTTTCGACGTTTAAGCATCCCTTTAGCTCTACTTTCATTTCCGATGCACCTATACATAAAATAGCCTCAATTACGCTCAAACAAAGTATATTTTAACATTAAAGCATGTAAAACGCAAAGCATATAATGTGCAAAAGCCATGATTATAGCCACACATCAGGCGGACCCGTATTGGTTCAAACGTGTTCGGTTGAACCCGCTTCATAAAAGAATTATACTATTTTATATGTAAACTATTTTTTCAAGCACCAAAATGAAGTTAAATAATAAATGTTGAACCCTCTTGAAAGAACTGAGGTGCAGTGCAATGGTTCTAGCGGAGTCATCAACAATGTAAGGTCCAGGGATCGAGTCTTACTTGCTTCCTTTTCACGTATAGTTTAATTTTTTCAAAAATGGGTAGATTTAAAAGATCCACCACCCAAATTTACCATTCTAGTCTTTGGAAGATTTATTTAAGAATAAAATTATTGAGATTAATCTTTTAAAGACCCAATGACCAATATATTATTCCATTAAATACCCATTCAGAAATGCACTCTTGACATCCATTTGGAACAATTTGAATTCCATATGAGATGCAAAGGCAATGATAATTCTGATCGCTTTCATTCGAGCAATTGGGGCAAAAGTCTTATCATAGTCAATACCTTCTTCTTGGTTATTTCCTTGAACTACTAACCTGGCCTTGTTTCTTATTGTGTTCCCAAACTCATCAGCTTGTTTCTGAACACCCACTTAGTTGGTATAATAGTTCTGTCCAAGGGTCGAGGAACCATGTGCTATACATTGTTCCTCTCAAATTGATTTAGTTCATCTTGCATAACAATAATCCAGTCAGCATCTTTTAACACTTCTTTGATATTTTTGGGCTCAATTTGAGAAAGAAAAAGCTGAGAAGGCAAATGAGCTTCTTGTCTTTGATCTGGTTAGAAACCCTGAATCAAGAGGAGTAATCACATTTTGGAGAGGATGTGAACTTTTGTGCTTCTAGTTAGACACCTGAATCTCATTATGAGAAGACCCAGGTTCCTCTGAATGGGATCTATTGTTGGCATCAATGGAGGGGTGAGTGCCACTTCTCTGCTCGGCATCAGGAGTTCCTTGCACGGCATCACCAACTTTGTTTTCTTCTTCAGTTGTTGTGATGGAGGAACCAGGTTCTTCTGTATTAGCAGGAGATTCTGTTGCATCTTCTTCGTTGGATTCATTGACTTGGCTCATCAAGTCAGACTTTCCATTTGCCATATCAATAGCTTTTCCAGGAACCTTTAAATGCACTCCATCTTGATCAATCTTATCATGTGAATCTTTCCCACATAAGTGCTATAATTCATCAAAGATCACATGTATGCTTTATTCAACACATTGAATCCTTTTGTTGTAGACCTTGTATGCTTTGCTTTGTGAGGAATATTCAAGAAATATTCCTTCATCACTCTTGGCATCAAATTTTCCCAGCGCTTCCTTACCATTATTGAGAACGATACATTTGCAACCAAATGTTCTCAGGTAAGTTAGCTTGGGTTTCCTCCCGTTCAGCAATTCATACGGGGTTTTGTTTAAGAGGGACCTGATCATGTACCTATTTACCAAATAGCAAGCAGTGTTGACTGCCTCTGCCCAAAAACCGTTTGGGACACTACTTTCAATCAGCATAGTCCTTACCATGTCTTCAAGAGTCCTATTTTTCTTCTCCACAACACCATTTTGTTGGGTTGTTCTGGGAGCTGAAAATTTGTGACTTATACCATTTTCAGCATTGAATTCGTCGAATTTTACATTATCGAACCCTGTGAGGTAATCAGATCTTATACTCACAACATTATGGCTCATCTTCACTTGAATCTGCTTTACAAAGGCGGCAAAAACTGGAAAAGTTTCATCCTTGGTTCTGAGGAACATGGTCCATGTGAATCTGGAGTAGTCATCAACTGTGACTAAAATGTATTTCTTTCCTCCTCTACTTGGCACCCTCATAGGTCCACACAGATCCATATGGAGGAGATAAAGTCGCTTTGAAATACTTACTTCCTTTTTGGGCTTGAAGGAGGATCTGACTTGCTTTCCTCTTACACATGCATCACACACCTTATGATCCTTGACTTAGGCAGCCCCACGAATTAGGTCCTTCTTGACCAACTCTTTCAGCAACGAAAAGCTTGCATGTCTTAATCTTCTGTGCCATAGCTCAGCATCATCATCAACAACACTCAAACATGTAAGATCCCCAATGTTCAAAGACTCAAAATCAGCAACATAGATATTTTTTAATCTTTTTGCCATCAGAACCACTTCACCAATTACAAGATTGGTGACAGTGCAAGTCTTTGATAAGAATTCCACTTTGTTTCCTTTGTCGCAAATTTGAGAGACACTCAGTAGCCTATATTTCAAGTCATTCACATAGTACACATTCTCAATTGAATGAGTGATTGTCTTCCCAACTCTTCTTATTCCCAGAATGTATCCCTTTTTGCCATTGTCAAAGGACACACTCCCTCCTTGCAGGGCTTTGAGTGAGAGGAAATCATCGGTACTTCTAGTCAAATGCTTAGAGTAGCCACTATCCATATAGAATCATTGGTTGATTCCTTTTGATGCTCCTTGCACAAGGAAATCAAGGATTAGACTTAGGAACCCAAACAAGTTTGGCTCCCTTGTAGTGAGGAAAAGGGTGAATTAAACTTCTTCTTGTCCAAGCAGGCATCACACATTTTTTATTGGTGGGGCTAGGTTCTTTAGCAGTTGTTACTTTTTCAACAAAAGCTGTGTTTTTCTATCGAGACTGAAATCTAGCTTTACATGTTTCTTTGAAGTGCCCAGTGTTACCACATTAAGTGCGAAGCCAGTTATCAGGGACAATGACGTACTTGCTATATGGATTGTAGGGAGTCTTTTCCTTTTGGAACTCGATTCCCTGCCAGTTTCCCCCATTATTATTATATATGGCACTGATTGTCGCGCCCTTTTTTCTCGCGAAATCGGGTTTCGACATTTCTGGGACAACTCCTTTTTGAGAGGGTAGGGAATTGGAATTGAAAGAGTCGCCACCTAACGTATTAAGGTGCGTTAGGGCACCTAGAGCGGATAACTCATGTTGTACCAGTTTACATCACCAGAGATCGGGTAAGGGATCGAAATTACCTTGAGGGGAAGGTGTTAGGCACCCCTCGAGGTCCACAACGGTGGGTCCCGGTCGAACTTAAATTAAGCGAATTAGTCTTAAAAGGGAAGAAAATAATTTGGACAAATACAATATTCAATTTATTTTAAACGGGAGTATCGGGGGGCGGGGGGAGGGGGGTCCTAAGTTTTTTAGCCTATAGGATCATTCCATGCAATACTTTGTAACTCCCTCAAGTTGGGATGTTACTTATAGCATTAGCGCACGGACTATCATCTCCTTACTATCCAATTACTATCTTTAAGTTGTTACTTAAGCGTTCTAGTAGTTTCTAGCTCATTCCTTATGCGTGTACTACCCGTCGCTTACCTATGGCCCTGGAGGTATTAGGACCTCTATTTGGGATGGTTCTAGACCAATCTATGTTACTTAAAAATATAAAATCTAGGCGACAAACAAAAACAAATTGGACTTTCAGATAAAGAACAAGCATGGGCTCACATTGACCTCCACATATAGACAACAAAAAGCACGCAATTGAATCAGCGAACTTTATTAACTTTTGAATCCTATAGGTAGGATATCTATGTGAGAAAACAGAGTGCAGAGACATCTTTGTTAAGGCGAGCAATAAGACCTATTTTTTGCCTACTGATTTTATTCAGCATGAATCCGGGCGCTTCAGGCAGTAATATGTCACAATTATAAACCCAGAATCATTATTAAGTCCTACAGATACATTTATTAAGTGATTGACAATAGCGAAGGAATTCAGGATCGATCGAAAGAATCCTAAAGGCATGATTTCTACAAGCTTGTTGATTATAGACCTATAGACATGGTTTCTAAGCGCAGCACTGATTTTGACTTGCAGGGATAGATTTTATTCCCTTCTAATACTATAGGCATGATTTCTAATTACTGAATTGACTTAAACCTTATAGGCATGATTTCTAAATTGGAAATTGATTTTAGTCCTATAGG
Source organism: Nicotiana attenuata (assembly GCF_001879085.1). Lineage (NCBI taxonomy): Eukaryota > Viridiplantae > Streptophyta > Magnoliopsida > Solanales > Solanaceae > Nicotiana > Nicotiana attenuata. Next base: position 58,704,112 of record NC_031991.1, read on the forward strand.
CATGATATCTATTGCTGGATTGATTTAAACCCTATAGGCATGATTTCTAGGTTTGAATGGATTTAAATCCTATAGGCATGATATCTATTAACTGTGTACGGGCAGAAATTAAATAGATTGCTAGGAAGGACAGTTAATTCACACAACAAGATCCTATAGGTATGCTTGCTACTGCACATTTGTTGGAAACATGTACAGGTCCTATGAGCGAGATTTCTATTATACAGAATTAAATGAAAGTCCTATAATCAGGATTTCTAGTGTGCCAATGTAAAATACAGAGAAATGATCATGAAAGTCCTATAGGCAGGATGTCTAAACACAGAATAGAACTCACACAACACAACAACAACAACAACTACCCAGTAAAATCCCACCAGGTGGGGTCTGGGGAGGGTAATGTGTACGCAGACCTTACCCCTACTCGATAGGGCAGAGAGGCTGTTTCCGATAGACCCTCGGCTCAGAAAAACAGAAATAAAAAAAACAAGAAAACAAGAAAAGACAACTCATTAGTAACTCCAGTATAAACCATAATAGTAACGAAAGCATATCAACCAAAAGATGAAAGACATGCAATAACAGTAACCAGTATCTAAGGCCCAGGGCTAAGATAAACAGCAAGTACAGAGTGTATTCAGCATAAACTGCAAGCTATCTAAGATCAACCCTAATCCAACCCCGCCTCACCTCCAGAATGAAGTAAGGAAAGTTCTACTGCCCCCTAACCTACAACCCTTATGCTTGACCTCCAGACCTTCCTATCAAGGGCCATGTCCTCGAAAATCCGCAGTCGTACCATGTCCTGCCTGATCACCTCCCCCCAATACCTCTTAGGCCTCCCTCTACCTCTTCTCGTACCCACCACGACCAACCGCTCACACCTCCTTACCGGCGTATCTAGGCTTCTCCTCTGCACGTGCCCAAACCATCTGAGCCTTGCTTCCCGCATCTTGTATAGAACTCACACAGTTTTCACTTAAACGAACAGAATTGACGGCATAATTAATTCCTATAGGCAAGATTTCTACCCAGTTTTAATAAAACATATAAGAAAAAAAACCCAGCTTACTAAATATCCCCGAATCTGTTACTACATAATTATTATAGACCAGAATAGCCGAGTGAATTACATAAAGGTATCCGTTACTCTATAGGGATTCATCATAGGCCCAAATAAACCTGGGAACCAGGCCTTCCCACATAACAGCTTTGAAGCATAGTAGTGATTCATCCACAGCACATTAGAACTAGGCTTCCAGGGTGTCAAAGTTCCCAAGGGCCTCAAGGACCCCGGGAAATGCTTACCCCAGAACCACACATTCATAAAAGAGTTCAAAGGAGTCTCATGTGGACCCTAAGCAGTGCTCACACTAGGGGTTGGGAACCTAAGGGACTAAGAGTATATAAAAGAGATACGGGGTAGGTTTTTAAAATAGTTGGATTTCAGAAGAAACGGGATTCAGAACATAGAGTTGCAGGCAGAACTGTACCAAGGAAACATACAGAATTCATGCTTAAACACATAGTTCAAATAAGTTGAAGTCTAGTTAAGCTAAATACTCATGCTAGTACTTAAGACAATCATGGCTTAATCACAGAAACAATTAGGTAGAAACGATTAAACTGGTCATACATATGAATAACACAGGCAAGGCATATGAGTTAAGCAACAAAATTTACTGATTACATGTCGATAGTGTGCAAAGTTCAAAACAGGTATAGGATTAACAAACAATGCATGAGACAACTTAAACCGTAGGCTAAACTATGAAAAGGATTCAGATTATTCAGAATAACTTAGTCTTAAGTTAACAATGTTACTAAATGAGATTATATAATCATATAAAGGACAGAGTCATGCTGGGAATTGAAACAGGCTAGTTAAGCAAAGCATAGGGGATGGAATTAGTTAGGGCATACCAGTTAAGTAAGAAATAAGCAAGTATGCCACAGCAGGAAAATCCAAGAATAACTTGGCCTTGGCTTTCAGCCAGCCAAAATCAAAGACACTTAGCACAGAAATCAGAACACCAGAGAGAGCTTAAGCTTTTTTTAGTGAGAAATATGAGTGTTCGAGTCTTGTTCTAAAGAGAAAACGGGGAAGGGTTTAAATAGTACTCAACTAGACAGACAAATAAGGTAATAAGTCAATCATAGACAAATAAGGATTGGGAATAATTCCAGAATCGATTTAAAGTCGGAGTTCAATAAATTAGCATCATATAATTAGGCGATTACTACTTAAATTAGGGAAAGTATTATACATAATCAATCAGTGTTCAAATGCCGGATCAAATAAGGTAAGGAAATAATGAGAACAGGTAAATCGAACAAAATAAGGAAATGCACTACCATACAAGAAAGGAAAGACTGAAATCTCAGTAAAGATTTCAAAAATCCTAATTTTGGGGTAAGTAAAATCAGTCAACAGTTAACGGCAAGAGTTCAAGATGCAAAGAGGCAAATAGATAGAAACCTTAAAGGAGAAATAATTAAATAACGAAAACCCTAAATTTAATGTAAGTAAAAAAAATAGGCAGAAATACAAAAGAGCTTTAATAAATTGCACAAAGACATATAGACGGAAATAATTAAAGTTTGAACCATATTTGTTCGGTTTTGAAGAATCAAAAATCCTAAATTTTAGGGTAAGTAAAATCAATCAGAAATAATAAAGAAACTATAAAATACAAAGATAAAGATACTAAAATATTAAAGAAAAAATACTAAAACAAAATAAAAATCATTTTAGATCTGGAAAGATTTGAATCCTAGTTTTAGGGTAAGTAAAAGATTCAACCAAAAATAGACAGATTCGACGAGTAACAAGGTAAATAATAACATTAAAGCCAACCAAAAATGAACCAAAATCTAGTTTGAACCAGATATCCAAAACCCTAACAGAAAGATACGAAAAATATTCGTGCTCACAGATATTGGGATGAACACGGACGAGAATAACCAAATTATAAGAGATTCTGGACCAGATCTGGTTCGAGTCTCTTGATATACACTTGCCATTTGAGGCAAATAAGTTTAAGTAATATCAAAGACGGATAGTAGGTAAAGAAGTAAGGCCAAATAAGACAAGGAATCAAGAAATGATTCCATTTATGGCTGGAATTGAAGGAGAAATGGTGACGTCGGGTTAGGGTTTGAGAGGGTGATGGGTGAGGAGTTGAGAGGATTAGAGGACGGCGGATGGGGGAAATGTTTTAGGGTTAGGGGTGTTTGGTATAGTTAAAAGGGTTGGGCGATTGGGAGCTGTTGATCTTTTGAGATCAACAGCTAGGATTAGAGATTATCGTCGGGTGGGTTATTTGGACGGGTATGGGTCTGGTTGGACGGGTATGGGTCTAGGGTAATTGGTAATTGGGCTGGTTAATGTATAATTTATAAAAATAATTAATAAATAATAAAAATTTCATTTGTGAATGCAAATGATTTAAGATAATTACTTAACATTATAAAAATATAAAAAGTCATTTTTATGTAAATAATGTAATTAGGCATATATATGGGCTATTATTGCAAAATGTGCAATTCTAGCCTTAAAAAATGCAAAATGTAACTATAAAAAAATACAATTGAAATATTTAAGCACTATATGGGCTTAAATAATGAATTTAGATGATTAAATCATCATAAAAATAATATGAGGGATAACTATTGGATATTTGTATAATAAAAAATACAGAAATAAATTGATTTAAATCTTATTATAAAAATACTTGTGCATGTTTGTAAATCTAATAATAATGTATGTGCACTATTTTAAAAATATATATGCATATTTAAAATATATGAGGGAAAAATTGGGTATCAACATTAAGCACATAAGAGGGGTTTTTGAGAGAGCTTTCATCAAGAGAAAAAAGAGAAGAGAGAAGAAAAGTATTTGTTTTGCTGCAGATTATTATTCATACCAGCCAACTCAAATCATGTTTTCTGATTCGTTAACCGTTGTTCGGGCTAAAATTTTGACTGAATATTCTTAGCATCTTGATCTTTGATTTGAACGGTGGAGATCAATTTTGGAGGCCTATATCATCTGATTTCGAGTCTCAAACAGCAGCTTCAATTGTAATTATTGCTTTATGAACGTGCAAATACGTGACAACTTGTTTAAATTATTGCATAAGCATGTTTTCAACATCATATTCCACTCGTGCCAAACAAAATACCATAGCAACGCTTATAATGAGTGGTTGCACTCTTCCGATATTATCACCCCCTAAATCTGGCAAAGGCATATTTGCGGTAAAACTAGTCGATCAACGGTGTAGTCGATGGTTCCGCGCCTTTCCCTCTTGAGTTATCCGCTCAAGGGTACCAGTCTAATACCCCATAGAAACCTTACTCTGTTTAATTGTGCATGCATCATGGTCAAACCTAGCCAAGTCAGTTATGTTGTCTGCATAATGACTCTTTAAGANGATGTATCACAGGGCAGATATCTGAACGGTCACAGAGTAAAGGCGAGTAATTGATGAGAATTGGTTACGTTTCAGATAACAGTAAGGTAAAAATGGTATGAGTAGAAACCAGAGCGAAGGTTTCTCCTGTTTGAAGAACGGTTACCTCCTGGATTTCCTGCAAAACTTAAAACACAATGCATGCAAGTATATAAATTATTGCGAGAATTTATACGTGATGCAAATTCCCTTTGGACCATGAAGGTTGTCTTTGGACAGTGAGGATGACGTCCTTAGACCATGACGTCCCGGGCCATGAATCATGAGATAGGGGATTCGCAGGCCATGAAATGATATTCTCGGGCCATGAAAATAATGGCTCTGAACCATGACGCCTTTGAATAATGATGTCCAGTATTGAGAGATCCTCAGGCCATGACATGGCATCTACAAGCTATGAGGATGATGTCTTCGTACTATGATGCCTTCGGATGGAGACGTGATGATGGATCATATAAGCAAACAAGACAGAGCTTAGTCTTGTATAGAATCGGGACAGAGCTTAGTCCCGGAAAAGGCGAAATAGTGCTAGGTTTCAGATAGTGTAACATTCAGCATTATACAAGGAAAGGCAGAGCTTAGCCTTATGCAATTGGGGAGGCCGGGCTTAGCTTCATGCGAGGAGAGGAGACAATGCTCAGTCTCATGCAGAGAGAAGGCAATGCTTAGCCTTATGCAAATAGGGAGGCGGGGCTTAGCCTCATGCAAGAATTGAGACAGGGCTTAGTCTCATGAAAAGAGAAGGCAATGCTTAGCCTTATGCAGGTAGGGAGGCAGGGCTTACCCTCATGCAAGAATTGAGACAGGAATTAGTCTCATGCAAAGAGAAGGCAATGCTTAGCCTTATGCAAATAGGGAGGCAGGGCTTAGCCTCATGCAAGAATTGAGACAGGGCTTAGTCTCATGCAAAGAGAAGGCAATGCTTAGCCTTATGCAAGTAGGGAGACAGGGCTTAGCCTCATCTAAGAATTGAGATAGGGCTTAGTCTCATGCAAAGAGAAGGCAATGCTTAGCCTTATGCAGATATTGAGGCAGGGCTTAGCCTCATGCAAGATTTGAGACAGGTCTTAGTCTCATGCAAAGAGAAGGCAATGCTTAGCCTAATACAAATAGGGAGGCAGGGCTTATCCTCATGCAAGATTTGAGACAGGGCTTAGTCTCATGCGAATGGACAAATAGTGAGTAGGAGCAGAATATGTCTTAGCTGGAGATATATTTGCGTTTGGCAGCCTCGCCATTATAAAGATAGTGATTTTGGTATGTGTATGCTTGCGAATGCTCCTGTCATGTTCATTGTGCCTGCATCCAAAGAAAAATCATGAGTTTTGTAGGGGAGGTTGGTTCATGCCTTTACCTGCTTGTTTTGCTTTTCTTTGCTCTGGAAATTCTGTTTGAGTTGCCTTACGTAACACCTGGCTGCCATAGAAATAAAGTTTTCGAAAAAAATTCACTTATTGATGAAATAGAATCATTTTTATATAATATCAAGTAAATTAGATGAACTAACGACTGCTACACTTTTAGAGACATTGCGGCTTTCTTTGCGTTAGAATTTTGAGGGTCCTCCTCAAAATTCTGCCCTAGTTTAGTAAGTGATTCTTCGGTCGTTCTGCATGTAACAAAGTTTGTTGGACCTGCTTCGGAATTTTGAGAATCGTTCTCAAAATTCTGCCCCAGTTACTTAACCGATTTTCTGACAGTCTTACATATGACGTCGGCTGGACTTGCTCCAGAATTTTGAGGGTCCTCCTCAAAATTTTGCCCCAATTTCTGGTTCTGGGGGAAATGAAGATTTTATTAAGATGTGACAGAACCCACAGGGCTGCCTACATATCCCCTCTTAAACGGAAATCAGGTCAAGCGTAGTTCAGTTACATCAGATGAAGAAATGTAAACAATCTAAACATAGTATCTCTTGACTGCATTTGAATTGATAGGTTTTGGCCAGACTTCTCCGTCCATTTCTGCAAGTATGAGTGCTCCTGTTAGTACCCGGTGAACCATGTAGGGACCTTGTCAGTTAGGTGAAAATTTCACTTTGGCTTGATCTTGATGTGGGAAGATTTGCTTCAGCGCTAGCTGCCCCGGTGTGAATTGTCTTGGTTTGACCCTTTTGTTGAAAGCTCTGAGCATTCTGTTCTGATAAAGCTGACCATGACACAATGCATTCATCCTTTTTCCATCTATGAGGGCTAATTGCTCATAGCGGCTCCTTATCCATCCTGCATCACTGAGTTTGGCTTCTTGTATTGTTACATCTCGCGTTTTGTACGTTAAAGTTTTGTCTTCAGTTAATCGACGTTGACTTGGGGATAAGAGTATCTTGAGGTTAACATATTTATGCTATTTATAACAAGCGATAAGTAAGTGCATGACGGATAAAGAGTACACGAATTAAAGAAAACGAGTTTCGTTGAAATAAAATACGGGTCGAGCGATAATACCCGATATTTATGGACTAGTACGATACATGGTACCATATGACCATGATAGAATAATGTATAAAATGTATTAAAAATAAGTAGAATTTTAAGTAAATTGAGATAATTCTTAATTTTGCTGGTAATTGATTAATTATCGGGTAACGGGACATTACCTAATTACCTAATAAGTGGGTAAAAATTAATAATCCCAACCCCACTCCCCACGTGGCAGTAGACCACAATTAAGATATATGACTAAGTAGTCATACAAGCTTAGTGGCTATCTAAGAAGTGAGAACGTGTAAGTATGATTTGCCCATAGTGGCCGATATGATAAGATGGGATGCCCTCAGAGGCCTGATAATGTTATGAAACATGTACCTAAGCATTACATGATATTTATACGCATATGCATGACATTCTAAATATTTCATAATTTACAAAGCTATCCATACTTACAGGTTGAGTCATTTACTCTATATTTCTTCCATGTCTGTTATGTATTTATTTATGTGCCTTACATACTCGGTACATTATTCGTACTGACGTCCCTTTTGCCTGGGGACGCTGCGTTTCATTTCCGCAGGTCCCGATAGACATATCGAGAGCCCTTCAAGTAGGCTATCATCTCAGCGGAAGATGTTGGTGCGCTCCATTAGCTTCGGAGTTGCTCGTTTGGTTAGTATGATTTAGACGTGTATTGCTTTATGGTGGGACTCTGTCCCGACCTTTATGAAAATTATATATTCTTAGAGGCTTGTAGACAAATGCCATGTACGTAAAAGATTGTATGGACTTGTCGGCCTATGTTCAATATACAAGTGGATATTTGGTTTTATAGGCCCGTATGTCTTATGTATAAATTGGTATCTCACGGCAGCCTTCCGGCTCAATTATCTACGATAGTATGATACGTTATGTTGGTACTCCGTTGAGTAAAGTACGGGTGCCCGTCACGGCCCATCGGTTTGGGTCGTGACACGTATGATCCTTAAAGAAGGAATTTCTACCTCGGCGGGAATGACAACTTCGGTACCGTAAACCAGCAAATAGGGAGTTGCCCCGGTTGATGTGCGAATTGTGGTACAATACCCCAACAAGGCAAATGGTAACTTTTCGTGCCATTGCTTGTGATTTCTACCATTTTTCTTAGTATCTTCTTGATGTTCTTGTTGGCAGCTTCCACGGCTCCGTTCATTTGAGGCCTGTATGATGTGGAATTTTCATGCTTGATTTTGAAAGTTTCACACATGGCTTTCATCAGATCACTATTGGGATTGGTGGCATTATCAGTGATGATGGACTCAGGAACCCCGAACCGACAAATAATACGATCCCTGACAAAATCTGCGACGACTTTCTTGGTTACAACTTTGTAAGATGCAGCCTCTACCCATTTTGTGAAGTAATCGATGGCCACTAAAATGAACCCGTGCCCGTTTGAAGTAGTGGGCTCGATCAGACCGATGACATCCATTCCCCAAGCGGGAAAAGGCCAAGGTGCACTTGTTGCATTGAGCTTATTTGGTGGTACCCTTATCCTTTCTGCATGTATCTAGCATTGGTGGCAATTCTGTACATACCGGATGCAATCTGTTTCCATAGTCATCCAAAAATATCCAGCTCTGAGTATTTTCTTGGCTAGAACAAAACCATTCATATGTGGTCCCAGGTTCTGGCATGTATTTCCTCGAGCAATTCGGAAGCTTCTTTGGCGTCAACACACCTTAATAGTTCTAGATCAGGTGTTTTCCTATACAAAATTCCTCCGCTTTGGAAGAAATAGTTGGACAGTCTACGCAGTGTACGTTTCTGAGTATGGTTTGCCTGGTCTGGTTATTCTCCTTTTGCCAAATATTCCTTGATGTCGTGGAACCATGGGTTTCCGTCCGTTTCTTCTTCAACATGAGCACAATAAGCTGGCTGATTGTGGATCCTTACTGGAATGGGATCGGTGAAATTCTTATTTGGATGTTGTATAATGAACGACAAAGTAGCCAGTGCATCTGCGAACTCGTTCTGGATTCTTGGAACATGTTTGAATACTATCTTCGTGAACCTCTTCATCAGTTCTTGCACATGGTACAAGTATGGTACTATCTTAGTGTTTTTTGTATCCCATTCTCCTTGAACTTGATGTACCAGAAGATCCGAATCACCAATTACCAGCAACTCTTGTATATTCATGTCGATGGCCAAATTGAGCCCCATAATGAAAGCCTCATATTCTGCCATGTTGTCGGTGCATGGAAACCTAAGCTTTGCAGATACCGGATAATGTAGACTTGTCTCTGACACCAAGACCGCTCCAATACCCACTCCTTTGAAGTTTGCAGCTCCGTCGAAAAACATTCTCCAACCGTCATAGGCTTCAACAATATCCTCTCCTACTAATGACACTTCTTTGTCAGGAAAATACGTCTTTAGTGGTTCATACTCTCCTCCTACAGGATTTTCATCAGGATGGTCTGCCAACACTTGTCATTTGACTGCCTTCTGGGTTACATAGATGATATCGAACTCACTCAGCAATATTTGCCATTTGGCTAACTTCCCGGTGGGCATAGGCTTCTGAAAGATGTTCTTCAGAGGATCCATCCTTGATATGAGGTATGTGGTATAGGCACAGAAGTAATGCCTCAATTTCTGAGTTGTCCATGTCAAAGCATGATGACGTCCAAATCCACTACTAAAAAGTAAATGGACACGGTCGCATGCAATATAATTTACCCAACTAAGAGTCGGGGTCGAATCCCACAGAGAACAATATGTAGGCGATTAGGAATGTAAGAGAAGTATCGCTTGTTATGCAGTGCCAAACACTTAGAATTGATTTGAGAAAATATCTATACCTAAATGTGGAAATGTAAACTAGCCTAGAAAGCAAGTAAAATGATCAATGGCTACAAGTATGGTTGCATCGGGAATTACACTCAAGTAACGATCCAATGTATTTCATGATTTAACAAATATGAGCGAGTTTATGTTAATTAGCCATGGATAATAATTCTATATTAGCTTCTTCCGAAGACTAACAAGACTTCCTAATTGAATTATCCCTAAAACAATTAGGAGATCAAGCACACCCGAATATGGCTACAAGTAGTTCAATCCTATCCCTAGGTAGAATCTATAAAAGAAGGGTTAAAGACTCAAGTTCTTGTTAATTAATCTTTTCCAACCCCAAATTATCTTTTCCAAAATTAATTCGGAGTAAATGGGCGAGTCCTAGGGTTAGCTAATCCCTTTCGAAATATTAAAGAACTAGAATAATTAAAGAAACAACAACTCACTTTATAAATGGATAAAAATCATTCAATACATAAGCACAACAAGGTATTTAATCCACACTTTAAATATGAATATTCCCATAAACAAGATTCAAGTGTTGGAAATAAATACTACACACTTAAATATTCAGTACAAAGCAAGGAAATGAAGAAATAAACATAAATGGGTAAGAAATCCTTAACCACAAGCTTGAAATCTTCAAAACCCAAGTGTGTATGCAAACCCTAGCTTCCAAAACTTGTTCTCTATCTCTCTAAGAACTGAAAAATAAGCCAAAGATATTCAGAGATCTTTTACAAATGAGCTGGTTTGGGTATTAAAGGGTTTAGGGTCAAAAAATGTGAAGTTACAAAATTGCCCAGGTCTGATGCTCGATTTTCGCATTTGCGAACAAAGGTTCGCAATTGCGAAGTGTGGCAATACTGTGCACTTTCGCATTTGCGAAGAGGACTTCGCATTTGCGAAGGTTGACTCCCCTGGTTGACTTCGCATTTGCGAAGTCTTTTCCGCAATTACGATGACTGCTTGATTTGCCTTGCTTCGCAATTCCCTTGCCTTTCTTGCAATTACCTTGACTGCTGGCTTCGCAATTCCCAGCATGATGTCGCATTTGCGACAACTGAAGCCCTTGTCCAGATTTTCCTCTTTTTGGCTTCTTTTTGATTTGTTTCACTTAGTTCTCTCAAGATCACTTCTAAATCACATAGAACCTGCAATATAGAAGTAAGTGGCATTAAACACGTGATTTTATCACTCAAAAATAGCAACAATATAGATTTAAAGGCAAGATAAGTTGGTAAAATACCAACTTATCAAACCCCCAAACTTAAACTATTGCTTGTCCTCAAGCAATGAAAGCGACAAAATCTCCTCCCAAGTAGTTAACTCAACAATGCATCCTTATCATGCTAAGCCAGAAAGGTCTACTATAAGCACAAACGTATGACTTCGATTGGTACCAACAATTAAACCAATGCATATGAATTTCCGAACACTTTTCATGAATTTCATTACATTTCAAATGCCCAAGCACTATGTAAATCAAAGTAGCAAATCAAGTCATGACACTAAAGCTTCAAAATTTGCCTCTCTATCACAATTATCTTTCTTTGGTCATTTCTTCCAATTGAAAATGGGATTAAATTCACAACTCAAATTTCATGTGCCCTCACATTTAAGAGAGGATCCCACACTCATAAATCTTAATTCAAAACGCAAATGGGATATCAAATGGAAAGAATTAACTCTCTCTCAAAAAGATGTTCAAACGCATACAAGTAGTACCATAAGCTTGCCCTTCATGTATTCCTCTACTAATGTAGACAACTTGGTTCAAAATCCATTAGGACTTAAAGGATTGTTGTTTAGGCTTTTGGTTAAGGTGTGGCATAATTTTCGTTAGAGTGACTCAAAACCTCCCCAAGCACTACAAAATTTACAATCAAAGTACACTTCCTTCGAAAATATTCTCCATCCTTTCTTCACTTTTCATTCCACACCTAGACTTCCTTTTATTCACAACTTTTTATCATTTTATTCTATTTTTTTATTATTATCTTTCCTTCCAAAATCAAGGAAGGTTTCACTCTTCTTTTTTTTTCTACCTTCCACCTTTTTAAACAACTTCCATATCACAACTTTTCCAACCTTCACCCCCAAACTTAGGCTTTTAGCCTATGTTTACACTTTCAAAGTACTTAGGGAGGTAGGGTGCCAAAAACTAGATTAATAAATAATAAAGGAATAAATTTTGTAACATGATTGCCAAAGAACAGGGCTAAAGGCTCAAAATGGGTTGACTAGGGAAAATATTCAAGGGTAGGAAATTTAATGCACAATAGCGGTCCAAGGAAGGCCTAATATCATTTTTCAAACCAAGTTAGTCTATGATTTCGCCTTGAAGCACATTCCGGGCAAGTTCTAGACCACAAGTAATGCAAAAGAACTCACAATAAATCTCACCACACATGGCACATGAACACTCAAGTGGAATACAAATCCAAAATCCAATTGAAACCAATGACTCAAAGAGGTTACATATAGCATAGGAAGCTATTTAGTGAATCAAAGAGCCAAAATTTGAGTCTAAAAGTCATGACACCTCTACTTCAATTATTTTTCTTTTTCAACAACCAAAAATTCATATGCCGAGGTTTAAATCATGTTGGTACCAAGCAAGCCACAACTTGGTCAATGGGCACAAACCCCAACTCAAATCATTTATTCTTCCTAAACTAACATAAGTTATATCTAAACTACAAGAGTAATTCCCTTAAGAAAGTTGTCTATCTATCCATCATCGGGAAAAGTCGACAAAAATTTTCTACAATTACCCGGTTCAAGAAGAAAATTGGCATCCTTGAAAAAATAACCGTGGTACAAAGAAAACCAAGGATATCGCCACTAACATAAAACAACCTATATATATTTTTAAAAAAAATATAAGAAGCTAATAAACATCAAATAACTAAAACATAATATATATATATATATATATATATATATATATATATATATATATATATATATATAAACAAACAAGAAGTTAAGAAGATAATAAACATAATAATATCACACATCACATGAAAATAACAAAATAAAAACAACTACAGTACCAATCTGCCATACCCACAGTTATCCATAATTATACAAGAAAAACAGTTATACAAGAAGCCACCCCCAACTAAAGATGTTGCAATGTCCCCAATGCATCAAACATGATAGAGTAAAATGGTGGAAAGTGCTCCCTGAATACTGCATCAAGTGCTCTCCTCGTTGTCTGAGTCAGAATCATCCTCCTCTCCTTCTTCTTCGGACCAATGAATAGGAACATCATCATCATCTATCGGCCTGGTCGATGGCATTGGGTCCTGAGGCTTTAGGACTTTCCACAGCCCCTTCACACCCTTCCACATACGAGTAAAGAATTTGTCTCTTTTCTTCTCCCCTTTCTTCATCTAGGTGTGTGCCTTTTCTAGATTGCCATGGGAACTGCTCAACTCACCATGCTTTTTGGCCAGATCAGTGTATGCCTTCTCCAGCGCCTTAAGGTGATCCCCCTGCTTCCTCTGATCCTCAAGGTATTTCTGAAACTCTTTCTTTGAAATATAAACGGGTCCCTCAAATATCTCCCCAGGTCCTTGTGGAAGTCCAGCTACTAGCTCGCCAATCACTCGCATCTCCTCACTAAGCACAGCAAATGGTCGTCCTGCAGAGGATGATGGCTGACTACTCGGATCAACCTGAGAAGAAGAAACCATCTTTCTCTTTTTTCTCTTCACAGCGCCGCCCTATCCTCTCTTCTTCAACGGATTTAGAGGCTTTCCCGGCTCTATCCAATTGTCCCTCGGAGCTTCTTCCACCCCAGCAAGATGGCACAGCTCAGTGATAAGCGATGGGAATATCAATGATGGACTATTCTGCATCCAATACTCCCTCAGTTCATTGATGAAGATTTCACCAACATTCAGGTGAATACCATCAAGGATGCAGGCTATCATCTGAGCTCTTGTGACCAGGACGTTCCATATGTTCAACACAGGGGAGATACGACTGCATATGATGGCCAGCCATATCTTTGCTTCGACAGTGAACTCTTTGGATGTGATCCCTCTCTTCTCATCTGCCCGTGGAACATCCGCACCAGGGCATAGTTTGGACGGCAACCACTCCCCTGAGGCACAGTCTTTTGCAAGGAATGGGTCCATATCATGGTTTGCTAGGTGATACACTTGATTCACAGCTTCAGCCCCAAAGTGCACCATTTTGCCGCGAATTCTCATCTTTGGCTTCTTTAACCTGATAGCTGGGAGATTGGCGTAAAACTCCCTCACCCATTGCTCATTGGCTCGACAAGGTTGAGGGGCAAAACAGTTCCATCCCATGTTTGTAATCCTTTGATAGAACTCGGGAAGACGTTCCGGGACGTTGTCCAGCGATATACCACTTTCCGGGAGCAACTTCTTCGAAATCAGTTCAGCATAGTACCGTTCTTGGCACTCCAATGACAAGAACCGCTGTTGGCCATAGTTTTGCTCAGCTTCTAAGGGGTTGTCACCTGCGGATCTTTCAGAGTTAGAGCTCATTTTCCAATTATAGTACCTGCCAACAAATGATAAGAGTGAAAATATGGTATGGCTATGAAAAATAGTGCAAAATGAATCAAATATGCCAAAGGAATGATCGGACAGTAGAAACCCAGCCTTAGAAAAAAAATTCACGATTTTGAAATTGTGAACTATCTGCTCTCTGATATCGCAATTCCCAAAGAGTCTTCGCAAATGCGAAGATATCAGAAGTGCCCAGTTATGGTAATTGCAAAGATATCATCGCAATTGCGAAGGACTCAGAGATGCCTAGTTATGGGAATTGCGAAGAATACTTGGGAATTGTGAAGGTCTCAGGATAGGCATTTTTCTCAATTGCGATGGAATCTTCGAAAATGCGAAGTCGCAATTGCGAAGAGGCCATCGCAATTGCGAGCCATCATCCCAGCCAAGATTTTCCACAGACAACAGTACCAAACCCTAAAATTTTGCAATCCAAGCCATTTTTATGAACCCAATCATCTTTCAAACATGAATAATGCACTAGACCTCACAAACAACCATGAATAAAAAAAATATCGATGTTTCGGCCAAGAATTTCATTCGGGCCTTTCATCGATCACATAAAAAGCACAAAAGTTTCACTTCTATTTGACAAGCTTTGGGTACTCAGACTTCCCCAAATTTTTAGCAAAGAACATAATCACACACTCTCAACCAATCTCACCCAGAAATCGATATAAGTTTTGACAAATTTTTGAACAATTCCGCTAGGATTGTAGAGAATCAAGAAGAATAAAAAAGAACAAGAAGACGAAGAAGAAGAAGAAAAAGTGATTAAGCTTTCATACCCGGATCCTTGCAATTAGGAGTGAGAGTTGATGGAGTTTTACAATGGTGAGAGTGAGGGAAACAAGAGTTTGAGAGCCTTAGGCGTTTTTCTTCAATTTTTGTTCAAAATGAGCGAAAGTGTGCTTTTACCTCTCTGATGTCGCAGTTGCGACACAGCCTTCGCAATTGCGAAGGTCAATGAAACCTGTTGTTGTCGCAATTGCAATAAAACTTGGGTAATTGCGATGGGAAAGTTCCACAAATGCGAACACCGTTTCGCAAATGCGAAACCTGCCCCTGCACTTTTCAACAGCTACTGGTTTTGGCTCTCCAGATCATTCCAACCTGCTCAAATCAACTCCAAAAAAATCTAAAACTTGGCAGATTAGTCAAAAATAATATACTAAGCTATTCTAAAAAAGAAAAATTCAAAAATGACTAAAAATTTTGAAAAACTGATGGGTTGCCTCCCACCAAGCACCGCATTTAACGTCGTGGCACGACGCAAAGCAACTTTACCACTTTTCTCACCACTTGGACGATATGAATTGGGCACCCAACTTGAAATCAAGCTTGTGACCACGAGCGATGGGGGGTGGTAAGTCGATGATCAAGCCAAGACTTAATTTCTTCATTTTGCACTTCTTGGCTTTCATGTGAGGAATGTCATTTTCCCTTCTTGTTCCCTCAAATTGTAAGATGTATGGTTGTTGCCTTTCCTCCTCGCAATCCCTCATTGACTCGTGTAGTTCAACTCCCATATCACCACACAATTCCAATGTTGAAAAATGCTTGGAATGTGACTTCAAACCTCCAAGTTGCAATTCTTCCCGCATTTTGACACCCTCTTTTTTCCCCGGATTAGAGTCAATCTCAACCAATTTTTCATTTACACCGGATGACTCTAATTTCATATTTTTCTCAGAATCACAAACACTCATGGAGTCGGTTGGCGGATGTTCAATTCTTGAATCCTCAAAGTAAAGCTCACTTTCTTCCTCGGAATCGGACTCTTCTTGGCTTCCTTCCACACTCTCAAGTTGGTGGGCACAGTGAGCCTCAACCAATATTTTCATTTGATCTTCCAAAGTGCGGATATGTTCATCATTGTAAGTCAAGCCTTGTTTCAAGTCCTCGAGTGCAAAGTTGTGCTTCTCTTCATTTTCAAGAATGGTCTCCAACATGAGCATCATCTTCTCATTTTGAGCATTTGAGAGTTCTTCTTGGTTTTGATCAAGTGCCAAGGAAGGATTTTCGGCTTCCACATCTGTGACGACCCGACCCGTCATCTCAGGAGCTATCGCCCCGTTTCCCCCATTTTATGCTTCTTCATGTTTCGTTATCGGTATTTGGTGTGTTAGAGTTGATTTGGATTGGTTTTGATAAGAAATGAGACAAATAGTCTCTTTAAGGAAGGCTTGGTTTGGAAAGGTCAACCGGAGGTTGACTTATGAGTTATACGGCTCAGATGTGATTTTTGGTGATTCGGTTAGCTTCGGGGGATGATTTGTGACTTAGGAGTGTGATCGGAATTGATTTTGGAGGTCCGGTGTAGAATTAGGCTTGAATCGGCGAAGTTAGTATTTTGGCGAATTCCGGTTGATAGGTGAGATTTTGATCCGAGGGTCGGAATGGAATTCCGAGAGATGCAATAGCTTTGTTAGGTGATTTGGGATGTGTGTGCAAAATTTCAGATGATTCGGAGGTGGTTTGGTTGGGTTTTTGATCGAATGCGAGTTTCGGAAGAAATTTGAAGAACATAGGCTTGGATTTCATGTAATTTGATGGTTTTAGTGTTAATCGTGGTGTTTTTATGATTGGAACAAGTTTGAAAAATGTTTTAGGGCGTATTGATATTTTTGGTTGAGGTCCCGGGGGCCTCGGGGTGAGTTCGGATGGTTAAAAGGGAGAGTTTTGGAATTTTTCATGTGCTAAGTCTGCTGCTTCTGGTATATTTTCGCTTCTGCGGAATTTGGACCGCAGAAGCGGTATCGCTTATGCGATTGGGGAACCGCAGAAGCGGTTGGAGCTTGAGTTGGGTTTTCCGCAGAAGCGGATGTTTGGGCCGCAGAAGCGGTCCCGCTGGTAAGATTTCTGGGCTGCAGAAGCGGTCGAAGCCTTTAAGTGGAAAACCGCAAAAGCGGTATAAAAGTCGCAGAAGCGGTATAAAAGTCGCAGAAGCGGTCCCGCATAAGCGGGAACAGGACCGCATAAGCGAAAAAGAGCTGGGCAGAGAAGATTTTAAAATAATATTTCATCCGCGAGCTAAGGGTATTTTCCTCCATTGTTGAACATCTTGAGAGCTTTTTGGGAGCAATTGAAGAGGGTTTCGACTGAGATTGACTGGAGGTAAGTTTTATGAGTTAAAAACATGATTATATGTGAAATTAACCTAGAAATTAAGCCTAAAAATTGATGAACTAGGGCTTGGGATTTTGAGATGTTAAATTGGGATTTGATGGGTCATTTGAGCTCGGATTTGAGATTTCTTGGTATGTGTGAACTCGTGAGAAGATGAGGAATCCATTGATGTTAATTTTCTGATTTTTCGAGAAGTGGGACCGGGGCTCGGGTTTTGCTAATTTCGAGATTCTTGATATTTTTCGATTGTTTTCGATTGGGTATTGTTCCCTTAGCATATTGTGATGTATTCGCTCTGATTTTGGTTAGATACGATGCTCGTGGAGGCCGATTTGATGGGGAAAGGGCGTCGTGAGCTAGAGATTTGACCGGTTCGAGGTGAGTAATGATTGTAAATGATATCCTGAGGGTTTGAAACCCCGAATTTGCGCGCCGTAGTGCTATATTGAGGTGACTTGCACGCCGGATAGCGAGCGTGGGGTAGATCACCGTTGGGGATTGTGACTTGGTCCGTCCCGATTGTTGATTTTACCGCGTATTTGACTGAAACTTATTTGATATTATCATGACTTGGGCTGATTGCCATACTTGGGGCTTATTGTCGACTGTTTAAAATCCTCGTGGGTTATCATCACTGTTTTCCTCACTATTTGAAATATTATTTGAACTCAGTCTGTTTGAATTACACTGTTTCATGAACTCAGCTATATTTTTACTCAACCTTGAGTTTTAACTAATGTTTGAACTTTTGTTTGAGCTGAGCATTATTGTCTTTAGTGATGTTTGGACTGATTGAGGCCGAGGGCTATATGTGAGTATGTCGAGTGATGTGAGGAGGCTTTCAGGCCTCGAGTGATATGTGAGGAGGCTTTCAGGCCTCGAGTGATATGTGAGGAGGCTTTCAGGCCTCGAGTGTATTGTGAGAAGGCTTTCAGGCCTCATGTTGATATGTACAGGCTTTTAGGCCTTATGATGATATAGCGCTTGGGCTGTAGGAGCCCCTCCGGAGTCTGCACCCCCACAGTGAGCGCGGGTACCCATCTAGAGCGGATAAACGTTAGACAGTGGTAACAATGGCACTGTTGTACGCGTTTTGGTCAGGTAACAATGACTGACCAGTCAGGTAACAGTGACTGACCAGTGGTAACAATGGCGCTGTAATACGCGTTTGGGTCAGGTAAGAATGGCTGACCGGTCAGGTAACAATGACTGACCAGGAACATAAATCATGCCCGAGGGGCCGGTACTGTGTTGAGATATTGCCCGAGGGGCGAACTTTTATGTGCTCATCTTGCATACTTATTTGCCTCTTGGCCTGTTATACCGTGGTATTTGTGCCCGAGGGGCGGATTTTCTGTGCGTATCAGCACTAACTGTTTTGAGATCGTTTTCGTAATCACTGAAAAGATCATTTTTGAAAGAGATTTGAACTGAGCCAAGGTACTTCTAAAGATTTCATAGATTTCACTATTTTTCTCAGAAAATTTCACCCGGCTTCTGTATAGCATGTTGGTTGCTTTACGTGATTTCTTGATGCTCAGTTATTATTTACTTTTATTACTCACTGAGTTGGAGTACTCACTTTACTCCCTGCACCTCGCGTGCAGATGCAGGTATTGTTCACCCGGTAGTGGGTTTTGAGCTGGTTGAAGGTATTGCTATCATAGCTGAGCAGAGTGACCGCCAGCGTTCGCGGCACCGGATTACTTCTTTTGGTTCTAAATTTTATTCCGTATATTGTTGGCCCTGTAGTTGTATTTAGACTTCTCTAGATGCTCGTGACTTGTGACACCCCGGTCGGGCTGTGTTGGGTTATAAACTTCGTTAATTAATGTCCTTAAGTCGTATTTTGCTATTCATTTATGTTTAACTACTTTGAAATGGACTATTGGGTTAGTTGGTTGGCCTTGTCTTCAAGAGAGGCGCCATCACTACTAGTGTGGGGTTTTGGGTCGTGACAACATCTAAGGAAAATTCTTGGCTATCATTAACTTCCGAGGCTTTTTGGACCTCTAAAGCTTCAAGCATTTCTCCCATTTGTGAGTGCAACCTTGCAAGTGCCAAGTCATTTTGGAGACTATTTTCCAAAAGCTCCTCCAAGGCACTTTGTTCTTTGTTTCCTCCTTCAAGTAGGCACTCCAACATGAGCTTGAACTCTCCATTTCGGCCATGCTCAACTTCTTCCACTTCCATAGCCCTATAATTTTCATCACAAAAAGTAGAATCATCATAGCGGGGGCTTGGGGAAGAGAAGGACAAATAAGCACAATCATCCCAATGACCATTTTGAAAACCACACTTATCACAAATACTCCACTCATGGGTTTGAGATTGTACGCACAATCCACCCCCGGGAGAATTTAAACAATTTTGCCACGAGTGTGGTCCTCCATAATAAGGACAAGGGTCATCAAAGTATGAATAACTACCATCCGACCAATTTTCATTATCTGATGCCATTTTTCAAAAATAAGAAAATAAACAAGAAAGAAACAAGAAAAATAGACCAAGGTAAGAAAAATAATTACACAAATATTCACAAGTTTGGACCAAAGCACTTACGCTTATTTCTCAAACAACCTAAATTATGCCAAATTGCTCCCCGGCAACGGTGCCAATTTTGGTGACGTCTAAATCCACTACTAAAAAGTAAATGGACACGGTCGCATGCAATATAATTTACCCAACTATGAGTCAGGGTCGAATCCCACGGAGAACAATATGTAGGCGATTAGGAATGTAAGAGAATTATCACTTGTTATGCAGTGGCAAACACTTAGAATTGATTTGAGAAAATATCTATACCTAAATGCGGAAATGTAAACTAACCTAGAAAGCAAGTAAAATGATCAATGGGTACAAGTATGGTTGCATCGGGAATTACACTCAAGTAACGATCCAATGTATTTCATGATTTAACAAATATGAGCGAGTTTATGTTAATTAGCCACGGATAATAATTCTATATTAGCTTCTTCCGAAGACTAACAAGACTTCCTAATTGAATTATCCCTAAAACAATTAGGAGATCAAGCACACCCGGATATGGCTACTAGTAGTTCAATCCTATCCCTAGGTAGAATCTATAAAATGAGGGTTAAAGCCTCAAGTTCTTGTTAATTAATCTTTTCCAACCCCAAATTATCTTTTCCAAAATTAATTCGGAGTAAATGAGCGAGACCTAGGGTTAGCTAATCCCTTTGGAAACATTAAAGAAGAAGAAATTAAAGAAACAACAACTCACTTCATAAATGGATAAAAATCATTCAATACATAAGCACAACAAGGTATTTAGTCCACACTTTAAATATGAATATTCCCATAAACAAGATTCAAGTGTTGGAAATAAATACTACACAGTTAAATATTCAATACAAAGCAAGGAAATGAAGAAATAAACATAAATGGGTAAGAAATCCTTAACCACAAGCTTGAAATCTTCAAAACCCAAGTGTGTGTGCAAACCCTAGCTTCCAAAACTTGTTCTCTCTCTCTCTCTCTAAGAACTGAAAAATAAGCCAAAGATATTCAGAGATCTTTTACAAATGAGCTGGTTTGGGTATTAAAGGGTTTGGGATCAAAAAAAGAGAAGTTACAAAATTGCCCAGGTCTGATGCTCGATTTTCGCATTTGCGAACAAAGGTTCGCAATTGTGAAGTGTGGCAATACTGTGCTCTTTCGCATTGCGAAGAGGACTTCGCATATGAGAAGGTTGACTCCCCTGGTTCACTTCGCATTTGCGAAGTCTTTTTTGCAATTGCGATGACTGCTTGATTTGCCTTCCTTCGCAATTCCCTTGCCTTTCTCGCAATTACCATGACTGTTGGTTTCGCAATTCCCAGCATGATGTCGCATTTGCGACAACTGAAGCCCTTGTCCAGATTTTCCTCTCTTTGGCTTCTTTTTGATTTGTTTCACTTGGTTTCCTCAAGATCACTTGTAAATCACATAGAACCTGTAATATAGAAGTAAGTGGCATTAAACACGTGATTTTATCACTCAAATATAGCAATAATATAGATTTAAAGGCAAGATAAGTTGGTAGAATACCAACTTATCAAAGCACAGCAAGTGCGTTCTAGCAGAGAGTACCGTGCTTCATAAGGTGTGAACTTCTTAATCAAGTAATATATGCCTTGTTCTTTTCTTCCCGTCTCGTCATGTTGTCCCAAAACACAGCCGAAAGCCCCATCTAATACGGACAAATAGAGTAGCAAAGGTCTCCCAGATTCTGGCAGGACTAGGACTGGTGGCGTGGACAGGTATTCCTCAATTTTGTCAAAATCCCTTTGACAATCTTCAGTCCAACTGGTTTCAGCATCCTTCCTCAACATTTTGAAGATGGGTTCACATGTTACTGTGGACTGTGCTATGAAGCGGCTGATGTAATTGAGGCATCCCAGGAAGCTCATCACGTCTTTCTTTCTCTTTGGTGGTGGTAACTCTTGGATAGCTTTAACTTTTGACGGGTCCAACTCGATTCCTCGGCGGCTGACGATGAATCCCAACAATTTTCCAGCAGGAACCCCAAATGCACATTTTGTGGGGTTCAGTTTTAAATTGTACCTCCGTAGCCTGTCAAAGAACTTCCTCAAGTCTGCTATGTGATCTTTGGCCCTCTTGGATTTGATAATGACGTCGTCAACATATACCTCTATTTCCTTGTGTATCATATCATGGAAGATGGTCGTCAACGCCCTCATATAGGTGGCCCCAGGATTCTTCAGACCGAATGGCATCATTTTGCAGCAGTACACCCCCCATGGTGTAATGAAAGTTGTTTTCTCTGCATCTTCTTCGTCCATCCAAATCTGATGATAACCCGCGAAGTAATCTACAAAGGATTGGAGTTCATGCTTGGCGCAATTGTCAATTAGAATGTGTATATTTGGAAGTGGGAAATCGTCCTTGGGACTTGCTCTGTTTAAATCCTGATAGTCAACACACACCCTGAATTTCTCATCTTTCTTCGGGACCGGTATGATGTTGGCTAACCAGGTTGGGTACTCAACTACCCTGAGGACTTTGGCTTTGATCTGCTTAGTGACTTCTTCCTTGATTTTTAAGCTCATGTCTGGTTTGAACTTTCTGAGTTTCTGCTTTACCGGCCGACACATTGGATTGGTAGGCAACTTATGAGACACTATGGATGTGCTCAAGCCAGTATGTCATCATATGACAATGCAAAAATATCCTCATATTCTTTCAAGAAACGAGTGTATTCTTTCTTTTCTAACGGTGACAGGTGGAAACCTATGCGAGTTTCTTTGATGGTTTCAGAATCTCCCAAATTGATCGCCTCGGTTTCGTCCAGGTTGGACTTAGGTTTGTTCTCAAAATTCTCAACTTCTCTGATAACTTCCTCAGGTATCTCATCCTCTTCTTTCGAGTCACTATCCTTATATTGCGTTGTCTCATTACATGTCACAGTCGTTGGTTCATCAAGGTAAGAAATAGTAATGTTGTAGAGGGAAAATGTAAAAGATAATAATAAATACTAAAATAACAATGCCTTAATTAAATTTCGAAAAACATCAAAACAGGTACAACTCGATGACTCGAGCAATTATTTTGAAACAAAATGCGTCTTTAAACAAAATATTGGAAATATCTTAAATGCTTAAAATGGCTTTTAAAAACAGGTCAGGCTAATTGCCAAGCTACCCAGGAACTCGACGGGCCCGGGACAGTGCGGCATTCCAATTCTTGAGAATAGCTCCCTTCTCCACGGTCTGAATGGTAAGGCCTTCTTCCTCCTCCTCCTCAACTATCACATCGCAATCCAAATCCTCGTCTTCTAGAAACAGGTTCCTTAGCCCAGCCAAAGCTTCCTCCTCTACAGATCCTCATATTGTGTCGGCCTGGTGAAAGGTCTGACTCAGATGCGGCACTAGCTGCTCGAGAGGGTAATAGGGACCATGCCATGGGGGCGACCAATCATCATATGCTCGCCATGTATACTGATATCCGAGCCCGAAAGTTGTGCCATGACGTTTCAACTGTATCGGTTTGGTAATCCCCTAGAGTTTCTTCTCAAGCCCTTTGCCGGGTTCATACCCTGACCACACCACTATGCTTTTTATTTTGCTACTCCACTATTTATCTTTCTCAATTGCATTGACATGCTGGATGCGGTGATAAGTTTATCCTCCCAACTTTCTTCTATTCTCGACAACCGGGACAGTTTGACTGGTGTAAATGGGATTACTACCATCTCCGTGAATGATTACCTCCTGATGGTTCCATTCGAACTTCACTGCTTGGTGTAGCGTAGAAGCCACAGCTCCAGCGGCATGTATCTAAGGTTGTCCCAGTAAAAGATTGTACGTAGCAGATATGTCTAATACTTAAAACTCAACAGTGAACCAAGTTGGGCCCATTTGTAAACAAAGGTTGATTTCCTCAATCGTGGCCCTTTGAGACCCATCAAATGCTTTAATATTCATACTCCCTGCTTGTATCTCATGGAAATCTTTACCCAACCTTTTCAGAGTAGTCAATGGACAAATGTTGAGGCTAGAACCCCCATCTATTAAGACTCTGGCGATGAATTTGTCCTCAAAATGTATTGTGATATGCAGTGCCCTGTTGTGACTTAGTCCTTCAGGTGGTAATTCATCTTCGTGGAAGGTGATCTTGTGGCTTTCCAGTACTTGCCCTACCATGTTGGCCATCTCTCCATTGGTGATGTTGTTGGGCACATAAGCTTCATTTAACACCTTCATCAAAGCATTCCTATGCGCCTCAGAATTTTGCAAAAGCGACAGAATGGATATATGGGCGGGAGTCTTGTTCAGATGATCAACAACAGAGTATTCTCTTTCCTGGACTTTCCTCTAGAGATCATCTGGACCAGTTTCAATGATGGGTTGTTTGGTAGCAGCTTCCTTGCTTGTTCCTTCCAAATTTTCATGTGTATAGATCCTTCCAGTTCTGGTTATCCCTTGTGCAACACCAGATTCTTCCATCTTTGCCTTTCCTTTTCTCCTAGCTTTGGCAACGTAATCCCAGGGTATGGCGTTGGATTTGAAAGGTGGTGTGGATGATACCTTCACAGTGAACGGTGTGGATACTTCTACTTCAAATGGAGTTGGTGTAGGTGTTGTTACTTCATTTTCAAATGGGACTGATGTGTCTACTTTAACTTCAACCGGTGGTTGTATCTGCACCACAATAGGAGTGAATGTGACTGCAGGTTTAGGGTCATCACCTTCCCGAATAAGCCCAATCGACCCTTCAGGGTCCCATTCTTCATAAGTTTCTATCATATTTACTCCTTCACCCCTATGATCTGGGAGGGGATTGTTGACATTTGGTGTGGCTTCCTTTGCTTGTATGACTTTGGTATCAATCAGGGTTTGAATCTTGTCTTTCAGAGTGTGGCATTCATCAATAGCATGCCCTTTCATGCCAGAATGGTACGCACATGTTTTGTTTGGGTTGACCCACTGAGAGGAGTTTTCCATGGCGACAGCAAGAATAGGGGTAACATATCCGGCAACCTTCAATCTTTCATATAGTTGGTCGATAGGTTCAGAAATAGGGGTGTATTTTCTGGGTGGCCTGCGATCAAAATTGGGTCTGGGTTTCTGATAGTTTTGACGAGTTTGAGGTGTATTGTAATAGGTTGGCTGGGTGTTATAAGTGTGATAGGCGGTAGTGGGTTGAGAATATCTGGGAGGTGAAGGCTGGTATATGGGTGGAGGTATTTGGTATGTGAGTGGAGATTTTGTACCTTGGGCCACCATCATTGCCCATACTTCTTTCTTCTTTGATATACCCCCTGACTGTAATGCTTTGTTCGTAGCCTACAATGCCTCGAAATTGGTTACCATCCCACTCTTATTCCCTTCTTCAATCCTTTCTCCGAGTTTGATGATGTCGGAGAACTTGTGATTTTCAATAACCATTAACCTTTCATAGTATTGTGGGTCCTGGGCTCTGACGAAGAATTTGTTCATCAGCTCTTCCTCTAGTGTCGGCCTGACCTTTGCAGCTTCTGACCTCCATCGAGTAGCATACTCGCGGAAAGTCTCCGTTGGTTTCTTCTTGAGATTCCGTATGTAGAAGACATCTGGTGCATTCTCTGTGTTAAACCTGAATCGGTCCATCAAGTCCGACGCCATGCTTACCCAATTGACCCATTTCTTGGGATTTTTACTTATGTACCAAGATAAGGCGTCTCCAGTGAGACTCCTCATGAACAGCTTCATGCGAATCCTTTCATCTTTCCCAACTCCCACGAGCTTATCACAGTATGTTCTCAAATGTACCTTCGGGTCTCCCGTTCCGTCAAACATCTCAAACTTAGGAGGTTTGTAACCCTCGAGGAGTTCCACGTCTGGCTGAATGCATAGATCCTCATAATTCAGACCTTCAATTCCTTTTCCTCCTCAACATCCTGGACTCGGCTTGTGAGCTTCTTGAGCTCCTATGCCATGTTCTTAATGAGCAGGTCCTTCTCAGCGTACTCCGGAGCGTGTGAGATTGGCTGAGTAGAGTGAGGTAAGGTTTCCATATATATGGGATTGTTTTGGTGGGTGCCAGGGGTTGGAGTGTAGTGGTGATCATTAGTTGAATTTCGCGGATCAGGGATAGGTTGTGGGATATTCGGAGGAGTATGGTAAGTCGTTTGTGGGTATTGAGTAGGAGGATATTGGTGTTGAGTAGGAGTGGGTATTGGTGGAGGATTAGGATTTTGGGGAGGTGTTGCGTATTGATGGGGTGCGGGAGGATTTTGCGGACGTTGGTTTGGTGTGTTTTGAGGAGGTTCTGGGTTTTGGGCATTTTGCTGGTTAATGTCTGAGACGCTTAGGGTGAGGGAGAGGTTTGCCAAGTTGCGGGCCTGCTCAAGTTCCCCTTGTAATTCTAGTATTTTCTGTTCCAATTGTAGGACCAAATCATTTTGGGCCGGAGTACTCCGACCGTCTAAAGTTTCAACATTTCCACGTGGGCAGCTTTTTCTTTTCGGATACCACTCATATCATCCATCTTAGCTTTTCCCTTGCTTTTCGAATTACTTGGAGGAGGAAGAGGAGGAGGGCCTCTGGATCTGGTGTGATATGCTGACGATACCAGTATGTGCGAACAACCTTAGGGGATGAGAATAATCAAAATAAAGAAAAAAATGCAAAAAGGTAACAAGTCAATAAGGATTCTGAAAAGTATTTGCAGTATTTAAGCACGTTTTGCAAGAATGTAAATTCGCGTCCTAATTTGGGGAACCTCGTTGTGCCCGAGGTAAGCCTAGCGACAAGTAGATTTAGAGAGATTTAGTGCCGATAAATGCCTCATTTCATTAATGTAATAAATAAGACGAACCTAAAAACGACAATAAATAAATGAGTTACTAATGGCAACTGCCTTATTACATTTGAATTCCAAAACGACTCTAGAAAAGCAAATAATCCTAATCTACTTGGTCCCAGAGGGACTTTCTCCAGGTTTGGCCTTCTTTGCCCCATCAATCAGATTTCCCAGGTCGTGCATGTCCAACAGCTTCGGACCATGTCGAACCTGGGGACTTCGTGCCTCATTTTCTACAAAAATAAACAGAGTTAGACCCTTGCCCCCTCCGGATTCGACTACTTACACATTAACGATTAGCATGTCAGCATTTATCTCTCCAAATAATGCACATATCGTGGTTGCACCCGTTGGGATTATGGAAATCCTGGTGGACTTTGGACAAGGTTTTCTTAGAGGGTTATTATGCGGACAACATATCAACCCAGGATAAGTTTGATCATGATGCATATACAGTATAATCAGAGTAAGGTTTCGATAGAAGACTAGACCGGTACCCTCAAGCGGACAACATGAGAGGGAAAGGCACGGAACCGTCGACTGCACCGCTGATCGACTAGTTTTACCGCAAATAAGCCTTTCCAAATTTAAAGGGTGATTTTAGGAAGAGCACGGACACTCATCAAGCGCCGCAATAGTATAAGTACGAACGAGTGGAATATGATGTTGAGCATGTAGTTATGCAAAAGAAAATAACATGCTGCCAAGTATTTGCATGATGAATAATGATAAAATGCGGTATTTAATAATTGTAAGACATTTAAGAAAGAAAAACAAGGAGACAAGTCAGTATCCATAGTAAAAGTGATAAAACAGGGAAGAGAAATCATAAATGAATGAAGATAGGCAAATAAATTCAGATAGAGTGGGAAGGGGAGGGGTGTGCAAGTATTAACGGAATAATAAAGACATGCTTAAAGACTAATTCACAAAAAAGTGCGTTATGGTAAGAGCCTAAAGATATCCCCAGCAGAGTCGCCATGCTGTCGCGCCCCCTTTTTCTCGCCAAATCGGGTTTCGACATTTCTGGGACAACTCCTTTTTGAAAGGGTAGGGAATTGGAATTGAAAGAGTCGCCACCTAACGGATTAAGGTGCGTTAGGGCACCTAGAGCGGATAACTCATGTTGTACCAGTTTACATCACCAGAGATCGGGTAAGGGCTCGAAATTACCTTGAGGGGAAGGTGTTAGGCATCCCTCGAGGTCCACAACGGTGGGTCCCGGCCGAACTAAAATTAAGCGAATTAGTCTAAAAAGGGAAGAAAACAATTTGAACAAATACACTATTCAATTTATTTTAAACAGGAGTATCGGGGGGTCCTAAGTTTTTTAGCCTATAGGATCATTCCATGCAATACTTTGTAACTTCCTCAAGTCGGGGTGTTACTCATAGCATTAGCGCACGGACTATCATCTCCTTACTACCCAATTACTATCTTTAAGTTGTTACTTAAGTGTTCTAGTAGTTTCTAGCTTGTTCCTTATGCGTGCACTACCCGTCCCTTACCTATGGCCCTAGAGGTATTAGGACCTCTATTTGGGATGGTTCTAGACCAACCTATGTTACTTAAAAATGTGAAATCTAGGCGACAAACAAAAACAAATTGCACTTTCAGATAAAGAACAAGCATGGGCTCACATTGACCTCCACACATAGACAACAAAAAGCACATAGTTGAATAAGCAAACTTTATTAACTTTGGAATCCTATAGGCAGGATATCTATGTGAGAAAACAGAGTGCAGAGACAGCTTTGTTAAGGCGAGCATTAAGACCTATTTCTTTGCCTGTTGATTTTATTCAGCATGAATCTGGGCGCTTCAGGCAGTAATGTCATAATTATAAACCCAGAATCATTATTAAGTCCTACAGCTACATTGCTTAAGTGATTGACAATAGCGAAGGAATTCAGGATCGATCGACAGAATCCTAAAGGCATGATTTCTACAAGCTTGTTGATTATAACCTATAGACATGGTTTCTAAGCGTAGAACTGATTTTGACTTGCAGGGATAGATTTTATTCCCTTTTAATCCTATATGCATGATTTCTAATTACTGAATTGACTTAAACCTTATAGGCATGATTTCTCAATTGGAAATTGATTTAGTCCTATAGGCATGCTATCTATTGCTGGATTGATTTAAACCTTATAGGCATGATTTCTAGGTTTGAATGGATTTAAATCCTATAGGCATGATATCTATTAACTGTGTACGGGAAGAAATTAAACAAATTGCCAGGAAGGAAAGTTAATTCACACAACAAAATCCTATAGGCATGCTTGCTAATGCACATTTGTTGGAAACATATACATATCCTATGAGCGAGATTTCTAATATACAGAATTAAATGAAAGTCCTATAATCAAGATTTCTAGTATGCCAATGTCAAATACAGAGAAATGATCATGAAAGTCTTATAGGCAGGATGTCTAAACACAGTATAGAACTCACACAGTTTTCACTTAAACGAACAGAATTGACGGCATAATTAAATCCTACAGGCAGGATTTCTACCTAGTTTTAACAAAAGATATAAGAAGAAAACCCCCCAGCTTTACAAAATATCCCCGAATATGTTACTACATAATTATTACAAACCAGAATAGCCGAGTGAATTTCATAAAGGTATCGGTTACACTAAAGGGAGACTTCATAGGCCCAAATAAACCTGGGAACCAGGCCTTCCGAAATAACAGCTTTGAAGCATAGTAGTGATTCATCCATAGCACATTAGAACCAGGCTTCCAGGGTGTCAAAGTTTCCAAGGGCCTCAGGGACCCCGGGCAATGCTCACACCAAAACCACACATTCAGAAAAGAGTTCATGAGAGATGGGATAACCAGCCCCAGTGCGCTAGAGTTCAAAGGAGTCTCATGTGGACCCTAGGTAGCGCTCACACTGGGGGTTGGGAACCTAAGGTACTAAGAGTATATAAAAGAGAGAAGGGGTAGGTTTTTAAAATAGAGTGATTTCAGAAGAACAGGATTCAGAACATAGAGTTGCAGGCAGAACTGTACTAAGGAAACATATAGAATTCATGCTTAAACACAGAGTTTAAATAAGTTGAAGCCTAGTTAAGTTGAACACTCATGCTAGTACTTAAGACAATCATGGCTTAATCACAGAAACAATTAGGTAGAAACGATTAAACTGGTCATACATATGAACTACACAGGCAAGGCATATGAGTTAAGCAACAAAATTTACTGATTACATGTCTATAGTGTTCAAAGTTCAAAACAGGTATAGGATTAACAAACAGTGCATGAGAAGACTTAAACCTTAGGCTAAACTGTGAAAAGGATTCACATTATTCAGAATAACTTAGTCTTAAGTTAATAATGTTACTAAATGAGATCATATAATCATATAAAGGACAGAGTCATGCTGGGAATTGAAACAGACTAGTCAAGCAAAGCATAGGGGATGGAATTGCAAAGGTTATGGCATACAAGTTAAGTAAGAAATAAGCAAGTATGCCACGACAGGGAAATCCCAGAATAACTTGGCCTTGGCTTTCAGCCGGCCAAAATCACAGACACTTAGCACAGAAATCAGAACACCGGAGAGAGCTTAAGCTTTTTTTTAGTGAGAAATATGAGAGTTCGAGTCTTGTTCTAAAGGGAAAAGAGGGAAGGTTTTAATAGTACTCAACTAGACAGACAATAAGGTAATAAGTCAATCATAGACTTCGATTTAAAGGCGGAGTTTAATCAATTAGCAGCATATAATCAGGTCAGTACTACTTAAATTAGGGAAAGTATTATACAGAATCAATCAGTGTTCAAATGCTAGATCAAATAAGGTAAGGAAATATTGAGAACGGGTAAATCGAACAAAATAAGGAAATATCAGTACCATACAAGAAAGGAAAGACTGAAATCTCAGTAAAGATTTCAAAAACCCTAATTTTGGGATAAGTAAAATCAGCCAACAGTTAACGGCAAGAGTCAAAGATGCATAGAGGCAGATAGACAGAAACCTTAAAGGAAAAATAATTAAATAATAAAAACCCTGAATTTAATGTAAGTAAAAAAAATAGGCAGAAATACAAAAGAGCTTTAATAAAGCGCACAAAGACATATAGACGAAAATAATTAAAGTTTGAATTTGTTCAATTTTGAAGAATCAAAAACCCTAAATTTTAGGGTAAGTAAAATCAGTCAGAAATAATAAAGAAACTATAAAATACAGAGATAGAGATACTGAAATATTAAAGGAAAAATACTAAAACAAAATAAAAATCATTTTAGATCTGGAAAGATCTGAACCCTAGTTTTAGGGTAAGTAAAAGATTCAACCAAAAATAGACAGATTCGACGAGTAACAAGGTAAATAATAACATTAAAGCAAACCAAAAATGAACCAAAATCTGTTTTGAATAAGAGATCCAAAACCCTAAATGAAAGATACGAAAAATATTCGTGCTCACAGATATTGGGATGAACACGGACGAGTAGGTAAAGAAGTAAGGCCAAATAAGGCAAGGAATCAAGAAATGATTACATTTATGGCCGAAATTGAAGGAGAAATGGTGACGGCGGGTTAGGGTTTGAGAGGGTGAGGAGTTGAGAGGATTAGAGGACGGCGGATGGGGGAAATAATTTAGGGTTAGGGGTGTTTGGTATAATTAAAAGGGTTGGGCGATTGGGAGCCGTTGATGTCGTTGATCTTCTGAGATCAACGGCTAGGATTAGAGATTATGGCCGGGTGGGTTATTTGGACGGGTATGGGTCTGGTTGGACGGGTATGGGTCTGGGGTAATTGGTAATTGGGATGGTTAATGTATTGGGCTGGGTAGGTCCGAAATTAATTAGAAAAAGGGCTAGATTTTAAATACCCAATTAAATTAATAAAATAATTTATAAAAATAATTAATAAATAATAAAAAATGTCATTTGTACATGAAAATGATTTAAAATAATTAGTTAACATTATAAAAATATAAAAGGTCATTTTCTGTATAGATAATGTAATTATGCATATATGTGCTATTATTGCAATTATAGCCTAAAGATGCAAATATAATTATACATAAAATGTTTAAAGCTTAATATGAATATAAATGATAAAATTTAAGTAATAAATCATTATAAAATTATTTGTGATGCAATTAATAATTATTTAAATAATAAAAATACCAAAATAAATTGATTAAAAGCCTTTAAGAATTATAGAAAATTATGAAAAAATACTGGTTGATGCTCATGCACTATTTTGAAGGCATATATGTATTTTAAAAATATATATGGGGAAAATTGGGTATCAACAGCTGCCCCTCTTTACCCGGGAAGGATGAAAGAGTTGCTAGGTAAAGACATGATGACCAATTTTGACCGAATAGGGTGATTTGAAAGATGTAGGCCGCACTCCAATTTCTGAGTTGCCTACATATCCTTGGTTTTACAGGAATCAGGCCGTGTGTAGTTTTGGATCCAACGGTGAATGAAACCGATGGATTTGTTATAGGAATGGCCGTATGATTTGGAAAAGGTTCCTTTTGGGAAGGATAGTATCGGGTGGGTTTATGAGGAGTTATGAATATGAATCTGAAGCGTAACGGATGTATCACAAGGCAGATATCTGAACGGTCATAGAGTAAAGGTGAGTAATTGATGGGAGCCGGTTACGTTNTATGTGCTATTATTGCAATTATAGCCTAAAGATGCAAATATAATTATACATAAAATGTTTAAAGATTAATATAAATATAAAAGATAAAAATTAAGTAATAAATCATTATAAAATAATTTGTGATGTAATTAATAATTATTTAGATAATAAAAATGCCGGAATAAATTGAATAAAAGCCTTTAAAAATTATAGAAAATTATGGAAAAATACTGGTTGATGCTCATGCACTATTTTGACGGCATGTACGTATTTTAAAAATATATATGGGAAATTGGGTATCAACACCGATTGCATCAGAGGACCAGATCCACTTTAGAGATTTTTTTAGGTCATTTTTAACTCTGCCTAGATCCTCCTGAAGTTGTGTGTTTCTTTCAAGTTCAGCACACAGACTAGATTTCACCATTTTGAGATCATTTTCAAGCTTAAGGTGTGCCTCACTTGCAACTTCCTTTCCCTTGTGGGTGTTCCCAAAACTGGTTTTCCTTTTTACTTCCTCAATAGTTTCTTTTAGATCCACAACTACTACCAACAAGTCATATCTCTCATGCTCTACGTTTTCAATTTTCTCATTTAGAGCATACTTTTGTTTCTTTAAATCTTCAATGGTTTCCTTTAAATCGACTACTACAACTACCAGATCATATCTCTCATGTTCTATCTCTCCTAGTTCTACAGTGAATACATTTTTATCATAGATAAGATTATGATAAGCATCAATTAGATTTTTTGCCAAGGATATAAGCTACTTTTGAGAGTAAGACTTCAAATTTCTTTGAACGTACAGAAAATTTACCTCATCAACAACTTCATCATTGTCAGATTTTGCCATCAGGGCAAAGATAGAGTCATATCCAGCTGATTCTCTTTCAACGGCCATCATGGAGGTGTCACCTGTTCATCATCATTCCCAGCTTCACTGGAGGAATCTCCCCATGCAGCAAGAGCTTGTTTCACAACATTGTCAGCAGCATGTTTTCTCTTGAATCTCTTGTCAAGAACCGGGTTCCTCTTGGTTGCTTTGTTTGTGTTGTGCTTGTATTGGTCTTGCTTGTGTAGAGGACAATCTTTGATGAAACGTCCCGGCTTCCTACATTTATGACACAAGTCATAGCCTTTTGTTCTGCTGAAGCTACCCCTTTTTGGAATGTCTCCATTTCTGCAAACCATTTTCTGAACTCTTTTTGTCAGATAAGCCATGTCAGCATCCTCACCACACGAGTCATTGTTATCAGCCTTGATGACCTGGTTCTTCTCCTTATTGGATTCTCTTCTTTCATGGTCCTTCTTTTTCTTCATTTCATAGGTCTTTAGATTTCCGATAAGTTCATCAATGGTCAGCTTTTGCAGATCCTTTACCTCTGTGATGGCATTGACTTTACATTCCCACGAACCAAGTAATACACTAAGTATTTTCCTAACAAGTTTGTTCCTTGGAATGATCTCTTAGAGAGTGAAGCTCATTGATGATGGAGGTGAATCGAGTGTGCATGTCCTGAATGGACTCATCATCCTTCATCTTGAAGAGTTCACACTCAGTAGTGAGCATGTCGATCTTTGACTGCTCGAATTGAGTTGTTCCTTCATGTGTTGTTTGGAGAGCCTCCCAGATCTCTTTGGCAGATTGACAGGCAAAAATTTTGTTATACTCGCCTAGTCCAATACCACGGACGAGGATCATTTTTGCTCGGAAGTTCTTCTCTATAGCTTTGTGGTTAGCATCGTTGTACTCCTTCCTTGTCTTTGGAACTGTAACTGTTGGCTTGCCAATGGTCTTCATGGGAACGAAGAGCCTATTACAGATGACATCCTAGAGCTCTGAATCTTCAGCCATGATAAAATTATGCATCCTTGTCTTCCATTATCCGTAGTATTGTCCATTCATTCTTGGTTGTCTGTAGGTAGATTGACCTTCTTCAATGTTTGGTAGAGCAGCCATGTGGATCCTTTCTAGGTGTTAGCCTTATAGAAAGAACCTGCTCTGATACCAATTTATAGAAACTAAGGGTCCACCAAACTGTATAGATAACCTGGTTCTCTATCAGTTCCCGCAGAACATACACACAGAGCAATAAGTAAATGACACAGCAGAGTTTTATGTGAAAAACCCCCCAGCTCACGGGATTAAAAACCACGACATACACTCGTAGGATTTCTACTTCACTAATTGAGCAAACTTTAGATTACGAACTCTTGCAATCTAGGAATTAACCTCTTAATCCCACCTACTTGTAATAACTCTATTACAAGCCTCTTTCTAATAACTCTATTACAAAGCTCACACTTTAACTAACTCTATCCAAAACACAAACACAAGGCTTATGGTTTTACAAACAATTTCCTACAAAATGTTTCTAACTAGGTTGAGTAGGAATTACAAGTAGATCACTATAACAAAGGTACAACAATACTAAGGATATATGATAACACAATGCTGGGATTTGGTCCTTTGTTCTGTTGTTGCTTTGTTCTTGAAGCCTTGGAGTCACTCAAATTTGCAGCACACTTGAGAGAGAAACATGATGATTTAGGGTTGTGCAAGTGTGTTTTTCCTTTGCCTCATATTGGTAATATACAAGTGGGGTCATTGGGATGATGTATGTAATTATATGGTACAAGGCATGCTCCATAAAGTAAATGTTGCACTACTTGCACTGTTGTGTGTGTAGAGAAATAGCGCAACAGCTTTACAACTGTAGCGAGTTGACTTGCACTGTCATTAGAGGAACTGATAACCATTTGTTCCCTCTGCTGTTTCCTTGACTCAAGTTGTTGGAACTTGTGCCGGACTTGAGACTTGTTGTTCTTGAGCACTTTGAGGATGTGTAACAGGTTGTCAATCTGGTTCTTATCATGAAGTTTGTTAGAATATCAAAATACAAGAAGGCACGTAACTTAACAATTTCTCTCTTTTGATGATGAAAAACTTATAATTTAAGCTCCCCCTGAAAACCTATTTCCCTTCTTAATTTTCTTCCCGCTTTTGGCATCATAAAAAGATTATACACAAGTAAATGCAAAATGAAGTCTAGCAATGTTAACACATGCCACATGTGTTCACACAACAAAGATATAAAAAGAGCACAAGAGTATAACATGCATAGCAAAAGCTGAGATACTCATTAATTTGAAAGAGAAGAAATCAGAGGTAGTAGCATAGTGTTACAAAAACATCCACATACAAATAACTTAAGGTGCAAGTCATAGGAATAACAAAAAACACTAGGGTAGGACAGACATCAATGAAACTGGACACCGGAAAGGGAACTGCTTAAGGGGAACTAGAAGAGGGAGGGAAGGATGAGGAGGCAAGGGTTCTGAGAAGAATAACCATTCGAGCATTTGTAAATAGTTGCTCGTTAATCAGCGGCTCTTTCAGGTCCCCGACCTATTTCCTCAGGTCTATGTTTTCAGTGGTTAGGTGAGCAACCTCTTTGCCTTGTGCACTACTAGAACCAGATTCCTCATTGGCCTGACTAATCTGCCCTTCAAGAATGGCATTTCTGGCCTTCAGCCTCCTTATTTCCTCATTTACAGCATTCTGAGCATCAATCAATTGAGGAAAAGTGAAATTGCTGCCAACACCCCTTTTCTTGTCAATACACTCACATTTCTCCAAGGTTGTCTTTGAGAAGGTTTGTTTGCAAGTTCCTGCTGATGCTCTTCCCAAGGGGACTTTGAAGAATTCAAACACTTTAGTGAGCGGGAATCCATAAGGCAAACCATGATTTCCATCCTTGAAGTATGCCACCTTCTTCATATGTTCAATCATAATACCAAGCAGATTGATTGTGGTGTATGCATCCAGAGTTTCCATGGGAGCAAGTCTGCTTTTGAAGTAATTGAGCACATTTCTGCGCGTGGAAGCAAGACATTATTTACCATTTCAAATAAGTTGATACCCTGGAAGGAGGGCCTTCTTTTGCACCCGTTCCCCCTACTGCACAGTTTGATCCTTCAGAATGACTCTTCTAAAGTTAGGGGAACCGGTCCCTTCAACATATGAGAATCCTTCAGTAGGCACTCCTAAAATACTCCTTAGAACAACCTCGTCTATCACAAAATCTACTCAATTGACCTTCAAGAAAATGTTATCATCTTTCACTATAAACAGATCTGCACAGAAGCTACGAACCTCCTCCTCATAAACCTTGGGACTTTGATTGGCAAACAAATGAGTCCACTTTTGAAATTCACAAATGTCCACCAGCTGTCTCATCCCTGACATTTTGAGAATGTCAATGTTAAATGTTCTGTCCTATAACACCCTCTACTTCCTAAGGTTTTCTCCGATTTCAACCTTTGACACAGTCACTTTCGACTTCTTGGAGGAACCAGGTTCCTCTTTGTCACTAGCCTTCCTCTTTACAAACTTTTTCACAATTTTCTCCTTCTTTTTAGACTTCTCACTAGATTTCTCACCAGACTTCTCTCCCTCAACACTCTTCACTTCATCAACCTGTACATCTTTCACAGATGAACCTCTCATGACTTGGGAATCATAGGTTTCTTAGAGGATTTACGAATTACGGAAGCAGGTTCTTCATTTACCCCTTCATCGTCAACATGGATAACATTTTCTAGAGATACAACCTCCTCATTTACTAGTTTTCCCCCTTTCACAAACCTCCTTCTTTTCTTTTCATCTTTGTTTTTCTTCAGAACAGACTCAAAAGCTTCTTTCTTTTGTAGCCTGGATAGTGGGTCTTTTAAGAATGGGAACTGCCCCACCACTTTTAGCAGCAGTGAAGCTTGCCACAGTCACATTATCATAGTCTTCCTCACTATTTTCATTTTCCTCTTCAGACAGGGGTCTCATTTTATGAATAATAAAGTCCAATGGCGTTGCATCAAAGTGAGGAGAAGGAGCGGGATCAGTACTTACCTGGGTCTCTTTTGAAGAGCATGGGGTTTCATCCCAAGTAGGATCAGAGTGCTCTTCTTGGGCAGAGGGATCAGGTCCCTCTGTTGTTTCCCCAGTAGTACTGACTTGTGCCAAATTTTCAAAAGGTACCGGGTCCCCACCTTCAACTCTATGCCTTTCACCTTCCCCCTTAGACCCAATGGTCAAATCACCACACTCATACTCTCCAACCAACCCTCCTTCAATAGCAATAAATAGCATATTCTCTAAGCTTCTCTCTCATTTACACCCAGAATAGAATCAGAAGATGCATGAGGAACATTACATGTCGGAGTGGCAAAATTCAAATCAAAACATGGAATGGGCACTTTTGATACTTCACCACTGGCAACAACAACCTATTGTGCTTCAAAGGTTTCACCAACCTGCTGACTAGAGACCTCTTGGCCCACTTCTCTATCTATTGTTTCATCGTCTACCATTTTTCCGGCGAGGCAGAGGGAGGGGTTGCAACAAAAAATCTTTTGGGGGTTTGAGTCTTACGACTGTAGTGAGAACCAGAACTCGATGGGGTTGGAGAAAAAATAGTGGTGGTTGTTGGTCTGGTATGGGTTTTTGATTGGGTAACGATTCTCAGACTCATGCTCCAATGCTTTGCAAGGCTAAGACACAGTAGCGATGACACTGGAAGTATTTGAAATCCTTGGATTCTGAGACATATTGGAGGTTGGAAGTAGAGACACGAGAAAGAGAGGGTTTGTTTTTTAGAGTGAAAGGAAAATTTGTGGCTTTGATGTGGATAGTTAGGAAAGAGACGTCTTTTGGGGTTATTTAGAGGGGGCGAGGGACCGATTACAAATGGGTGTAACTTACTGGGTAGACGGGTCGGTTTATAATGGGTGTGACATTTGAGTTTTAAAGGGATGAGAGAGAGGCAGAAACATTTAATGACATGGCACTTTTACAGCCGTTTAAAATGTACATGAGAGTAAAAAAGGAACTACTAACCTGAGTCAAGGGAACCAGGTTCCCTAACTTAGTTTTGTAAATATGAGCCTCATCCTTTTAACAAGATGCAATTTTATTAGTTGCTTGTTTGCTCTACAGTTGCCATGCGTGTTCACTTGTAACGGTATAGAGATGAGTTAGAAATTGCCAGAAAACACTTTTTAGTAGATTAACTTGTTCATTCTTTCATAGCCAATCATTGAGGGACCTGGTGCTCAGTTTGATTTTGTCAATCCCAATGCTAGTCGATTCTTTTCAAAGTACTCTCTACTCAATGCTTTGGGTGAAGATATCTACTACCTGGTCCTCTATTTTGTAGAACTTCATGCAGATGAGATCTTTTTCAACATTATCTCTGAGAAAATGATGTCGCACATCAATGTGCTTTATTCTCTTATGCTGAACCCAGTTCCTTGCCATGTTGAGAGCACTAGTGTTATCACAAAGTGATGGCACACAATCAGAAAAAACACCAAAATACTCAAGTTGTTGCTTGATCCACCGCAGCTAAGCACAACAAGGGTCGACTGCCACATATTCAGCTTCTGTAGTTGAAAGAGCCACATGGTTTTGTTTCTTTGTACCCCATGAAATCAAACATAACCCCAGAAAATGTGCTATGCCAGATGTGCTCTTTCTATCCACCAGATAACCAGCACAATCAACATTAACATACCCAATCAAGTCAAAATTATCTCTCGAAGGATAGTATAGAACAAGGTCTTGTGTTCCTTTGAGATACCTTAGAATCCTCTTGGCGGCTTTTAGATGAGATTCCTTTGGACTTGATTAGAATCTAGCACACAATCCCACACTGAATACAATATCAGGTCTACTGGCTGTGAGATACAAGAGTGAACCACTGATACCTCTGTACATGGTTTTGTTCACAGGAGAACCAAGTTCATTCGTGTCCAGACCAGTGGCAGTGGCAATAGGAGTATCAATGGTTTTTGAGATTTCCTTTTCAAATCTCTTCAGAAGCTCTTTAATATACTTCTGCTGACTTATCATCGTTCCCTTAGAGGTTTGCTTAACTTGCAAACCTAAGAAAAAATTCAGTTCCCCCATCATGCTCATTTCAAACTCGCTTCCCATAAGCTTGGCAAAATCCTCACACGAGGAAGCATTTGTTGCACCAAAGATGATGTCATCAACGTACACTTGCACAATGAGCAGGTTCCTCCCTCGTTTCTTTAAAAATAGAGTGTTGTCAATTTTTCCTCTTGTAAAGCTATTTTCTAGAAGGAACCTGGACAACCTTTCATACCATGCACGAGGGACCTGTTTCAACCCATATAATGCCTTGTCAAGTTTGAATACATGTTCAGGATGCTCGTGACACTCAAAACAAGGTGGTTTTTTGACAAAGACTTCTTCCTTTAAATACCTATTCATAAATGCTCTCAAGACATCCATTTGGAACAATTTGAATTCCATATGAGATACAAAGGCAATGAGAATTCTGATGGCTTCCATTCGAGCAACTAGGGCAAAAGTCTAATCATAGCCAATACCTTCTTCTTGGTTATATCCTTTAACTACTAACCTGGCCATGTTCCTTGTTGTGTTCCCAAACTCATCAAGCTTGTTTCTGAACACCCACCTGGTTCCTATAACAGTTTTGTCCAAGGGTCGAGGAACCAGGTGCCATACACGGTTCCTCTCAAATTGATGGAGTTCATCTTGTATAGCAGTAATCCAGTCGGCATCTTTTAATACTTCCTTGATATTTTTGGGCTCAATTTGAGAAAGGAAAGTTGAGATGATCTTCTTGTTTTTGATCTAGTTAGAATCCCTGAATCAAGAGGAGTAATCACATTTTGGAGAGGATGTGAACTTTTGTTCTTCCAGTTAGACACCTGAATCTCATTGTGACAAGACCCAGGTTCCTCTGAATGGGATCTATTGTTGGCATCAATGGAGGGGTGAGTGCCACTTCTCTGCTCAGCATCAGGAGTTCCTTGCACGGCATCACCAACTTTGTTTTCTTCTTCAGTTGTTGTGATGGAGGAACCAGGTTCTTCTGTATTAGCAGGAGATTCTGTTGCATCTTCTTCGTTGGATTCATTGACTTGGCTCATCAAGTCAGACTTTCCATTTGCCATATCAATAGCTTTTCCAGGAACCTTTAAATGCACTCCATCTTGATCAATCTTATCATGTGAATCTTTCCCGCATAAGTGGTATAATTCATCAAAGACCACATGTATGCTTTATTCAACACATTGAATCCTTTTGTTGTAGACCTTGTATGCTTTGCTTCGTGAGGAATATTCAAGAAATATTCCTTCATCACTCTTGGCATCAAATTTTCCCAGCGCTTCCTTACCATTATTGAGAACGATACATTTGTAGCCAAATATTTTCAGGTGAGTTAGCTTGGGTTTCCTCCCGTTCACCAATTCATATGGGGTTTTGTTTAAAAGGGACCTGATCAATGCACCTGTTTACCAAATAGCAAGTAGTTCTGACTGCCTCCGCCCAAAACTTTTTGCAACACCATCGTCAATCAGCATAGTCCTTGCCATGTCTTCAAGAGTCCTATTTTTCCTCTCCAAAATACCATTTTGTTGGGGGTGTTCTGGGAGCTGAAAAATTATGACTTATACCATTTTCAGCACAGAATTCGTCGAATTTTGCATTATTGAACTCTGTGCCGTGATCAGAAATTATACTCAAAACATTATGGCTCATCTTCACTTGAATCTGCTTTACAAAGGAAGCAAAAACTAGAAAAGTTTCATCCTTGGTTCTGAGGAACAAGGTCCACGTGAATCTGGAGTAGTCATCAACTATAGCGAAAATGTACTTTTTTCCTCCTCTACTTTGGCACCCTCATAGGTCTACACTAGGGGTGAGCATCGGTCGATTTGGTTCGGTTATGAATATTATCAGTTTGACATAATGGTTATCGATTTATAAATATGCAAAACCGATAACTGAATTGATAAGAAATCAATTATCGATTATCGGTTAATCGGTTATCAACCGTTATCGGTTCAGTTATCGGTTTACCTGATAAAATAACTCAATCTAGGTCAAAACTTCTTTAGAATCTCGCAAGTCGCAACAGAAGATTTTCTTACTGTTTTAATCCTTTAGACATAAGATGTCTAATTAGATGAAAACTTCTTCAGAATCTCGCAACTGAAGATTTTCTTTCTGTTTTAGTCCTTTAGACATAAGATGTCAAAATATAGCTAATTAGGAGTGGAACAACAAACAACCACAATCATAGGATAAGCTCAGCGATAATAACTTGAATTAGCCAAAAACATATGGTAATGATATACTGATAACAATTAGTAGCAGCAGAATTCCATTCATTACCTCCACATATTGCAATGGAATGTCAGCAACAAGTTGTGTCACTGCATTGACTCCTC
Organism: Nicotiana attenuata; assembly: GCF_001879085.1. Taxonomy (NCBI): domain Eukaryota; kingdom Viridiplantae; phylum Streptophyta; class Magnoliopsida; order Solanales; family Solanaceae; genus Nicotiana; species Nicotiana attenuata. Next base: position 58,745,749 of record NC_031991.1, read on the forward strand.
TTATCATGCTCATGTTCAGTACCTTTTTTTTACAAAATGGTTTACTAGATAGAAACAATAATGAGAACTAGCAAGAAGAACTAGGATTTTCTCAATTTTTTTGTACTTATCCCGAATTAAATCCAAAACAGCCCAAAATTGAGTTAAGAAACCCCAAAACAGTGACCCAAAAATAATGATAAAAAAATTTAAGCGATAAAGATTGAAGAGAATAAAAAATATACCCGAAACTAATCAAGATTGTCGACTGAGAATTGATAAGAACGAAGAGAAACTGGTAGTAGGTATAGGCTGCATAACGTGAGCTCACAAAATTAAGAAAAGAAAATAAAAATCATAAAATATGAGCACAAAATAAAGAATCTTTAACAATCCAAAATTCCTAGATAAAGACGAATTTTATTATAGAAACATGTTGCATAAGACTTACGAAGATGAAGACTTTAAGACAATGAACTGAAGAGTGCAACTGAGAGGGAATATGAGAGAATGAAGCCCTAGATATGTGTGTGTGTGTATATATATATATATACACACACATAAGGGTAAAGTCGTAATTTTATTAATTCTAATTGGGTTATGGGTTAACCCATTAACAAAATTGGCAAATCGAGGCTCGAGCCGATAACCAAATAGTGAAAAAATTCTAAATCGTTACCAAATTGTTAACCCAATAACCTGATATCAATAACCCAATAAGCTTTTACTGGTTCGGGCTATCGGTTTTACCCGATATATGCCCAGCCCTAGTCCACACAGATCCATATGGAAGAGATCAAGTGGCTTTGAGGTGCTTACTTTCTTTTTTGGGCTTGAAGGAGGACCTGACTTGCTTTCCTCTTACACATGCATCACATACCTTGTAATCCTTGAACCTTGGCTTAGGCAGCCCACTAACCAGGTCCTTCTTGACCAACTTGTTCAGCAACGAAAAGCTTGTATGTCCCAATCTTTCGTGCCACAGCTCAGCATCATCATCAACAACACTCAAACATGTAGGATCCCCATTGTTCAAAGACTCAATATCAACAACATATATATTTTTGAATCTTTTTGCCATCAGAACCACTTCACCGGTTACAAGATTGGTGACAGTGCAAGTCTTTGAAAAGAATTTCACTTTGTCTCCTTTGTCGAAAATTTGAGAGATAATCAGTAGGCTATATTCCAATCCATTCACATAGTACACATTCTCAATTGAATGAGTGAGTGTCTTCCCAACTCTTCATATTCCCAGAATGTATCCCTTTTTGCCATTTCCAAAGGACACACTCCCTCCTTGCAGGGATTTGAGTGAGAGGAAATTATTGGTGGTCATATGCTTAGAGTAGCCACTATCCATATAGAATCTTTGGCTGCTTCCTTTCGATGCTCCCTGCACAAGGAAATCAAGTATTAGACTTAGGAACCCAAACAAGTTTGGCTCCCTTGTAATGAGGAAAAGGGTGAATTAAACTTCTTCTTGTCCAAGAAGGCATCACACATTTTTTATTGGAGGGGCCAAGTTCTTTCGCAGTAGTTACTTTTTCAACAAAGCCATGTTTTTCTATTGGGACTGAAATCTATCTTTACAAGTTTCTTTGAAGTGCTTGGTGTTACCACATTGAGTGTGAAGCCAGTTATCAGGGACAGTGACGTACTTGCTATATGGATTGTAGGGAGTCTTTTCCTTTTGGAACCTGATTCCCTACCTGTTTCCCCCATTACTATTATACATGGCATTGATTGCATTAGAGGACCAGATTAGTTTAGATATTTTTCTAGGCCATTTTTAACTCTGCCTAGATCTTCCTGAAGTTGTGTGTTTCTTTCAAGTTCAGCACACAGACTAGATTTCACCATTTTGATATCATTTTCAATCTTAAGGTGTGCCTCACTTGCAACTTTCTTTCCCTTTTGGGTGTTCCCAAAACTGGTTTTCCGTTTTAATTCCTCAATTGTTTCTTTTAGATCCACAACTACTACCAACAAGTCATCTCTCTCATGCTCTACGTTTTCAATTTTCTCATTTAGAGTATTCTTTTGTTTCTTTAAATCCTCAATGGTTTCCTTTAAATCGACTACTACGACTACCAGATCATCTCTCTCATGCTCTGTCTCTCCTAGTTCTACATTTAGTACATTTTTATCATTGATGAGATTATGATAAGCATCAATTAGAACATTTTCCAAGGATATAAGCTTCTTTTGAGAGTAAGACTTCAAATTTCTTTGAACGTCCAGAAAATTTACCTCATCGTCATCATCATCAGCTTCATCATCGTCAGATTTTGCCATCAGGGCAAAGATAGAGTCATATTCAACTACTTCTCTTTCAATGGCCATCATGGAGGTGTCACCTTGTTCATCATATTTCACAAATTCACTAGAGGAATCTCCCCATGCAGCAAGAGCTCATTTCACAACATTGTCAGTAGCATGTTTTCTCTTGGATCTCCTGTCAGGAACCGGGTTCCTCTTGGTTGTTTTGCCTCTGTTGTGCTTGTATTGGTCTTGCTTGTGCAGAGGACAGTCTTTGATGAAATGTCCTGGCTTCCTACATTTATGACACAAGTCATAGCCTTTTGGTCTGCTGGAGCTGCCCCTTTCTGAAATGCCTCCATTCTGCGAACCATTTTCTGAATTTTTTTTGTCAGATAAACCATGTCAGCATCCTCACCACTTGAGTCATTGTTATCGGCCTTGAAGACCATGTTCTTCTCCTTTTTGGGTTCTCTTCTTTCATGGTCCTTCTTTTTCTTCATTTCATAGGTCTTCAGATTTTTGATGAGTTCATCAATGGTCAGCTTTTGCAGATCCTTTGCCTCTGTGATGGCATTGATTTTGCTTTCACAGGAACCAAGTAATACACTAAGTATTTTCTTGACAAGTTTGTTCCTTGGAATGATCTCCAAGAGAGTGAAGCTCATTGATGATGGTGGTGAATCGAGTGTGCATGTCCTAAATGGACTCATCATCCTTCATCTTGAAGAGTTCACGCTCAGTAGTGAGCATGTCGATCTTTGACTGCTTGAATTGAGTTGTTCCTTCATGTGTTGTTTGGAGAGCCTCCCAGATCTCTTTGGCAGATTGACAGGCAGAAATTTTGTTATACTCGCATAGTCCAATACCACAGACGAGGATCATTTTTGCTCGGAAGTTCTTCTCTATAGCTTTGCGGTCAGCATCATTGTACTCCTTCCTTGTCTTTGGAACTGTCACTGTTGTCTCGCCAATGGTCTTCATGGGAACGAAGAGTCCATCGTTGATGACATCCTAGAGCTCTGAATCTTCAGCCATGATAAAATCATGCATCATTGTCTTCCACCATCCATAGTATGATCCATTGAATCTTGGTGGTCTGTAGGTAGAATGACCTTCTTCAAAGTTAGGTGGAGCAGCCATGTGGATCCTTTCTATGTGTTAGCCTTGTAGAAAGAACCTGCTCTGATACTATTTGATAGAAACACACACAGAGAGCAATAAGTAAATGACACAGCAGAGTTTTATGTGGAAACCTCCCAGCTCACGGGATTCAAAACCACGACATACACTCCTAGGATTTCAACTTCGCCAACTGAGCAAACTTTAGATTACAAACTCTTGCAATCTAGGAATTAATCTCTTAATCCCTCACCTACTTGTAATAACTCTATTACAAGCCTCTTTGTAATAACTCTATTACAAAGCTCACACTTTGACTAAATCTAGCCAAAACACAAATACAAGGCTTATGGTTTTACAAACAATTTCCTATAGGATGCTTCTAACTAGGCTGAGTAGGAATTACAAGTAGATCACTATAACAAAGGTATAATAATACTAAGGATACATGATAACACAGTGCTGGGATCTTGTCCTTTGTTCTGTTGTTGCTTTGTTCTTGAAGCTTTGGAGTCACTCAAATTCGGCAGCACACTTGAGAGAGAGAAACTTATTGATTTAGGGTTGTGCAAATGTGTGTTTTTCCGTTGCCTCATATTGGTTATATACAATTGGGGTCATTGGGATGATGTGTGCAACTATCTGGTACAAGGCATGCTCCATAAAGTGAATGATGCACTGTTCGCATAGTTGTGTGTTGATAAGTAGGGATTTTGACCGCTTATTTGCTCTCTTTTACTTGCGTTTCAGCTCAAAAATGCTTAAAGGCATTCCCGAAAACTAACAAAATGTGCCTGCTTGCAGGAATATTGGGAAACGAGCCAAAGAAGTCAAAATCAACTCATAAAGGAGTCAAAAGTGAACAAGATCCAAAACATATCAAAAAGGGCAGCAGTGCGGACAGCACAATTCTAGTGCGGCCGCAGAGGGGAGATTTAGATAGTAGTGATTGAGCTAGCTAAAGGCATGTGGACCGCACTGAAATTGTGCGGCCACATTCATTATTATGCGGTCCATAAGATTGAAGAATCAGAGAGCTGTTTCAAGTCCAAAAGCAGAGAGTGTGGACCGCATCATTTTTGTGCGGCCGCATAATCAAAAGTGCGGTCGCACCCATTTTTATGCGAACCGCAGAAGCCTCGAAGTCCCAAGCCCAAGTTCCAAAGAATGCGGACCGCACGATAATTGTGCGGCCGCAGAAGCTCATAGTGCGGACCGCACCAGAATTATGCGGCCGGACAACCTTCGCAGGGCATTTTTTCAGATATTTTCAACTTAGTATAAATAGAACTTTTTGAATTTTTAGGTTAAGTTCGGTTTTCAGAAGAGCACCTGAGCCGTTTTCTTTACTGTTTTGAGTAATTTTGTACTAGATTAACTTGTAAGCATTAGATTTTTTTCTAACCAAATATTATGCGTTCTATCTTAATTTTTTCTTGTATTTCTTTATTTTTCATGAGTAGCTAAATCTTTAGCTAGGGTTGTGGCCCAACCCTAGTGTGTACTTAATAGGTATTTAATTTTAGGGCTTGTTTGTGATTAGATTAGTGATAGTTAGCCTTGTTTATGCTTGAATTCTAGAACTAATAGTTGCAAATATTGATTCATGCCTATTTGACTTAGTCTCTACTTGAGAAAGAGAGACTAAGTCTAGGAAAACTTGGCTAACAAGGAATTGGGGTGAACTCAAGAAATTGATAGCCCCAATTAAAGGGTCAAATCTAGAGATAGTAAAACTCGACTTGAGCATATATCACTTGATTTGAGAAATACCCATTTGGCCTTGAGAAAGCCAAATTGGGCAAAATCACTCAAACTACCGAGAGGTATAGAGTGGAAAATTGCGTGTGATTGCTTTATTACGACCCCGACTAATCAAACTTGCCCTAGAGTTTACAACCCGTTAGGTAACCACCTAGGTGGAAGTCACGACCCTAGATCCTTTATCATTTGAAAAACATCCAAAACCAAAAACATTGTCTTCTAGTTTATTGATTGCAATCAATAGTTTAAAATAGAAATAGAAACAACCAACAATAATGTGGAAGTGCAAATTGAGGCACATTATACAATAACACTAGGTGTATACCTAATCCCATTTCTAACTCCCTGAGGAATCGACCCCGACTAGCGTTGGGTTTTATTATTGCTTCGACCGCCTCACTACCTATAATTGTGGAGTGAGTTTGGGCGAGATCAATTTTTGGCGCCGTTGCTGGAGAGTTAAACGGATTTAGCTATATATCTAGGTTTTTGTGTGCTTTGTCTTCTTTTCCTTCTGAGTCATTTATTTTTGAATTGATTTTAGGTACAAAAATGGCTCTCAACAACGAGCCCATCGGAAATGTGCCATTGGGGGAGGAAGTGGACGATGATCATATGGATGAGGTTCCTCTTGAACCTCAAGCTAATAGACGAGGCCACCCGCCTCACGATAATGTGACTGCCCCTCCCCCACCTCCACCAAGAGCAGCAGCCCATCGACAATTACCAAATGAGGGTTATGCAAGTGCTATAGTCCCGACCCGCACTAGGGCGGGCAACTTCCAAATCACCAACGTGATGTTTACACTACTTGAGCAACGGGGATTCTTCATTGGGGCTCCGAATCAAAATGCCTACAAGCATCTCAAGGGGTTCGTCGATACTTGTTGGGGGGAGAAAGCAAACAAATGTCTCTGAGGACGCGCTGAGGTTGAGGTTATTTCCCTTTTCTCTATGGGGAAAGGCATTGGACTGGTTAGAGAGATTTCCCAACCATTCCATCCTCAGTTGGGATGAGTTGGCAGAGAAATTCATTTCCAAATTTTTTCTCTCCGGGACATATGGCGACACTTCGGGATGAGATTCTTGCTTTCAAGCAAGAACCCAATGAGCCATTGCACGAGATTTGGGAAAGATATCGTACCATGGCTAAAGAGTGCCCGAACAATGATATGACTGAGGCCACGATCCAATAGACCTTCTACAGGGGGATCAACACAACTAATAAATATGTGGTTAACCAACTCGCCGGGGGGAACTTCATGAACACTCCTTACGCTGATGCTTGCAAAATTCTTGATGAGATGGCGGATACCTCTTCGGCATGGCAAAGTGGAGCCAATGTTCCACAAGGTGACCCTAATGTTATTCACCTACACATGGAGCTACATGACCATGGGCAAGCTATTGCCGAGTTGACAACTACCATGAAAAATTTGGCCAAAGCTCAGCTTCAACAAGTTCAAGGGCCGAAACAAGTACATGCAATCGAAGGTATGAATATGATGGTAAACAAAAGATGGCAACAAGGTCAACAAATGCAAAACCGTCCGGAATAATTTATGCAAGATGATAGTGGGTATGATCAAGGTGATTCGTTCAATGAGCAAGAAGAAGAAGTTCAATATGTCAACAATATCAAGGTCAAAGAAACAATGCTCAAGGACAAAATCAACAACAATGGAGGTCACAAGGGAACCAAGGTAATTGGAACAACCAAAACCACCAAGGCAATTGAGTGGTGGCAATCCTAATCAAGGCAATTGTAACAATCAAGGAAATCAAGGCAATTGGAGTAATCAAGGCAATGGGGGAGGCAACAATCAAAGCAATTGAGGAGGAAATAACCAAGGAGGGTGGAACAACAACAACAATGAGGGTCGGGTTTTCAAAGGCCCCGATGTTCCGATAACCAAGCAATCAACCTCCCTATCCTTCTCAAGGTCTGAGCTCTTCTTCCAATGAGATGGGTAGAATTGAAAACATGTTTAAACAGATGATGGAGAATAATGCCAACTCCGATGCTCAATTAGCCTCGCACAACACTTCTATTCGGAATTTGGAGGTTCAATTAGGCCAAATCTCACAAGCTTTGAACACTCGTCCTAAGGGGGCACTACCTAGTGATACAGTGGTAAACCTGAAGGGTGGGAATAATACGGGACATGCTATGGCCGTGACTACTAGATGTGGAAAAGGTGGAGATGCAACCACCTCAAATCAAATAAGGATTGTGGATGAAGATGTTGTGGTTCAAAAGGATAAAATCCCAAGCAATGTGGTTCAAGCTAATGAAGAAGTGAGAACTGATATAGATGAAAGTGTGGAAGAGACGCAAAAAGAAGTGAACCCGTCTAGGGAACAGGTGATTGACATGCCGGAACCGGTAGTGCCCACAGCTAAGGCACCAATGCCAAGGCCTCCTCCTCCATACCCTACTTGCAAAGCAAAACAGTGAAAACAAAATTCAAAAATTTTATTGATATGATGAATAGTTTGGCAATTAATGCGCCTGGTTGAGGCATTGGATCAAATGCCGGTATATGCAAAATTCATGAAGGATTTGGTAACAAAGAAAAGATCAATGAATTGTGAGACCATCAAGATGACTCGTCAAGTGAGTGCTATTGTGCACTCAATGGCTCCGAAATTGGAAGATCCAGGCGCTTTCATTATCCCATGCACTATTGGGAGCGCCGATTTTTCCAAAGCATTATGTGATCTTAGGGCAAGTATCAACTTGATTCCCTATTCAGTGTTCAAAACTTTGGGAATTGGGCAACCAAGATCCACATCCATGAGGTTGCAAATGGCGGACCGGACAATGAAGAGGCCTTTGGGTATTATTGATGATGTATTGGTTCGAGTTGACAAGTTCATCCTCCTAGCAGACTTCGTTATCCTTGATTATAAAGTGGACTATAAGGTGCCTATCATTTTGGGTAGACCTTTCCTTGCTACGGGGAAGGATCTTGTTGATGTGGAAGCCAGTGAGCTCACTTTCCGGGTGGGTAAAGAAAAGGTGGTCTTCCATGTGTGCAAATCAATGAGGCAACCGAATAGTAATGAAGTTTGTTCGTTCGTGGATTTGGTGACGGACGTGATTGTTGATGATGCTAGTGCCACAATGAACGTTAAAGACAAATTGGAAGCCGTTTTGCTCAACCTTGATAATGATAAGGAGAGTGATGACTATGTGGAGTGTGTAAATGCATTGCAAGGCATAAGGTCATATACTTATGAGACTCGAAAGCTATCTTTGGATCTTGAAAACTGGAAGACTCCTCCAACAAAGCCCTCAATCGAGTTGCCCCCGCATCTCAGGTATGAATTCCTTATCCCTTCTTCTACTTTACCAGTTATCCTTTCTTCTTGCTTAACTAACATGCAGGTAGAGTCCACATTGGAGGTGCTACAAAGGAGGAAAAGAGCAATCGGATGGACTTTGGCGGATATCCGGGGCATAAGCCCCGCCTTTTGCATGCACAAGATTATTTTGGAAGAGGGTGCCAAACCCTCCGTTGAAAATCAAAGGAGGCTAAATGAAACAATGCAAGAGGTGGTGAAGAAGACATAATCAATTGGTTAGATGCCGGGGTTGTGTACCCCATTTCTGATAGCTTGTGGACCTCTCCAGTGCAATGTGTCCCAAAGAAAGGGGGCATGACTGTGGAAACAAATGACAAGAATGAATTGATCCCAACAAGAACTGTCACCGGGTGAAGAGTGTGCATGGACTGTAGGAAGGTCAACAAAGTTACTCGGAAATATTATTTCCCGCTTTCATTTCTTGATCAAATGCTCAATAGGTTGGCCGGACGTGCTTTTTATTGCGTTCTTGATGGATACTCCAGCTATAACCAAATCCTTATTGCTCCTGAGGACCAAGAGAAGACCACATTCACTTGTTCCTATGGTACTTTCGCATTCTCGCGGATGCCTTTTAGGTTGTGTAATGCACCGGCGACTTTTCAACGGTGTATGATGGCCATTTTCACCGACATGGTGGAGGACATTCTTGAGGTCTTTATGGATGATTTTTCTATGGTTGGAAATTCGTTTGAAGATTGTTTAAACAATTTGGATAGGGTATTGGCTAGATGTGAGGAGACAAATTTGGTGTTGAATTGGGAGAAGTGTCACTTTATGGTCGAGGAAGGCATTATCCTCGGCCACAAAATTTCAAAGCATGGTATTGAGGTCGACAAGGCCAAGATTGAGGTGATCTCCAAACTCCCTCCCCCTACATTCGTGAAGGGAGTGAGGAGCTTCTTGGGTCATACGGGTTTCTATCGCCGATTCATCAAGGACTTTTCCAAGGTGGTGAACCCATTGTGCAAACTTTTGGAGAAGGATGCCAAGTTCCATTTCAATGAAGATTGTATGAAGGCATTCGAGTTGCTTAAGTTCAAGTTGACTACTACTCTTATTATCACCACACCGGATTGGAGCTTGCCTTTTGAGCTCATTTGTGATGCTAGTGATGTTGCAGTTGGAGCAGTTTTGGGGCAGAGAATCAACAAAATATTCCATCCTGTCTACTATGCTAGCAAGACCATGGATGATGCCCAAGTCAACTACACAGTGACCGAAAAGTAGATCCTTGCTATTGTTTTTGCCATAGAGAAGTTCCGGCCGTATTTGTTGGGTACTAAGATGATTGTTCACACGGACCATGCAGCACTTTGATATTTACCGAGCAAGAAAGATTCTAAGGCAAGGTTGATGCGGTGGGTGCTACTATTGCAAGAGTTTGTTCTAGAGATTCAAGAACGCAAGGGTAGTGAAAATCAAGTAGCGGACCACTTGTCCCATTTGGAGGAGGAAAGAAGGCCACATGATGGCCTTGAGATCAATGATTCATTTCCTGACGAGCAACTCCTAGCCGTTTCAATGACCGGGATACCATGGTTTGCCGATTTAGCCAATTATCTTGTGAGCGGCATTGTACCAAATGAGTTCTCTTCAAACCAAAGGAAGAAGCTCAAACGGGATTGCTTGGATTATTATTGGGATGAGCCATATCTTTTCCGGATATGTACCGATGGTGTGAGCGATGTGTGCCGGAAGAAGAACAAATGGGAATTCTTGAGGCTTGCCACTCTTCACCGTATGGTGGTCATCATGGTGGAGCTAGAACAGCTACAAAGGTTTTGACTTGTGTATTCTATTGGCCTACCCTCTACAAGGACGGTAGTGAGATTGTCAAGCATTTTGATGAGTGCCAAAGGGCCGGTGGGATTTCTAAGAAGAATGAGATGCCCCTTACCACCATTTTAGAGAGTGATATCTTTGATGTTTGGGGTATTGATTTCATGGGACCGTTCGTGATCTCTTATGGGAACACTTACATTTTGGTAGTTGTGGACCATGTGTCAAGATGGGTTGAAGCCGTGGCTTTACCCAACAACGAAGCTCGAAGTGTGGTGGCATTCTTTCAAAAGAACATCTTCACAAGGTTTGGTACTCTGAGGGCCATTATTAGTGATGGGGGTTCGCATTTTTCCAATCATATTTTGATACCTTACTCACAAAGTATGGTGTCACTCATAAAGTCTCAACCCCCCTACCATCCTCAAGCAAGCGGACAGGTTGAAGTCTTCAACCGGGAGATTAAGAGTATTTTGTCAAAGATTGTGAATGCCAACCGAACGGATTGGTCAAGAAAACTTGATGATGCTCTTTGGGCTTATAGGACAGCCTACAAGACGCCGATTAGGATGTCTCCATATCGATTGGTATTTGGGAAGGCGTGTCATCTTCCGGTAGAACTTGAACATAAGGCCAAGTGGGCTTTGAAGAAGTTGAACCTTGAGTGGGATGTCGCTGCAAATCTAAGAGTGGCACATTTGAATGAGCTTGATGAATTCCAGTATCATGCCTACACAAGTTCGTCCCTTTACAAGGAGAAGATGAAGTACTTCCATGACAAGTACATCCACAACAAGGAGTTTAAAGAAGGTGATCTTGTGCTATTGTTCAATTCCCGGTTAAGGATGTTTCCGGGCAAGTTGAAATCTAAATGGAGTGGCCCCTTTGAACTGGTGAATGTAACCCCCTTTGGTGCTCTAAATTTAAAAAATAAGAATGACGAGGTTTTTAGAGTCAATGGACATCGGGTTAAACATTATCTTGGCAAATTTGATGATGGCCACATTGTGACGTTTCTTCATTTCAAGTGATTGGTAATCTGCGTCGTGCCGGCGCTTCTTCGGAGGCAACCCATGTGTCTTTTTCTTTCTTTTATTTTTCTTCTTTAGATTAGATAGGCTTTGTTTTGTGCTAACTAGTTTTGAAGTGTATGCAGGAATGGGTGTGCATTGCAGGGACTGTGCAAGAAATTTTGGCTAAGTGTCAAAATGCATGGTCTGTGAAGTTGGTCTGTCAAAAATGCTTAACAATTTGCGGCCACACACATTTTTGTGCGGTCTGCAGTAATTTTATGGCCGCACTCATTTTTGTGCGGTATGCAATAGGACTTCACAAGGCAGGTAAGGAGTGCGGACCGCATCAAAATTATGCGACCGCACTCAGGTAAAAATCTGGGCCCGACGAGTAACAGTATAAATAGGGCTTCTCTCATCTTTTTACACTTTTCAATCTTTTTAACCTTGAAGCTAAGCCAGCACAGTGCATTTCCCCATTGCTCTCAAATCTTCCCTCATTTCATCAACTTAGATTCTCACCTGCATTTTCATTACTGGTATGTTAATTTCATCCATAGATTATTCATCTTTTGTTTTGTTTTTTTCTTTGATTTAGGGTGAATTACATGCCTAAAATGTCAATAGTTAGTCATTGTTGCTTAGATTCATGTGGGTAGCATCTTGAACGTTAATTGGGGCCTGGGTAAGTAGCCAAGCATGTTTAATTGCTCAAACCATGTCTAAATTGTGAAAAAGTTGCATGAACCCTAAGTCACTGCCCGTAACTTTCAAAATGTGCAGCCGTACTCATTTCTGTGTGGTCCGCACTGTGAGCTTTGCGGCCGCATACACTTTTGTGTGGTCCGCAGCTCTCTGAGTTAGAAAAATTGTGTGCATGAATTGTGCAGCCGCACTCAAAATTGTGCGGTCTGTAGTGGACTTGTGCGGCCGCACTCATTTTTGTGTGTTCCGCACTAACGAAACATCAGAGACCCCAGTAATCTGAACCTGGGGATGTGCGGCTGCAGTCAAAATTGTGTGGTCCGCACTCTTGGTTGTGCGGCCGCACTCAGTTTTTTGCAGTCTACGGCCGCACTCACTATTGTGCGGTTTGCACTGCCCTTCTGAGACAATTTTCCAGCAACTTTGAACAATGATTTTGTATACATTATGAGCATAAATTATAATTGATGTCTATTGCTTCTGTGTTGCAGACAATGGTTCGATCACGTGGCAAAGGAGATATATCAAAAGGGAGGGCAGAACCCTCCCGAGGCAAGAGTCGAGGCAGAAGCAACCTCCCTCTAGTAATCCAAAGGGCAATAAGTAAAAAAGCCACAACTAATAGAGCCCCTGATACCTCTGAGACCAGTGAGTATGTCCCCTCCGAGGAAGCTTCTAAGGATAACTCTGTGCAAGCACAGTTGGAAGCCCAATCATAACAACTCCCGGGGTTGGTAGATGAGTCTTCTTCTGCTGCCAGTTCGTCTGAAGGTTCGGAAGAGGGTAATCAAGATTTTAAACCCTCTTCCTCATATGCTCCACCTGCTCCAATCAACCTAGACGATGATTATGATGTCCCAGACGATGGTAGAGGGGGCAATACTGCATTGGGAGGTTTAGAGAGGTCAAGGAGGCCAGAGATATGGGAGGACAGATTTGTTAGTGCCACTGCATTTGTAAAGTTTAAGGAATGGTGATCACAGAGGTCGCTCACTCTTGACAGACAATTTTTTATGAAAGATTTGAACAAGCATAACCCCAATGTCTTTAGGCAATTCCAGGAGTGAAAAGGATGAAAATGGTTCACCAACAGCGTCATAAATGCAAATGAGTACCTGGTCAAGGAATTCTATGCAAATGTTGCTCACATCAAACAGGGAACTAAGGTGACAAAAGTGCAGAACCTGAAAATTCGCTTTGACTCCTGTGCACTGAACAAATGGGGGGGTTTGAATAAGTAGAAGCAATGCAATATTTGGAAAAGCTAGCTATGGGTGATGCAGCCCGTCCATGGTTAGCTGAGATTCTGGAAATCCCAGGGTCAACACCTCCGTGGCTCATAACAGGGGTTCCAGTTGTCCGGGCCACCCTAAACTTTGAAGCAAAAGGGTGGCAAACGTTCGTGTGTAGCTGCATTGATCCATGCCTCAATGAAAACATGCTCCCACTTCCCCGTGCAGTCTTGGTGGCTTCAATTATGGTTGGATATCCGATAAATGTTGGTGCCAACATGTCCACCAACATCACTTTGGCTGTCTTGAAGGGTGAAAGATCCTATCTGTACCCAAACTTCCATACAGAATACTTCAAGGATCAAGGGGTAGAGCCGAAGCATTATGATACAGAAATGAAGGCCAAGAAGCCTTTCTCATGGTACCACCTTCAGGAAACTAACAACCCAAAATTCAAGGGTAAAGCTACTACCTCCACTGGTCGGTCTGAGGAGCCAGCGGTAGTGGTTATTGATTCAGCTGCCGAGCCTTCCACAACAGCCGGTACTTCCACCGGGACAGCACCCATGCGACCTTCATCTTCCGGACCACCTGCTTCTGCTAGACTATCAGTGCTGGCTTCATCTACTTATCCTCAGGTTGCGCTGCGAGTCTCCCAGACATTGGCGAGTCTCAACAACTGGATGCAGGCAGCTACTACAAAGCTGACTGATTTATTCGATACTGTTGCAGCACATTCCTCAGCCCCAGTAGAGCCACAGGTACCTCTGTCAGTGGAGGAAACATTGAAAAAGATTATGGTCAACCAGAAGATTATCATGGCTAAAGTGGTGGCACAAGGGAAAGTTATTGAGGATTTGGGCAAACAGCTCAAGAAAATGCGGAAGTCTCAGGCATCAAAGAAGTCGGTGGATAAGCTGAGAAAAGAGATAGAGAAAATTACATCTGCCAGTGATTTGGACCTGCTCATGGAGATAGCACCACAGGCACCACCAGTAGTACCTGAGGCACCAGAGGCAGCAGCCGGCCAGTTTGAGGAGTCGGCTACGACTGCCCACACCGCTGAGGAGATGATTCAGATACTCAGCAACCCTGTTGTTCCTCAGCCAGGTGATGATGAGATACGCTTGTGACCGAGGGTGTTGATGATCCTATGTAGACTGAGACCACATATGGAGTTCTCTTAACCCTCAACCCTTTCCTTGTTCTTATTTCTGTTAAGCATTGAGGATAATGCTTATTTTCATTTAGGGGTGATCTATTTTGATTATTTGACTTTAACATTTGACATTTGGGCTGTAATAACTTTGATACTATTTTTATTTCATCTTTATTTTCCCTTGTTATGTATATATTTTTCCCATTTGATGTAGATATTCATTTCCCTTATGTATATATTCATTTGACTTCGGTTTGTATATTCATTTATCTCGCTTTCCGTAGTTTATTTCATAGCTTCTTTAGGTTGATTTTCCTTAGTAGTATAACTTCTTATTTACTTTAGTAGCTATTTTTTAATTTGCTAGCTTCTTTTTATGTTTTGAGTGAGAGTTAAGACTTTGGTTTTCTTAATGCCACGGTTCTTTCCAAAGGTGGATTATGTGAGAACCGGGTGGCTCTTCCCAACGATGGATGTCGTGACAACCTTCTTAAGGGATTGAGTCCGTTTCTTTTATGTTTTGGAAAATATAGTAGTAATGAATAAAAGGGGTCTTAAGCATGCTTCACTTGGTACCAACACATTTACCTATGATCGTATGGTTAAAAACAAGTTGTTGGCAGAAAATAGCTCTAGTTGTTACCCATTTGACTCTTGTGTTAACTTAAGCAGTCATCGAGTGGTTCAAATCGAGCCATTTATGATTCTCAATCTTAGCTAGGGTTATTGTGGGCCCTCGACTCCGTTCTCATTAGCAATACAGAAGCGTGAGAGGTAAGATGTTTACTTACAAGTCCAAGTACCCGTGCTAATGGTCTAGAACTTGCCCCGAATATTTGTCTAGGCGAAATTCTAAGTGTAGCTTGGCTTGAGAAATAACTGTAGGCTCTCCTTGATCCAAATTGAAATTTGAAATCTTCCATAGCCTACCAATGTGATATCCCTAGTCAACCCCTTCGAGCCTAAGCTCTTTTTCTTTCAAAAACTACGTTACAAGCCTTTATCCATTCTGTAATTACCCTCTCTTGGCACCCAATCTTTCCTTAGCATTCTTGAGAACCAATTGGCAAAAACATAAGTTTGGGGGAGAGACCTAAGGAGGAAAGGCTGAAGTAAATAGAAAAGGAGAAAAATGGATGACATGATCAAGAAAGAGTGACGTTACGTCTCTCTAGTTCCCCCGAGGAAGAAGAAAATGACTCAAAGAGTCGAGAAAATATGAGCCGAAAAGAGAAAATGGAGTGCTTAAGGAAAGATGAAACCATTCTATTCCAACAAGTCCTACCTTGGTCCAAAAGCCTTCATCACATCCCGCAAAAGCCCTACATGATTTCAAGTTGAGTGAGCTTACATTAGTGGTGATTCACATAAGGGGCAAGCTTATGGTACTTAAAGCCAGACTTGTGACGTTACATTTCACAATCCTTGTTCCGAGTGTTACATTCTAAAGTGAGATTTGCTAATGGAGAGTAGAGGAGGAGGATTTTGGTATCCACAATAACCTACGTGAAAGAGCGAGCTTCCTTGATGAATAGAGTCAACTCTTGATGCTCTAGTGTCACACTAGAACTATGGTACTTAAAAAGTCATATCATTGTGTTATTGATAATTCATGTGTTGTGGGTAATTGTTGGTCCCAATTGATTCACCTTAGGCTAGCTGAAATATCCCTTTTTCTGGTGAAGGTGGGAATTGCCTTATTTGCTTGAGGACAAGCAAAATCTTAAGTTTGGGGGAGTTGATAAGTAGGGATTTTGACCGCTTATTTGCTCTCTTTTTCTTGCGTTTTAGCTCAAAAATGCTTAAAGGTATTACCGAAAACTAACCAAATGTGCTTGCTTGCAGGAATATTGGAAAACAAGCCAAAGAAGTCAAAATCAACTCAAAAAGGAGTCAAAAGTGAACAAGATCCAAAATAGGTCAAAAAGGGCAGCAGTGCGTACCGCACAATTCTAGTGCCGCCGCAAAGGGGAGATTCAGAGAGTAGTGTTTGGGCCAGCTAAAGGCATGCGGACCGCACCGAGATTGTGCGATCGCAGGAGGTCAAGTGCGGCCGCATTCATTATTATGCGGTCCGCAGGACTGAAGAATCATAGAGTTGTTTAAAGTCCAAAAGCAGAGACTGCGGCCGCACCCATTTTTATGCGGACCGCAGAAGCCCCGAAGTCCCAAGCCCATGTTCCAAAATGATAATTGAGGGGCCGCAGAAGCTCATTTTGCGGACAGCACCAGAATTATGCGGCCGCACAACCTTCGTAGGGGCATTTTTGTCAGATATTTTCAGCATAGTATAAATAGTACTTTTTGTCATTTTTAGGTTAAGTTCGATTTTCAGAAGAGCACCTGAGCCGTTTTCTTTACTGTTTTGAGTAATTTTGTACTAGATTAACTTCTAAACAATAGTTTTCTTTCACTAATCAATTATTATGCATTCTATCTTAATTTTTTCTTGTATTTCTTTATTTTTCATGAGTAGCTAAATCTTTAGCTAGAATTGTGGCACAACCCTAGTGTGGGTACTTAATGGGTATTTAATTTTAGGGTTTGTTTGTGATTGGGTTAGTGATATTTAGCCTTGTTTATGCTTGAATTCTAGAATTAATGGTTGCAAACATTGATTCATGCCTATTTGACTTAGTCTCTACTTGAGAAAGAGAGACTAAGTCTAGGAAAACTTGGCTAACAAGGAATAGGGGTGAACTCAAAAAATTGATAGCACCAATTAAAGGGTCAAATCTAGAGATAGTAAGACCCGACTTGAGCATATATCACTTGATTTGAGCAATACCCATTTGGACTTGAGAAAGCCAAATTGGGCAAAATCGCTCAAACTACCGAGAGGTATAGAGTGGGCAATTGCGTGTGATTGCTATATTACGACCCCGAATAATCAAACTTGCCCTAGAGTTTACAACCCATTAGGTACCACCTAGGTGGAAGTCACGACCCTAGATCCTTTATCATTTGAAAAACAACCAGAACCAAAAATATTGTCTTCTAGTTTATTAATTGCAATCAATAGTTTAAAGTAGAAATAGAAACAACCAACATGAATGTGGAAGTTCATATTGAGGCATATTATACAATTACAATAGGTGTATACCTAATCCCATTTCAACTGCCTTAGGAATCGACCCCGACTCGTGTTGGGTTTTGTTATTGCTTCGACCGCCTCACTACCTATAATTGTGGTGTGAGTTTAGGCGAGATCACGTGTGTGGAGAAACAGTGCAACGGCTTTATAGCTGTAGAGAGTTGACTTGTACTATTACCGGAGGAACTGATAACCATCTATTCCCTCCGCCATTTTCTTGACTCAAGTTGTTAGAACTTGTGCCAGACTTGAGACTTGTTGTTCTTGAGCATTTTGAGGATGTGTAACAGATTCCCAATCTGGTTCTTATCACAAAGTTTGTTAGATCATCAAAATACAAGAAGACAAGTAACTTAACAGGTGGGCTGTGAGAAAATTACCATGTCATCTGCATACGGTAGATAATTAATTTTAGGTGCAAGTTGAGACAGTTATTCCATTAAGACTTCTGCAGAGAAATTCAGCACCTATAACAAAAAGTAAATGTAATATAGAATCATTTTGTTTGAGCCCTCTTAGTTTTTCTCCTCAATCTTTTTTCTTCCACTTCATCCAATATATTGTCATTTCTCGTCATTTCTTGCACTAAGGTTTAATGTTCTCAATCTTCAATATTGGGAGTAGGGGCGAACCCACTTTGGTTCAAGCGGGTTCAGTCGAAGCCGCTTCGTAAAAAAAACTATTTTATATGTAAACTATTTTTTCAAGCACCAAAATGAGGTTAAATAATAAACGTTGAACCCTCTTGACAAGAACTGAGGTGTGGTGTAATGGTTCAAGCAGGGTCATCAACAGTGTAAGGTCCAGGGATTGAGTCTTACTTGCTTCCCTTTCACGTATATTTTGGTTTTTCCAAAAATTGGTAGATTTAAAAGACCCACCACCCAACTTTACCATTCTAGTCTTTGGAAGATTTATTTAAGAATAAAACTATTGAGATTAATCTTTTAAAGACCCAATGCCTAAGATATTATTTCATTTATTTAAGTATATTTATGTATTAATTTTTTCCCCTCTTTCTGTTAGAGTATTCTTCTATCTCAATTTCACACTGTTTATTTAAAGTCTTTTATAGTATTCTGCTTGCCTCTTTATCGTGGTTTACAAATCACTTATTTTTTATTTGTTTAAATTTTTTCATATTTTCATAGTTCCAAAATTCTTATATTAAAGAAGCTATTAATCTAATTTAGTTTATAGTTCTTTTCTAATTATCTACAATAATTAGCTTGTAAAAATAAAATAATTTTATATTTGAAAAATTTAAACAAACAAGTAAATTTTAGTATTTTGATGTCGATTAAAATGATGTTTGATAAATAAATTATTAAAAATTTATATATTTAATAAATTGTTAAATCTAAGAAAGTACATAAAACGTTGTTAAAATTTATCTTTATATGTTTTTAAAAGGCAACCTCCAAATACAGAAGAAGAAAAAAAGAAGCGAGCAAAACTTGTTTTTTGGAGGTTTTGTTATGAGCTGAAACAAAGAGCAAAAGGTAAATTGTATTTGTTAAGCCTGGTAGTGCTTCTACTATCGGATGCAGTCGGGGGATTAGTCTCTATCTGAACCCACTTGCATAAATTTCTGGGTCCTCTGTTGATTGGGATACTAGTTCGGTTACAATGCAAGAGATTTAATCAATACAATGTTGTTTGTAACTATTACTCCCTCCGGTCCAAAATAAGTGATTTTTTGGATGTTTTCACACAGATTAAGAAATTCACCTTTTAGCATTAATTAGCAATGAAATTGACCATATTAACCTTTACTACCTCACATAAATACTCCTAACTAGGGCTGTGCACGGATCGGATTGGATCGGATTTAGCATATTTCGGATTCGGATTTTGAATTTCGGATTCTGAAAAGGGCAATCCGAATCCGATCTGAATTAACATTGGATTGGATCGGATTTTAAACTTTGGATCGGATAATTTTTCGGATTGTCGGATCGGATTGTCACAAAATTGCTGGTTAGGACTTAGGACCATTCATCTCCTAAAACACCATTCAATCAGAAAAATCCATTCATCTCCTAAAGCACCATTCAATCATAATCAAAAAAATTGAGTGAATAAACACCATTCATCTCCTAAAACACCATTCAATCATATTGAGATTCACTGTTGTTGGTTGTGGAATCAGTTGAAGCATCTCTTTCACCAAAATTTTCAACAATTTGAAGTTTATTCGGTGTCTCTGTCTCATCTTCCATCTACCAAAACAAAAAAAAATTAAAGTAAAATCAAAAGTTGAAAAATAGAACATGAAAGAGACATAAAAGACATAAGAGAAGGGAAGAGAGGCGGAAGAAAGAGACATAAAAATCATAGTAAAATCAGAAGTTTGAGACTTTGAGTCTTTGAGACTCTTCAGTCTTCACTGAAGAGAAGAGAGGCGGAAAAATCTAAGTGAGTGAGGGGGTGTGTAAGAAATGAATAAGCCTAACCCTAAAATTTTAGTGTAGTATTTATATAGGTACATATAGTTTCGGATTTCGGATCGGATCGGATTTAGATCATACCAATCCGAATCCAATCCGAAAATCCGAAATTTTATAAAACACAATCCGTATCCAATCCGAAAATCCGAAATCCAAAAATCCGAAATAGAGTGGATCGGATTGGATTTCGGATATCCGATCTAAATGCACAGCCCTACTCCTAACACATATTCCAACACTATTTACTCCAAGGACAATGTAGGGAAAAAATAATTAATTCATTCTTGAAATCTGAAAAAGTCACTTATTTTGGACCACAAAAAAAAGCCAAAAAATCACTTATTTTGAACCGGAGGGAGTACCTTTTGCTAGGATAACTTGCCTCCGAATTCCAATGCTTCTTAATAACTAGTTCCAACTTGGGCTACAACTTGTATAACCGTAATAATCATATTAAATCAAATTACACTATTAACATTGAATTTGCTACTTAAGGTAGTGGCCTAGTGGGTATAGTTTTCCTAGCTGCAAAATAGGAACACATAAGTTGTGAACTATTTGACTTTACAATAATACTACTCTCCCCTGTTTAAAATAAGTATCATTTTAGTTAAAGCAATTTAATCCAATGTAACTATCATTTCTGAAGACTAATAAGGTATTAATTGTTTTTTCTAATCTATTCAGACTTCAAGAAATGATCTAAAAAGTCCGAGCAGAGAGAGGGTAATTCGATAAGATATAAATAGTCAAATAATTCTTATGATTAATGCTATAAATCAGTTTGACTAATTACTTAAATGATGTACTTATTTGTAACGAAGAAAATCGATTCATCTCCTTGGATATAGTTCTATAACGGCCCTTCTAGTACTAGTTGAAATGTCAGTTCAATTTGATATTTTCTTAAAATTCAGTTAAGTTTATTTTGATTCGATTTTTCCGTTTTGGACCTTTTCATGGTGAATTTTTAATGTGTGATGACCCAAAAGGTCATCTTATGTTTAGAACTCGATTTCGTATTCCGAGCTCTTCAAAACCTCATTTTATTCCTCCTCGATTTGTATGCACGATCCGGGCGTGTATCCGGAAAGCTTTTATGTGAAAAATTGAGGAAATAATAATTTTTGGCCTAAAAAGTTGATTTTTGTTGACTTCGGTCAACATTTTGGATAAACGGTCCCGGACCCGCGTTCTGATTGTCCCGGTGGGTCCGTAGTAAAATATGGGACCTGGGCGTATGCCCGGAATCGAATTCCGTGGTCTCTAGCCCGAAAAATGAATTTTTGAAGAAATTTGTAAGACTGAAATTATAAAGGTTTTAAGAATTTGGTTAATATTTGACCTTGTTGGTACCGGGTCCATATTTTGGTTCCGGAGCCCAGTATAGGTCCGTTATGATATTTATACCTTATCTGTGAAATTTGGTGAGAAACGGAACTGATTTGAAGTGATTCGGACCTTTGGTTGAGAAAATAGAAGTTTTGAAACTTTCTTGAAAATTTCATGCAATTTTGGTGCTAAATTCGTAGTTCTAGGTGTTATTTTGGCGATTTGATCGCGCGAACAAGTTCGTATGATGTTTTTATACTTGCGTGCATGTTTGATTTGAAGCCCCGAGGGATCGGGTGAGTTTCGGATAGGCTACGGGATGTTTTAGACTTGAAAAATCTGGTGTTTTTGGCTTCAGCTGTCATCTGGTATCTTCTTCTTCGCGTTCGCGAAGCGACTCCCGCGAACGCAAAGAGTAAGTTGGCCTGAAGGAGAATTCCTTCTACGCGAACGCGAATTGCTGGTCGCGAATGCGGAGCATTGGGGGCATTACCGTTCGCGAACGCGACCAGGCTATCGCCAACGCGAAGCATTAGGACCTAGGGGAGGGGAATATTACTCTACGCGAATGCGGCACTTGGCTCGCGAACGCGGCACTTGGCACGCGAACGCGGAGGCTGGGTGGAGTATGCCTTCGCAACGCGTAGGGTAACTCGTGAACACGTAGGCCATCAGGGTCGTAGCTTCGCGATCGCGACAGGCTTCTCGCGAACGCGAAGAAGACATATCCAGTGTTTTAAAAATAGACTTCAAATCGGGAATGGTTCAAAATTTCATATCTTCTTTACTAGAACTCGACCTAGGGCGATTCTTGAAGGGGGATTTCAATACCAAATCATAGGTTTGTGTTCTTTAACTCATTTCCTTCAATTTTCATTAACACCCATTAGATTTCTAGCCCTAAATCTTGTTCTTTCATGGTAGAATTAGGGGTTTTTGAAGAATTGGGGGGTTTTTTATAAATTGGGAATTTAGACCTCGATTTGGGATCGGATTCCGAAAATAATTACATATTTGGGCTCGGGGGTGAATGGGTGAATGGGTTTTGGTCCGAACCTCGAGTTTTGACCAAGCGGGCCCGAGGTCGGTTTTTGGCTTTTTGGGGAAAATATTGGAAAACTTATAATTATGTATTAGAATTGATTTCTTTAGCGATATTTGATGTTATTAAGTTAATTATTACTAGATACGAGTGGATCGGAGGTGGAATCTAGAAAAAAAGCGGTAATTGAGCAGTGAGTAGCCTATGGATCGAGGTCAGTGTTGTGTCTAACTTTGACTTGAGGGATTACGGATCCCCGACGAAATTGCTATGTGAAAATCCATGTGTGTGGTGTATAGGTAAGGTGACGAGTACCTATGCGCCGCCAAATTCTCTGTTTAGCCTGTTTCTTTCCCCGTTCCTAATATTTTATCTTCTTGTCTTAACTGCTACATGCTTATTGGTGTCTCCATGTTTAATTGCTTCTTGTTAGATGTTGTTTTCTTTATTGAAGGTATTAACTGTTCTGTAGTTTAATTGTATTACATTATTGGTTTAAGTTGGATATCGGCAATTCATTGTATATTTTGGTTGGTCTCGCTGTGTAGTATTAATTGAGTGAAGTTTCATAATTGTATAGTCTTCTGTTTGTTTTAGTTTGAGGCTTAAATATTGTGGAGGATTTTGAGACAAATTGTGAAATTTCTGTTCTTATTGTGTGATCAGTACTGATATGGTGGGATCGGGTTACACGTCGCAACAGGTGGAATAAGGGTGATATATTGAGGAGGAATAAGGGTGAAATGTGATTGTCTGGTGGGATCGGGTTGTGCGCCGCAACAGAAGGAATAAGGGAGATATATTGAGGAGTAATAAGGGTGGATTGTTATTGTACGGCGGGATTGGATTGCACATCGCAACAGGAGGAATAAAGGTGGATTGATACAGAATAATAAAGGTGAATGTTCGTATTGTTACTGAGTATATGGTGGGATCGGGATGCGCGCGCATTAGTTTATTGTTTATGTATCCTTCTTCTGCTGTGAATTTATTCTGTGGTTTTGTATCTCACCTAAGGATTGGTTATAGATGGGTACTAATAAGATATTGGAGTTCCGTGTCCATTTTACTGCACGTTTCTGTTTCATTTTGTTCCGTACTTCTTTTTCGCTTTATTATAGACTGTATGCAGGTTATATTGTGATTGCCCCGTCGTAGCCTCGTCACTACCTCGTTGAGGTTAGGCTCGGCACTTACCAGTACATGGGGTCGATTGTACTAATACTGCACTCTACACTTTCTGTGAAGACTTTGGAGCTGGTAGTGGCTGATCGAGAGGTCGGTTGCAGATATTTCATCCCGGAGACCCAAGGTAGTCCTGCTGGCGTCCGCAGGCCCTGGCATCCCCTCCTATATTTTTACATTCATGTTTTCTATTCTCTCAAAACAGATGTAATTTCTTTCAGACCAATGTTTGTTGATATTCATAGTATGTTCGTGGATTGTGACACTAGACTCTGGGTAGTAGTAATAGTTATGGTATTGTGAATAGACAAAAGGTTATATTTGTATTTTCCACGCATTTATTTCTACTTGATTTAGTCTGTTAAATTTTAATCTATGAAATGTAAAGGAAAAAGGTGGATAAGACTCTAACGTTGGCTTGCCTAGCGAGTGTGATGTTAGGCGCCATCACGGTCCTGATGGTGAGAATTCCGGGTCGTGACAAGTTGGTATGAGAGCAGTAGGTTAACTAGGTCTCACAATTCATGAACAAGTTAGGTAGAGTCTGAGGGATCGGTACAGAGATGTTTGTGCTTATCCCCAGAGGCCAGAGAGTTTGGAACAATTTCACTTCTATTCTTCTCAGTCGTGCAATTTGGTCTCCCAATGCTAATTGAACTCTTTACTCTTGTTCCTTCGCAGATGGCGAGAACACGTACCGCTTCTTTAGCTGGGCAGCAGCTAGAGCCCCCAGTGGCAGCTCCTACGAGGGGCAGAGGACGAGGCCGTGCTAGTGGCCGAGGCAGGGGCAGGGGCAGGGCTCAGCCCAGAGCTCGAGCAGCAGCATCAGTGGCGGAGCCTCAGGTAGAGTTTGATAAAGAGGCTCCGGCCCAGGCCGTTCCAATAGGGCCAGCTCAGGTTCCAGAGGGGTTCATCACCACCCCGATACTTTAGGATGTTTTGGTCCGTCTAGTGGGCCTTATGGGGAGTGTTGCACAGGCCGGCACATTTCTTGTAGCACCAGCCGTCTCTCAGGTTGGGGAGGAACCCAGACTCTTGCTACCCACACTCCGAAGCAGATGGCTCCTCAGTTTCAAACTCCAGCAGCTCAGCCCGTTGGGGTATTTCCGTCGGGTGTTGCAGCACAGACAAGCGATAGATCAGCTATGTCTTCTGAGGCTTTGTGGAGATTGGATAGGTTTACCAAGCTTTTCACCACTACCTATGGCGGTACATCTTCAGAGGATCCCCACAGATAGAGAGAGAGAGGGTAATTATTGAGGGACTTGCTCAGCCTATCAGATTGCAGATGGGTAAGGAGATAGGGAGTGAGATTCTTTCCAGGATACAGCCAATGTGGCTTGACGAGTTGAGATGGTTTTAGCTCAGGGGAGTGGTCAGGGGTCTGACAAGAGGCCTTGTCACTCCGGTGGATTCAGTGGGGCCTCATCTGGAGGCCGGGGGTACTTTTGGTAGGGGCCATCCTCCCAGGCCGTTTCATTCAGAACTTCAGACATCCCATGGAGCTTCAGGGAGTCGTGGTCTTATGTACCTCCTTCAGGGCAGCCAGCTTATAGTGCACCGACAGCTCCTATCAAAGCACCTCCTCTTCAGAGTTATTATTGCGGTCAATCGGCCCGTCAAGGTCAGTCTCAGTTTCCCAGCCGCAGTATCAGGATGGATGTTTCGAGTGTGGTGAGTATGGGCATATCCGGAGGACCTATCCAAGATTAGTGGGTGTTCAGTCACATCAGCAGGGCTCTCATGCCATGATCCCGGCACCGCCCACTTAGCCAGCTAGAGGTAGGAATCAAGGAGCCAGAGGTAGAGGTCACCCCGCTAGAGGTGGAGGTCAGGCTGTTAGAGGTGGATGCCAGGTCGCTAGAGGTGGAGGCCAGCCAACAGGAGGCCGTTCTAGGGATATGGTTCAGAGTGGTGGGGCCCAGCCCCGATATTATGCTTTCCCAGCCATGCCTGAGGCTGAGTCATCCTATGCTGTTATCATAGGTACTTTTCGGTTTGCAATAGAGATGCTTCAGTTTTATTTGATCCAGGGTCTACATACTCCTATGTGTCATCTTATTTTGCTTCATATTTGGTTGCGCCTCGTGATTCTTTGAGTGCTCCCGTGTATATGCCCATGCCGGTGGGGGATTCTATTGCTGCAGATCGTGTCTATCGCTCGTGTGTGTTATTATTGTGGGTCTTGAGTGTTACACCCCATATTTTCGCACATGAAAGTACGCCATGAGTAAATTGAGATAAGCTCGGGAATAAGATTATTTTTGAGGTTATAAGTATTATGTTATTTCAAACAAGTAATGAGTAAATTCGTGAAGGTGCGGGGGTAAGCAAACAAAGAAAATGAGTTTAGTCAAAGTTGGCATTTTGGGATAAAATACGGCCCGAGCTAAAATACCTGGTATTTATAGACTAGTGTCATACAAGGTACCACATGGCCATAATAGTAAGGTGTATAAGGTATGTTAAAAGTGAGTAGTATTTTAAATAATTTGAGATAATTTTTAATTATGTGAGTAATGAATTAATTATTGGTTAATGAGAGATTAACTAATTGATTAAGAATTTAGTGGGTGGTTAAGGTCTTTTGGATAAGGACCAAAGGATGTCACGTGGCAGCCCACTATGTCTATATATATGTCACTCTTATAATGGAGTGGAGAGGTGGCATAACATTAAAGACTTCAAGATTAAAGCCTTCAAGATTAAAGTCTTTAGACAGAATGTTAAAAACTTCAAGATTTAAGGCCTTCAAGATTAAAGTCTTTACTCATAACGTTAAAGACTCCAAGATTAAAGCCTTCAAGATTATATTCTTTAGTCATAACATTAAATCCTTCAAGATTCATACGAATTTTTATACAATTGACCTTTCTAATTCAAGAGAAAGGTAACGGATATTCACGCAAAGTAGGCAACGGATTTTTCCCTACTCCGATTTTACCGTCATGAGTTTTGTCGCAATTGTCGTGTGTTGGAAGGATTGTCAAGAGAATCGGCTCGGGTATGTTAAGCTAATCCTTCTTTCCTTTTGGCATGATCCATACGATACAAATGAAACGAGAAAATGCGCAATTTCCATAAATGACTCTGTCCATAGAAATACTACAGATCTTATGTTCTTGATTCCCCATGTGTCATATTATTCTATCATCTGTTCATAGGTCTCAAAAATACGTAATTTGGTAAATTTTATTTCATGCTATTAATCAAAGGCATAATGGTCTTATGACGTACCGAGAGATTTTATTAACATATTTCATATGCATTTCATGCATTTATACATGCACATTGACCCATGACCAGATAGCATTATATATATATATATATATATATATATATATATATATATATATATATATATATATATGTATATATATATATATATGGGATACGGTAAAGGTTATGGTGTTATATACGCACCACCTGATCAGCTGGTATACGTTGATGATTTGCCCACTGTGGCCGAGATGATATGATGGGATGCCCGTTATGAACACATATACCCATGCATGGTATGGCATTTATACGTATACGCATGATATTTAAATGTTAAAGGATTTCATAGAGCTATTCAAATTTACATGTCGAGTCTTTTACTCCACGTCTCTCTCATGTCTATTGTTTATTGATTTTCATTCCTTACATACTCGGTACATTATTTGTACTAACATTCCTTTTGCCTGGGGACGCTGCGTTTCATGCGCGCAGGTCCTGATAGACAGGTCGAGAGTCCTCCAAGTAGGCTATCAGCTCAGCGGAAGATGTTGTTGCGCTCCATTTGCTCCGGAGTTGCTTATTCGGTCAGTATGATTAGTACATGCATTGATTGGTATGGCGGGGCTCTGTCCCGACCTTTATAATATTATGTATTCTTAGAGGCTTGTAGACAGATGTCATGTATACGGATTCTTGTATGGCCCTGTTGGCCTATGTTTTTAGTATATAAAGGATCATGCCGGCCTTATAGGTCCGTACGTCATATGTATAAGTTTGGATTACATGTTAGGTCGTCCAATGTTAAGTATTTCCCCATGTTTTATTCTACTTATCTCATGATAGCCTCTCTGTCTCATTTACATATGATAGTATGATACGAAGGACACGTTATGTAGGTACTCGGTTGAGTAAGGTACCGGGTGCCCATTGCGGCCTATCGGTTTGGGTCGTGATAAATGTGGTATCAGAGTAGTTCTGTCCTTGGGTGTCTACAAGTCGTGTCTAGTAGAGTCTTGTTTATGGGTGTGTCGTGCACCACACTTATAAGTAGGAGGCTATAGGGCATTTAGGACTGTCACTCTTTCTTCTTACTCTAGATCGTGTGGTAGAGCTCAGTTGTAAGAACTCAATTTCCTAAACTTTATTTTATTCGTAATACGACACTGCCTACATCCGGAAAGACAATTGGTAAAAGATTGCATGTGGCTACGAAAGAGTTGAGCTAGAGGAACTCGATTCTGGATGATGCTTATGATGTGTCAATGTGAGGTCTTCAGCAGATCATGTGTGTACTAAAAGGTGTAAGCTTCTTAAATGAGCCTTAAGGCAAGGATATCTATCCACAAATATGGTGAAAAGCAATGAGAAATTCAGAAGCTAGATGCAAGTTCAACAAGTAAAAGAAGCAAGGTGAAGAAGGGTACGAGGCACCCAGTTAATGAAGATAATCAGTATTTTCAAATCGGGCAGAGAAATATAAGCATTTTGAGTTATCTTCAATAGTACCAAAGGTATGTATAATTGGTCACACCGATTTCAGTTATGCTATATGGGGGCTAACAGAAGTAGTATAAGAGAAGGACGGATATCAGGATCCGACTAGGGTTAGAGTGACCCAAAATGGTGGATGGATTGTTTGCGTTAGTTGACTTTTCCGAAGGATATTGCAAATGTGCTAATAGATCTCCTTGTGAGACACCCAGATGGTGCGCTCTAAAATAGTACAGCTAGATATGAGTACTACAAAGATAGGCGCTGGAAGCCTTGAAGGGATAAATATTAACTAAGTGTGGCTCCCGTCCCTAGTAGAGAAAGAATGTTAGGCGATTCGAAGAGCCAATGGATGGAACAAGGGGAGCTTAAAGCAAAAGAATGTCTTGTTGAAGTTTTTAGAATAAAATGATAGATAGAAATGTTAGCAGGGAAATAGGGAGAGAGTTAATGAAGCATTATGAGTAAGATGTCATATATGGATGACAACGGTAGAAAAAAAGAGAGAGAAAGAAACAGTATTATAAAGTCTATAGTTAAGGGAAGGGAAAGACGAGAAGTGACTAGCCTTGAGACAATAAAAGAATATAGGCCATCAAGTCATATCCTCATTTCAAAAAAATAAGTTCGCGACTCTAACGTGATTACCAGAAGGAATAGTTAGACCCCAAAGTAATAAGAAATTAGTATGGGCTAGTGAACAAGGTAAACTAAACATGAATTGGGGAGTGAGTGATCTGATAATAGTCGGCACCATGAGAATTTCAGATTTGCGTTCCAGCGATAAAAGAATGGACGATAGAAGAATAACCCTTAAAGGTCATTCAAGAAGACGCTTTCCTAAAGCAAGCAACGTGAGCAAAGTTAAGCTTAAAGGACTAAGTGTGCCAGTTATACTAAGTGTCACCCTTGTGAGTAAGGAATTTTGTTATCCTCAGTGCAGAAGGATTACCGCAAGACGGGTAAGAGTCATCGATGATGTGAAAAGATGCCAAAGAGGTAAAACATCTATACGTAGATCATTGTAGCGCTAAATCTTAGTGCTTCCCTAAAGGGGGGAATATGGAGTGATGTGACATTAAATCGGAATTAAGTGGTTGTAGTAACCGTGGAATAATAAAGGAAGAATGCGATAAGAGTGAGAAGGGATAAGATTGAACTTATCCAAATCCTACAGGTATGCTGCAATTCCAGAACATTATGGAAACACGACGTCAAAGAGAGGAAGTAAGGGTTCCTGCCCGAGATGTTATTGATTAATAAGGAGACAGTACGAGAGGTAAGTTAAGACAGGAGAAATAACCCAAGAAAGATTACGCGGAATATTGATACAGGAATGGGCCAACGAGTAGTTAGTAGTTGATTCAGGAAGAGCCTAGCTATGGCTAGACAATTGGATACAGACAAATCAATAGATCGTGCAAGATAAACAAAGGAAACCCCAACATGGGGAATTCAGCCTCGCAAATATGACATCGTGATCCTTGAGAAATATTCATATAGGAGTTGGGGGTAGATAAAGATACCGAATGAGTGTTACGGAAATAAAAGAGAGTACCACTGGGGAAGTCAGTCAAAATATTAGTTCATAAGCAACCCTAGAGGCACAAGAGCATGGAGATAAGTAACTATGGGTAATTATAGGTGAGGAAGAACATCAAAAAATCCGTCAAGCATACGATGTGATAAGCTCGCAGCTTTACAAGAGTTAGGGGATCCTCCCTAAGTACTACTATGAAAGACTAGCTGAGGAAATAAAAAAGAAGGCTTCAACCTTAGCTCAGTAACATAAGGAGGAAATGGTTGTATAACAACTGTCTCACTACAAAATTGTATGCACTCCAAAAGAAAGTGGCACCTACCATGGCTAATGAGCGGGGAGTAAAACCAAAAGTAACATTCGAGACCATGAGTTGCACAAAAATTTCGGCACGCGTAAGAACTCATAATAGCTAAGTATGCACGCAACAAAGGGGCAAAGAGACTAGGAAAAGCAGTTGCTTACATTTGAAGAAAGTTGAAATGGAACAAAAGGAATTATTCGATTAATGATCAGTCGTAAAAGACTCCGGTATGAGTTAAAAGAAGGAATTGGGTCCAGGTAATAGACAAAGGATTGAATCATTAAAAGATTGTATCATGGTTTTCCATAGCATCCATGAAAGGCTAAAGTAATAACTAAATTCCATGAGCCGCAGATCAGAAGATAGCTTAAGCCTACATAAAGGCAGATCAGAAGGAAGAGAAAACTAAAGAGTTAAATCAACCAAGTGAATCATGAGTCTGATTATTAGCCTCAGACAATTATAGAAATCGTATTAAAAACATTGCAGAGTCACTCTTAATATCTGAGGTACAAGAGAATACAACAACCATATTCTATAATGACTCCACGATAAATCCAGTTAGAAGGGTATCAACCTCATAAGAAGTCAGTATGAAGCTCTCACCGGATTTTGTAAGGAGGTGCGAGTATTATAATAGAGCTTCAAGTTGTGGATGTGAATCATACCTATGTGGAAGGGAGGTCATGAAAGAGATAGAAGATGTGATGTAAGAGTTTTAAGGTAAGTAAGGTAAAGGTGAACAACGTACAAGATACTCAAATGCAAAAGGTTGTGAATTGTCCATACTTCGGACAAAAGGCTAGAAGTACTGGGATTTAGTATCCAAGAATGATAGCGGCGTCGTTAGTGGCATATTTTCCAGCCTATGGGTTCTAGGTATCGAGAGGTCTAAATTGAAAGAGTAAAGAAGAGTTTGAGACAATGCGATGTCTCGCTCGATGTTCCAGAAATAACATAAGGAAATCTATGGTGCAAGTAAGTTGAGGGGAGGTTGCGAGTAGTATAAATGGATATGTGTAAGTGGCAAAAGTATGGTAAAGTGACAAGGTATTAGCAAGACAGGAGTAAGGATAAGAAAGGGCAAGTGAGAAGGTGACAAGAATGGATAAATCCTCGGGATTAAGCCCATGAAAACAAGAAGAGCTGATGGTTTCTCTAAGTTATACAAAAGTTTAATATAGCCTAAATGAACTCAAAGGAGTCTAAGACTAATGACATTTAGAAGAAATGGAATGATGTCCTGGTAGTAGAATGATGGTGTAATTGTGATGGATAAAGGATGACGTTTGGGTCTTCGATTGAGTAACGAATTGAAGAGGATTTCACGAATTGTACGGGATTAAAATACCCACGTATGGTGAATCACATTGGGATACTATGAAATATGGATATGGAAGCATGGTATCGCCCCTAGGTGGATCAGTCTAATCATTTCAGATGTTCCCCGATAAGACGTAAGCCCTAGCGGTCGTGTTACATAAGAGCTCAAGTTATCAGTAGATCGTAGATCAATATTGAGGTGAATCAACAAGGGATGGATAAAAATTACAAAGTATGAGATGAGATTAGGCCATCAATCTTAAGGATAAGCAACGAGAGTGACCTGGAGTTGGTAGCGAACCTCAATAACGATAAATCGAAGTAAGATTTATGGTATAGTATGGCCTACCTAGATGCAGTAAAGTCATACGGATGAATAACTAGGTCTATGAAATAAGATATAGCAATATTCGTAAGTTCGATAAAGTACCAAGCGAAGAACTTCGGTATACCTATAGATGCCCAGAGGGACATCTTGTCAATCTCTGTATATGTTTACAAAGTGAGGCCTAGAGATGGGCTAAAAGTTGGAGGAAAAAGGAGAGAAGAGTCGCATAGGCGCACTTACAAGGTCAGAGTCATACAAGCTGCATGATAAAAGGTAGCAACAGTTACGAGATTGGAAGGATTCCGATCGCAAGTCGTGGTGTGAGAAAGAGACCTAAATGGGGGAATGCCCTGGCCTTTAGATCTATTCACAAGAACAGTTACCTAGATGGCAAGAAGAGTACTAAAGTATTCGGAAGAACTATAGGTTATGATAATGATAAGTGCATCAGTCAACATTCGAGGACAAATGTTCCAAAGGAGGGACACCCCATATTTTTGTACATGAAAGTACGCCACGAATAAATTGAGATAAGCTTGGGAATGAGATTATTTTTGAGGTTATAAGTATTATGTTAGTTCAAACTAGTAATGAGTAAATTCGTGAAGGTGCGAGGGTAAGCAAATCAAATAAAATGAGTTTCGTCCAAGTTGGCATTCTAGGATAAAATACGGCCCGAGCTAAAATACTTGGTATTATGGACTAGTGTCATACAAGTTACCACATGGCCATGATAGTAAGGTGTATAAGGTGTGTTAAAAGTGAGTAGTATTTTAAATCATTTGAGATAATTCTTAATTATGTGGGTAATGGATTAATTATTGGTTAATGGAAGATTAACTAATTGATTAAAAATTTAGTAGGTGGTTAAGGTCTTTTGGATAAGGACCAAAGGATGTCACGTGGCAGCCCACTATGTCTATATATATCACTCTTATAATGGAGTGGAAATGTGGCATAACATTAAAGACTTCAAGATTAAAGCCTTCAAGATTAAAGTCTTTAGACAGAATGTTAAAAACTTCAAGATTTAAGACATTCAAGATTAAAGTCTTTACTCATAACGTTAAAGACTTCAAGATTAAAGCCTTCAAGATTATATTCTTTAGTCATAACATTAAAGCCTTCAAGATTCATATGGATTTTTATACAATTGACCTTTCTAATTCAAGAGAAAGGTAACGAATATTCACGCAAAGTAGGCAAACGGATTTTTTCCTACTCCGATTTTGACGTCACAAGTTTTGTCGCAATTGTTGTGTGTTGGAAGGATTGTCAAGAGAATCGGCTCGGGTATGTTAAGGCTAATCCTTCTTTCCTTTTGGCATGATCCATACGATACAAACGAAACGAGAAAATGCGCAATTTTCATATATGACTCTATTCATAGAAATACTAGAGATGCTTATGTTCATGATTCCCCATGTGTCATATTATTCTATCATTTGTTCATGGGTCTCAAAAATACGTAAGTTGGTAAATTTTATTTCATGCTATTAATCAGAGCATAATGGTCTTATGACGTACCGAGAGATTTTATTAACCTATTTCATATGCATTTCATGCATTTATACATGCACATTGACCCATGACCAGATGGCTTTATATACGCGTATATATATAATATATATATATATATATATATATATATATATATATATATATATATATATATATATATATATATGGAAAAGGTTATGGCGTTATATAGGCATCACCACCTGATCAACTGGTATACGTTGATGATTTGCCCACAGTGGCGGAGATGATATGATGGGATGCCCTTAGAGGCTTGATGAAGTTATGAATACATATACCCATGCATGGTATGGCATTTATACGTATATGCATGACATTTTAAATATTAAAGGATTTCACAGAGCTATTCAGATTTACATGTCGAGTCTTTTACTCCATGTTTCTCTCATGTCTATTGTTTACTGATTTTCATTCCTTATATACTCGGTACATTATTTGTACTAACGTCCCTTTTGCCTGGGGACGGTGCGTTTCATGCCCGCAGGTCCTGATAGACAGGTCAAGAGTCCTCCAAGTAGGCTATCAGCTCAGCGGAAGATGTTGGTGCGCTCCATTTGCTCCGGAGTTACTTATTCGGTCAGTATGATTAGTACATGCATTGATTGGTATGGCGGGGCTCTATCCCGACCTTTATGATATTATATATTCTTAGAGGCTTGTAGACAGATGTCATGTATACGGATTATTATATGGCCCTGTCGGCCTATGTTTTGAGTATATAAAAGATCATGCCGGCCTTATAGGCCCGTACGTCATATGTATAAGTTTGGATTACGTGTTGGGTCGTCCAATGTCGAGTATTTCCCCATGTTTTATTCTATTTATCTCACCATAGCCTCTCTGGCTCATTTACCTATGATAGCATGATACGAAGGATACGTTATGTAGGTACTAGGTTGAATAAGGTGCCGGGTGCCTGTTGCGGCCCATCGGTTTGGGTCGTGTCATTGAGACTAGCATAGATCTCCTACTTCTCGATATGGTTGATTTCGATGTTATTTAGGGGATGAACTGGATGTCACCTTATCATGCTATATTGGACTGTCACGCCAAGACCGCGACCTTAGTGTTGTCGGGGTTTCCTCGATTAGAGTGGAGAGGGACTCCTGGTCATTCTACCAGCAAGGTTATCTCTTATATGATGGCTCGGCGTATGGCAGAGAGGGAGTATTTTGCTTATTTGGCTTATGTTCGTGATTCTAGTGTGAAGATTCCTTCCATGGATGCTGTACCAATTGTTCGGGAGTTTCCTGAGGTATTTCCTGCAGACCTACTGGGGATGCCACCCGACAGGGATATTGACTTCTGTATCGATTTGGTTCCGGGCACTCAACCCATTTCTATTCTGTCATGCCGCATGGCCCCGCTAGAGTTGAAAGAATTGAAGGAGCATTCTCAAAATTTGCTTGATAAGGTCTTTATTAGACCTTGTGTCTCGCCTTGGGGTGCACTAGTGTTGTTTGTAAAAAAGAAGGATGGATTGATGAGGATGTGCATAGACCATCGGCAGCTGAATAAAGTCACCATCAAGAACAAGTATCCATTGCCGAGGATTAATGACTTATTTGATCAGCTTCAGGGTGCTAAGATGTTTTTTAAAAATCGATTTGAGGTCTGGCTACCATCAGTTGAGGATTAGGGCATCCGATGTCCCTAAGACTGCTTTTTGAACTCGATATGGGCATTATGAGTTTCTAGTGATGTCAGTTGGGCTGACAAATGCCCTAGCAGTATTTATGGATTTGATGAACTAGGTGTTCAAGCCCTATCTGGATTCCTTTGTGATTGTTTTTATTGATGATATCTTGATCTACTCTCGCAGCCGAGAGGAGCATGAACAGCATCTTCGAATTGTTCTTCTGACTCTGAGAGACAACCAGTTATATGTTAAGTTTTCGAAATGTGAGTTTTGGTTTAGTTCAGTTGCCTTCTTGGGTCATGTTGTGTCAGCAGAGGGTATTTAGATGGATCTTAAGAAGATTGAGGTCGTTCAGGATTGGCCTAGACCTACTTCAGCCACAAAGATTCGTAGTTTCTTGGGATTGGCGGTTTATTACCATCAGTTTATGGAGGGGTTTTCATCTATAGCAGCCCCGTTGGCCAGGTTGACTCAGAAGGGTGCCACGTTCAGATGGTCGGACGAGTGTGAGGTGAGCGTTCAGAAGCTCAAGACAGCTTTGACTACGGTGCCAGTGTTGGTGTTGCCCACAGGTTCAGGGCCCTATACAGTATATTGTGATGCATCTTGTATTGGACTTGGTGCGGTATTGATGCAGGGTGACAAGGTTATTGCATATGCTTCGCGGCAGCTGAAGGTTCACGAGAAGAATTATCCAGTTCATGATTTAGAGTTGGCATCCATTGTTCACACGCTGAAGATTTGGAGGAACTATTTATATGGCATGTCGTGTGAGGTATTCACGGATCATAAGAGTTTGCAGTATTTGTTCAAGCAGAAGGAGCTCAATTTGAGGCAGAGAAGGTGGTTGGAGCTGTTGAAAGACTATGACATCACCATCTTGTATCATCCCGGGAAGGTCAATGTGGTTGCCGATGCTTTGAGTAGGAAGTCAACTAGTATGGGCAGCCTTGCGTACATTCCAGTCGGTGAGAGACCGCTTGCATTAGATGTTCAGGCCTTAGCCAATCGGTTTGTAAGGTTGGATGTTTCTGAGCCCAGTTGTGTTTTAGCTTGCACAGTCGCTCGGTCTTCCTTGTTTGAGCGTATCAGGGATCGGTAGTATGATGACCCTTATTTGCTTGTCCTTAGGGACATAGTGCAGCACGGTGATGCCAAGCAGGTTACAGTTGGAGATGATGGAGTTTTGAGGATGCATGGTTGTATTTGTGTGCCTAATGTGGATGAACTTCGTGAGTTGATTCTAGAGGAGGCCCACAGTTCCCGGTATTCTATTCATCCTGTGCCGCCAAGATGTATCAGGACTTGCAGCAGCATTACTGGTGGAGGAGAATGAAGAAGGATATAGTTGCATATGTAGCTCGATGTCTGAATTGTCAGCAAGTAAAGTACGAGCATTGGAGGCCTGGTGGTTTGCTTCAGAAGATAGAGATTCTTGAGTGGAAGTGGCAGCGTATCACCATGGATGTCATTGTTTGACTCCCACGGACTTAGGGGAAGTTCGATGCGATTTGGGTTATTATGGATAGGCTAACCAAGTCAACGCATTCCATTCGTGTGGCAGTTTCCTATTCTTCGGAGCGGTTGGCAGAGATTTATATTTGTGAGATCGTTCGTCTTCATGGTGTGCCCGTGTCTATCATTTCTGATCGAGGTATGCAGTTTACCTCGCATTTCTGAAGGGCAGTACATCGTGAGTTTGGTATGCAGGTCGAGTTGAGCACATCATTTCATCCTCAGACGGATGGACAGTCCGAACGTACTATTTAGATCTTGGAGGATATGTATCTAGATGGCTCCCTATGAGGCATTATATGGTAGATGGTGTCGATCACCGGTTGGGTGGTTTGAGCAGGGGGAGGCTCGATTGTTGGGTACACACTTAGTGCGGGATGTCTTGGATAAGGATAAGATCATTCAAGGTAGACTTCGTACAGCTCAGTCCAGGCAGAAGAGTTATGCCGACCGTAAGGTTCATGATGTGGCATTCATGGTCGGAGAGAGAGTGTTTCTTCGGGTGTCACCCATGAAAGGTATGATGCGGTTTGGGAAGAAGGGCAAGTTAAGCCCTAGGTTTATCGGGCCTTTTGAGATTATTGATCGAGTGGGAGAGGTGGCCTACAAACTTGCGTTGCCCCCAGGTTTATTAGCGGTACATCTAGTGTTTCATGTTTCATGCTTCGAAAGTATCACGCCGATCCATCCCACGTGTTAGATTTCAGCACTGTCTAGTTGGACAAGGATTTGACCTACGAGGAGGAGCCGGTAGCTATACTAGACCGGCAAGTTCGTTAGTTGAGATCGAAGAGTTATCCTTCAGTTCGAGTGCAGTGGAGAGGTCAGCCTATTGAGGCAACTACCTGGGAGTCCGAGTCTAATATGCAGAGCAGATATCCCCATCTTTTCACCGGCTCAGGTACTTTTCTATGACCGTTCGAGTACGATCGGTTGTTTTAGAGGTGGAGAATGTGATGACCCAAAGGGTCATCTTATGTTTTAGAACTCGATTTCGTGTTTCGAGGTCTTCAAAACCTCATTTTATTCCTCCTCGATTTGCATGCGCAATCCGGGCGTGTATCTGGAAAGCTTTTATGTGAAAATTGATAAAATAATGCCTAAATAGTAGATTTTTGTTGACTTCGGTCAACGTTTTGGGTAGACAGACCCAGCCCCGTGTTCTGACGGTCCCAGTGGGTCCGTAGTAAAATATGGGACCTAGGTGTATTTCCGGAATTGAATTCCGAGGTCCCTAGCCTGAAAATGAATTTTTGATGAAAATTGTAAGACTGAAATATAAAGGTTTTAAGAATTTGGTTTATATTTGATCTTGTTGGTACCGGGTGCGTATTGTGGTTTCGGAGCCCTGTAGCGGTCCGTTATGATATTTATACCTTATCTGTGAAACTTTGTGAGAAATGGAACTGATTTGAAGTGATTCGAACCTTTGGTTGAGAAAATGGATGTTAATTTCATGCAATTTGGTGCTAAATTCGTAGTTCAAGGTGTTATTTTGGCGATTTGATCGCGCGAGCAAGTTCATATGATGTTTTTAAATTTGTGTGCATATTTGGTTTGGAGCCCCGAGGGCTCGGGTGAGTTTCGAATAGGCTACGGGATGTTTTAGACTTGAAAAATCTGGTATTTTGGCTTCAGTTGTCATCTTGTATCTTATTCTTCGCGTTCGCGAAGGGACTCCCGCGAATGCAAAGAGTAAGTTGGCCTGAAGGAGAATTCCTTCTATGCGAACGTGAAGTGCTGGTCGCAAATGCGGAGCATTGAGGGCATTACCCTTCGCGAACGCGACCAGGCTATCGCGAACGCGAAGCATTGGTACCTAGGGGAGGGGAAGATTACTCTATGCGAACGCGACACTTGGCTCGCGAACGCGGAGGCTGGGGGGATTATGCCTTCGCGAACGCGTAGGGTAACTCGCGAACGTGTAGGCCATCAAGGCTGTAGCTTCACGATTGCGACAGGCTTCTCGCGAACGCGAAGAAGACATGTCCAGTGTTTTAAAAACAAACTTCAAATCGGGAATGGTTCAAAATTTCATATATTCTTCACTAGAACTTGACCTAGGGCGATTCTTGAAGGGGGATTTCAACACCAAATCATAGGTTTGTGTTCTTTAACTCATTTCCTTCAATTTCCATCAACACCCATTAGATTTCTAGCCCTACATCTTGTTCTTTCATGGTAGAATTAGGGATTTTGGAAGAATTGGGTTTTTTTATATATAAATTGGAGATTTAGACCTCGATTTGGGGTTGGATTCCAGAACTAATTATATATTTGGGCTCGGGGCTGAATGGGTTTTGGTCCGAACCTCGAGTTTTGACCAAGTGGGCCCAGGGTCGGTTTTTTACCTTTTGGGGGAAATGTTGGAAACTTATAATTATGTATTGGAATTGATTTCTTTAGCGATATTTGATGTTATTAAGTTAATTATGACTAGATACGAGTGGATTGGAGGTGGAATCTAGAGGAAAAGCGGTAATTGAGCAGTGAGTAGCCTGTGGATCGAGGTAAGTGTTGTGTCTAACTTTGACTTGAGGGATTAGGGATCCCCGACTTAATTGCTATGTGAAAATCCATGTGTATGGCGTATAGGTGAGGTGACGAGTACCTATGCGCCACAAAATTATCTGTTTAGCCTCTTTCTTTCCCCGTTCCTAATATATTGTCTTCTTGTATTAATTGCTACATGCTTTTTGGTGTCTTCATGTTTAATTGCTTCTTGTTAGATGTTGTTTTCTTTATTGAAGGTATTAACTGTTCTGTAGTTTCATTGTATTGCATTATTGGTTTAAGTTGGATATCGGTGTTTCATGGTATATTTTGGTTGGTCTCGCTGTGTTGTATTAATTGAGTGAAGTTTCATAATTGTGTAGTCTTCTGTTTACTTTGGTTTGAGACTTAAATATTGTGGAGGGTTTTGAGATAAATTGTGAAATTTCTGTTCTTATTGTGATTGTGAGCACGTGATTTTTGTCACGCTTAAATTACTCCTACAAAAGTCATTAGAATTAGGATTTTTCTTTTATTATTTGAATTTTAGGAATTAATTGCATGCTTTTCTGTTTTGTTTGTATTTTTGTTTGTGCAATTTTTATTAATAAAATTCGAAAATATAAAAATAGCATTTAGGTTCCAATTTTAGCATTTTTATCAGTGAATCAATACTAAAAAATAATAATAATAAAGAAAATAACAAAAATGGTTCTTTTGCATTTATACTTTTAATTTGTCTTAGTTTGCTTTTGAGTTAGGAATTAGTTTATTTGGAAATTAATTAGTGTAATTTTAGAGTTAATTTGGGTTTTTATTCTTATTTTTTGCATTTAACAAAATTCAGAAATTAATAAATAAACACAAAATCAAAAGAAAAGGAACTAAAAGACAATGGGTCTTCATTTTTGGGCCAAATCCGGGTGAGACCAGCCCAATACCAAATCGTTGCCTAGACCAGGCCCAAACCCCGTCTAAACCCGGCCTGCCCCCCCCCCCCCCAAGTGAAACGACGACGTTTTGTTGTCAAGCAATCCCAGCCGTCGAGGATCTTTGATCCAACGGCTGGGAAGTGAGTTCAATTTAGTATAATATGGTCGGATCCCCCTACCCCTACCCCCTTTCCATCTCTCAGAACCTCACCGCACATAACCCTAATTCCCGCCGCCCTCCGCCGCAAGCCGCTGCCGGAAATCGCCCATGGCGGCGGCGAAACTCCAATCAACCCCAAATTTACACCATCAACTCCCCTTCCCCTCCTCTTTCCAACCCCCAAAATATTTTCCCTCGAATGTTTGCCTAGCCCCTCGAATATCCAAAACAGTGGCGCCGCCTCCGCCGCCCACGGCGGCGCCACCACCAAATGACCCCAGTTTCACACCATGGACTCTCCTGGTCTCCCTATTTCCAAATCCCAAGTCAGCATCCCTCAAATCGGAATTCCGCTAATTTCAAATCTAGGTCTCGAAGCTTTCAACCCGTTCTAGGAATTTCAAGCGTTTCTGTTGGTTTCTAATTAAGGTTATATGTCTATTTTGGATAAAATAAACATATAACACTAATTGAAAATAAAATTCGAGATTAGTCGAGTCGAAGGACAAAAATCAGTAAGATCTTTTCCCTTTTATTTGATTATTTTTTCTGCCTGTTTTGATTTTGTTGTGATAATTGTTAGTTTCCTATTTTTGTTTCAGCATTAGCTTCCTATTTTTGTTTGTTCTTGTTCATCTCAGTATTTCATTTCTTTTAAGATTGATTTAGGGTTCGATTGGTTTGATTATATTTTGTCATCTATTGACTTGATTCTCATACTGATTCTGCTTCTAATATGAACATTGTTTTGTTTGTTTGTTTGACTGCTGATAGATAATATTAGTTTGTAATCCAAATAGTTAGTCTGTGTTAAGATTTGTGATAGACTTGGTTTGGCTGATTAATTTTTTTTAGAATTATTAGTTTAGTTATAGTTAGTTAGAGGGGCTAAGATGATTAACATAAATCGGTAATTGAGGGAAGTTCAAGGGTTATTTAGGTACTTAGAGTGGCAAAGGAATGTTATAGGATAAACTAGAACACCCTAGAAGCTTCTAAAATAGGGCATCAATTGTAGTTTCAGGAACTTAGGGTAATAACTTAGGCAACAAGTCAAAACTTTAAGACTAATGAACAAAATCTGAAAATAAAAAGGGGGAAAATGGGTGAATGAATTCTAGAAACTTCCTCCCCCTTTCCTTCCTATAAAAAGGCAGTCTCCATGCCTTATTTCACAGGTTTTACGATCTGAAAATTTCCCAAAAAGTTTCCAGCCCAAAAATTCCCCAAAGCTTTGAATACATAAAAACTCAAAAATTCAAAAACCAAATCCACAATTGTTAGCTTGAAAATCTGAAGTTCTTTCCTATTAGATTAGAATCATTTAGATCCTCAAAACAAAGCAAAAAATCCAAAAACACTGCTCTATTAGAGTTTTAGGGTAATTTCGGATTTGATTTGGCATCATTTAGCCTAGAATTTGATTGCTGGAGTTTTCTGGAGATCTCTAGAGTATTTTCGAGTGTGTTTGAGTCCTATCAAATTGATTTTGGTTATTTCGTTGATGTTATTCCTCCTG
Source organism: Nicotiana attenuata (assembly GCF_001879085.1). Lineage (NCBI taxonomy): Eukaryota > Viridiplantae > Streptophyta > Magnoliopsida > Solanales > Solanaceae > Nicotiana > Nicotiana attenuata. Next base: position 58,787,241 of record NC_031991.1, read on the forward strand.
CATCCATTCCTGGGTTGCTGTGGCCTCTTTGAGTTGAGAGTTGATCCAAGTGCACTGGTTTTTCACTGCTGACTGTCAGTTTCTATTGCTGGCTCCTTCTTCTTTCAATTTACTCGAATTCCAGGTACACATTTTAAAGCTGAGCTGATGTAGCTTCTCAAGCCAAAAATTGGAATAAACTTGATGTTTGATCTCTGCTGAAGTTGTATTGTTTCATTAGTCTATTATACTTTGAGTAGTTGCATAATTTGGTAGTTATATTCATTGTATTTTTAAAACGAAAGTTGTACTGTACTGGATTGTATAATTAGGATTACTTCTAAATTGTTTGGACTGTTTTGGATAGATTGTATAATTGAACTATGAAGCTGAGTTTAATTGTAGATTATGTTAGCTCATAGGTTGGCTTTTGATGTTTATTTGGAGTGTTTTGAACTGCTAGGGGATTGCTTGGATTTTAGCATGGCTTAATATAGCGTTTAACGATGGTTGATTTAGTTAGATTAAGATTTATTGAGGTCTAATGAGATGGCGCGTATATTCATATAGATAAATATGTTAGTTAGTTGGTAGCTTAGATGTTAGATTGAAATACGAGTTTCAGCACTGTTTGATTTACAAAAAAAAAATGAAGAATCACGTCTCTTTGTATGCTTAAATGTTCAGCTTAAAATATATCTTTAAAATTTGAGTTACAGACTCACTTTTGAACGTTAATTAGTTAGCAAAACAGAAGATTCAACAAACAATTTGAAATGTCTGTAGCAGCGTTATTTATTAAATCCCATATCTGATCCTTAATCAACCATTGAACTCTGCAGCAGTTTAAATTTGTTACTTGGGCTTGCGATTGAAGCCCAGAAACGTTTTGTTCTTCTTTTGGGCTGTTTGAGGTTTAGCCCAATCGAAATGATGTTTGTTAATTAAAGTTATTGGGCCCAGAAGCTTTACAGTCGATGTCATGAGCTTGGTTCTTTCTAAATAATGCTAATTACTTAGGCTTTAGAGACAATCCATAATAGAAAAATCGTAGTCCTTTAGGTTGGCTTTAAAATAGATGAGGTGCGCCGCGCCAAACAAGAATCATACATTGCGTGGCCCTCTTAATTATATTAAAATATTTTAGACCTTGGGACGTGCCATTTAGCGAATTTCATGGCCTCCCGCAAAGTAATAATACGCTAGTTGCTTTAGGCCCGGCATTTAATAATATTACTTTCTTAAACTCGGGTGCACATTTATGTGACCCAAATCCAAATCCCAACGAAGTCGAAATTTGTCAAAATCCACGGGTGCATTTATGTGACGGGGTTCGAGACGTGTTTTCACGACGTTGCAATCCTCTTTAAAAATAATAATAAAAGCGGTTTAAAGTTAAAAAGCACATAGGTTAAAACATGTATTAAAATCAGATTTTTAGCCAATTATAATAATTTAAGCGACCGTGCTAGAACCACGGGATCCGGGGGTGCCTAACACCTTCCCTCGGGTCAACAGAATTCCTTATTCAGAATTTCTGGTTCGCAGACTCCAACTGGGAAGTCGAAATTTTCCTCGATTTGGGATTCAAGTTAAGCCGGTGACTTGGGACACCAAAAGTCAGTCCTATCCCAAGTGGCGACTCTAAAAATAAATAAATAATCTCATTTCGAATAATGTCACTTTAAATGGAAAAACTCCCTTATACATTATCCTCCGGGGTATGTGTGTAAAAAAGGAGGTGTGACAAGTGGTATGATATTGTAGTTGTATATAATTGGGTAGAAATAATGTATGAAAGTTGTATAATATATAATTAGGTGTATGAAATTTATTTTTACTATGATTTGCCATGACATTTCTTTTTGCATGTTATCTTTGAATACTATTTTCTGGTTGTGCTAAAGAATGGGTTATGGATAGATATTTTTTTTTTAAAATTTTCAGCTGCTTGTAGTAGACAAGAAGATAACAAATGCAAGGGACTTAGTTAATGTTTTGGAAGAAGCAATCACGGATGGATACCCAATACTGATAATCGCTGAAGACATTGAGCAGGAAGCTCTAGTCACTCAGGTTGTGAACAAACTTAGAGGAGCACTGAAAATTGCTGCACTCAAAGCCCCTGGTTTTGGGGAGCGTAAAAGCCAATATCTTGACGACATTGCTATCCTTACCGATCCCTTGTTTCTTTCCTCTGAATGTGAGAAATACCAAGGATTCGGTTACATGGGTTTAATTGATCACCGTATATTAAGGCAGAAGAAAAATAAGGAAAGAGAAGAGGAGAAAAAAAAGGAAAAGTGTGTAACTAAATCTCTTGATTGAAGGTACTAATAGTGGAGTGAGAGCCTTTTAAGGAGTAATGTATTTAGTTTGTAACAAAACTTGTTTAGGTCGGGCAATTATCTAAACATGGACATTTAACAAAACTTGTTTAGGTCGGGCAATTATCTAAACATGGACATTTTTTATAATAAAATTTTTAATAGTGTATAGGTATGTAAAAATTCCTTTTCAATACATATACCTGTATTTAAATGGACTAGAGTTTTGCCTATGCATCCCAGTAAAGTCCAAAAGTTTGTACCAATTGCCCTCCTAACGAATTGGTCTTTAAATATTATCTTCATTTTTGACTTTGTTATAAAAATAGGCTTCTTCTTCACCAAGAACACCGTAGTTTTTCAATACTGGAAGCTTGAAATTCTTTTTTGAGGGTAGAAACTGGAAATTAGTCATTGATTATTGTTAAAATTATTTGAATATTAGTATTTGAAGGTTTTGTTTTAAATTTTATATCATTTGGAGCAAGTTTGGAGTGGTTTAATCGAAATTGGAATTTCAATTTCGAAGAACACTTTGTTGAACATAGAAAAGTTATGTCAATCGAGTAGACTTTTATGAACAATTTAACAGATAAACCAATTGGAGATAATACAAAGTCATGCCAATCTCATTAAGTTTAGTGAATAATCGAACAAGCAAAAAATCATGCCAATTAGGTAGAGTTTGTGAACAGTCTAAACAAATAGGTCGAATATAAATAACACAGACCTATGCCAATATGGTAAAGTTTGTTGAGCAATTGAACAATCACAAAGTCATACTAATCGGATAGAGCCTGTGAACAATTAATAATATAATAGAGTAAATAAAGCATAAAATTTACGGTGAAGAAATTCCTGACCAGCAATAAGTATGTCTGAGACCGGGGGTCATTTACTACATAGTTTAAAAGCGAGGACAATTTTTAAAGGCCAGCCCCTTATAGTTGAGTGGTAGAAATATCTCTGTATTCAAGTTAGGTCAAGTTGTCACACTAACTTATGTCCTTCTTGTATAATGATATTTTTTATAGATTTATTCTGTTAAATGTGTCCATCTTCTCTTCTTTTATGTGATCTTGCATATTCTTAGTTTTTAAAGTCTCTGTGTTTCACACTATTTAAAAGTCAATCATGTACGTAAGAGCGAGAAAAGATTATCAACGGACTAGTAAGCAACAAACTCTAATCGGGCAATCACCCAATGCACTTCTAACTCGAACAATAATACTTAAATCGATTAGCAACGAAGTTTTTAATACCAACTCACATGAATAACTTCTATATGGCTCTAGAAATTAAAGTGCAGGGTCCTCTGCTTGTAGCGTAGTAACAATGTGGTAAATTTTCAAGATTTTTTTGAAATAAGGGATCTAAAAAATGAAAATAAAAAAAGTTCAAAGATTAAATAGTTGACAACATTAGAATTCAAGTTCAGCATCAAAAAAATCAAAAAATATATAGTAAAAATAACCAAGTAGAGGAGCCACGATATGAGAACCAAAGCAGATTTTTACTAACAAAGCTTCTGGTCCACAACTTAATTGTCTCCGTAATACTTTGCTAACATATCGTTATAGAAAAAGATAGGGTTGTCAAATTGGCTGATTGAGCTGATTTTGGGTGGATCAAAATGGGTTGAGTCAACAAATGAGCAGGTCAATGACTCGTCCAAAAATTACTTGGACTGAGATGAACTGAGTCAAGAGTGTCTAAAATTTGGGTCATACTCCAACCCGTCCAACTCTTACCAAACTATAATTAATATGTGTTATTTTCTTAAGAATTGTTTAGTCACCAAATAAGACTTTTTTTTCTTTTATTATGGTCATATATAATATATCAAACAAAATAGAATTATTGTAAATGCCTAATTTTTGCCCCATCTTTTTCTTCTACATTTTATATATATATATATATATATATNTATGTGAGCAAAAATTAGCTATGGCATTCATTTGTCTTTGCACGAAAACTCTTCATGTTCTCGAGCAAAGAGGGGCAGCTGTAAATGCCTAATTTTTGCCATGTCTTCTTCTTCTACATTTTATATATATATATATATATATATATATATATATATATATATATATATATATGTGTGTGTGTGTGTGTGTGTGTGTGTGTGTGTGTGTGTGTTTTCTTATTTTTTGTATGTATAAGTTTCAAGAGTTGATTAATGGTTTGATAAATGGGGTAGGGATTGGACTAGTGTATTTTAATTAAAATTGAGCCAAAATTGGCCCAAAATTTGAGCTCATTTCGTCCAAATCCGGTCCACAAGGGGCTGCCAAGCGGAGGGTCCAAACAACGTAGTTTTGGATCAAAACTACGTCGTTTCAATTAGTAATCTGAAGATTGAATCTTACCCATCCATCCCATCTTGATCCAACGGCCCTGATTAAACTCCCACCCTAGGTATTTAAAGCCTAGTTTGGCCAAAATTTGCCCCCATTTCCCTTATTGTCTCTTCATTTTTCTTCTTCCTCTCTCTTTTATTTCTCCTCCCCAGCAACTCCGCCTGTCCGCCGCCCAGCGCCGCCCGCCGGAATTCGCCACTGGCGGCGGCCAACGTCCAAACACCACCAAATTACACCATTCTTTTCCTCTCATCACCCTCTTTCTAGATCCACAACCCAAATCCCCCAAATCTCCACCAATAATCAATAAAATCAAACCCTAGTCGCGCCGTCACCACCCTAGCCGCCGCCCACCACCCCAAACTCCAAAAATTTTACACCACCGGCCTCCTCTTCTCCCCCTCTTTCCATATCGACTCAAAACATCAAAAAAACCCACGCCGCCCTAGCGCCGCCGCCACTGCCGCCCACTGTCGCCCGTTTCTTTTCTCTAACCAGCTTCGAGCAAGGTTGTGTTGTTGATATTATTAAAACCGGACTCAGATTCACCGGAATTTTTTGGTTTCAAGAATATCAACAATAGAATCTTGCTCGAAAGTCGTACCACTGCCTATCGTCGTCTCCCGGATGCTCGAGTATATGGTAAAATCGCAATCCCCGCCCCGTTATTAATTTTCTGATTTTTCTTTTTTTTTTTTAGGTTTTTAGTTTAGTTAGTTTCTCTCTTGTTTCTTTATTTTAATCCATTTCTGATTATGTTTGTCTTTGTTAAATCGCTTCAGCGATATCGTGCGTTCCGTTTGGCTTTAATAGTTAATTTTTGTTTGCTCATGTTGGTTCATAATACATGTGTTGAAATTTAATTACATGTTTTAATACTTGGTTTAATTTGAATCAATAGGTTGATATTGGTGTTGTTAAAATCTGAAATTTAGATATTTTGTAGGGTACTAGTAGCTTTGCTTTTAGTAGGGTGGCTGAAGTGACCCTTTGGCTCCTGCCATAACAGATTTCAGGTTGTCCTTTCACCTTTTGGACAGCCTTTAGCACACAAAACCAGCCTCTTTTGGGGAGATTTTTGGTGAACTAAAATCTGTCCAAAAGTTGGCTTTTCTTTGCCTATTTCAGGGCTGCCCTTTATTCATTATAGGGGGGACGCGATCACACACCTACTAGACATTCTTACACACGGGATCACTCTGGAAATCAGTTTCAACACACTCTAAAGAAAAACACAACATCAGAAAGAAACAAAACAACAGCTAAAATAGCTTTCAGTTTTCTCTTTGTACGTTCCAAAAATTAAACGAGTCCCCTTTGGTATTTAGCTTCTATTTTTGGCCTGTTGGCTCAAGCATTATCTGGGTTGTTGGAGTTTTTGATATTTGTTGCTGCTGGGGTATTTGATTTAAGCTGTTCTGCTGGCTTCTCGTCGTTGTTGCTAACATTTAGGTATTTCTTTTTCTGTTGTAGCTTTTGAATTGTTTCATATGAATAAAAAATGAATAGTTTTTTAGTCTTTATTTGAAATTATTCAACAGTCTTGATTCATCCTTGCTTGTCATATATGAACAATTTGCGCTATGGTAGTAAATATGGATGAATGAAGGAAGAAGTTAGTATATAGTTTTGAGTTCATACTTGTCAAGTTTTTAGTGTAGTTGCAGCAGTCCCTATTAAGGAAAGAATTGATTTTACTTCACTAAAAGTCTTGGTAAAAATCTCCCATGTTGAACTTTACTTGAATATTTCCATATATGGTTTATTTTTTCCTCGTAAGGTTCATGTATACAAGGTTTGGTGAAAGTCGATACATTTCATGTTTACGGGCACAATTAGCTTAAAGATATTGTGAAGTGCTTTGTAAGAATCTACTGCCTAAATTCTTGTCATGGAAATGATTTTTTTTTTTATCTTCCTGTATGCATGTTTAGGCTAGTTTATTCTATATTAATAGGTTACTTCTTTTTAAATGCTTATTATTAGTTATAAAAGTATGATTAACCATCAATGGCCAGTAAGGGATAGCAATTGGGCTTTGAATAAGTGCTGGATTTTAGAAAAATATAAAGGGACATGAGCCTTAAATGAATAGTCTGTTTGGTGGTGATCATTTAAAGAAGAGAGTTAGGCCAAGTAATTTTCAGCATCTGCCCATTTCTTTTAGTAACAAAGTCGGCCCGTTTTTAATGAACTAAAAGAGTGGCCCAATGCCATTATACAAATCTCCAAAGCAGCCCATTCTTTAAATTGATAAAGGTTGGCCCAAGTTTTAATACCATGGTAGGTCACATAATTACTTTCCGATAGAAAAATAAATTTGTTCTATAATTAGAATAACTCACTAACTTAATCACCTTAATAATTAACTTAAGCGCTAAGCAACTAATAGGCGCGCTTTAACCTATTCAGTCACGGACTCGCTTGTGTAGCGTGATGTTTAACTTGCATTAAATTAATTTAATAATCTCATACCATACTCATTAATTTTAGCTAATTTTTAATTCAATTAGTTCTTCGCTAAAATCGCGGATTTGCTTCGTAGCACGATAGTTGACCTTTAATAATTTTCAAGAATTAATATTTTCAAATGTAGTAATTTTTTAAAAGTATTACAAATAATTAATTGTCATGATTTCGGATTCGCTTGCGAGGCACAATTATGATAAGTTAATTAATTTTGTTATTCGATCACGCATTCGCTTGCGTAGCGTGGTTATGACAACATAATATTATCTAAATTTTTTTTTATAATTCTAATTCAAGAAATAAAAGCGGACATAGCTAAAACATTAAAATCAATAAAACACAATTTATCCAAAAATAATATAAGCCAAATGTAGTTAATAAAGCGACCGTGCTAGAACCACGCGATTCGGGGAGTGCCTCACACCTTCTCCTCGGTCAACAAAATTTCTTACCCGAACTTTGTTTCGCAGACCAATAATAAAAGAGTCAAATCTTCCTTTGATTAGGGATTCAAACAAAAGGTGACTTGGAACACCCAAAATCAATTCCAAGTGGCGACTCTGTAAATAAAATAATCCTTTCTCAAAATTGTCACTTTAATTGAACTCTTTAACCCACAATCCATAACATCACATACATATACATATATTTCGGGGGTGGGAAAAAGGGGTGTGACAGCTCTGGCGACTCCGCTGGGGAATACCAGAATTCGAGCTTGTACATGTTGACTTTTTATTTGGCTTTATTAATTTTGTATATATTGTGATTTATTTGAGCAATGTGCTACCTGTTCGATTTTTACCGTTTTGATATTGTTGAACTGTACATATAAACTGTTTACTCACGCACCCCCTCTGAGTCTTCTTGAAATTAAAATTGGGCATTTGCTTGACATAGCCCGCTTTCTTTGAGATAGCCGAGGTGCTTGTCATCCGGTGAAGGATTTTTAGTCACACATATTTTAGGCGAGGAGCACCACCAGTTAAGCCGGAAAGCAATGCTACCGGTACACTGACCCTCCTCGGCTCGAGTTGTCCACTCGAGTAAGCCAGTCTAGATACCTTCTCCACCAGGATTTAAACCTAGAAGAACAAACCTCATGCCGGATATCCCTAGTAGGTTCGCTTTATGTGCATCACATGCATTTGAATTAGCGAAACTCGGCATAGAGGCCGGGTCCGTATAGGATAAGTATCCTCTTTGAGACCATCATGCTCACTTATGTGCTATTTGCTACATCATTTGGAAGGCTTGCTTGCATTGTTGACTGGCTTTTAAAAATTAGTTGAGCGGAATTAAAACAAAAAAAAAAACATTCCCCCAGTTTAGTATAAATAATCCTTTTTTTTTTTTTTACTAAAATTTTGAAGTTGTGCGAAGTGAGGTGTAAAGATTAATTTTCATAAAAATTAGAAAATAAATAGTCAGTTCCACCAAACTAGGCGGGTTTGATTCTCACCGGATGTGAGATACGTAGGAACCCTCCATCGGGTATAGCCCATATTTTTTTTTTAAAAAAAGGGCATAAAAATTATGCATGTGCATAAAATTTTGAAAAAAAAATAAGAATAAAAATTGCTATTTTTGGTCACCTTTTACTGTTTTGCCCTCGTATTCCGGTTGTTTTGCCAGGACAACCTTCCTTGGAAGCGTCGAGGAGTTATTTTCGCAAAATATTCATTTTGTTAATTTATTTTTATATTTTTACCGTGTTGTCCCTTATTTCCGGCCTATCTTAGTTTGAGTTCAACCTTAAAAAATATTTTNTGACTTGGAACACCCAAAATCAATTCCAAGTGGCAACTCTGTAAATAAAATAATCCCTTCTCAAAATTATCACTTTAATTGGAAAAACTCTTTAACCCACAATCCATAACATCACATACATATACATATATTTCGGGGGTGGGAAAAAGGGGTGTGACAATTATTTTAAAGATATTTTAGCAAAGTTGCTCGTAGATTATTTGCGCTAAAAATCAGCTCAACTTTAGATGGGTTGAGATGGTCTGAGTTCAACAATGGGCGAATTAATGAGCGGCTCAACCTTGGGCAAGTTAAATGAGTTTGGGCTTCACCCCTAGAAAAAGACATCACATAACAATTTAAAAAGGATCTTTACATAACTAGTTGGCTGGATTCACAATTTACTTTTTTTAGTCTGTATATATAAATTGTACATTGATTATACATGGTCATACATACACTACACATGAAGTATTTAGGTTAATTCTTCATTTAAAAAGTTAATCAAAGCTGAAGTTCATCCGACTCCTCGACGGGCTTTTCCTTCTTATCCTCCTCATTAGTAGCAACAGAGTATATAGTAAGGATTGATCGTCAGCGTCGGCTCAATAGTAAGGGTATGGATAGCCTAATAGTATAACGAAGGGTACAGGTAAACAATATTTGAAAGTAGAGGGGTATATTTGGCCCTTTGCCGCTTAAACAAAGGCTTCAGGTCCCGCAATATTTTTGGAGGCCCCACTTTGTTTAAAAATAAGTTTTATGGTTAATTTTCATAATATATTTAATATTTTAATGTAAGAATTTACAAGATTTGTAAAAAGAAAAAAAGAAAGAACTGTTTAGCCATATAATTGATTAGCTATATTGTCAATTAAAAAAAATACTAAAAAAAATTGATTATAAAAAATTTGTTAACACTTAAAAACTTTACATCTCAAATAACTATAAAACAGATTTTAATATATATATATATATA
>NC_031991.1:58797120-58805726 GCF_001879085.1 Nicotiana attenuata
ATATATATGAAAGTTTTGAAAAAGAAAAAGTTAAGTCCTCTTTATAAAATATTGCGTTAGGCTACCTACTATGTTAAGCCGGTACTGTTGATCGTAGATATCCAAGTATCAATGTGGCATTCATTTTAAAATCCCACTTTGTCTAACTTCAATGCTTCCACGTTCTTTGGGATATTTTTTTAATCTTTTCGTGCACCATTAAGTACAGAAATAAAGAATGACAATTAAGATACAATCTGCATTTTTTTAGGTAATTTTTGTATTTGTATTATTAACTGCAACTCCTCAAGTTTTTCATGTTTTGAGAGTAACGAAGAAAAGTTATGTTATTAATTTCTTGTGTCACGTCAACTGGTTTTACTTTAAAGTTTTGTGTTTTCTGTATTGGTTGTAAGTGGAGGATATACAAGCGTTCAATAGATCGAAATGAAAAATAATGCCAACCAAATTAAGGGGCCTTTATATATAATGATCAATGTATTTGTCCATACCTTACGTAGTTACTTTTATGCAGGAACTTTATTAGTGGTATTAAGTGTCATAGTTTAGAATTATTGCGGGTATATATGTAATTGAGTTATTATTGCGTGTTGGAAAGTCGTATCTGAATTGCATATTCCCCATAGGCAGCCCTTTGTCGCTGCGATTAACAGAAAGCTAGTTGTTGTTGCTGGCGTTGAACACATACTAGATGGTAAGGATGAGAAATCCTATGAATGAAAACAGTGTGGTAAAAATTACGACCCCGTAACCCGTAAATTCATACAAGACAATTAGTCACTCTTTTTTTCGGATACCTACTCCAGGAGAGAGAAAGACCAACCTTTATCTAACTCGAAGATAATCACACAGCCACCCAGGAATAGTCACATCCCCACTCCCAGATAGAGATCCCCCCATCGGAACCTCCTTATATATCAATCTTAGACCCAAGCCCTGCTATGGATGAGGACAACACTGTAAAAAATTTCTTCAAGGAAGTCCTACTGGGGAAAAATCTAGTTTCCTCAACAAGCAATGATCCACACCAATCCGGGTTGCAAACACAGGTTTTTGAACTAAACCCGGGGAACATACCAATCCCACTGTCGATTGAAGACAAAATAAGGCTTTACAAACCTTGAAAATACTCCTTCATTATCAAAGTACTTGGGAGAAAAATCCCACACCATCTACTAAAGGCTAAACTCTTAAATCTGTGGAAACCAAAGGAACCGTTCATCCTAATCGATCTTAGGATGGGACTTCTTCATTGCCAAATTTGGTATGGAGGAAAGCATGGGCAAGGTCCTGAGCGAGGGGCCATTGTTTGTAGTTGGGCACTTCCTATCAATCCGCAGATGGGAACCAAACTTGTTCCAGCAGAATCAAAATTAGCCATAACGGCGTGTGGATAATGCTCCTACAGCTGCCAACGTAATTCTATGACAAATCAATACTAGAACAGGTGGGCAACAGAGTGGGTAAACTACTAAAGATTGATACCTACACCTCTTCTACACTAAGAGGCAGGTATGCCAGAATATGCATACAGGTTCCATTAGATATCTCAGTAATCATGAACGTCACTATTGGCACCCATAACCAATCGCTCGTGTACGAAGGGGAAGGAATACTATGTACGGGATGTGGGAGAATTGGCCATGCCATGAGGAGCCCTGAGTTCATTTCCATTCCCATTCAAGAAAACCGTCAAGCAAACAACCGGAGGCTCCAGTAGTGATGCTACCACAAAGGACCAAAGCACACAATGGCGCACTGTCCCTTTCTCCAAATATGGACACAATCCAACCAAGGGTACCCAACCCCATAGACAGAAGCAACAGATATTGCCAGATGAATCCAATACCCAGGTAAAGAGATTCAATACCTCATCGGGTACGTTTTTTAATCTTAACCACAATTTGTCTATGGATTCCGGCGAACATAGCCCAAATACGAGGGGGACTACATATGTGATGGGCCCCAACAGGCAGCCATCTAACCCAACAAAAAGGGGAGAGGTGGGTCAAAAAAGGGGGTCTATCCCAAAATGACCCAATACCAAGCACTAGGACGGGCAACACACACGCTAGCCCACAACAAAAATACATCGGGTTAAATAGGCAATTATATGCATCTGACCCAACACAAACTTATGCCAATATGTGTCACGACCCTAAAACGGACCCGGTCGTGATGGCGCCTATCGTGAAACTAGGCCAGCCGACACAAATCCCAAACCAACCAGAAATTCATAATAAGTCATTTAAAGTCATTAATTAGCTAAAAATTCCATTACATAAGTCCAAATAGACAATGCGGAAATATAACACAGCCCGACATCGGGGTGTCACCAGTCATGAGCAACTACAACTCGTCTCGAAATAAGAAAGGACAACATAGTCTGAACAAATGCTAACACAAAACTAAATAAGATAGGAAGGAGAAGCACTGGGCTGCGAACGCCAAGCAGCTACCTAGTCAACTCCGGAGACCCGCTGGAAGGCTAATCAGCACTCGCTATCGCGACCCGAGACTCCTGGATCTGCACACAAGGTGCAGGGAGTAATGTAAGTACGCCAACTCAGTAAGTAATAAAAGTAAAGGCAGCTGAGCTGTAAGAAAACACGTAAACCACGTCATAACGCTACAGCAAACAGTATAAGGCTAGAACAATGCAGTAAAGCAATAAAACTCGTAAAAAGACAACTCAGTTCAGTAAAACCTTTTAAAACATCTTTCAATAGTTCAAACGAGTGATGAAAACAGTAAGTAAAAGGATAGAAACGTAAATAGCCCCTTAGGCAAAATAAGTACCATAAACCGCCCCTCGGGCATAATATCAACATAACCAGCCCCTCGGGCTACCTCACAATCACTCGTATCAGCCCCTCGGGATACAACATGAAACAACAACAGCCCCTTAGGCAATATCACATCACATACACTGGGTACCCCCGCTCATTGGGGTGTACAGACTCCAGAGAGCTCCTACAGCCCAAGCGCTATCACAAGCCATCTCGTGGCATAACAAATCAGGCCCTTGGCCTCCCATATATCACAAACAGTACAACTCGCTGCGGCGCGCAGCTCGATCCCATGATATCCTCACAACATAGGCCCTCAGCCTCACTCAGTCAGAACTCACTCAGGCCCCTCTGGCTAACAGTAAAACAGATACTCGGCTCAAAATATCATTTATAAAAGCAAAAGGAGTAAATAAAATCCGAGTTATGAAATCAGTGAAAGCATAGCATGAATGAGTGTAAATATTATCAAAACAGTAAGGAAACAGTAGTAAAAAGCCCCTAAGGGTCCGAACAGTCGGCACAAGGCCCCAAACACGACATTTAGCCCCAAACATGGTAATACTTTCCAAAATATAGTAATATCAAACATTTTCCAATTAAATATGCGACTCAATAGTCGTACGGGATGGACCAAGTCACAATCCCCAATGGTGCACGACCCCACGCTCGTCATCTAGCGTGTGCGTCACCTCAAAATAGCACAGCAATGTGAAATCCGGGGTTTCATACCCTCAGGACAACATTTACAATCATTACTTACCTCAATCCGGTCCAAACTCTAGCCCGCGATGCCTTTGCCTCTCGAATCGGCCTCAACTCGCCCCGAATCTATCCAAAATCAGAATCATAATATCAAAATAGGCTAAAGGAACAAAACCCACGCGAAAATAACCAAATTTACTCAAAAATCCCGAAATTGGCCAAACCCGACCCCCGGGCCACATCTCGGATTTCGATAAAAATCATATCGCTAGAATCCTTATCCTCCCACGAGTCTATACATATCAAGAACATCAAAATTGGAACCCAAATCGCCCCTCAAATTCCCAATTTACACTCTCCAATATCAAGCCTTATTTTCCCAAATCTAACCCTTAATTTCCATTAATTTCAAGCTTAATCAGTGAAATAATGTCATAGAATCGAGTATTGAGTTCAAAAATCTTACCTCCAAGTGTTTCCCTTCGATTCCCTCTTCAATCCCTATCAAAAAGCTTCAAACCCGGCCAACAATGGTGAGAAATGGCCTAAAATTCGCGAAGATGGCTATTTAAACATTCCGCCCAGGGATATAAATTCCTTAATCGCGATCGCAGAAGTAGCCTCGCGATCGCGAAGCACAAATATTGACTGACCTCATTTAATCCTACGCGATCGCGTAAACCTCCATGCGATCGCGAAGCACTGGCTTTGCAAACCCACGGGATCGCGGCCTCTCCCACGCGATCGCATAGAACAACCTGCTTACTCCTCATCGGCTCCTTCCCTTCTACGCGAACGCGACCCTGACCCCTCGTTCGCGAACAACAACTTCACAGCCAATCATGATCACGTCCTGACCTTTGCGATCGCGTAGAACAAATCCCACCTCTGCCCAACTAGGCCTACGCGATTGCGAAGAACAAAATGTCTGCAACAGAACTGAAGAAAATCTGCAACTTTCAAAACAAGAATTTGATCCGATTAACCACCCGAAACTCATCCGAGGCACTCGGAACCTCAACCAAACATGCCAATACATCCCATAACATCATTCAAACTTATTCCCACCTTCGGAACGCTCAAAACATCATCAAAACATCAAATCATCATCGGATTCAAGCCTAAGAAATTCCAAAACTTCCAAATTCCGCTTTCGATCAAAAAGTCTATCAACCTCGTCCGAATGACCTGAATTTTGCACACACGTCACACAACGAACCTACTCCAATTTCCGGAATTCCATTCCGACCTCGATATCAAAATCTCCACTACCAACCGGAAAACGCCAAAATTCCAATTTCGCCAATTCAAGCCTAAATCTACCTCGGACCTTCAAAACACATTCCGATCACGCTCCTAAGTCTCAAATCACCTCACGAAGCTATCCGAATCATAAAGACCAAATTCCGAGGTCGTTTACTCGCAAGTCAACTTCCGGTTCACTTTTTCAACTAAAAGGCCAACTTAAGAGACTAAGTGTCTCATTTCTCTACAAAACCACTCCGAACCAAAACGAACCAACACGATGCGATGAAATACAGCTGAACAACATATAACGAAGTAGAAATGGGGGAAACGGAGCGGTAACTCATGAAACGACCGGCCGGGTCGTTACAATATGGTAGAGTTTGTTGAACAATTAAACAATCATAAAGTCATGTCAATCGGGTAGAGCATATAATAATTAACAATATGATAGTGGTAGAGTAAATAAAACATAAAATTTAGGGAAATTTTCACAAACTACTATTGTTTAGGGGTTATTATAGTTGTAGCTACCATTTACTATATTACTTCCTATAGCTATGTTTTCAGGTTTTTTAGAGTGTATTTGATGTATTTAAGCTACTGTATTCATGAATACAATAGCATTTCTCGGCGTGAAACAGGGTATTACAGCTAGACAAATTATTGTATTCGACTGTATTCACGGCGTGAAATAGGGGATTATAGCTAGACAGATTATTGTATTCGACTGTATTCGACTGTATTCACGATATGTAATTGTGAATACAGTAACGTAAATAGCGCAAATCGTAGTCTATTCAGCTGTTTTTAGACGAAAAGTGAATCAATTAACACAATAGACTCCTAATATAACTCAGCTAACTCAATTACATCACCCATAATCTGTATTTGACGCGAAATATGCTGAATATTTTTTCCAGTCGATAAATACAACAAAAATAGAGCAATTTGAATACATATATACATCTGAATACATAAATTATATTAACTAAAAAAATATATGAATACATTCATGGAATACAGCGAGACAGTGAATACAATGAAATACATGGAATACAGCGAGATACATTGAAATAAAATGAAAAGAAAGACAATGAATAAAATGAAATACAACGAGATACATTGAAATACATTGAAAATATATTAACAGAATCTTCAATTTGCTCAGCCCCAAACTCCGTCGTCTTTGTTCAAGAACAACCCTAATGTCGTCTCGTCGAGAGGGCCGCGATTCTGATTCGAAACGCCATTGTTCCTGTTACCATAATACTCTCACGTGCGCTTCAAAAAAACCTATTCTTTACGATTGAATTTGAATGGCGCTTGAGCCATTAACGGGATATAAACAGATAAGAAGGGCATGGGTAAATAATGGTGCTTTTCTGACGCTGTTCCTTTTTCAGATCTGAAGGTGATGGATTCACCATTTCCTTTTGCTGGTCATGACAGACTCAGTTAAAAATGGAGGGGCTATGGTGGTTAGGTTGAAAAGGTGAAGTTGGAAGATGAGAGAGAGAGAGGGAGAATAGATATGGGGTAGGGGATACGAGAAATTTGAGGGGATACGAGAAATTTGAGGGGAGAGAGAAAAATAATACAAAGCTTATTTTATGGCTTAAGGGTAGGAGGTGACCATAAATAGATATTTGGCTATAAAAAATCAAAAGGTAGCTATGGAATATAATTTTTTAAAAGGGTATTTATTTAAAATAAATAAGATATCAACCTCTACTGTAGGAATAAAAATTCCTAAAATTTACTAATCCGGTGGAGAAATCTCTGTCCAGCAGTAAGTGTGTGCCCTATGGTCTTTACTCGGTCCATCTTTTAAATTAAGACCCATTAGATCCAAAGTGAAATCACGACTCACAACTTCTCTTATCCACCCTCCCTTCTGTTTATTTATTTATTCAATTTCAAATTGTTCTACTATTATACAAGGAGATTGGGAAAGTGGAAGTGACAAGGGTAGTGAAATTAATAATCATACTTATTACATGGGAAAATTTTCACTGAAACCATTAGACTTTAAGCTTTGATAGTCAAATAAAAGTACCAAAAACAAGGGTGAAGTTGTTACACTAACTTATGTCCTTGCATCATGACATCCTCATAGATTTATTCTGTTAAATGTGTCTATCTTCTCTTCTTTTATATATATATATATGTGATCTTGCATACTCTTAGTTTTTAAAGTTTGTGTTTCACACCATTTAAAAGTCAATCATGTACATAAAATAGAGAGTGAGAAAAGATTATCAACGAACTAGTAAGCAACAAATTCTAATCGGGCAATCACCCAGTACACTTTGTTCCCTTCTAACTCGAGAAATAATACGTAAATCGATTAGCAATGAAGTTTTTAATACCAACTCACATGAATAACTTCTATATGGCTCTAGAAATTAAAGTGCAGGGTCCTCTGCTTGAAGCGTACTAACGATGGGGTAAATTTTCAAGAATTTTTTTTAAATAAGGGATTAAAAAATGAAAATAAAAAGGTTCAAATATTAAATAGTCAAGTTCAGCATCAACAAAATCAAAAAATATATAATAAAAATAACCAAGTAGAGGAGCCACAATATAAGAACCAAAACAGATTTTTACTAACAAAGCCTCTGGTCCACAACTTAATTGTCTCCGTAATACTTTGCTAACATATCGTTATAGAAAAAGATAGGGTTGTCAAATTGAGTAGATTTTGGGCGGGTCAAAATAAGTAGAGTCAATAAATGTGCAGGCCAATGCCCCGTTCAAAAATTACTTGGACTGAGATGAGCTAGGTCAATACGGGTTAAAATTTAGGTCATAGTCCAATCCGCCCAACTCTTATCAAACTTTAATTGATATGTGTTATTTTCTTAAGGGTTGTTTAGTCACCAAATAAGACTTTTTTCCTTTTGTTATGGTCATATATAATACATCAAACAAAAAAGAATTATTTTAAAGATATTTCAGCAAAGTTGCTCGTGGATTATTTGGGCTAAAAATCAGCCTAACTTTAGATGGGCTGAGATGGACTGAGTTCAACAATGGGCAGGTTAATGAACGGCCCAACCTCGGGCAAGTTAAATGAGTTTGGGCTTAAATTAAAACCCCTTGAAAAAGACGTCACATAACAATTTAAAAAGGATCTTTACATTAGTAGCCGGTCGGATTCGCAATTTACTCTTTTTGGCCGATATACATAGTTGTACATTGTACATTGACTATACATGATTATACATATATTATACATAGAGTATTTGGATTAATTCTTCATTGAAAAAGTTAATCAAAGCTGAAATTTATCCGACTTCTCGGCGGGCTTTTCCTTCTTATCCTCCTCTTTAGTAGCAACAGAGTCTACAGTAATGATTGATCGACATCGTAGATATCCAAGTATCAGATGTGGCATTCATTTTAAAATCCTACTTTGTCTAATTTCAATGCTTTCACGTTCTTTGGGATATTATTTTAATCTTTTCGTGCACCATTAAGTATAGAACTAAAGAATGACATTTAAGATTCAATCGGCATTTTTATAGATACGGAAAAGGGTCAAAACTGCCCCTAGACTATTGGAGTTGATAAGATAATGCCCTTCGTCCATCTATTTTGAAAAAATTGCCCTCACCGTTATCTTTTCGGCTCAAGAATGCTCTTACGACTAACGTCCATGTTAGATAAAAAAAATTTTAATTAATTTCCACGTGTCGTAACGAAAAAAAGGTGAAAACTGCCCCTAGACTATTGGAGTTGGTACAATAATACCTCCCATCTCAAAAAAATCTCTCCCCCCCCCCAACAACAAGTTCAATATCTGGTCTGTGCAAAAGCATACATCAAACTACCAGCAATAGAAGATAAGGTAAATACGAGACA
>NC_031991.1:58806535-58808592 GCF_001879085.1 Nicotiana attenuata
TCAGACTATGATTAGCCAATGAAGAAGAAAAAGGTCGAGGTCCGAGCAGAGACCAAATAAATCATTGGTATAATCAAAGTTGGATGCAGAGTTGTCAGGAAATATACAACAAAAAATATTGCAAATGCTCAATGATCATTACTATTGGCAAAAAAATAACTTATTAAACCATAAAATCTTACAATGAAGCATTAATTTCAAAGAGTACCCGATTTCACTCAGAAAATTGATTTAATAAAAAATGTTAATTTAAAAATTAAATTAAGGCCGAAAAATCTGAGATGGAGAGGGAGATCTATGGGTGTTGAAGGGTGAAAATCTAAGACGGAGTAGGCTAATAAGTGGATATTGGGTAAGGTTTTAATTTAAGCCAATAGGAAATTAACACATAATAAATAATAAATTTTTTTCTTAATCAAAATAGGGTTGTTAGTTTTTAGGGTATGAGTGGGCCGAAAAGTAGACGTTAGGGGTATGAATGGGCCAGATTTTTAACGGTAGGGTCATTCTTCAAAAAATAGGTTAACGAGGGGCATTTTTAGACTAGAGTCGATACGTTAGGGGCAGATTTGACCCTTTTTCGTTGTAGATAATTTCAGTTCATATTCTATTTGTATTACTAACTGCAACTCCTCAAATTCTTCATGTTTTGAGAGTAATGGTGTATTGTGGCCGGGATGGGACCGGGACCGGACCGGGCCCGCGGTCTTAACGGGCTAAACGGTCCCGGCGGGCCGGTCCCTGGTGGTGTAGAAAGCCCGGGGCGGGCCGGTTCCTTGCGTCAAGCCCACGAGACCGGGACCGCTAAGCCCGGGACCGGCAGGCGGTCCTAGGCCGGTTTAACCGGGCCTAACGGTCCTAACGGGCTCCAACGGCTCTTTTTAAAAAAAAAATTTTTTTTTTTTAAAAAGAACAAGGGTAAGATTTTAAAATCTAGCCGTTGGCCTTTAATTTTCAACCGTTTGGAACTTTAAAAAATAGCCATTTGGCCCCCAAACTTTATTTTAACCTCAAACTTTATATAATTACACTTTTTTCCAATTCTCAACTATAAATACCCCCTCATTCTTTCATTTTTACTCACCAATTCATCAATCTATCTCAATCACTCTCAATCTCTCTCAATCTATATCTAATTTCTCTTCTATAATTGCTTATTTTATTATTGCAATTTCGTGAAAAATTGTGAAGTTGGTGAATTGAAGTATTCAAGTCTTCAAGTCTTCAACGATTTTCAAGTTTCAAGAAGTTGTTCGGCAATTCGGTAAACTCGTTCCAACTCTTAAGTTTTAAGAATATATTTTTGTGTGTTTAGTTTGCATAATTGTAATTAATATGGCATTTTCTTTGAAAAAAATATTTGGTGGTAAGGGAAAAGCTAAAATTGGTGAAAGTAGTCTCCAACCTACTACCCTTCCCCCGGCTCCCCGACCCAGACCTGTTACCCGTCCTGCTGCTCCTATTATTCTTGATAGTGATAACCCTTGTTTTCAATTTTCCGATAGTGAATTTTGCCATAATGTTGCACCAGGTGAACAATTAAATGAAGAAGTTATGAATGCTCTTTATCCTAATCAAACTATCTTAGAAAATGATGAGGAAAATGAGGATGAAGATGAAACCCAACCGGATTTAGATGATTCACCTACTAGTCCTGTTAATAACCCAACTGATGCCCCGCCCGACCCACCTGTAGAAACCCCTACTTTTAATAGACAACCTTCTAAACGCCTAGAAACATCAATAGTTTGGAATTTTTTTACTCAAGTAAGAGAACAAAATAAGGCTAAGTGTAAAACTTGTGGGAAATTGCTGGCGCATAAATATACTGGAGACCGTAGCGGTACGGGTAGTTTGGCTAGGCACATACAAACACACCCTAGAGATAAAGTTAAATATTTACAAATGAAAGCGCAGCAAGAGGGGACAAGTGTAGATACTGCGGTTAACCCTAGTACAGGTTCAAATCTAGTTCAACCAGGAATTAACACTGTGACCGGTAGTATTTTATATTACGATCCTAATAAAGATCGTGAAGAATTAGCAAAGATGGTTAC
>NC_031991.1:58810284-58833773 GCF_001879085.1 Nicotiana attenuata
TTTTATTCAAACCGTAGAAGTAGACTTAGAGAGTATTTTAAAAAATGTGATGAATTTGGCCTTAGAGAAAGAAAGGTTCCTAAACCTTGTCCAACTAGATGGAATTATATGTACGAAAGTTTAGTAGTTGCATATGAATATAGAAACCCAATTAATGCAACGTTTAATGCTCGTGTTGGTGGTGAGGATGATGATGAAATCCTTACAAATCAAGATTGGACGAATGTCAAAATTCTTATAGATTTTTTAGAACATTTTCAAATTGCTACAAATGCATTTTCTGGACAATATTATCCTACTATTTCAAATTGTTTAGTTTATATTGCAGCACTATGTGATTTGTTTGTTGAATTTTCGGAGGGTGGAGAAATTTATAAACTTGCTATAAATGCAATGAAAGAAAAGTTTAAAAAATATTTTTTCCCTATCCCCCCTATTTATGGTGTTGCTGCAATGTTAAATCCTACAATGAAATTAGGAGGTCCTCACTTTTGGTACTCAAATATTTATAAGGCTTTAGATCTTTCAGTTGAGGAATTTTCTACACTTGCAGAGGCAAAAGCCTCAATTAAAATAAATGCTCAAACAATTTATAATGCTTATCAACTTGCGTTTGATCATGCTAGGCCAAATGTTCCAACCCCTACTTCGTCTAGTTCACAATCATCTAAAAGAGCTGCGGGCCTAAAAGCACTTAAATCTTGGACGGAGTTTAGGGGTTCTCAAGGTGATAATTTTGATGAGACTTCACATCTAAATGAGCTTCAAGTTTTTTGTCGCAGGGACTTGAAAAGGAGAATCCAGACGGCACCTTTGATCTTTTGGAATGGTGGAAGGCAAGGGAAAAATATTTTCCAGTTCTTGCAAGGATGGCTCGGGATATTTTATCTATTCAAGCTTCAACAGTTGCATCAGAGAGCGCTTTCAGTCAAGCAAGACTTCAAATATGTGATCATAGAGCGTCTATGAGGGAGAGCTTGGAAAAATCAGTACTATTCAGAGATTGGATCCGCTCGGAAAGAAGAAACTTTGGACTTGCAGAATCACAACCGGAGATAGACGAAGCTTATGAAGAAATGATAGCGGAACTTTCGGAGGATGCTGCTTCGCCCGGAAGCGGTGATGAACAAGCTTCTTTTCCGCCACCACCAACGGAACCTCCTCCGAACCTTGAAGGATTTATGAGATTTGTTAGAGATACAATGTAGATTATGGTGTAACTTGTACTTTGGCATATCTTCTTTAGTTTTTTTTCCTTTTAATGGTGGTATTAGTACCTTGTTGTGCTCATTCCATTGGGGGGAAGAAGACTAAGAAAGATATGCCATTTTTGGTAATAAAAATTATAAGACATGCCCTTGAATATGTCTTTACAATATTTTTTTGTCTTTAACTTGTAATTATTTATAAGCTATAATATATATACATAACATACAATATATACTACAAGAAAATATATAAGGGAATATATATACATAACATACAATATATACTACAAGAAAATATATAAGGGAATATATATATATAACATACAATATATACTACAAGAAAATATAAGGGAATATATATACATAACATACAATATATACTACAAGAAAATATATAAGGGCCATGCATAAGAGCAATTTATATATATACATACATATATGGTTTACAAGAAATTGCCTTAAATAAAAAAAAATTTAAAAAAAAGCCCAGAAATAAAAAAAGCCCGTTAGGCCCGCTAAGCCCACGAGCCCGGCCCATTTAGCCCAGGACCATATGGGCTTACGCCCGTCACGGGCTGGTCCTACCCGTTGAGCCCACGAAGCCCGGGACCGTGAAGCCTGGGACCGCTAAGCCCAGGTCCGTTTAGCCCGGCCCGTTTAGCCCATTTAGGCCCGGGCCCGGCCCACCATACAGCATTATTTGAGAGTAACGAAGAAAAGTAATGTTATTAATTTCTTTTGTCACGTCAACTGGTTTTAGTTTTAAGTTTTTTTTTTGTGTGTATTGGTTGTTAGTGGAGGATATTCAGGTGCTCAATAAATCGAAATGAAAATTAATGCCAAGCTTAAGGGGCCTTTATATATAATGATCAAAGTATTTGTCCATACCTTACGTAGTTACTTTTATGCAGGAACTTTATTAGTGGTATTAAGTATTATAGTTTAAAATTATTGCGGGTATATATGCAATTGAGTTATATTATTGCGTGCTGGGAAGGTAAAAATTGCACGGGGCGCCCTATTTGGTCGCCCCCATTTAACCTATATCTATTTTTTTTAAAAGTTTTAGCTTGTACCCACTTTAAAAACAACTTCAGCCCCCTTTCTCCTCCTCCTTCTCCTCCTTCGTTTTCTTAAAATATTTTCAGTACGATAACACAGGTTAGCATCTAGTCTTCATTGGGAGTTGGGACAACTAAATTTAAGTCCCCATAAATTGATTACGACTTATCAATAACAATGAATCAACTAACATAAGCTGCACGATTTCTTTTTTTTTTTTTTTGCATTTTTTATGTAATCTTTTTTTCTTTGAATCAAATGAATTGATCTGTAGGGTTAAAGTAATAGTTTCACTTAATATCACTTAAATTTTATGATTATTTGATTTATTTCCACTGAAGGTACCTTTTTCTAATATAATTACTGATCTGCTCCATAAAAACGTTCAGAAAGAAGAAAAAAAAAAAGAAGATCCAATATAGTGATTGTATAGGTCAAAAAACTATATAAGCTTTTTAAAAAACTTCAGCGTATTTAGTGCCGAAGTTTTTACAAATGAACTAAATAACTTCAGCATCTTCTGTTGAAGTTTTTGAAAAAGCTTATCCAGGACAAAAAAAACTTCAGCTTATTTAGTGTTGAATTTTTTATAAATGAACTAAATAACTTCAGCATCTTCTGCTGAAGTTTTTGAAAAAGCTTATCCAGGACAAAAAAAACTTCAGCATATTTAGTGCTGAAGTTTTTACAAATGAACTAAATAACTTCAGCATCACAAAACTCAGGTACTAGAATGCTTAAGTTCAACAATTACAAATAAAAACTCCAGCAAATAGAGAACAAAACTTCAGCACTGGAATGCTTAAGTTCAGCAATTACAAACAAAAACTTCAGCACTTGGTTCAGCAATTTTTGCTACTTCAGGCCCGTCTACTAGAATGCTGAAGTTTTGCGTGATTGCCTTTGCTATTTCAGCCCCGTATGCTGAAGTACGCGAAAAAGTGGATACTTTTGCAATTTTTTGTGCAAAGCGGGCACAAGTTAAAACGTGACCCAAAAAGCGGGTATAAATGTAGATACCCCATAGGCAGCCCTTTGTCGCTGCGATTAACAGAAAACTGATTGTTGTTGCTGGCGTTGAACACATACTAGATGGTAAGGATGAGAATTCCTATGAATGTAAAAAGTGTGGTGAATATTACGACCCCATTACTCGTAAATTCATACAAGACAATTAGTCACTCTTTTTTTTGGATACCTACTCCAGGAGAGAGAAAGACCAACCTCTCTCTAACTCGAAACTAACCACACAACCACCCAGGAATGGCCACATCTCCACTCCCAGATAGAGATCCCCCCATCGAAACCTCCTGATATATCAATCTTAGACCCAAGTTCTGCTATGGATGAGGACAACACTGTAAAAAAAATTCTTCAAGGAAGTCCTATTTGGGAAAAATCTAGTTTCCTCAACAAGCTATGATCCACACCAATCCGGGCTGCAAACACAGGTTTTTGAACTAAACCTGGGGAATATACCAATTCCACTGTCGATTGAAGACAAAATAAGGCTTTACAAACCTTGAAATACTCCTTCATTATCAAACTGTTTGGGAGAAAAATCCCACACCATCTACTAAAGGCTAAACTCTTAAATCTATGAAAACCAAATGAACCATTCACCCTAATTGATCTAGGATGGGACTTCTTCATTGCCAAATTTAGCATGGAGGAAAGCATGAGCAAGGTCCTGAGCGAGGGGCCATTGTTTGTAGTTGGGCACTTCCTATTAATCCGCAGATGGGAACCAAACTTGTTCCGGCAGAAGCAAAATTAGCCATAACGGCAGTGTGGATAATTCTCCCACAGTTGCCAACGTAATTCTATGACAAATCAATACTAGAACAGGTGGGCACAGAGTGGGTAAACTACTAAAGATTGATACCTACACCTCTTCTACACTAAGAGGCGGGTATGCCAGAATATGCGTATAGGTTCCATTAGATATCTCAGTAACCACGAACGTCACTATTGGCACCCATAACCAATCGCTCGTGTACGAAGGGGAAGGGATACTATGTACGGGATGTGGGAGAATTGGCCATACCTTGAGGAGCTATGAGTTCATTTCCACTCCCACTCAAGAAAACCGTCAAGCAACACCCACCGGCTGCTCCAGTAGTGATGCTACCACAAAGGACCAAAGCTCACAATGGCGCACTGTCCCTTTCTCCAAATATATAAGCAATCCAACCAAGGGTACCCAACCCCATAGGCAGAAGCAACATATATTGCCAGATGAATCCAATACCCAGGTAAAGAGGTTCAATACCTCATCGGGTACGCTTTTTAATCTTAACCACAATTTGTGTATGGATTCCGGGGAATGTAGCCCAAATACGAGGGGGTCTACATATGTGATGGGCCCCAACATGCAGCCATCTAACCCAACAAAAGGGGGAGAGGTGGGTCAAAAAAGGGGGTCTATCCCGAAATGACCCGATACCAAGCACTAGGATGAGCAAAACACACGCTAGCCCACAACAAAAATACATCGGGTTAAAGAGGCAATTATACGCATCTGACCCAATGATAAAAGATCATTTTTTCAAAAAATGGGTTCCCCCCAAAACCCTACTAAAGATACCTATCAGGGAGTGGGGAAAAAGGCAGACCCCACCCAAATCTTAGCCACTGCCCCCCCCCCCCCGAAATTGAGTAATCTCCCAAAGTCAGAAGGCGCCATTGATTTGGGAAATTATGCTGTGACAAACCCAAAAAAAATTGATAATGTGGGCCAACCCTCATCTATATTTCCCCATCCCAGTTCTACCCCAAACCCACACTCCGCCCATCTCCACACCCTCTCCAGCTGCGCCTCTCTCAATAGAGGCAATCAATTGCCTGGAAAAAATCAAACACGCCCTTTGAGTTTTGAAGTGACACTGAGTGTCAATCCTTCAAGATTGAGCAAAGATCTCAAAAGTCTCAGCGTGAAGTTCAACAGCCACCAAACGGGTTATAACCATGCAATTGAAGAGATGCCTCTGTCTTCAAGCATAACTGGCAGACTACCCAAGGAACCCCCTCTCAATGGCGAGCACAAACAACCCCAGCAATCAACAGAACACTACCCCCTAATGATGTCAACCATTCCACTACCATCGGACTTGATGCCAGAATCTTGGCTGGAGATGGAACTGCAGGACCAGTCGCAATTGCTACAAATGATGGTTAGGCCAGTCCCAATATCTATTACCATCCAGGACCCACGCTACCTTGCAAGGCTAGCGACCCACCTTCTTCACCAAGGTCTGTCAAACTACGGCCACCAGCTCTGGCTTTCCACCCTCATCCAAGCCCAATATATTGGCACCCAACAACCTTTGTCACTAGATGAGCTCAACAATATGATGGGGCAATTGTGCCAAACAATGCCCTTTTTCATTTATGGAACTGAACATACACTCCCATCACCTGCCTTCACCATATGGCCTCAGGTAAACCAGTTGGTCCCCCCAACCTCGACTCAGTCCACGACAATGGACCAACTAATCAAAGAGAGAATTAGACCCTAGTGTACCTCAAGGAGTCCAACGCAGATCTGGAAAACATTCTAGAAAAACCAGGAGTTCTAAAACTAAGAGTACTTGATAAATGGCCAAAAATGTATGATTTTTAGTGTATTTTCCTCACATTTGTCGTGTGAGTTGCGAGAGATTACATGGTATTTGAAGTGAATTATACTCATTACGTATTTCTTATTTTTAGGCGTGAGCTTGAATGATAAGGGAGCAAAAGATATCAAATTATTGCAAAAAGGAGAAAGATTGAAGATTGGGAGCTCGTCTATTATCGTGTGTGGCACGAAAACGGACGTGAAAAAGGAGAAAAGTAAAGGGAACAAAACAGCGAAGCGAAGTAAATGCACGTTCTTCGCGAAATGGAAGAATTTCAAAAGCTGAATTTGCGTCAAAGGTCGCGCGCTGCGCGAAGTCAGACGTGGAATCCAGCTTCTCCTAGCCGAAGTTGGATTGGAAAATTCTGCCCCTTAGAAACCCTAAGTGATATAAATACATCAAAGAATGACTCTTTAAGGGTTACACAACATCTTTGAAGTCAAGAACAAGCAGGGAGCAAGACGGAAGATTCCGAAACGAGTTTTTATCTTTCTTCTTCCCTTTTTCTATTATTGGTGATGAATTCTTATATTGTAGTTGTGAAAACAATTATAAGTAGCTAAACTCTTTATTCTAGGGTTTGATGGAACCTCTTGGAGGATGAATTTTTGTTGCGTTTAATATAAATTTGCCATTGGATTTTCTCTACTTGTTCAACTATGTGATTATTGTGGTTGATTGAAGGGCCCTCAATCGGTTATGCCTATTTAGTGTGTATTACTTGGAAAAGGGAACATATTTAGGTAGTTGTTGAACAACATCACTCCTACCGTATACGAGGGATAAATAAGGAGGGTTTAAAGGTGGGATTATGAATAACGAAACCTTGGTGCGATCTAAGTGAGCGGTAAACTAGTGCTAGCTAGCGTAGTTCGGAAGAATACGTTTAGTAAATTGTTGTATATGCTCGGAAGAGAATTACGACACATAAAGTGCTCACGATTGGTAGAGAGTATCTAGGAAAATTTATATGAGACGTAACAGAGATGATTCCGATAAGAGGGGAAATCGTAACCCTAGACCTTTCCAAGTCTACAACATTTGTTGTGTTAGTAATAAAATTACAGCTTTTTAATTATCTTGCTTTTAGTTAGTAAACAATCAACTCATTATTCAATATTTTTTAAGGTTGATTACTTGTATTCTTGCGAAACTAGTGGTTGTGATTAATAGGTTAATTTCCTGTGGGATTCGACTCCGGACTTGTAAACCGGATTATATTTACAACGACCGCTAGACCTCTTAGGAGGCATAGTTGGGCGTGATCAATACTCCTCATGCAAGAAGCTCAGGAGATCGAGTTCAAAGAGACGTTCGAAGAAATGCTTATTGCTCTCTGCCCCTGAAAATTCACCGGTTGCAAACCATATATCTGAGTTCCTGTCACGACCCCAGTTCACCCACCGTGAACATGTCGTGATGGTGTCTAGTCTCTACAACTAGGTAAGCCTAAAATGCGGAAAAAAAACAAAATAACTTGCGGAAAATAATAATTCAACTTGAACAGTTAGAAGAAAATACGGTGTATAGATGCCACTTGGCATATACAATCCCATAACACGAAAGTCTACAATATCATCCCAAAACCCGGAAACTCACGGGGCTAATAGAATGAGTACACTGCTCTAACTCCAGAATGTCTAAGACAACAGTAAGAAAGGACAGATATCTGCTAAAGCTAGAATAAGATAGAGACTCCTTGGTCTGCGGACGCGGCAGATGTACC
This sequence comes from Nicotiana attenuata, assembly GCF_001879085.1. Lineage (NCBI taxonomy): Eukaryota > Viridiplantae > Streptophyta > Magnoliopsida > Solanales > Solanaceae > Nicotiana > Nicotiana attenuata. The sequence goes on from NC_031991.1 coordinate 58,817,901, forward strand.
TCGAAGTCTCTGCTAGATCTCTCCGCCTCGAGGGTGATACGCCTGGGTGGAGGTACCTGGATCTGCACATGAAAAACATACGCAAAAGGGGCACGAGTACACCACAACGGTACTTAGTAAGTGCCAAGCCTAACCTCGGTCGGGTAGTGACGAGGAAGGTCAGGGCCCTACTGAGGTTAATCATAATAATAAGTTTTGCAACAGTATAAAATAAGCAGTTATAATGAGTACAACTACGAAGTAAGACAGGTTATACCAAGCAACAAATAACACACAGAGAATAAGGTAACACGGAGTAAACAGCTCAATACCAGTACCAACAACGAGGATCTCCCAGGATACCGTCCTGTAGTCCATCCCATCAACTGTCCAAGGATCTCCCGGGATATCGTCCGGTAGTCCATCATATGTGTATATCTGAAGGATCTCCCGGGATAGCGTCCCGTAGTCTAACTATCAATGTGCAGGGGGATCTATCGGGAATCGAACCCGCAGTCCCAAAGTAAATATGCAGGGGGATCTACCGGGAATCTAACCCGTAGTCCCAAAGTAAACAAACAAGGGGGGAGCTACCGGAATCCCACATCCGTAGTCCCAATGTAAATACGCAGCCACAACAAGAAGATATTCAGCAATGAAGTTCAAAGAAATACAAGGCAACAGATAGTTCTAGCCTAACATGCTTCACGTAGTACAAACAAAGCAACTTAAGCAAGTAGGCAATTTAGATCAGCTAAGCATGCTTTTCTAAACTAACACAGGCTTTAATTGCAAATAGAATAAAGCAGGCAAGAAAGAAACTCAATCTAAATATTTAAGTAAAGACGTATTTTCAACAATTAGCTTAAGTACGCGCTCGTCACCTCACGTACAGGGCATTCAATTTCCAAACATCATATCCTAAGGGGAAAGTCCCCCACACAAGGTTAGACAAGCCACTTACCTCGAACCGGCTCCAAAATCAACTCGAAACCACACTTTTGCCACGAATATCCAACTCCAAATGGCCCAAATCTATTCAATTCAATTACATATCGTAAATAACATCTCAAGCAACTGATTCTAAGATTTAATTCAAAGCTAAGATGCGAAATTAGGTAAAATGACCAAAACGCCCCTCAGGCCAACGTCTCGGATTCGGATAAAATTAACATTTTCAGAACCCTCGTACTCTCACGAGTCTAACCATATAAAAATCTCTCAAATCGGAGGTTAAAAACCCACTCAAATCTCAATAATTAGGTCTATGAAGTTTTTTACCCATTTTCCATTCAAAATCCGAAATTAGATGATGAAATTAACTAAAAATTGATGAGATATAACTAGAAAGGGTTAAAGAATCGTTACCCAATGATCTCCTCTTCAAATCCCTCTCAAAATCGCCCTCTCCCGAGCTCCAATTCGATTTGTCTAACTTTGAAACTAAACCTCGAACTCACTATTTCTGGCCAGCGAATTCCGCATCTGCGATCAAGGGACCGCACCTACGGTCCCGCTTTAGCGGAACATTTGCCGCATCTGCGATTTCATTAAAAGGCCAGGAGCCGCATCTGCGATCCTTCTTCCGCAGATGCGAAACCGCTTTTGCGGTTATACATCCGCATCTGCGAAACCTGGAAGCCACCCAAAAATCCGCATCTGCGGTACACCTAGCCGCATCTGCGGCTGCAATCCCTCAACTTCAAAAATCTTTCCGTTAACCATCCGAAATCATCCCGAGGCCCCCAGGACCTCAACCAAAAGCACCAATAACACCTAATACCTTATTCAAACTTGTACCAATCCTTAAACCACCTAAAATAACGCCGGAAACTCGAATTAATCAATGATTCAAGCCTAAGAACTTCAAATTCTCACAAAATACGTTTTCGATAAAAAACCTAACCAAAACACGTCCAAATGGCCTAAAATTTTGCACACACATCCCAAATGACATGACGGAGCTACTACAACTTTCGGAATTCCATTCCGACCCTCGGATCAAAATCTCACTATCGGACCGGAAACTTCAAAAATTCAAACTTCGGCATTTCAAGCCTAAATTAGCTACGGAGCTCCGAAACACATTCTGAACACGCTCCCAACCCCGAAATCACCTAACGGAGCTAACGGAACCATCGGATTTCCATTTCGAGGCTTTCTTCACACTGTTCTGACTATGGACCATTTTCCAACACTTAAGCTCTCCTTTAGGGACTATGTGTCCCAAAACTCTCCGAAAACCCACACCGAACATCCCGACAAACTAAAATAGCAGAAATAGACTTAGGGGAAGCAGTTAATAGAGGATCGGGGCGAAAATTCCAAAAATGACCGGCCGGGTCGTTACAGTTCCCTCATCTCCAAACTCAGGGAACTCGGCAGTATCCCTAAGCCCTCTGCTGGGAAGAGTGAAAGCGGCCCCTGTGGGAAAGGGGACGGGCCTCAAGAGGAAAGCCCAATCTCAAAACCCATTATTGATGAATTTCATAATATGGAATATGTGAGGAGCCAACAGTGTTGAGTTCTGCAGGCACTGCACCTCCATGATCAAGCCGTACAACCTTATTGTTCTTTTTTCTCCTTGAGACTAGAATGGCTGACCATATGTACCTGACTGCTGAGCTCCAATTCACAGCCCAGTTTCAATCCCCTGCCATAGGGCAATCTGAGGGTATTGCTGTTATGTGGAAGGATGACTGAGTGAAGCTAGAGGAAATCTGTACCACACCCCAGAGAGTGCATGTAAAGGTTAAGGTAACCCTTGATGACTCTGAATGGCTCTTCTCTGCTATTTATGCTAGTAGTCATATTCATGACATAATAAGATTATGGCAGTCCCTTGAGGACATGGCCTCTGTTTATAAAGGTAGCTGGCTTGTAGGAGGAGACTTCAATGAAGTCCTAAAAGCCAGAGACAAATTTGGTGGCAACAACATTAATAATAGTAGAAGCACACAATCCTGGAACTGTTTGAACCGGTGTAGACTAGTTAACCTAGGCTTCAAGGGCTCTAAATACACTTGGTCTAATAAAAGGTACACCAACAAGCAAGACCTTATCCTAGAAAGGCTGGATAGGTGCTTTGCCACTAATGAATGGATTGCGTCATACCCTGAATCAATAATAAACCACCTCCCAAGGAACCACTATAGCCACTGCCCAATATTCCTCACCATTACTAGTCAACAACACAATGATCATAAGAGCCCTTTTAGATTTGGGTCTATGCAGTGTAGTCACCCTAAGGGTGGCATGTGGGCCGGTCCCAATTTAAATGGGCTTCGCGGTCCCGGTCTTGGTGATCCTTTTGTAGGAACCGGCCCGGGACCGAGCCCACGAACTAATGGTCTTGGGCTAAGTGGGCCGGTCCCGGGCCTAAGTGGGCCCAAGTGAGCCTAAGTGGTCCCAACAATTTTTTTTTAATTTTTTTTATAGAAGTTAGAGAAATAAAGATGTTAATAAAAATATCTAAGGCAATTCCTTATAAATTATATTATAGAATTGTGACCTAAATTTTGTAATTCAAATTTAAAGATAAAAATATTTATAAAGAGATATTCAAAGCAACGCGTTATAATTTTATTATACCATTAAAAAAATATGGCAATATCTTTCTTAGTCTTCCTCCTCCCTATGGAATGAGCATAACAAGGTGCTAATATCACCATTGAGAAGAAAAAGAAACTAATCAAGATGTGCCAAAATACAAGTTACATAATACATATTAATTTTTGTTCATACAAGTTACATGGTATCTCTTACAAACTTCATAAATCCATTAAGGTCCGGAGGAATTTTCGTTGGTGGTGGCGGAAAAGAAGCTTGGTCATCACCGCTTCCGGGTGAAGCATAATCCTCCGCAAGTTCAGCTAGCATTTCTTCGTAAGCTTTGTCTACCCCTGATTGTGATTCAGCAAGCCCTAAATTTCTTCTTTCCGAACGGATTCAATCTCTGAAAAGTACTGATTTTTCCAAGCTCTCCCTCATAGACGCTCTATAATCACCCAGTTGAAGTCTTGCTTAACCGAAAGCGCTCTCCGATGCCACTGTTGAAGCTTTAATAGTTAAAATGTCTCGGGCCATCTTTGAAAGAACCGGAAAGTGTTTTTCTTTGTCCTTCCACCATTCCAAAATATTAAAGGAGCCGTCGGGATTCACTTCCTCAATTCCCTGTGACAAATAAACTTCAAACTCATTTAGTTGTGAAAAATCACTAGTAGTAGAACCTTGAGAACCCCTGAACACCGCCCAAGCACTAAGTGCTCTTACTCCCGCAGTTCTTTTAGATGATTGAGAATCAGAAGAAGAAGGAGTTGGAACATTTGGTCTAGCCTGATCTAATGCAACTTGATAAGCATTATAAATAGTTTGAGCATATATTTTAATTGAGGCTATTGCTTCCGGAAGTTTAGACAACTCCTCTTCTTCAAGTGATAAACCATTATAAACAGTTTCATACCAAAATTGAGAACCTCCTAAGTTCATAGTAGGATTTAACAAGGCAGCAACACCATAAATGGGGGGAATAGGGAAAAAATATTTTTTAAACTTTTTTCTCATAGAATCAATAGCAAGTTCATAAATTTTCCCACTATCTGAAAAATGAGCAAATAAATTTGCAAGTTCTGCAATATAAACTAAACACTTAGAAATAGTAGGATAATACTGTCCAGAAAATTCATTTGTAGCAATATAAAATTTTTCTGAAAAATCTACAAGCATTTTAACATTAAGCCCAATCTGCATTTGTAAGGTGCTCATCATCATCACTTACATGAGCATTAAACGTTGAGTTAATGGAGTTTCTATATTCATATGCAACAACTAAACTTTCATACATGTAATTTCATCTAGTTGGACAAGCTTTAGGAACCTTTCTTTCTCTTAGGCCAAATTCATCACATCTTTTAAATATTCTCTAAGTCTACTTCTACGGTTTGAATAAAAAAGCTAGTTAAGAGCCATTTTAACCTTTTCAATTTCAATATTTAAAATTCTCATACCATCACCCACAATTAAATGGTAAATATGACAAATACATCTAACATGAAAAATGCTACTAAAGCTTCCGAAATTAGAATTTTCTATCCGAATCAACTCTGAATTTCCGAAATACAATTCCGACCACACGTATAAGTCATAAAACATGAAATGAAGCTACTCAAGGCCTCAAATCGCTGAACGACGCACTAGAGCTCAAAACGACCGATCGGGTCGTTACAATAAGAATTTCTATCTGATCCAAACTATGCCAGCAATTTTAGCATTCTCACAAACGGTGACAATCAGTACGAACAATATACAAATGGAATTGTGCACCATAACAAAGTTTTTTGGTCGGCTAAAATGTTATCCAAGGGATATATATCTATCAAAATAGGCAACTTTCAACTTATTAATTATATCGTTACTAATTTGTTTTCATATTTTTTGCACTAGTATTTTTCAGTTGGCGGGTTAATATAATAGTATTATCTACTGTCTCATGAACAAAATAAAAAGATGATAAGTATTTTTAAATATTATAAATGCAAGTTGTATCCTGATTTTTTTCCCAATTTTTTCAAGTACTTAAATAATACCTCATCCGGTCCACAATAAGTGACCAATTTGCTTTTGACGCGCCCATTAAGAAAATACTAAATTCTATACAAAATACCTAGTATGACTAAACTACACTTAATTAAATATTTAATGTGAGGAGTAAGAAAACTTTTTAGGGATATGTACATAAGGGTAATGTTGTAAAAGTAAATTGAATTCTTTCTTGATTATAAAAATGGACACTTACTTTGGACCAAAATAAAAAAGCAAATTGGTCACTTATTGTGGACCGGAGGGAGTAAAATTATAATTTAAAAAAATAGTAGAATTTTGATAGATTTGAATGTATGGATATTCGGTGCATTTACATATTCATAAAATAATATCATTTACGTGCTTCTTTGTATGTATCAAATTTTTAATATTTTTTTATGAAAAAATATATTTAATATTCTTCGCTCAACGTGCGGGTATAAATACTAGTAATAGAAAAGGGCAAAAGAACAATAAAGAAATTGAGAATAAAGAAAATTATTATGTTTCCTGGGCAAAGAACGTGCCATCACCTGGCTTGTGTCCCTCTTTTATAAATTAGTCTCTATGTTCGTGCGCTGCATCAAAAATGCGTATTGAAAATAATAAGCTTTCAATCACTTACACTGTTGAATATGCACAAAGTAGGAAGCTTAATGATCAATTCTTTAAAATAAAAATAATATAATATATAATTCAAATCAAGTTATCGATCAAGTTTTTGACATAATATAGGAGGAAAAAATGGAACTAATTAAATATTTTAGAATCACAATGTTATATGATTAAAGTTGTAAACTCACTTTAAAATACAATTTTACTCACTGCTGTTTGTGAAGCGATGCTAAATATGTATAAAGTTCAATAATTCTTAGAAGAAAAAAACAGTATATGTTATCAAAACCAACTCATTAATAAAGTTTTGACACAATCCATAGATAAAATGAAACTGGACATTTTGAAAATTATGTTAAAAGATTTAAAATCACTTTGAGAATGCAACAAACACTTATGGGAAGTTATATTCAAAATTCGTGATCACGCCACCTAATAAATTACCTTTGATAACCTAAAGCGTAAACATTGCTATTTGTGGTGAATTTTATACTTGGTTCTCTAGAGAAGAAGAACTGAAATATATCTAAAATTTGACTTGTTTTGGTTCCAGCCCATAATTAACTTCCCGAACTATAGAATATTTTTTTCACACTTGATTGTCTAATATTTATAGCACAGAACTATAGATAATGAATATAGAATTTGATTTTCATTAAAATAATGAATGGACGAATAAGTTTTCTTTACGAAGTGGACTCTAATGATATTTTTACTGGACTCTACAATATTTGAACTGATTTTCCGTTTTAGGCATTAATGTTTAACATATAATTTAATTATGAAAGGGCATAATAGGTGGCTAATATTTTAAGAATATTTTTACCGTTCAACATTTAGCGTTGAATATTTGTGCTTTTATAATAATATAGTAGATAGATAGATAGATAGATAGATATAGATTATATGTAGATTAGGAGAGTCATTCAAATGCTTCAGAGAGAAGAGCCTGCAGTTACTAATAGATATTGTATCCAAGGATAGTTTAGTCATTCTTATGTGCATGTAAAATACTATAAATCTCTCTATGTATTACGATAGATATTGTTGTGAAATACACATTGTTACATGGTATCAGAAGTCTAGTTCATCTCTACATTGATTATTCCCCTCTTTCATCGAATTATGGTTTCCTCTTCCGCTACTGAATCAACACCTTCTCCACCCACCTCCATGGCAGAGGCTTCTTCCCTTCTTCCATCATCTCATTCTGTTATTTCCGTCTCGAACATTAAGAATCTTGTTCCAACGGTTCTTGATTACACAAATTATATGCTATGGAGAGAACTGTCTTGCCTGTCTTCAAGGGTCATGGTGTCTATGGCTTCATAGATGTCACGATCCTAAACCCAAACCCGGTCGTGATGGCGCATCTCGTAAAGACAAGGCCAGCCGACATACTTTCAATTCACGTTAAGCAGTTAAAATAATAAATACCAAGTCTTTAATCGAAATAAAATCCCAAAATAACAGTATAAGTTGCGAAATTAAAAACCAACCCAGCCCGACATCGGGGTGTCACCAGTCATGAGCATCTAAAATAAAAATAAGAGTCTGAAGTCTACTCCACTACTACATAACTGAATCAAAGAAACTAAGATAGAGGGAGAATGCATTGGGCTGCGAATCGCCAAGAAGCTACCTAGTAAATCTCCGAAGACTTGCTGGAACTATCAACCCTTAGGAGCAGGACCTGTAGCGCCCGAATCTGCACACAGGGGTGTAGGGAGTAAAGTGAGTACTCCAACTCAGTGAGTAATAAAAATAAATAAAGACTGAGTAATATAAAACCACGTAAGGCACAACATTAAGCTAAAAGAGGCATAGCCAAATTAGTAAATATAATTAAGCAGTGAAATCTCATAAACATCTTTAAACAGTTAAACAATATACAGGGAAAACAACTAAAAGGTAAACACATAATAACTGCCCCTCGGGCTCAGTAACAACAACAGAATCAGCCCCTCGGGCAATATCATAGAACAATACCAGCCCCTCGGGCTATATCTCATATCATAATGGGTACCCGCGCTCACTGGGGGTGTACAGACTCCGGGAGGGGCCCCTTACGGCCCAAGCGCAATATCAAGCCATCTCGTGGCATCATAAACAGGCTCTCGGCCTCACATCAATCACAACCCAAAAATATCCTCACAACACAGGCCCTGGCCTTACTTAGTCGGAATCTCATAAGCCCCTCGGGCATCAGTAAAACATGAAGCTCAGCTCAGAATATCATTTAATGTGTTTAAAACATAATAACATAGCTGAATTTTGAAAATAGTGAAAATATAGCATGACTGAGCACCAGTATGAAATCAAACAGTGAGGAAAATATCATTTAAAATCCCCTAAGGGTTCAAACAGTTGGAACGAAGCCCACATATGGCATTTAGCCTAAAATATAAAAATATCAAACAATTAATTGTCAAATGCGCAGTAAAATAGTCATTCGGGATGGACTAAGTCACAATCCCTAACGGTGCACGACCTCACACTCGTCATCTAGTGTGTGGCTCACCTCAACATAGTCGAACGCAGTGAAATTCCGGGGTTTCATACCCTCTGGACAGCATTTAAAATCATTACTCACCTCAATCTGGCCCGAAATCTAGCTTGCAATGCCTTTGCCCTTCGAATCGATCTCCGGATGCTCCGAATCTACCAAAATCAGAACGACCATTAATTTATGCTAAAGGAACGAAGCCCACTCGAAAATAATCGAAAAACATCACAAAATCCGAAATTACCAAAGCCCGATCCCCGGGCCCACGTCTCGAAATTCGATAAAATTAACATCATTAGATTCCTTATCTCCCCAAGAGTTCATACATATAAAAAGTTCCAAAATCCGTCCACAAATGGTCCTCCAAAACCTCAATCAAAGGCCTAGGTTTCTAAGCTCTAGTTTCTCAACTTTACCTTTAATTACAGCTCTAATCCATGCATTAACACCATAAAAACAAGTTTTCATAATCCAAAACCTCACCTCAATGATGTCTCCTTGATTTCTCTCTTCAAAATCGCCCAAAGCTCCAAAATTCGTGTTAAAAAGTGAGAAAACCTTCTGAAAATCGCGGAGGAACTAACTTATATTTTCTGTCCGGACATTTCCGCATCTGCGGTACCGCATTTGCGGCCAATGAACCGCTTCTGCGGTTCTTCACTTAACCGGCCCTTTCCGTATCTACGATGGGCTTTCCGCACCTGCGTCTTTGCAGATGCGGCCACACAACCGCTTCTACGGTCCCAGCCAAACGCACCTCTGGCCGCTTCTGTGGCCCCTCTTTCGCATATGCGGCACCGCACCTGCGGTCCCCAGTAACGACCCGACTGGTCGTTTTGAGCTTTTGCACTCAGATCGCCAGTTCTCAGGCATGACTTGCCCCGTATGATGTGTTATGACTAATGTAAATCGTTGGTTTTGATTTCAGGAAAAATCGGAATGAATCTGAAAGAACAGTTTCAGTTGAAAGCTTTGAATTTGAAAGGTTTGACCAAGATTTGACTTATTTGTATATGAGCTCGGATCGGAATTTTTATGACTTGGTTAGCTCCGTTAGGTGATTTGGGACCTAGGAGCGCGATCGGAATGCATTTTTGATTTGGCTTGAATTGGCAAAGTTAGTATTTTGGCGAATTCCGGTTGATAGGTGAGATTTTGATCCGGGAGTCGGAATGAAATTCCGACAGCTGCTGTAGCTTCGTTATGTGATTTGGGATGTGTGTGCAAAATTTCATGTCATTCGGAGGTGATTTGATTGGGTTTTTGATCAAAAGCGTAATCTAGAAGATTTTGGGATTCTAAGGCTTGATTCCGATGCAAATTTGGTATTTTGGTGTTGTTTTGGGTGTTCCGAAGGTTGGAACAAGTTTGAATGATATTATGGGATATGTTGGCATGATTGGTTGAGGTCCCGAGGGCCTCGGGTGGTTGAACGGACCCTTTCGGACTTGGAGAATTGCAGAAAATTTCTGCTGGTTTGCAGTTCAGATGTTCTTCTATGCGATCGCGTGGGTATGAATGCGATCGCATAGGGCTTTTTTGGGCAGCATGATTTTTGTTCTACGCGATCGCGTATAAGGGATTGCGATCGCATAAGCTTGTGCGTAGTGTCTTCGCGATCGCGTGAGCATGCGTGCGATCGCAGTGAGTTAATAGGGCAGTGTACCGCGTTCGCAGAGCTTTTATTGCGATCGCATAGAGTAATTTTGCGGGGGCTGAGTTTTGTGAACCGCGATCGCATGGGCTTATTTGCGATTGATCATAGGCTATAATTGCATATTTTAGTCGCTTATTACACTCGAATTTACTGCACTTTAATTGAGTTTGCGCTTTAATCGCTAGTGTTTTGCACTAATTGTGTGTTTTATGCCTTGTAGGTGTGATTCCGAGCTATATTGATGTTATGGAATGAATTTAAGTGATTTGAAGCTTTGAAGTCTGAGTAAAAGCTCAAGGAATTAAGCCGGGATCGTGTCGGGGGTCAAATTTGATAATTAAGTACGAACGAAGGCTTGAGGAGGCATATTGCGCACTGTCTAGTAAAATAGACATAACTTTTTGCTCAGAACTCCATTTGGGCTCCACAATATATAGTTGGAAAGCTAACTCAAAGTGCTACAACTTTCATCTTTTATGTTTTTCTAAATTCCAAAGGTAACAGGGTGAAAAACCACGGTTTTGCCGCGCCCGCGGCAGAACCGCAGTAGAACATGGTCGCGGACAACTGAAGAACCAGAGGGCATGTTTGCCGCGGTTCCACCGCGACCGCGGCAAAACCGCGGCAGGAAGCAAAAATTTCAGGGACTAAAGTGCAAAACATGGGATTTTAAGTCCTAAACCCTATATTAAACAAAGGAGGCCGGCCAAGAACAAGGAGGGGACATATTTTGGACACAAATTAGACCTAAGGAGGCGGAGAGACACTACTTTAGGGTTAGACAACACCCTTGGAGGCAAGAACACATTGGAGCAAGGCGGAGAATTCTTCTACGGTTTTTTCCTTCCTCTTCCTATATTTTTCATTGTTGGTTATGACTTTTAGTATTGTAGTTTTACATACTATTATGAATAGCTAATTTGTTATCTAGAGTTTTGATAGAACCTTTTGTAGGGTAAATTCTTGTTATATTTTTATATAATTGAGCCATAGCTTTTCTCTATTTGTTCAACTACGTTTATATTGTGGTTGGTTGAAGAGCTCTCAATTAGCTGTGCCTATTTAGTATGCATAACTCGGGATAGAGTGCATATTTAGGTAATTGTTGAACAACACCACTCCCCGAGTATATGAGGGATCAATAACCGAGGGTTAAAGGCGGGATTAGGGATAACGAAGCCTTGGGTGCGATCTGAAGTGAGCTGTATTAATAGCCAGCTAGCGTAGCTCGGGANGAGAAAGGTGCACTGTTTTGAAAAAGTAAAAGCCACTTGAATTGAAAAAAAAAATAGCTGGATTGTTGTTAAAAAAAAAATTCCTTGATAAGTGGTGACTCTTGATGTAAGTGTGCTTAAAGAAGTGTGGGGTAATTTACATTGATGTGAAGGTGGAGTTTTGGTTTGACATAAGTATGGGGTTTAAATGTTAAAATGTATGTATTAAAGTGCTTAGGGAGGTGTAGTCACTCTTATATCTAAATGTATCCTACCCGTCCCGTAGCCTACATTACAACCAAATAAAGTCCTAATTGATCCAAGATTAAATGAGCTCGATTAGTGGAGTAGTACACTACGGGCAAGCTTATGGTGCATCTTTTGTGGCATATGAATGTTATTTCTGAGAGTGAGTGAATTCTTTCTATCTTGAGTTCCTAAGTGTTCTTAAATTTTATTGTGTGGAACTACTCTCTTTTGTTGTGTGAGGGCACTTGATTCATGAAGGAAAGGTAATGTCAGTCACCTCTATATTAGAGTAAGTGGGTGAGTTGTGAATAACGTGTGGTACTTGTGAGTCAAATCTTGAGGTGAAGATGTTACGCTTTTGTGCTTAGTCTATTTTAAATACTCTTGGTGTGATGAGTTAGGAGAATTGTTTTAAAAGGTCGTGTCTATTAAAAAGGTGTAGTTTGATTGCTCGTGGACGAGCAATGGTTTAAGTGTGGGGTGTTGATGATAGGCTATAATTGCATATTTTAGTCGCTTATTACACTCGAATTTACTGCACTTTAATTGAGTTTGCGCTTTAATCGCTAGTGTTTTGCACTAATTGTGTGTTTTATGCGTGTGATTCCGAGCTATATAGATGTTATGGAATGAATTTAAGTGATTTGAAGCTTTGAAGTCTGAGTAAAAGCTCAAGGAATTAAGCCGGGATCGTGTTCGGGGGTCAAATTTGATAATTAAGTACGAACGAAGGCTTGAGGAGGCATATTGCGCACTGTCTAGTAAAATAGACATAACTTTTCGCTCAGAACTCAATTTCGGCTCCACAATATATGGTTGGAAAGCTAACTCAAAGGGCTACAACTTTCATCTTTTACGTTTTTCCAAATTCCAAAGGTAACAGGGTGAAAAACCGCGGTTTTGCCGCGACCGCGGCAGAACCGCGGTAGAAGATGGTCGCGGACAACTGAAGAATCAGAGGGCATGTTTGGCCGCGGTTCCACCGCGACCGCGAAAAAACCGCGGCAGGAAGCGAAAATTTCAGGGACTAAAGTGCAAAACATGGGATTTTAAGTCCTAAACCCTATATTAAACAAAGGAGGCCGGCCAAGAACAAGGAGGGGGCATATTTTGGACACAAATTAGACCTAAGGAGGCGGAGAGACACTACTTTAGGGTTAGACAACACCCTTGGAGGCAAGAACACATTGGGAGCAAGGCGGAGAATTCTTCTACGAGTTTTTTCCTTCCCCTTCCTATTTTTCATTGTTGGTTATGACTTTTAGTATTGTAGTTTTACATACAATTATGTATAGCTAATTTGTTATCTAGAGTTTTGATAGAACCTTTTGTAGGATAAATTCTTGTTATGTTTTTATATAATTGAGCCATAGCTTTTCTCTATTTGTTCAACTACGTTTATATTGTGGTTGGTTGAAGAGCTCTCAATTAGCTGTGCCTATTTAGTATGCATAACTCGGGAGAGAGTGCATATTTAGGTAATTGTTAAACAACACCACTCCCAGAGTATATGAGGGATCAATAACCGAGGGTTTAAAGGTGGGATTAGGGATAACGATGCCTTGGGTGCGATCTGAAGTGAGCTGTATTAAAAGCCAGCTAGCGTAGCTCGGGAGAGTGCGTCTAGTAAATTATCGTAATTACTCGGGAGAGATTTACGGTAATAAGAGTGCTCATGATCGGTAGAGAATACTTAGGCGAAATTATAGAAGACATAGCGGGAAGGATTCTGAAAATTGGGGAAATCATAACTCTAGACCTCCTTAATCTTTTCTCTAACCCTCAGTATCGTTAGTTGTTAATTTACTATTTTAATTTGTTAGTTAATTAGTTAAACACAAGAATCTTAATATCTATAAGTTAGGAATTGTTCAAGCTTGTCTTCTTGGTGATAGTGAACAGTTGTAGCCAAACCTTAGTTCTCTGTGGGATTCGACTCCGGACTTGTAAACCAGATTATATTTGCAACGACCGCATTGTCCTTTTTATAAGGCATAGTTGGGCGTGATCAGCGATCGCAGAGAAGGAAAATATATAGCTGGGCGGAATGTTTTAAAAGCTCATTTTCGCGATTTGGAGGCTAAGAACCTCCATTTTTGGGCGATTTTGAAGCTTGGGAGAGCAAATTGAAGAGGGAATTCAAGAGGATTGATTGGAGGTAAGTTTTATGAACCAAAAACGTGATTATATTGTGAAATTAACCTAGAAATTCATGGAAATTTAACTAAAAGTGGAAGAGCTAGGGCTTGGAATTTTGAGATTTTAAATTGGGATTTGAAAGGCCATTTGAGGTCGGATTTGAGAGTTTTTGATGTGTATGGACTCGTGGAAGGATAAGGAATCCGCTGATGTGAAAATTTTTGAGTTTCGAGAAGTGGGCCCGGGGCTCGGGTTTTGCTAATTTCGAGATTTTTGATATTTTTCGATTCTTTTCGCTTGGGTTTTGTTCCCTTGGCATATTGTGATGTATTCGTTCTGATTTTTGGGTAGATTCGACGCGCGTGGAGGCCGATTTCGAGGGGGAAAGGCGTCGCGAGCTAGAGTGGTAGTCGGTTCGAGGTAAGTAATGATTATAAATACTGTCCTGAGGGTTTGAAACCCGATTACACATGCTGTGTTACTTTGAGGTGACTTACACGGTAGATGACGAGCGTGGGGTAGAGCACCGCTGGGGATTGTGACCTAGTCCATCCCGAACGATTATTTTAATGCGCACTTGATAGTTAATTGTTTGATACTATTATATCTTGGGCTGTATACCATGTTTGGGGCCTTGTGCCGACTTGTTGAGACCCTTAGGGGCATTTGTACTATCTTTCCTCATTCAACTTGTTTGAAAGCATATCCTCATTAATGTTTTTATCTGTTTATTTCTCAAACCTGGCTCTATCATTATATTCTTAAAAATGTGGAAAACTGTTTGGGCTGAGTTCCCTGTTTTACTGATATAGACCGAGGGTCTAATTATGAGATTGGCGACTGAGATAGACTGAGAGTCTGATGGTGATGTTAATGACTGAGAGAGGCCGAGGGCCTAGTTGTGAGGATTATATATCTATGGATCGGGCTGCACGCCGCAGCAAAGTATATATATATATGGGTACGTATCGGGTTGCACGCCGCATCAATGCTTATATGGATCGGGCTGCACGCCGCAGCGATATATATATTGGATCGGGCTGCACGCCGCAACAATATTGCGCTTGGGCCGTATCGGGCCCCTCCCAGAGTCTGCATACCCCCAGTGAGCGCCATCGACGATATAAGGATCGGGCTGCACGCTGCAGCGATTATTATATATATATATGGATCGGGCTGCACGCCGCAGTGGTTATTATATATATGGATCGGGCTGCACGCTGCAGCAGTTACTATATGGTACCTATTGAGCATGAGTGTTGAGTGTGAGCACTGATTGGTAAGAGTTGAGTCACGAGTGACAGAGAGGCTAGCCCGAGGGGCGATAGACTTAGACATGCATATGAGTGATGTTTGCCTGAGAGGCCTGTTTATGAACTTATTGATTTCACTTCTCTTTAAAGTGAGTTTCTATCGAATACGTTGATTGATTGACTGTTTTCACTCATCTTTATATAGAGCCTCTGTCGGAAAGTTGAACAAATGTTTTAAAACAACTTTTATTTAAACAGGGGTTATGAGATGTTCAGAAATTAATCACTGATTTGGCATTTGGTTATTTCCACCGGGATTTTCAAGTTATGAAGTATTTATGATTACTGTTTTGCCCGAGGGGCTGTTTTATGAACTATGCTTTGCCCGAGGGGCCGATTATTGCTTTAATCTCTATTATTATTTTAAATGGTATTGAATCCCTACTGAAACTGCTGGAAGCATTTCAAAAAAATGATTTTTACTAAAAGCTGGGTTTTAAAAGGGAAGGTTGACTTGTATTATGATTTGAAAGCCTGTTGTGTTTATTGAGCCTAACGCGAATGTGGATTCATTGTTTCCTACTGCTCAGTCTTTATTTACTCTTATTACTTACTGGGTTGGAGTACGCACATTACTCCCTGCACCTCGTGTGCAGATGCAGGTATTTATTCACCCGGTAG
>NC_031991.1:58843584-58860344 GCF_001879085.1 Nicotiana attenuata
AACCAAAAGCACAAACATATCCCATAACCTTATTCAAACTTGTACCAATCTTCAAAACACCTCAAACGACATCAAAATCACCAAAACTCATTGAATTCAAGCCTAAGGTTCTAAATTCTTCCGCATTCCGCTTTTGATCAAAAACCCAACCAAACCACGTCCAAATGACCTGAAATTTTGCACATACATCCCAAATGCCATAACGGAGCTACTGCAACTTCCCAAATTCTATTCCGACCCCTTTATCAAAATCTCACCTATCAACCGGAAAATGCCAAAAACTCAATTTCGCCAATTCAAGCCTAAATCTACTCCGGACCTCCAAAACACATTTCAATCACGCTCCTAAGTCCCAAATTGTCTCCCGAAGCTATCCTAACCATCGGAACTTACATCCGAGCCCTCTAACACATAAGTCAACATCCGGATGACTTTTCCAACTTAAGCCTTCTTAAAAGAGACTAAGTGTCTCAAACCTTTTCAAAACCTTTCCGAACTCGAACCAACCAACTCGATCACACATAAAACCGATAATTAAAGCAGATAGAAACAGAAATGGGGAAAACGGAGCGGTGACTCATGAGACGTCCGGCCGGGTCATCACATCCTCCCTCTCTTAAACAAACGTTTGTCCTTGAACGAGTCAAGAAACGTACTTGAAGCCTCGAATAGGTGAGGATATCTGTTCCGCATCTCCTGCTCGGTCTCCCAGGTAGCCTCCTCCACGGGGCGACCTCTCCACTGCACTTTCACTGAAGCTATATCTTTTGATCTCAACTTCCGAACTTAACGCTCCAAAATAGTTGATGGCTCCACATCATAAGTCAGATCACCCTCCCAATGAACCATGCTGAAATCCAGAACATGAGACGGATCCCCAACACACTTCCGGAGCATAGAAACATGAAATACTAGGTGCGTACCTGACAGGCTAGGTGGCAAAGCAAGCTCATAAGCCACCTCTCCAATCCTCCGAAGTACCTCAAAAGGTCCAATGAACCGTGGACTGAGTTTACCCTTCTTTCCAAACCTCATAACACCCTTCATGGGTGAAACCTTCAACAGAACCTTCTCACCAACCATGTAGGACACATCACGAATCTTCCTGTCAGCATAACTCTTTTGCCTCGACTGCGCTGTACGAAGCCTCTCCTGAATCACCTTTACCTTGTCTAAAGCATCCTGCACCAAATCTGTACCCAATAGCCTAGCCTCGCCCGGCTCAAACCAACCAACGTGAGATCTACACTGCCTCCCATACAAAGCCTCATATGGAGCCATCTGAATACTCGACTGGTAGCTGTTGTTATAAGCAAACTTCGCGAGCGGTAGAAACTGATCCCATGCCCCTCCAAAATCAATAACACAAGCGCGTAACATATCCTCCAATATCTGAATAGTGCACTCGGACTGCCTGTCTGTCTGAGGGTGAAAAGTTGTGCTCAACTTAACCTGAGTACCCAACTCTCGCTGTACAGACCTCCAACATTTTGAAGTAAACTGAGTGCCCCTATCTAAAATGATAGAAACTGGGATACCATGCAACCGAACAATCTCCCGGATATATATCTCTGCTAACTGCTCGGGGAAATAAGTAGTACAAATAGGAATGAAGTGCGCGGACTTGGTCAACCGATCACAATCACCCAAATAGCTTCGAACTTATTCAAAGTCCGTGGAAGCCCAACTACAAATTCCATAGTGATCCGCTCCCACTTCCACTCTGGAATGTCCATCTGCTGGAGCAAGCCGCCCGGTCTCTGATGCTCATATTTCACCTGCTGACAATTGAGACACTGAGCTAAAAATCCCACAATGTCTTTCTTCATTCTTCTCCACCAACAATGCTGTCTCAGATCCTGATACATCTTCGTGGCTCCCGGATGAATGGAATACCGCGAGCTATGGGCCTCCTCCAGAATCAACTCCCGAAGCCCATCTACATTGGGCACACATATCCGGCCCTACATCCTCAACACCCCCATCATCTCTGATAGTCACATCCTTGGCATCATCGTGCTGAACTCTATCCTTAAGGACAAGCAAATGTGGATCATCATACTGGCGCTCTTTGATGCGCTCATATAAGGAAGACCGAGAAATCACACAAGCCAATACCTTACTAGGCTCCGAAATATCCAACCTCACGAACCGATTGGCTAAAGCCTGAACATCAACTGCAAGAGGTCTCTCCCCAACTGGAATATGCGCCAAACTCCCCATACTCACCGCCTTATGGCTCAAAGCGTCGGCCACTACATTGGCCTTCCCCAGGTGATACAAAATAGTAATGTCATAATCCTTAAGTAACTCCAACCACATCCGCTGCCTCAAATTGAGATCCTTTGCTTGAACAGGTGCTGGAGGCTACGATGATCAGTATACACCTCACAAGACACACCATACAAATAATGCCTCCAGATTTTCAACGCGTGGACAATGGCAGCCAACTCCAATCATGAACGGGGTAGTTCTTCTCATGAGGCTTCAACTGACGAGAAGCATAAGCAATAACTCTACCCTCCAGCATCAGAACACACCCAATACCAACTCTCGAAGCATCACAATACAGTATAAGAACCTGAAGCTGATGGCAATACTAGCACTGGAGCTGTGGTCAAGGCAATCTTGAGCTTCTGAAAGCTCTCCTCACACTCATCAGACCACTGAAATGAAACACCCTTCTGAGTCAACTTGGTCAAGGGCGATGCAATGGACGAGAATCCCTGAACAAACCGACAATAATAACCCGCCAAGCCGAGAAAACTGCGAATCTCTGTAGCTGAGGACGGTCTGGGACAACTCTGAACCACCTCTATCTTCTTCGGGTCAACCTGAATACCCTCGTTGGACACCACATGTCCCAAGAAAGCCACTGAACTAAGCCAGAACTCACATTTGGAGAACTTTGCATAAAGCTTCTCCTCTCTCAATCTCTGCAACACCACTTTCAAATGCTCCGCGTGCTCCTCCTAACTACACGAGTATACCAGAATATCATCAATGAAGACTATGACAAACGAGTCGAGATACAGCCGGAACACACTGTTCATGAAATGCATGAACGCTGTTGGGGCATTGGTTAGCCCGAAAGACATCACCAAGAACTCATAATAACCATATCGGGTCCTGAAAGCTGTCTTAAGAATATCTGAGTCCCTGATCTTCAACTGGTGATAACTTGAGCGGAGATCAATCTTGGAGAATACCCTCGCTCCCTGAAGCTGGTCGAACAAGTCATCGATACGAGGAAAAGGATACTTGTTTTTAATTGTTACCTTATTCAACTACCTATAATCAATGCACATTCTCATCGTGCCATCCTTCTTCTTCACAAAGAGAACCGGTGCACCTCACAGCGACACACTAGGACGAATGAACCGCTTATTCAGAAGTTCCTGAAGCTGCTCCTTTAACTCCTTCAGCTCCACTGGTTCCATACGATATGGTGGAACAGAAATGGGCTGAGTGCCCATCACCAGGTCAATACCAAAATCTATATCCCTGTCCGGTGGCATACCCGACAGGTCTGTAGGAAATACGTCGGGAAAATCCCTCACAACTGGAACAGAATCAATATTGGGAGTCTCTACACCAACATCCCTCACAAAGGCTAGATATGAAAGACAACCTTTCCCAACCATACGTTGGGCCTTTAAGAAAGAAATCACTCTGCTGGGAACATAATCGGTCGAACCTCGCGACTCAATCTGTGGCACACCAGGCATAGCCAAAGTCATTGTCTTGGCATGACAGTCCAAAATAGCCCGGCACGGAGATAACCAGTCCATGCCTAGAATAACATCGAAGTCCACCATACATAATAACAATAGATCCACTCGGGTCTCTAGACCCCTAATAAACACAACACACGACCGGTACACACGGTCTACCACAACAGTATCGCCCACCGGCGTAGAAACATGAATAGAAGAAACAAGGGACTCGCAGGGCATATCCAGATAATGGGCAAAATAAGACGACACATAAGAAAAAGTAGAGCCAGGGTCAAATAACACAGAAGCATCCCTGCGGCAGACTGAGATAATACCTGTAATCACCGCATCTGAAGCAATCGCATCGGGCCTAGCTGGAAGTGCATAGAAGCGAGCCTGGCCACCTCCGGATTGACCTACACCTCTGGGGTAACCCCTAGATGACTGTCCCCCACCCCTAGCTGGGTGGGTGAGTGGTGAAGTGGCTGGGGCTGAGGCTGATGACTGACCCCTCTACTGAGAACGACGAGGGCACTGCCTCCACAAATGGCCCATCTTTCCACACTCATAATAACTCCTGGGTGCTGGAGATGGGGACTGATAGGAACCCCTAGCACTGGTATGACTAGCAGACGCCCCTAGCATAGAAGAATCCTGAACCGATGGAGCACGAGACGAACCCTGGGCTGGAAGTGCACTAAGTGAAGAATGGCCCTGCTGAGAACCGTGAGAACTATGACCCGATGATGCCCCACGATAACCTGGGCGAGCTGACTGAGCATGTCGGAACTGTCGGCCCCTGCCGTGCGGAAACTGGCCCCTCGAAGGAGCACCTCCAAAACTACCATGTCCTCGAGGCCTCTTAGCCTCCCTCTCCTCGCGCTCCTGGCAACGGCTGACTCAATCTCTCGAGCAATATCCACAACCTCCTCGAATGTAGCACTTGACACCCTCTCCCTGGTCATGAGAACCCGAAGCTGGTAGGTGAGGCCATCAACAAACCTCCTGATCCTCACTCTCTCGGTAGCAACCAGCCAAATAGAATGTCGAGCCAACTCTGAGAACCTCATCTCATACTGGTAACAGCCATCCCCCCCTGTCGTAGCTGCTCGAACTACCTATGCAGCTCCTCCCTGCGGGACTGTGGGACATACTTCTCCAGAAATAGGGCGGAGAACTGCTGCCAAGTCAGAGGTGCCGAACCAACAGACCTACGCCTCTCATATGCCTCCCACCAAGTGAAGGCAGCTCCGGTAAACTGAAAGGTCGTAAATGTAACCCCGCTGTTCTCCAGAATACCCGCAGTGCGAAGAATCCTCTAGCATCTGTATAAGAAACCCTCGGCATCCTCGCCCTCTGCACCACTAAAAGTAGGAGGCTGGAGCCTGCCAAACCTCTCCAATCTACGCTGCTCGTCCTCCGGCATAACAGGAGCTACATAACCCTAAGCAGCTGCCACCGGCTGGGCTAGTGGTGCCTCCGGTGTCTACACTCCCTGAACCACCGGATCAGGTGTACGGGCGGCGGGAGTCTGGGAGCCTCCCCTTGCCTGAGAAGTGGCTGCGGAAGTAGAAACCGTGACCGCCTGAGCAAGGCTGGTACATACTGTCAATATCTGAGCCAAAGTCTCTTGAAGACCCGGAATCACAATGGGCACAGATGGTGCCTGAGCTAGTGCTATTGGAGCGTCCACCACTGGGACCTGACCCTGAACTGGGGCGGCTGGTGGATCTGCAGGTGCTGTCCCAGCTGCTGTGGGGGCTGTACCTCTGCCCCTACCACGACCTCAGCCACATCCTTGGCCTCTCGTGGCTCCAGCTGGTGGTACTGGTGGTCGTCCATCCACACCGGTAGCGCGTGTCCTCACCATCTATGAGAGAATAGAATAACAAAAGTTTAGTACTCTAATCAACGAATTTGCACGACAAGAATTTCAAGAATATGGAGTTTTCCTAAAGGTTCTGCAGCCTCTCGAGGATAAATACAGACGTCTCAGTACCGATCCGCGAGACTCTACTAAACCTGCTCATGACTCGTGAGACCTATATAACCTAGGCTCTGATACCAACTTGTCACGACCCTAAACCCAAACCCGGTCGTGATGGCGCCTCTCGTGAAGACAAGTCAGCCGACACACTTCCAATTCACTTTAAGCAGTTAAATAATAAATACCAAGTCTTTAATAGAAATAAAATCCCAAAATAACAGTATAAGTTGCAAAATTAAAAACCAACACAGCCCGACATCGGGGTGTCACCAGTCATGAGCATATAAAATAAAAATAAGAGTATGAAGTCTACTCCACTACTACATAACTGAATCAAAGAAACTAATATAGAGGGAGAATGCACTGGGATGCGAATCGCCAAGCAGCTACCTAGTAAATATTTGAAGACCTGCTGGAACTATCAACCCTCAGGAGCAGGACCTGTAGCGCCCGAATCCGCACACAGGGGTGCGGGGAGTAAAGTGAGTACTCTAACTCAGTGAGTAATAAAAATAAATGAAGACTGAATAATATAAAACCACGTAAGGCACAACATTAAGCTAAAAGAGGCATAGCCAAATCAGTAAATACAATTAAGCAGTGAAATCTCATAAACATCCTTTAAACAGTTAAACAATATACAGGGAAAACAACTAAAAGGTAAACACATAATTACTGCCCCTCGGGCTCAGTAACAACAATAGAATCAGCCCCTCGGGCAATATCATAGAACAATACCAGCCCCTCGGGCTATATCTCATATCATAATGGGTACCCGCGCACACTGGGGGTGTACAGACTCCGGGAGGGGCCCCTTACGGCCCAAGCGCAATATCAAGCCATCTCGTGGCATCATAAACAGGCTCTCGGCCTCACATCAATCACAAGCCACCTCGTGGCGTACAATCTCAGGCCCTCGGCCTCATTATCATAATCAGTATATCACTGCTGTGGCATGCAGCCCGACCCAAAAGTATCCTCACAACAAAGGCCCTGGCCTTACTCAGTTGGAATCTTATAAGCCCCTCGGGCATCAGTAAAACATGAAGCTTAGCTCAAAATATCTTCAAAAATATCATTTAATGTGTTTAAAATAGAATAACATAGCTGAATTTTGAAAATAGTGAAAATATATCATGGCTGAGCACCAGTATGAAATCAAACAGTGAGGAAAATATCATTTAAAATCCCCTAAGGGTTCAAACAGTTGGCACGAAGACCACATATGGCATTTAGCCCAAGATATAAAAATATCAAACAATCAATTGTCAAATACGCAGTAAAATAGTCATTCGGGATGGACTAAGTCACAATCCCTAACGGTGCACGACCTCACACTCGTCATCTAGTGTGTGGCTCACCTCAACATAGTCGAACACAGTGAAATTCCGGGGTTTCATACCCTCTGGACAGCATTTAAAATCATTACTCACCTCAATCTGGCCCGAAATCTAGCTTGCAATGCCTTTGCCCTTCGAATCGATCTCCGGATGCTCCGAATCTACCAAAATCAGAACGAGCATTAATTTATGCTAAAGGGACGAAGCCCACTCGAAAATAATCGAAAAACATCACAAAATCCGAAGTTACCAAAACCCGACCCCCGGGCCCACGTCTCGGAATTCGATTAAATTAACATCATTAGATTCCTTATCTCCTCACGAGTTCATACATATAAAAAGTTCCAAAATCCGACCACAAATGGTCCTCCAAAACCTCAATCAAAGGCCTAGGTTTCTAAGCCCTAGTTTCTCAACTTTACCTTTAATTACAGCTCTAATCTATGCATTAACACCATAAAAACAAGTTTTCATAATCCAAAACCTTACATCAATGATGTCTCCATGATTTCTCTCTTCAAAATCGCCCAAAGCTCACAAATTCGTGTTAAAAAGTGAGAAAACCTTTTGAAAATCGCGGAGAAACTAACTTATATTTTCTGTCCGGACATTTCCGCATCTGCGGTCTAATTTATGCTTCTGCGGTACCGCATTTGCGGCCAATGAACCGCTTCTACGGTTCTTCACTTAACCGGCCCTTTCCGCATCTGCGATGGGCTTTCCGCACCTGCGTCTTTGCAGATGCGGCCACACAACCGCTTCTGCGGTCCTAGCCAAACGCACCTCTGGCCGCTTCTGCGGCCCCTCTTTCGCATATGCGGCGCCGCACCTGCAGTCCCCTATACGCAGGTGCGGAAATACCAGAAGCAGCACAATCTGCAGCTGTAATAAATCTTCAAACTCCCCGTCAACCATCCGAAATCACCCCGAGGCCCCCGAGACCTCAACCAAAAGCACAAACATATCCCATAACCTTATTCAAACTTGTACCAATCTTCAAAACACCTCAAACTACATCAAAATCACCAAAACTCATCGAATTCAAGCCTAAGGTTCTAAATTCTTCCGCATTCCGCTTTTGATCAAAAACCCAACCAAACCACGTCCAAATGACCTGAAATTTTGCACACACATCCCAAATTCCATAACAGAGCTACTACAACTTCCGAAATTCCATTTTGACCCCTATATCAAAATCTCACCTATCAACCGGAAAACGCCAAAAACTCAATTTCGCCAATTCAAGCCTAAATCTACTCCGGACCTCCAAAACACATTTCAATCACGCTCCTAAGTCCCAAATCGTCACCCGAAGCTATCCGAACCATCGGAACTCACATCCGAGCCCTCTAACACATAAGTCAACATCCGATTGAGTTTTCCAATTTAAGCCTTCTTAAAAGAGACTAAATGTCTCAAACCTTTTCAAAACCTTTACGAACTCGAACCAACCAACCCGATCACATATAAAACCGATAATTAAATCAAATAGAAACAAAAATGGGGAAAACAGAGCGGTGACTCATGAGACGACCGGCCGGGTCTTCACAATTGATGGAAGTATCCCTTGTCCCGAGCCTTATATTTCTCGTGATAATGGCACCTCTGTATCCAATCTTGCTTTTGAACAATGGGTTCAACTGGACTCTATTGTTCTCTCATGGATTCAGGCAACTATTTCTCAAGAGATTCTCCAGGCTATAATCAAGCCACACCGTACTCTCACTGCTAGGGATGCTTGACTTCAAATTGAGCGTCTATTTCGTGACCAAGTCAGTTCCCGAACTCTTCAACTCAAGGTCCAGTTTCACAATCTTAAGAAAGGTGATCTTTCAATAAATGAATATGTTCATCGTCTCAAGTCCATTGCTGATGCGTTAACATCGATTTCTAATCTCGTCTCTAATTCGGATCTCGTTTTACAAATACTTTCCGGTCTACCTCCTGAATACATGTCTGTGAGCACGTCTATCTCTACTCGTATCCCTCTTCCCACCTTTGTTGAAATCAGATCCCTGCTTTTTCTTCATGAAGCTCAGTTGAGTAGTATCTCCCGTCTATCTACTGATAATTCTACTACTGCTTTTATGGCAAAGCAACTGTCTTTTTCCTCTAATGGTCGTGGACATGGTACGCACAACAATGGTGGCCGAAATTTTAATGGTGGGCGCGGTAGAGGTCGACACAATCAAGGATTCTCAAAATCCTTTAACATTGCCCCTCAACAATTTTCTGCTCGCCCCCGTTTTCCCTCTATATTAGGCCCTCCGCCCTGTTCCAGTCAAGCTCCGTTATTTCCCTTTCCAACCACTCATGGAATACGTTCTTGTCAGCTTTGCTATCAGCCCTACCATTCTGCTCGTGACTGCCCATCGTTGGGTTCTAAAGCTTTTGTCTCAGATGTTCACTCTAGTCCTTCTTTCTCGTCTCATGCTTCGCCTGGTGATGCCTCTTGGTTTGTGGATAGTGGCGCTTCTTCTCACATGACCCCAAATGCATCCAGCTTATCATCCATTCATCCATATAATGGCTCCGACTGTGTAACTGTGGGTAATGGTACTCAACTTCCTATCTCCTATACAGGGCATGGTACACTTTCTACTCCTCATTCCGTCTTTTCTCTTAAGGATATTTTAATTGTTCCTCACCTTTCTACTAATATACTAAGTGTTCGTAAATTTGTCTCAGATAATATTTGTTCTATTGAATTTGATCCTTTTGGTTTGTCTATTAAGGAATTCCCGACGAAGAGGCTCCTTTATTGGTGCAATAGCTGTGGACCTCTTTATACTCTCTCTTCGCCTTTCCGTGGTCTAGTTGATGCATCTCACTCTGTTCTTGCCAGTGTTCGCACCTCTCCAAACCTTTGGCATCGTCGGCTAGGACATCTAAGCTCGGCAATTTTAGCTAGATTAGTTAGGATTAATAACTTGCTTTGTTCTTCATTGCAAGGCTTAGACAATTTATGTAATGCTTGTCAACTTGGCAAACATCACAAGTTACCGTTTATGGATTCGTGTTCCTTTTCTAAATCTCCTTTTGAATTAATCCATAGTGATATTTGGACTTCTCCAGTTCCTTCATTTTTTGGTTTTAGATATTATATTTTGTTTCATGATGATTTCACTAAGTTTTCTTGGGTTTTTCCTATAAAGCGCAAATTTGAGGCTTTCACTATGTTCAAGCAGTTTTATGCATATGCATTAACTCAATTTTCTATAAAAATTAAAGCTCTCCAATGTGATGGGGCTGCTGAGTTTGTTAAGCTTCAGGAATTTCGTTCCTTTATTAATAACAACGGTGTTTTGCTTCGCATTTCATGCCCTCATACTCACCAACAAAATGATAAAGCCAAACGCATGCATCGTACAATTTTAAATATGGTTCGTTCTTTATTATTTCAGTCCTTTCTTCCATCTCAATTTTGGGTTGAAGCTCTTAACACTGCCGTCCATCTCTTAAATATTATTCCTTCCTCTAAACTTAACTTTAAGACCCCATATGAAGTTCTTTTTGGCAAGCCTGCCACATACCATCACTTACGTGTCTTTGGTTGTTCGTGTTATCCTAATTTACGTGATTATTCATCATATAAGTTGAGTCCTAGATCCAAACATTGTATCTTTCTTGATTATCCCTCTAATTATAAAGGATATAGGTGTTTTGATCCTTCAAGTAATAAGGTATATATCTCTAGACACGTTATTTTCAATGAGGACTCTTTTCCTTATCCTTATCTTCTCTCTTTATCTTCACCTAATTCTGGTTCAAGAAGTCCTAATTTTAAGCTTCCTTCTGTACTAGAGTTTCACCCTTATCCCTCACGAGTTTTTAAACCTACATATGCTTTTTCAATTTCAACTACCACTCCTAATTCAATACACCAACTTGCTACTACTTCTAATGCATCTCCTATTTTTTCTCCACATCCTACTGGTCACATAAGGAGAAATCTGTTGCAAGAAAATAATTTTACTCCAATGTTGACTCAATCTCCTACTCTATCTCTACAGTCTCCATCACATAATCAACTGCGTTCAAATCAAATACATTCTAGAAATTTGCCTCAGTCTCCTCAATCCTCGTCACATTCTGATATTCCCTAAACTATTTCACCTTCTTCTGCGCAACCAACTGTTGATGTTGCTCAGCCTTCCGTACCAGCAGGATAACTCTCCTCTATCTCAAATAATTTTCCTTATACCCTACAGGCACAACCTTGTGGTGAAATCGACCTTCCACCTGCTAATCATTCCCCCAACAATAAAATGCATCACATGATTACCCGTTAACAAACATGTTCTCTTAAGCCTCGTATTCTTCCTTCATTGCTTTCTCATACCTCTTTTCTTCCTTCTGAACCCTCATCCTTTACTGAAGCCTTTAAGAGTTCTCATTGTAGACGTGCGCTGGCAGAAGAGTATAATGCCCTCATGGCTAACCACACATGGGATTTAGTTCCCCGCCCCTCTGATGCTAATGTTATTGGTTGTCGTTGGGTGTATAGAGTTAAACAAAAATCAGATGGTTCTCTTGAGCGTCTTAAAGCTCGTCTTGTGGCTCAGGGTTATAATCAACAACAAGGACTAGGCTATGATCAAACGTTTAGTCCTGTGGTGAAACCAGTCACCATTCGTACGGTTCTTGCTCTTGCTGCATCTAAACGATGGCATGTTCATCAATTAGACGTTAAGAATGCTTTTTTACATGGCAATCTTAATGAACTGGTATATATGAAGCAGCCTAGTGGCTTTGTTCATCCACCATTTCCCCATCATGTTTGTCGATTGAACAAAGCTCTTTATGGCTTAAAGCAAGCCCCTAAGGCGTGGTTTCAACGATTCACTTGTTTTCTTCTAACTAATAATTTTCATAATAGCTCCTCTGATTCCTCTCTCTTTATTTACAAACAAAATTCAAACTTTGTTGTTCTTCTTCTTTATGTTGATGATATTCTTCTTACTGCCTGCTCTCCTTTATTGCTCCAATCTTTAATTCAAACTCTCAAGTCTGAATTTTTGATGAATGATTTAGGGTTAGTTAACTTTTTCCTTAGTATTTCTATTAGTGCTCGCGATGGCAGCTATTTTCTTTGTCAGTCAAAATATATTAAGGACCTTCTTAGTCGTTCCAATTTACTATCGTCAAAGCCAGTTTCAACACCTATTTCTCTCAAATCATCTCTACATTCAAATGACTCTCCTTCATTTTCTGATCCAACTCTTTATAGGAGTCTTGTTGGTGGTCTTCAATACCTAATGTTCACTCGCCCCGACATTGCTTTTGCGGTTAGTCAAGTTTCTCAGTTTATGCATTCTCCCCTGGATATTCACTATGCTGCAGTAAAATGAATTTTACGCTACTTGTACGGAACTTTGAATCATGGTTTATTTGTTGCTGGTGGTTCTCTTGGCAGTTTGCAATATTATACTGATGCGGATTGGGCCGGTTGTCCTACAACTCGCCGTTCTACTTTAGCATACTGTATTTTTCTGGGCCCTAATCTTATTTTATGATCTTCTAAAAAGCAAAATGTTATTTTTCGATCAAGTGCTGAAGCNCTCTCCAAGTTCAATATGTTCCAAGTCAAGATCAACTTGCTGATTTGTTAACCAAAGCAGTTCCTTCTCCGTGATTGTTATATCTACGTGACAAGCTCTGTGTTCTTTCCGATCATGCATCGCTTGAGGGGGAGTAATAGATATTGTATCCAAGGATAGTTTAGTCATTCTTATGTACATGTAAAATACTATAAATCTCTCCATGTACTACGATAGATATTGTTGTGAAATACACATTGTTACAGTTACGTCTATCAATAGTCATATTCTTTTTGCTATAATGAAGATACACTAATGTGTAATTTCTACCATAAAGATACAGTACGTGCAACTTACACCATTAAGACATAGTAAAAAGGGGAAAAAAATAAACTGTTTTTCTGATTAGATAAGTAAGAAGAAAAGGTAAAAACTTTTTTGCCGGCGAAATAACATCGGATGACACTGCTTCCATCCATTTGCGTCCGCCCCTGGCCATGTCACCAATTTTATATATATATATATATATATATATATATATATATATATATATAGAGAGAGAGAGAGAGAGAGATAATTGGAAATCACAATAACATTAAACAAGATCCATCCATTTAACGTCACCCAGCAAGTCTAAGCAAGGAGGAGCTAGCCTAGGGATCGTGGGTTCAGTCGAACCCAATAATTTTGGTCTAAATCATATATTTGTTTTAAAAATTCAATGAATATATATAAATTACTAATTTAAAACTTAATAATTTAAAAGGACCTAGAATTTTGTGTAAGTTATTTTTCCTACGTGTATGTGGCCCAATAAGTTTAAGGCCCATAATTAATATTTAATTAATTATCAAATCTCATCCGTCCGATTGGTTACTTGATGGACGTACCAGATTAAGTGAGAACATCTATAAATTGGTCCTCTCCCCACCCATTAGGATTACCGTATTTTATTTTCTTTCTTCCATCACTAAAGGTGGCGGTAACAAAAGCTAGGGCAAGGGGCAAGAAACCAATTTACCGATTAACGCTTCCGCTTCAAGACAATGGATTCCGCTTCAGGTATATTTTCTATGACGATTACATGTAAGATTATCATGTTTAAGATCTTGGTAGAATATAGTTTATGCTTACATGTGGTATCATGAGCATGGAATTTGAACTGATAATCTTCAATTAAAGAGATTAATTTCAAAACATACCGAGAGAAAGAATCTGGCCGAGCTAATGATGTCCATCCTCTTTTAATATTCTTTTAGGTTTCTATTATGTCCCAATTGTACATACGGTAATACTGATAGTGATAGTTGTATGTCTACATATAAAATACTTCAGTGATAGTTGGATAATCCTCAGAACGATGTACATGGCCCTTTGCGGATTCTTTGCAGCTATGTTGCCATTCTTTGGTGACATTAACAGCGTTGTAGGAGACATTATTTTTATACCTCTTGATTTTGTTCTCCCAATGCTACTTTACAACATGACTTTCAAACCAAAGAAGCCATCTGTTACCTTTTGGATAAATACTTCTATAATGGTTGTATTCTCTGGTGCTGGACTTCTAGGATCTTTTTCTTCTATAAGGAAGTTAGTTCTAGATGCCAATAAAAATATAAGCTGTGATATTAGAAGATAACGGTTATATTGATGTGCAATAATTTGATGGTACGGGAGTAACGTTAATGATGCCTTAATGTCATAAGTTGATTTGAAACTAGTTATTTATTTCTTAGGCCGTATAGTAATCTGTTTTGGGCTATTAGGTTGGTGAAACTATTTATTGTTTATTTTATGTATGTGATTAATGTGTATATAGTTTGTTAGTCACCAAAGTGATCAAACTAGATTGTTTAAAGTATTCACATGCATAAAATCTTATGATCTCTATTTTGTGTATGCACTTATGTTATATAGTTTGTTAGTCACCAAAGTGGCCAAACTAGTTTATTTATGAAAATATGAATACATAAAATTATAGTTTATCCATAAAATTAATGAAATGCCTATAATTAAAAATTAGTTGATAAATTAATTTTCACTATTGCTAGAACTTAAGGATTTATCCAAAGGTGCAAAAATTATTCTATGAATAGTGAATATGATGAGGTAAATTAATATTCTTAGTCAAATATATATTGTCTGTCCAAAGATGGCATATATATTTGGTTAAAAATATTTAATTACCTATTAAAGACTAAATGGCATTCAAATTATGATAGTGTGTCGTAGTATTTACCCAAAGGAGAATTGCGATATGCTTTAACTGTTTTGTTGAATCCATATTGATTTGTGAGCATGTATTATCTATTTTGCAGCTATTCCTTTTCATTCGCTTGCTTCGTCTGTTACCGTGTTCAACGGATGAACTTCTCTGAATGGCGTGAACAAGTCCAGTTCCACTTAGGTGTGATGGATCTTGACTTGGCTATGCTGAATGATAAGCCCGCTGCCATTACTGATTCGAGCAGTGTGGATGAGAAGTCTTTCCATAAAGCATGGGAACGCTCTAACAGGCTAAGCCTTATGTTTATGCGAATGAATAATGCCAAAAACATTAAGAGTACTATTCCACAAACAGAAAGTGCCAGGGAATACCTGAAGTTTGTGGAAGAACGTTTTCGTTCTGCAGATAAGTCTCTTGCTGGTACACTAATGACTGAACTCACGACCATGAAGTTTGATGGGTCGCGTAGTATACAAAACCATATCATCGAGATGATTAATATTGTAGCAAGACTTCAGACCTTGGGGATAAAAGTGGATGACTCCTTCTTGGTTCAGTTTATTCTGAACTCGTTACCTCCTGAGTATGGTCCTTTTCAAATTAACTATAACACTATTAAGGATAAGTGGAATGTTAGTGAATTGTCCAGTATGCTTACTCAGGAAAAGTCAAGACTTAAGAAACAACGGAGTCATTCAATTAACCTCATGGGTCAAGGAGCTGGTAAAGGACTTAAAGTGAAGGCCAACAAGTTCAAGAAGAAGAAAGCACATGCTAAAGCTCAACAGGATACTAACAAGAACATAAGGCAGATACGTGTCGTTTCTGTAATAAGGAAGGACACTATCAGAAAGATTGCCTGAAACGTAAAGCTTGGTTTGAAAAGAAAGGTACAATTAGTGCTTTTGTATGTTTCGAATCAAATTTAGTAGAAGTTCCTAATAATACTTGGTGGCTTGATTCTGGTGCAACTGTTCATGTATCTACTACGTTGCAGGGATTCCTTACGATCCAAACTACAAATCCAAATAAGGATTTCTTGTTCATGGGAAATCGTATGAAGGCTCCAATTGAAGGCATAGGGACTTATCGTTTGATCATGGAGACTAGACGACACCTTGATCATTACAGACTCTTTATGTACCTTCAGTTTCTAGGAATTTGATTTCTCTTTCAAGACTTGATATTTCTGGATTTGATTTATAGTTTGGAAATGGATGTTTCAATTTATATAAGAATGCTATTTTTAATGGTTCTGGTTTTCTTAGTGATGGTTTATATAAATTGAAACTCGATATTGATTTTTCTGAATCCCTTCTTACTATTCAACATAATATTGGAACTAAACGTAGTTCACTAGATGAAAGTTCTGCTTACTTGTGGCATAGACGTTTGGGTCATATATCCAAAGAAAGGTTAGAAAGATTAGTAAAGAATGAGATTCTTCCGAATCTAAATTTTACTGATCTTACTATATGTTTGGATTGCATTAAGGGAAAGCAAACCAAGCATAGTAAGAAAGGTGCCACAAGAAGCACCCAGCTTCTTGAAATTATACACACCGATATTTGTGGACCCTTTGATGTTTCATCTTTTGGTGGAGAAAAATATTTTATCACTTTTATCGATGACTTTTCACGTTATGGATACATCTATTTGCTGAAAGAAAAATCTCAAGCAGCAGATGCTCTCAAGGTGTTTGTTAATAAGGTTGAAAAGCAATTAGATAAAAAGGTGAAAATCATTAGGTCAGATAGAGGTGGTGAATATTATGAAAAATATAAAGAGTCAGGACAATGTCCAGGTCCATTTGCAAAGTTCCTCGAGGAACGTGGCATATGTGCACAGTATACTATGACAGGAACACCTCAACAAAATGGTGTTGCAGAAAGGCGTAATCGAACACTTATGGATATAGTTAGGAGCATGATAAGTAATTCCTCGTTACCC
>NC_031991.1:58860444-58885035 GCF_001879085.1 Nicotiana attenuata
AATCCTCCCTCAAACAAAATTGTAGATCATCTAGACCTTGATTTCCAACATGCTTGCTTACTTATCTATTTGTAACCCTTAAGTGTGAAGTTATTTGTATTACTTATTTGCTTTAAAGTCACAACATAGCATGCCGGGAACCACACTAGTGGATCTTTGAGGAGGTGCCTAACACCTTCCCCTCGAATATTTCTAGCCCTTACCCGAACTCTAGGGTTTTTTTCAAACTCAAAAACACTCAGGTCCTAATGCACTTAATCATTAGGGTGGCGACTCTCAATTCGAAAAACCCAATTCCCACATGAGGCGTCGACAGGGAGCTATTCCCAGACCAGAATCCCAAAACAGACATTGATAACATTGAAATCACTTCAACCCAAACTTATGAAATTCCTCCAAAATTGGTAACTTCCACATTAGTGCCCCGAAACGTTCCCGGTCTTCCAAACCCGATCCAGACATTTGTTCCCAAGTCCGAAATCGTATTACGAAACTGCTGGACCTCGAATTCCCAATTCTGAGCGTCTTTACTCAAAATCCCAATCTTATCCAACTTCTTTCAACTTAAAACTTCCGAAATGAGAATTCTCTCTCCGAATCAACTCCGCGAAACTTCCGGAATTCAATTACGACACGCGTACAAGTCATAAGACCTGAAGTGAATCTACTCAAGGCTTCAAAACCGCTGAACGAGCCGCTAGAGATTCAAAACGACCGGGTCGGGTCGTTCCATATTTGAAGTCTATTTTCTAATTTTTTTCTTAGATGAAAAGTTATTAGTAATTTTTTTTATAATCAATTTCTCCTATTTAGTCTTCTCAATGACGATATAGGCTTAATCGTTTAATATCTTTGAGACATTGTTGATCTTAAGGTAAGGTTTTATCCAAAATTAATTTTGAAACACTTTTTAAGAAGCAACGGAATAGGAGTTACGTAGGCATATTCTATAAGTTAATATATGCATTTGGGAAATTATCAATCTTTTTAATTTGATTGAGTATATCAATTAAATTATTATCGCTAATTATAATTATTTTCCTGAATATTTTTAAACTCAGAAAATAAATCTAAACTATCATATCGGTTGATTATTATGCATTTAAACGAGCATTCAAGATGAAGGCAAATATTTTTTCAAATTCCATATTAGTGATCTTAGTTTTTACCGCTAAATAAAAAAATCCAAAAATATTTCATATGCCTCTAATTGGTTTAAATCTATTTTAAAGTGAAAAAATAACTTCATCTAACAACTCTCTTCGGTTCCATAATAATGACTTTTTTGGCTTTTATTTTGGTCCAAATAAGTGTCCTTTTTATATAATCGAGAAGAACTAACTTTATTTTTCCAAATTTTGCCCTTTATTTTACATATCTTCAATGTGTCAAGTTAACAAACATATAAATTTTAATTTAGGATTAATTCAATCAAAATATATTTTTGATCTAGGAAGATATTATTTTCTAGGGGCACAACATAGGTTAAATGTCATTTATATGGGACCACAGGGGAATATGTATAAAAAAGTAATCAACTCTAAATGACTCGCTCGAAAAATTTGAGATTTCACATTAACATTATTTCTTCCCAATATTACATGTTTCTATAAATCTTGCGATAACAAATGTCAAGTCGCAGGAATCAAAGCAAGTTGCAAATCTTCATCGATTTTTGTTAAATAAAACAATCAGACTTTTTCACTTCACATAACTATTTTAATATATATATATATTATATTATATATTATATATATATATATATATATATATATTATATATGGCCTGATCGGGTCCAACCCTACACCACTATAGAGTGGCTAAGAGGCGGTCGATGCAGCTTTTAACCTGAGAAGGTCAGGATCGAATCCACATGGAGCTAATATAATTGTTTTGGAGTTAGATTCCTATCTAACCTAGCAATGTGTAGTGTTTCTTTGATTGCCACTTCCAATCCACTCTTGTTTGTTTGTTACTTCTAATTTTAATACTAATGCATGCACAAAATTAAGCTAAGTAGATATTTTTGTAGGGTTTCTAAATTGGTTAAAAGAGGCCACAGGCGAAGTGACTGTCGCATGGACCCGTTTTCCCATAAAGGGTCATGTGGCGCCTAACACCGTGTCAGGCCAGCCGATGCGAAATGCGATTAACTTCTCATTTTATTTAGCCGAAGACAGTTATACTAGATTTTTCGAATTTAAAATAAGACCAGTAAAGATCATAAAGTGCTAAAATAGCAATACAACCCAAAATAAAAATTCTACTACTGGCTGTGCAGAACCTGGATGTCACAAGCTACGGGCGACTTAGTAGAAAAATACACAAAAAGAATAATACCACCATCCTACTGTCGTGAATCTAGAATATGACCAGAAACATATAAAAAAAATACAAGAAAGGACTTCTTCGGCTGCGGATCGCGCAATGAAAGGGAAAGCAGCTCAACTCGTAAGAAGTCCCCGAGCGTGCCACATGATGCCACCAGGATGATGTCCAGTATCCACCTGCCTCAATCCTGTATCATTTAAGTACGAAGATACCGTAGTATGAGTACATAAACCACATGTACTCAAGTAAGTATTCCCGTCTTAATCTCGAAGAAGTAGAGACGAAGAGTTCGACTTGATACTTACCTAAGGTCAAGAATAGTATAATAATAAAGTGAGATATACCACATGAAGAAATTTCCAATAACACAAAGTTTAAGAGAAGAGTCATATTCGTTCTTGAGCATAATTTAAACTACCAGGTTTCCGCTTTTTCATAATTAAACAAGTGATCATGTCATATCTAAATGCAATCCGAATCACAATCATGCCGAGCAATCGATCCAGGGGCCCGCTCCAACAAGAAAATAAATTGTGCACTGCCGAGCGTCCGAGCGGCAAGAACCATAGATGCATCTATTATCAACGAGCGATCGCCCGATCCATAATCATCAAGGAAATATCAAGAAAAAGCACATAAGGATCAATTACATACAAGGAATTCCTACGAGGCTCAACAAAACTCATGCGTTCACCTTTCTTTTCCTCAAGTCTCTAGCAATGTCAATTATGATCATATTGGCAATTTAAAATAAGAGATATTCCCCAATTAGGACAATTGGACTGGTTCCTAAAACTACCCGCAACAATTATCATATAATGGCTACGCCACAGACTCTCGTCAAACCTAGTACGTACGTAGCCCCGCATTTAGGCAACAATTACTCATTTAAAATTCTATGGGACAATTCCCTTCTTACGGGTTAGAAAAGGAGGACTCACCTCGCTTCCCAAAGTGCACTTCCAACGTTCCAAGAACGAGCCCCAAGTCCTTATTCCGTAAGCCGAACAAATCCCAAACTAATCAAACGAAGTAAGAACTAGTAAATAAAAGGCTTACAAGGTTCGAACTCTAAACTATTTAGGCAATTTTTCTAACGATTAACACAAGTTTTCTTAAATTCCGACCCCGGGCCCACGTGCCCGTATTCCGAGATTTTTCGACGGAAGTTGTTCTTTATCACCTAATGGATCAAAATATATGATTTCTAGTTCATTACATAGGCCAATTATGTGTTTAAAACTTTAGTTCTCAATTAAACCCTAGGTCTAGCTCAAATCCCTTGATTCTTACCATTCTTTGCTGTTAAATCTACCTAATGTTTATTATTTGAAACTAAAAATGAGTGGGGATTACTTACCTCGAAAATGCTAGTTGAACCCTCCTCCACTTTGAATCACCAAAATCGCCCTTAAGAGTTGAGAGGAGATAGGAAGAAATGGAGCTTTAAGCTCGTATTAAATGAGATTCTGTCCCCAATATTTATTTCCACTTCTGCGGGAAGTGGGCCGCTTTTGCGGAAAAAGGCCAGGAGGCCTTGGGCTGCTTCTGCGCGTCTTCAAAACTCCTTCTGCGCGAGTCCGCTTAAGCGGAGAAGCCCACCGCTTCTGCGGTACTTGGGCCTGGGGTAAGATGGACCGCTTCTGCGGTCAGCGGTCCGCTTCTGCGTTTTCCCCTGGGCTTGCCCCTCTTCCGCTCTGCGGGTAAAACGACCGCTCCTGCGGTCCCTCTTCTGCGGTCCAGGAGCCGCCAGAAGCGGTTATGACAGAAGCAGCAAATGAAATTTTCCTAAGTTTTTCAACTTCACTCGAACCTCGACCATTTGATGCTCGGCAGGCTCCCCGAGCCCCGCCCGAACTACCGACAAGCCTGAAATCACTGAGGCCGTCCTACTCGAACCCTCGAAACACTCAAAACATCGCTAAATCGAGGAATCAACCCCAAAACAAAAAATGAATCAAATCATTGAACTTCAAGCTCTCAATTCTCCTCCAACGGGTCAAAACGCCCTTAAAACTTACCTTACGGATTGACACCAAATTTTACGGGCTAAGTCTTAACTGATATTTCGGGACTTTGTTACCCAAGTTTCGAAATTGAAATCCGAAACCCGATACCTAGAGAAAACAATGATTTCTTAGTTTATTTAAACCTTTGAAACTTTAATTATCAATTTCACATAAAAAATTCCATTACCGGGCTAGGGACCATCGGAATTCGATTCCGGGCATACGCCCAGGTCCCATATTTTCCCGCGGACCCTCAGAAATTGTCAATCGACCATTTCCGGGTCCGTTTCCACAAAATGTGACCGAAGTCAAACTTGCGCCTTTTTAAAGAAACTTAAAGAAGCAACTAGACTTATTCTGCTTCAAAAACTCTTCTAAATTCCGAACCACCCGTCCCCGCAAGTCATAAATTAGCATAATTAGCTAAAGCAAGTGCGGAAGTCTATTTAAGGAACGGGTTCAAAAATGCAAAGGACCGGTCGGGTCGTTACATTCTCCACCTCTTAAACAAACGTTCGTCCTCGAACGGACATAGAAAAGTACCTGGACTGCTGAATAAGTGGGGATATCTGCTCCGCATGTCCTCCTCGGACTCCCAGGTCGCCTCCTCGACCGGTTGGCCCCTCCACTGGACTCTTACCGCAGAAATCCTCTTGGACCTCAACTGGCGATCCTGTCTATCAACAATGGCAACTGGCTCCTCCTCGTAGCCCAAGCTCTCATCTAACTGAATGGTACTGAAATCCAACACATGTGAATGGTCGGCATGATACTTCCGAAGCATCGATACATGGAAGACTAGATGAACTCCTGATAAACTGGGAGGTAAAGCAAGCTCATAGGCAACCTCTTCAACTCGCCTCAACACCTAAAAGAGGCCAATGAACCTTGGGCTTAGCTTGCCCTTCTTCCCAAACCTCATAATGCCCTTCATTGGCGAGACTTTCAAGAGAACCTTCTCGCCAATCGTGAATGATACATCACGTGCCTTCTGATCCGCGTAACTCTTCTGCCTGGACTGAGCTGTGCGGAGCCTCTCCTGAATCAACTTTACCTTATCCAAGGCATCCTGTACCAAATCTGTGCCGAGTAACTTAGCCTCACCGGGCTCAAACCACCCAATAGGAGAAAGACAACGCCGACCATACAATGCCTCATATGGGGCCATCTCTATGCTGGACTGATAGCTATTATTGTATGCAAACTCCGCCAAGGGCAAGAACTGATCCCACTGCCCCCCAAAGTCGATCACACATGCTCTAAGCATATCCTCTAAAATCTGAACAGTCCGCTCCGACTGCCCGTCGGTTTGAGGATGGAATGCCGTGCTGAGCTCTACGGGGGTCCCCAACTCACTCTGAACAGCTCTCCAGAAATGGGAAGTGAATTGAGGGCCTCTGTCTGATATGATGGAGACCGGCACACCGTGCAACCTGACTATCTCCCAAATGTAAATCTGAGCATATCTCTTCGCCATATAAGTAGTCGCCACCGGAATGAAGTGGGCCGACTTGGTCAACCTATCCACAATAACCCACACCGAATCAACCTTCCGCTGAGTCCGCGGCAACCCAACCACGAAATCCATGGTAATGCGCTCCCACTTCCATTCCGGAATGGGCATCTGCTGAAGTAGGCCACCTGGCCTCTGGTGCTCATATTTGACCTGCTGGCAATTCAAACATCTAGCAACATACTCCACTATGTCCTTCTTCATCCTCTGCCACCAGTAGTGCTGTCTCAAGTCACGATACATCTTCGTGGCACCCGGATGAATGGAATACCTCGAACTGTGGGCCTCCTCTAGAATCCTCTCTCTCAAGCCATCAACATTAGGAACACATACACGGCCCTGTAGCCGTAACACACTATCCTCGCCGATAGAAATCTCCTTGGCACCTCCATGAAGTACCGCCTCTCTGAGAACTGCCAAATGGGGATCATCGAGCTGTCGGGCCTTAATCTCCCCCAACAACAAAGACTGAGCAACCACAGATGCTAGGACCCGGTTGGGCTCTGAAATATCCAATCTCACAAGTCTGTTAGCTAAAGACTGAACGTCCAAAGCTAATGGTCTCATCTCAGCAGGAATGAATGCCAAGCTACCCATACTCTCCGCCTTCCTACTCAAGGCATCCGCAACCACATTTGCCTTGCCTGGATGATAAAGAATGGTAATGTCATAATCCTTTAGTAGCTCAAGCCACCTGCGCTGCCTCAAATTAAGATCCCTCTGCTTGAACAAATGCTGCAAGCTGCGATGGTCTGTGTAAACCTCACATGAGACACCATACAAATAATGCCTCCATATCTTGAGAGCATGGACAATCGCCGCCAACTCTAGATCGTGCACAGGGTAATTCTTCTCATGAACCTTCAGCTGGCGTGAAGCATATGCAATAATTCGCCCCTCCTGCATCAATACACATCCCAAGCCAACGCGAGAAGCGTCGCAATACACTGTATACATCCCTGAACCGGAAGGCAATACAAGAACTGGTGCCATAGTCAAAGCCGTCTTGAGCTTCTGGAAGCTCTCCTCACAATCATCGGACCAACAGAACGGGGCACCCTTTTGGGTCAATCTGGTTAGAGGTGATGCAATAGATGAAAAGCCCTGCACAAATCACCGGTAATAACCTGCTAACCCCAAGAAACTCCTGATCTCAGTCACTGAAGTAGGACGTGGCCAACTCTGAACTGCCTCAACTTTCTTGGGATCCACCTTAATACCCTCCCCTGACACTACATGCCCCAAGAATGCTACTGACTCCAGCCAATACTCACACTTAGAGAACTTAGCATACAGCTGCTGCTCTCGCAAGGTCTGAAGCACTACTCTCAAATGCTGCTCGTGCTCCCCCAGGCTACGTGAGTATATCAGGATGTCATCAATGAAGACTATGACAAAAGAATCAATATAAGGCCTGAACACCCTGTTCATCATATCCATAAATGCCGCTGGAGCATTAGTCAAGCCAAAGAACATCACCAAAAACTCATAGTGGCTATATCTAGTCCTGAATGCGGTCTTCGAAACATCTGAATCCCGAATCTTCAACTGATGATACCCTGACCTCAGGTCGATCTTAGAGAACACCCTAGCACCCTGCAGCTGGTCAAACAAATCATCAATACGGGGTAATGGATACTTGTTTTTGATGGTGACTTTGTTCAACTGGCGGTAATCAATGCACATCCGCATAGTCCCATCCTTCTTCTTCACAAATAGCACTGGTGCACCCCAAGGCGATACACTGGGCCTAACAAACCCTTTAGCTAACAACTCCTCCAACTGCTCCTTCAGCTCCTTATATAGGCTGAGTGCCTGGAGCCAAATCAATAAAAAAATCAATATCACGATCTGGTGGCATGCCTGGAAGATCGGAAGGAAAAACATCGGCGAACTCTCGGACTACCGGCACTGAATCAATCGTCGGAGACTCTGCGGTGGTGTCTCGAACATAAGCTAAGTAGGCCAAACACCCCTTCTCAACCATGCGTTGATCCTTCAGGAAGGAAATGACCCTGCTAGGTGTATCCACAGTGGAACCCCTCCACTCCAACCTCGGCAACCTTGGCATCACTAGAGAAACAGTCTTGGCATGGCAATCTAGAACGGCGTGATATGGAGATAACCAATCCATGCCCAGAATAACCTCAAAATCGATCATATCGAGCAACAGGAGATCTGCTCTAGTCTCAAGACCACAGAAAGTAACCATACAAGATCGGTAGACCCGGTTCACAACCACAGAATCGCCCACAGGAGTGGACACATGAACAGGAACACCCAAAGGCTTAGGAGAAATAGCCAGGAAACGAGCAAACAGAGATGATACATATGAATAAGTAGACCCTGGATCAAATAATACCGATGCATCTCTACCGCTGACGGAAATAATACCTGTGATGACGGCATCCGAGGCCAATGCATCTGGCCTGACTGGGAGAGCATAGAATCTAGCTGGAGCACCGGCTGCCTGGCCTCCAACTGACTGAGTAGTAGCTGGCTGACCTCTCCCTGTCTGGCCTCTACCCCTGGAACGACCTCTACCAGCCTGCTCTCCACCTCTAGGCGGCTGGACCGCTGGTGCTGGAGTCATGGGCTGCTGCCCCTGCTGTACTGCCTTGCCCCTAAGCCTGGGGTAGTATCTCCTCATGTGGCCTGCGTCCCCGCATTCAAAACAACGTGGTGCGGCGGCCTGCTGTCCGGATGGCTGACCCTGAATACCAGAAGGCCCACTAGAAGAAGCCTGAGTAGCCGGCGGGCGGTAAGAACTCTCCGGCATAGCACTGAAATAAGGACCGGAAGACTCCGGAGGACCTGAATACCCACTGGATGAACCCTGAATAGCTGGCGGGCGATAAGAACTCTCTGGCATGGCGCTGAAATAGGAGCGCGCTGGAGCACCTCGAGCCGGTGGTGGTGCTGGAGCTGGGGGCCTGCTGGGCTGACCCCTCCCAAAGTGACCTCTGCCCCTGGCTGGGGCACCTCTGAACTCTCCTGAGAATCTGGCCCTCTTGTCCTGCTGCATCTGCTCTCTACCCCTCAAACGGTAGCCCTCAATCCGGCGGGCAATCTCAAGTACTAGCTGATATCCAGTGCCCATCTCTACCTCACGAGCCATACCCGACCGGATAGTGGGATGTAACCCCGCAACAAACCTCCGTACTCTCTCTGCCTCTGTGGGAAGTATCATGAGTGCATGGCGAGACAACTCAGAGAACCTCGCCTCATAGTCGGTCACTGACATATGACCCTGCTCCAGATACTCAAACTGATGACGCAGCTCTTCCCTCTCAGAGGGTGGAATGTACCGATCAAGGAACAACTGAGTGAACTGACCCCAAGTGAGGGGAGGAGCGCCTGCTGGCCTGCTAAGTAAATAAGACTGCCACCATCTACGGGCCCTGCCCTCCAGCTGAAAAGTAGTGAAGTCGACTCCATGCGACTCCAATATCCTCATGTTGTGCAGTCTATCCCTGCACCTGTCAATGAAATCCTGGGCATCCTCATGACGCTCGCCCCCGAAGACTGGAGGGTGCAACCTGGTCCATCTGTCTAATAACTTCTGCGGATCGCCGTCCACAGCTGGCCTGGGCTGGGGTGCCGCTGCAGCAACTGGCTGGACCCCCTCTGCGGGTAGTGCACCCGGAGTATGATAAACTGCGGCTGCATGACCTGGAGCCTGTGCGGTAGGGGTCTGTGCTCCCCCTCCTGCCTGTGAGGTAGCTGGATCTGCTGGAAATAAACCAGCCTGAGTCATAGTGTCCATGAACCGAAGCATACGGCCCATGACCTCCTGAAATCCCGGCGCAGTCATGAAATCCACCGGAGTAGGCACAGCTGCGGGCGCCTCGCCCTGCTCCTCAATAATGGGATCCCTCGCAGGGTCTGCTGGTGGTGCATCTGGAATAGCTCTGGGACGCCCTCGTCCCCTACCACGGGCCGGTGCCCTCCCCCGGCCTCTACCTCGGCCTCTAGCAACGGGGGGAGCAGCTCCTCCCGGGTCCGGAACGTCGGCGGTACGAGTCCTCACCATCTGTGAGAGAATAGAAGAGGAAACTTAGTACACTGACCACTGCACGATGGAGAATGAATAAAGAGTAGTCTTTCCTAACACCCTATAGCCCCTCGAAGATAAATACAGACGTCTCCGTACCGATCTACAAGACTCTATCAGGTTTGCCCGTAACTTGTGAGACCTACGTGAACCTAGTGCTCTGATACCATG
This sequence comes from Nicotiana attenuata, assembly GCF_001879085.1. Lineage (NCBI taxonomy): Eukaryota > Viridiplantae > Streptophyta > Magnoliopsida > Solanales > Solanaceae > Nicotiana > Nicotiana attenuata. The sequence continues at coordinate 58,870,523 of NC_031991.1, forward strand.
TTGTCACGACCCGTTTTCCGTAATAGGTCATGATGGCGCCTAACACCGTTGTCAGGCCAGCCGATGCGAAATGCGATTAACTTCTCATTTTACTTTAGTCGAAGACAGTTATACTAGATTTTCGAATTTAAAAATAAGACCAGTAAAGATCATAAAGTGCTAAAATAGCGATATAACCCCAAAATAAATGTCTACTACTGTGTGTGCCAGAACCTGGTGTCACAAGCTACGGGCGACTAGTAGAAAATACACAAAAGAATAATACACCATCCTACTGTCTGAATCAGAATAGACAGAAACAACAAAAAAAAAATACAAGAAAGGACTTCTTCGGCTGCGGATCGGCATGAAAGAGAAAGCAGCTCACTGTAGAAGTCCCTGAGCGTGCTCACTGATGCGCACCAGGATGATGTCCAGTTCCACCTGCCTCAAATCCTGTACATTTAAGTACAGAAGCGTAGTATGAGTACATAAACCACATGTACTCAGTAAGTATCCCGTCTAATCTCGAAGAAGTAGAGACGAGAGGTCGACTTGATACTTACTAAGGTCAAGATAGTATAATAATAAAGTGAGATATACAACATGAAGAATTTCCAATAACACAAGTTTAAGAGAAGAGTCATATTCCTGTTCTTGGCATAATTAAACTACCAGTTTTCCCTTTTTCATATTAAACAAGTGATCATGTCATATCTAAATGCAAGCATATAAATCATGCACAATCATGCCGAGGTCGATGGCCCGCTCCAACAGAAAATAAATTGTGCACTGCCGAGGGTCGAGCGGCACGAACCATAGATGCATCTATTATCACCGAGGCGATCGGCCCGATCCATAATCATCAAGGAAATATCAAGAAAAGCACATAAGGCTCAATTACATACAAGGGAATTCCTACCGAGGCTCAACAAACTCATGCGTTCACCTTTCTTTTCCTCAAGTCTCTAGCAAGTCAAAAAGACCATATTGGCAATTTAAAATAAGAGATATTCCCCAATTAGACATGACGTGGGTCCTAAACTACCCGAACAATTATCATATAATGGCTACGCACGGACTCTCGTCACCTAGTACGTACGTAGCCCCCGCATTTAGCAACAATTACTCATTTAAAATTCTATGGGGACAATTCCCTCTTACGAGGTTAGAAAGGAGACTCACCTCGCTCCAAAGTGCACTTCCAACGTCCAAGAACGAGCCCAAGTCCTTAATTCGAAGCCGAACAATCCCAAACTAATCAAACGAAGTAAGAACTAGTAAATAAAGGCTTACAAGGTCGAACTCTAACTATTTAGGCAATTTTCTAACGATTAACACAAGTTTTCTAAATTCCGACCCCGGGCCCACGTGCCCGTATTCCGAGATTTTTCGAGGGAAGTTGTTCTCTATCACCTAAGGATCACAAATATATGATTTCTAGTTCATTACATGGCCAATTATGTGTTAAAACTTTAGTTCTCATTAAACCCTAGGTCTAGCTCAAATCCCTTGATTCTACCCAATTCTTGGTGTTAAATCTACCTAATGTTTATGTATTTGAACTAAAAATGAGTGGGGATTACTTACCTCGAAATGCTATGTTGAAACCTCCCCTTTTGAATCACCAAAATCGCCTAAGAGTTGAGAGAGATAGGGAAGAAATGAGCTTAAGCTCGTATTAAATGAGATTCTGTCCCCAATAATTCCGCTTCTGCGGAGGAACCCGCTCTGCGGTTCCACTTCTGCGGAAGTGGGCCGCTTTTGCGGAAAAAGGCCAAGGAGGCCTGGGCTGCTTCTGCGGTCTCAAACTCGCTTCTGCGAGTCCGCTTAAGCAGAGAGCCCACCGCTTCTGCGGTACTGGGCCTGGGGCAGATGGACCGCTTCTGCGGTCAGGGGTCCGCTTCTGCGGTTTCCCCTGGGCTTGCCCCCTTCCGCTCCTGTGGTAAAACGGCCGCTCCTGCGGTCCCGCTTCTGCGGTCCAGGAGCCGCAGAAGCGGTTATGACAGAAGCAGCAGATGAAATTTTTCCTAAGTTTTTCAACTTCACTCGAACCTCGACCATTTGACGCTCGAGGGTCCCGAGCCCCGCCCGAACATACCGCCAAGTCTGAAATCACGAGGCGGTCCTACTCGAACCCTCGAAACACTCAAAACAACGCTAAATCGAGGAATCAACCCCAAAACCAAATGAATCAAATCATTGAACTTCAAGCTCTCAATTCTTCTCCAACGGGTCAAAACGCCCTTAAACTACTCGGATTGACACCAAATTTTAAGGGTAAGTCTTAACTGATATTTCGGACTTCTACCAAGTTTCGGAATCAAAATCCGAACCAGATACCTATGAAAATAATGATTTCTTAGTTTATTTAAACCTTTGAAACTTTAACTTATCAATTTCACATAAAAAATTCATTACTCGGGCTAGGGACCTCGGAATTCGATTCCGGGCATACGCCCAGGTCCCATATTTTCCCGCGGACCCTTAGAAATTGTCAAATCACGATTCCGGGTCTGTTTCCCCAAAATTGTTACCGAAGTCAAACTTGGCCTTTTTAAAGAAACTTAAAGAAGCAACTAGACTTATTCTTGCTCAAAAACTCTTCTAAATTCCGAACCACCCGTCCCCGCAAGTCATAAATTAGCTAAAGCAAGCGCGAAAGTCTTATTTAAGGGAACGGGGTTCAAAAATGCAAAACAACCGGTCGGGTCGTTACAGTGACTTACTCCTAGGTGAGTATCTAACGGTATCTAAAACTTAGGGAAATAATGTTATAGTTGGGATCATGATATAGCCAATGGACGAAGCTACTCACTCTACACCTCTCGATAGTACAAGTGACTTTGCCCTAATTGGCTTTCTCAAGCCCAATTGGGTGTTCAATTTGTGCAAGCAGTGTTGGCTCAAGTCGGGTATTATTATCTCTAGGTTTAAACCTTTAATTGGGGCTATCAATCTCTTGAATACACCCCAATTCCTTGTTGGCCTGAAATTTCTAGACTCTCTTTCTCAAGAAGAGCCTAAGTAAAAAAGGCACAAATTAGTGTTTGCAACCACTAATTCAACATAGAAAGCATAAATCAGACCAAATATCAATCACCCATAAACATCTAAGCCCTAAAATAAGATACCCATTAAATACCCACATTAGGGTTGAGCCACAACCCTAGCTAATGGGCTTAGCTACTCATAATTGAAGAAGAAATTATAGATTGAGGTGAAGAATAACCCAAAAAATGTAATTACAAGATAATATTCAAAGATTAATTGCTAAACAAGCTACAAAATTACTCAAAATAGGTAAAATACGGCGTTCACGTGCTCAGCTACAGATAAGATGACCCAAAAATCTGAAAAAGAAGTTTATACACAGCTAAATTTTTGGGACAAAAATGCCTCTAACGGAGGTACTGCTGACAGCGAAAAATGGATCGCTGCAGCGGTGAGGTTACCGCGGCTGCATATAATCAACCGCGGACCGGGTCTTCAACTTTCAGCTCAACTTCATGCTTTCTGAACTTCTTTTCAGCGGACCGCTGTCGCGGTGGAGGCACCGCTGCCGCTTAAAAGCACCACGGTCAGCGGTGATTTGCAAAGCCCCAAATTCAATCTCTCTGAATCTTTCCACCACGGACCGCGGTAAAAGGACCGCTGTCGCGGTAGGTCCTTTGCGTTCGCGGTTGATTTTCCGCTGTAGCGCTCAGTTGACTCAGCTTTGACTTGTGCAGGTCTTACTCCTTTTTGAGCTGGTTATGACATCCTTGTCTCTTTTTAACCAAACACTACAAACAAGTACAATAAGTTAGCTTTTGGGAACACTTGTACACACTTTTAGTCCAAAACTCAAGCAAAAAGGAGCATAAAATAGACTAGAATCCCTAATTATCAACTCCCCCAAACTTAAGATTTTGCTTGTCCTCAAGCAAACAAAGTAATTCCCACCTCCTCGGGATAAATGAAAGGAAAATTTAGCTGTCCTAAAGTAACCTCATCAAGAATCAATTGGGACTAACAATTACCCTCAAATGAAATGCATTATCAACAATACAGAACCTTTTAGCACCATGGCTATAGTGCGACACAAAAACATCAGGAGTTGACTCAACTCATCAAGGAAACTCTTTCTGTTACATTGGTCGTTGTGGAACCCAAACTCATACTCTTTAACTCTCCATAAGCAAACCTCATTTTAGATTGTAGCACTCAGAACGAGGATTATGGAAAACACACTCATCTCTTTCAAAGGAAGGTCACAAGTCCGGCTCTAAGTACCATAAGCTTGCCCCTTGTGTGAGTCACCACTAATGTAAGCTCACCCAACTCAAGATCATATAGGGCTTTTGTGGTAATGTAATGAAGGCTTTTGGATCAGGGTAGGATATATTGGTCTAAGAAGGTTTCATCTTTCCTTAGCACTTCATTTGCTTCATTTTAGCACACATTTTCTTGACTCTTTGAGTCACTTACTTCTTCTTTAGGGGTTAGAGAGACACACTGTCACTCTTTCTTGTCCATTTCAATCCTTTTTCTCCTTTCCAATCTTTCCATGCCTTTCATCTTTTGCTTTTATTGAATCCCTTCATTTCTTCTACATTGTTCACTTTCTTTTTGAATTTTTGGCTTTTCTTTCTTTCTCTTTTTGCCTTTCCTTTTCTTCATTTTGTACCTTTTATCACTTTTGCATTCCTCGTCTCCCCCCCAAACTTATGTTTTTGCCTTGTGCTAAGGACGGATAGGGTGCCAAGAGAGGATCATTTTAGAACGGATAAAGGCTTGTATCATGGTTATTGAAAGAATAAGGGCCATGGCTCAACGAGTTTGACTAGGGATATCATCATTGGTAGGCTATGGATGCTCAAGTCTCAATCAGGATCAAGGAGAGCCTATAATCACTTCTCAAGTCGAGCTACACTTAGGATTTTGCCTCAACAAACATTCAGTGCAAGTTTTAGAGTCATTGGCACGGGACTTGGACTTGCAAATCAATACCTCACCACACAAGCTATAAGATTGCTAAAGAGACAGAGTCGGGGGCCCACAACAACCTTAGCTAAGATTTGAGCAACGCAAATGGTTTCGAAAAACTATTTGATGATTGTTTAGTCAACACAAGAGTCTCAAGGTCACAACTATCACCATCCTATACACACCCATTTATTTCTAACCATAAGGTCAAAGGCAAAGGTGTTAGGCCCAAGTGAAGCTTTGCCTGAGGCACTATTACTTACTAGCTACTATTTACACCAAAAATGAAAAGAAACAGACTCAAACCCTTAAGAAGGTTGTCATGCCATCCATCATCGGGAAGAGCCACCCGGTTCACACAAACTCCACCTTTGGAAAAAATCGTGATATTAAGAAAACCAAAGGCTTATTGATCATTGAAACTTGTAAAATAAGAAGCTATGAACCGAAATAGAAGCTATTAGATGAAATAAGAAGCTATACTATTAAGGTGTAATGACCCGACCGGTCGTTTTGAGATCTGGCACGTCGTTCAGCGGTTTGAGGCCTTGAGTAGCTTCACTTCAGGTATTATGACTTTTACGCATGGTCGGAATTGAATTCCGTGAAGTTCGGAGTTGATTTGGAAAGAGAATTCCCGTTTCGAAAGCTTTAAGTTAGAATAATTGACTAAGATTGGATTTTTTAGTAAACGACCTTAGAATCGGGGTTCGAAGGTTCCAACAGGTTCGTATAATGATTTCGGACTTGGACGTATGCCCGAATCGGATTTTAGAAAAACCAGGGAACGTTTCGGCATGTATTGTGGGAGTTGGCATTTTTTAAAGAATTTCATAAGTTTGGGTTGAAGTGCATTTCAGTGTTATCGATGTCCGTTTGGGATTCCGAGTCGGGAATAGCTTCGTATGGTGATTCTAGTATTGGGAGCACGATCGAAAGTGAATTCGGAAGTCCCTGGGCCGTTTTGGAGTCATTTGACTAAAGATGGAAGTTTGAAGGCTTTTGAGAAGTTTGACGGAAGTGGACTTTTTGATATCGGGGTCGGATTCCGATTCCGGAAGTTAGAGTATGTCCATAATGTCGAATATGACTTGTGTGCAAAATTTGAGGTCAATTGGACGTGATTTGATAGGTTTTGTCATCGAATGTAGAAGTTTGAAGTTCTAAAGTTTATAAAGTTCGAATTGGGGTGTGATTCGTGATTTCGGCGTTGTCTGATGTGATTTGAGGCCTCGAGCAGGTCCGCATTATGTTTCGGGACTGGTTGGTATGATTGGTTGGGGTCCCGGGGACCTCGGGTGGATTTCGGATGGTTAACGGATCAAATTTAGAATTTGAAGAAGGATTGAAGCAGCTGGTATCTGGTGTAACCGCACCTGCGAGGTTTTGGCCGCAGGTGTGGAGCCACAAGAGCGGCCTAGGTGCCGTAAAAGCGAAAGTGGCTGGGCTAGGCTGGGACCGCAAATGCAGTCATCTTGCCGCAGAAGCGGGACCGCACCTGCGGAAGAAAGGACACAGATGCGGAAGTTGAGGGCCTAGAGGAGGACCGCAGAAGCGGTTAGTTGGTCGCACCTGTGCTACCGCAGAAGCGGTCAAGTGACCGTAGGTGCGAAAATGCTGGAGGCAGTGAAGTTCTTTTAAATTGGGGGTTGGGTTCATTTCAACCCCATTTCTTCCATTGGAGCCGATTTTGGAGAAACTTTGAGGTGCCATTTTCACCACTAAGCATGAGGTAAGTGGTTTATGTTAGTTTTGAGTTAAATACATGATTGTATATGGATTCGAACATGAGAATTGGTGGAAAACTTGGGGTTTGAGGGAAAACCTAGAAAATTAGTATTCTTGGACTTTGACCACGATTTTGGACATGAAATTGAGAGTAAATTTTATATTTGAGTTCGTGAGGTTATGGGTAAACTTTATCTTTGAAAAATTTTGGAATCTGGGCATGTGGGCCCAAGGGCATTTTTTTTCAACTTTTCGATCGGGGTTAGGAATTGTTATAAATTGGATTATTATGAGTAATCGAACATATATTAATGGATTTACATAATTATTGGATAGTTTTGGAGCGTTGTGCATCAATTTGAGTCTTCAGAAGGGCGTGGAATGCCGGTTTTGGAACTTCGGAGAGAGGTGAGTCTCCTTTCTAACCTTGTAAGAGGGAATTGTCCCCATAGGTGAGTTAATCGGTTATGTGCTCCTATTTGTGGGGGCTACGTACGCACGAGGTGACGAGAGTCCGTGCGTAGCTACTATTATGCTTATGTCCGGGTAGTCTAGGACCCAAAAGCATGCTTTACTTGTAATATTTACAGCCTTGTTGTCAGCTTAAAAATGCTTAAAACATATCAAACGTATAAATAAATTTCTGAAAGGCTAGACATCATTTCTTGACTTTTAAAGGAGAAGCTTGCCTTTTCCTGAATAATTTCTACTTGATGAATTCTTTATTTGACTGTTTGAATGTGTTTATCTATTGTGGAACGGGCCGAACACCTCGGTAGATTAAATAGATGCATCTATGGTTCGCGCCATTTGACCCTCTGGCAGTGCACAGTTCAAATATTGTTGGATCGGGCCGTACGTCCTCGGCATGATTTGCGCATGCTTGTATTGCTTGCGTTGAAATTTATTAAAGTGATATTGTTTCTTCCCGGCTTGAGAATAAATGTATAAATGATGAAAAAGGAATTTGGGAATTTCCTATAAAAGAAAGAATTGCTTACTTGCTTCCTTCTATTGAATTACAATCATGTTTATAAAATCCTCGATTAATTATATTATTGTCGTATCATTATTGGACCACTAGTAAGTGTCGAAATCGACCTCTCGTCTCTACTTCTTCGAGATTAGGCGGGATACTTACTGAGTACACGTTGTTTTCGTACTCATGCTACACTTGCTGTGCATTTTTGTTGCACAGGCACCAGTATTTCTAGTGGCCTACTGGGCGTAGCAGTATGGATGATACGAGGACTAGGTGAGCTGCATTTCTCGAGGCGACCCGCAGCCAGTATAGTCTCTTTCAGCGTATTGTATTTACTTTCTGTCCAATTTGTATTCCGGACAGTTTTTGTACTTTATTTGATTCCTTAGTAATTGCTCATGCACTTGTGACACCGTGTTCTAGGATGATTACGCGGTATTCTGTAATAACTTCTAAACATTCTTTATTTATTTTGTAAAGATTATCTTTTACTAGTCAAAATGAAAGAAAATCATAGTTTTCACAATTATTTAAATGAGAATTTAATTAAGTATTTATGGTTGGCTTGCCTGACAGCGGTGTCTGGTGCCATCACGGCCCTTAGTGGATTTTGGGTCTTGACAACATCGTATCAGAGCACTAGGTTTGTACTAGTCAATTCACTCCTCGTGAATATTAACTAAATATGCGACAAAATCTTCCAATTCAAAGTTATGTCGTATCCTTCTTCATATCAAGCAGCTCCTTTCCATCATATCAAATCTTTCGCCGTTATTCCAGCCAATATTTCAAATTAAGCTCGTAGACCCAATAACCATCCACTAAAGAATTCCCAAATCACTCCAAACTGTAGGGTGTAGTTATCCTGCCACTGCATCCACGTGCTGCTCTGCCACTCTCCCACTTTGGCCAACCCTCTTCTTTAAGCAACTATTCGACTTCCGCTTCTTACACTTGGCCTTCTAGAAATTTAACCACCGCATGAATTTTCCACATGTCCTTCATCATCCTTCGCCGCTCAGCTGATGCCTTCGATCAAAAATCTAACTCAGTAGCTCTTGAACCAATAGACTGGTACTAACTTTAAACCTCTCCGGAGATCATCTCTTCTCGAGCCACCGACATCATAAACATCTATTCAGTCCCGAACCACCGCACCCCACGATCTCTGATAAGTGCTTCTCCATTGCTATCTTACAATATCCTGCCCCAAAGGCGAATTGTAGAAGGTCTTAACACCGGCGAACTTAGCACATTCAACAAGGACAACGACACCTCATCACAGATGAAAATTCCACCACGCTCGCGAATACCAAGCCTCGCTACTCCATCAACCCAAATCTGAACATTCTTAGCCCGATTGCCTTTCCCTTGCCGGGAATAAAATACCGAATCTCTAAATCATGCACTGAGTAAACCTCCCTTCGAGTCATTCACTACCCCGACATGTAGGCAAGCATCCTACCATCACACCAATACTGCGCGACAATCGTTCATAAGTACCATGGCAACTTGTGCCTAGCCTCAGAGCTCTCAAAACTACGACTACTGAGCTGAAACGACAGAATATCCTTCCACAAGCAACGACAATAGTCAAATCAACTATGCAAGGAGAAGCATCCCGCACCACCTCTGTAGTACCTTTAGAATTTCTCCATTCCTGATTTAAAATCCAAAGTCTTTTTCTCTTTTACAATTCCTCCCAATGCTACACTGCAAGTCAAAATGTCATAGAACATTCTGAGCCTCTTATCATAAGCTGCTACAAAAGCTTGATTCTTAACCATTTTGCGGGCTCGAACCCTTAGGCATCGCATTTTTGACCTTTGAATTCACTAGAACCATTACTGAGAGTCACCCACTCTGACATGGTCCCGAATATAATCAACTGCAAGGCTCCGTTAGGACATGACCACCTTCTCAAAGAAGCACCCGACTGAATCACCTCCCTTGCAACTCACTTCTATGCAAGCATAATTCCCGAGTCTTCCCAAAGCTCGAACATGAATCGATGATGCCAATTATAGAACACATTCTTCAATTACGCAACTCTGGAACCCAACAAGATTCTTTCTTCATTGTTGACATGATCTAGCGCAACCAACCCGCCAAGCTCCTCGAAACCTTTTTGTAACCCATTTATGAATACTCTGAATCATTAACCACATTCACATGTCCAACCTCCTTACCAGATAGCCAGTCAGATTCTTCACAGAAGCTTCGCCAACCACGCGATCGCTGATCTGCTCACAGGAGATAACCCACCTGTGGAGATTACATGCCGACATCTTTCAATGCCGCTGAACAAGGCACAATAGCTACGTCACGGAATTATCAGAACGGGTGTATCAGTTGAAGATGCGAATGTGCGTGCAAGGAGTGTATGGAAAGATTCATAGGTGTGGAGACAGGGTGTCTCGTGGAATGGGGTCACTCAAGGTGAGTGTGGATCCAGGTTGGTGATGTAAGGAATGGAGCTATTATTATCTCTAAGGCAAGTTAAGGATGAATTAGAAGAAGATAGATTGGTTAGCCATGGTTGAATTGGCATAGTGATGGCGGTGCGTGCGAGGCTCGGCGGCCGCCGTAATTGATATTGTTTGGAAGTATTCACGTATTATGGCCTGTTATGTGTAGGTGGATCCCGGAAGGGTTGTGGTTGTAGACATGTGATTTTTGACCCTCCCCAAGATTTTTCATATTTTAGCATGAAAATATTTAATTTAGGCCTAATATCGCTATTTCAACTAATTTTGACTCTTTTACTTTATTTTATTACAAGAAAATGAAAATTACAAAAAAAAATAGTTTCATTAATGTTTGGTAGTCATTTTTAATCTTGAAAAATACCAATAATGTTTGGTAGTCATTTTTAATCTTGAAAAATACCAAAAATAGTTTTGTTTTAACGGTCAGTCTTATTTTAACAGTTATTTTACTTAAGTAGGATTAATTAATAAATGAGATCGTATTTTTTAGTCTCGTTCGCGGGGGAAAGAATAAAATTTGGGTTCAAACAACCCATTGTTAAGCCTAAATTTAGGATCTAGCCCATAATTCCCAAGCCCATAATTCCTAGGCCCATACCCCTTAACCTAAAAAAAACCTATAAAAACCTAGACCTAGACTCTAAGGGACACAAAAAAATCCGCCATTTTCATCTAGGAGCTAACGCCATAGACCCAAAAAACCTATCTTCTCCAACCAAGACTTAAGACACAAAAACAAAACAACCACAGACCTTCCACGACTCCCTCCCCCACCGGATTTGGAGCTTCTGCTCCTTCACGTTCAAGACCCCTCAAGCTTTTTCTTCCAAAATGCAACAAACCTAGACTCCTAAAATCAAATCCCTACCTAGCCGATAACACCTTAGCCCCCTAACATAAGAATCCTCCGTTCTCTTCATCTTCTTGAAGCCACCGACCGGACCTCACCATACACACACACACGAACACATACCCCAGCAGCAAGAAAAGGCTTCAAATGATGGGTTTTGATTGAAATGGAGTTATGTCGAGTTTGATGCGAGTTCCCGTTAAAGTTGAGGTTGTCGTTTGTGGTTCCTGCCGGAGTTTCAGTTGCGATGTTGGTTTTCCGTTTGGTTTAGATGCCGGAGTTCGTCACATTTGTACATTTTAGCCAAAAAATCAATTTGGATAATATATCTTGTTGAGGTTGGCCTTGCAATAATATTTGTGGAAAATGAAGTGTGATCATCTCGTGGCTATTGAGAACGAATTAAATCAGATGGTTCTGTTTCTAAATCTTTCTGTTACTTCGAAAGTAGCTGCTTCAGCTTCAGCCACTCTTATTTTAGATATTCCTTTTTATTTCTCATCAAACGAATGAGATCGGACCCCAGCCCTTTTTTGCCTGGATGTCGCATTGCATTTGCTCGAACTCGGGAAAGACTTTCCTAATCTGGCTTCTAAAGCTATTTTTAGGTGCCCTCTCGACCTTTCAACCGCTTTAAAAAACCTTACCTTAAATGTGTCGAAATTGAAGTTATCTCATTAGCGGTAATGATACTGCGGTCCAGGGGGAGTTCCCTGCGGCCTCTATATAAAGCTATATAGTTCTAGTTTAAATGGCAGTTGCCTTCGGTACATTTTCAGTGAAAAAAGGAATCTCAAAATCCCTAGCCAGCTTATCTAATCTCCTAGACTTTATCGAGCGCCTTAGCTAGACTCCTGCTTCAAGTACTGATTTGAATTTCTTAGTTGAAGGAGTGAGAATAGTCCTAAGTTGTTGTTGATTCTGATACGCTTGGCATTAGGTTTATTGCTATTGTGCATCGCTGGCTGGAAATGTGCAGCAAGTCTTTATTGACCGTCGAAACTTCCTATGCTAAAGATCCTCTCGATGCTGATAGTTTGACGAGGTGGGGAGGTGCATTGTTGTAATTGTCACAGTTCCAGCCTATTGCAGAATCAAAAGAGATGATTTCTGATGCCATCTCAAAGTTGGAGGAGGCTTTGGAGGTTAATCCACAAAGCATGACGCCATTTGGTGTTGGGGAATGCACATACATCCCATGCATACTTGTAAGGAATAGGTTTAGATTGAACTTTAATTTAGATTAAAATCCGAACATCTTTAGATTGCTTTAGTTAAGTACAATCCTTTCAAAAAATAGAGTGAGGTGTGCCATCCGTAATTGAATCATCTATGGCCCTCACATTAATTTTATAACTTAGATACTAAAAATGAATGTTCGTAGTTTGCTCTAGGCCCGTGTAATATATCATTGTGATTGTGGACACATTCGCGTGACATGATCACAACAGCTTTTACCCGAATAGTGGTTCGGGATCGAATATCCACAGGGAGCTAGTAGTGGATTTGTAATGTCTGTTTAGTCTAGAATTGCGGTTGTGCTTCTAATGTCTCTTCAAACATATTTGGTTTTGATTTCTATATCTACCTTTATAAAGCTAATGATTGAAACTAAATTATGCTACGGGAATATTGCTAAGTTGTAATTAATATAGAGAAAGGCACTAGGGTCGTGGCATTACCTAGGTGGCTAACTAACGGGTAGATGCTACTAAGGATAGATTGACATATTTGGGGCTTATGCTATAACCGTTGTACAATTGTACCCACTCTCACACCTCTCGGTAGAGAGAGTGATTTTGCCCAATTGACTCTCTCGAGACCAATTGGGTAGGCCAATTAGACCAAGCAACTAGGGTTCAAGTAGGGTAATTACTCTCTCGAGATTTAACCCGTTAATTGGGACTACCATTTCTCATGGGTCCATCCCAATTCCTTGTTGGGTCAATTTTGGGGTCATAGACTCTCTTTCTCAAGAAGAGTTAGACCCACCAAGCTAGAATCAATGTTTGCAACCACCAATCTTTAATTAAAACCTAAAATTAACCCAAATAACAAACACCCAATATCAATCTAACCTTAGATGGCAACACCCATCAATTACCCACACTAGGGTTGAGCCACAACCCTAGCTAGTGAGTTTAGCTACTCATGCTAGATGCTAAAATTAAAGAAATAGATGAAGAAGTAAACATATTAATTAATTGCTAGGAAGAAAATACAATATTGAAGAGCAAAAGTGCCAAAAATGGCTAAACTATTCGTTCTCACAAGCTCAGCAGCTTTAGAAAAATAAAACTTGACCTAAAAATGGAAAAAGGTCCTATTTATACTGGGCTGGAAAAATCGGACAAAAATACCCATGCGGGGTCAGCGCGGACCACGCAAATTGGTTCTTGAACTCTTGGTTTCTGCTTCTCTGAAGTTGAGGACCGCGGACCGCATAAAAATGTAGCGCGGCCGCGGTGGAAGTTAGCGCGGCCGCACAGAAATGGACGCGGGCCGCTTTGCTTGAAAGGGGTCAAATTTTGGCTCTCTGAATATCTGCTCCGCGGACCGCGTAGAAGTGTAGCGCGGCCGCGGAGCCTGACCGGGCCGCGTAGCCTTCCCCTTGATATGCCATTCTCTGAACCTCCTAGTGCGGCCGCGTTCACAGTTGCGCGGTCCGCACTAGGGCCTCTTTTCCTCAACTTCCTTGGTCTTTGACACTTGAGCAGGTTTCACTCCTTTCTGAGCCGATATTTGACTTTCGTCGCTTTGTCGATCAAACCTGCAATGAAGTACAACTTGTGAGCATTTTGGGACTGTTTTGTAGCAATTTATAACCAAAGCGTAGGCAAGTAGGGGTATAAAACACATTAAAATCCTAACTTATTAACTCCCCCAAACTTAAGCCTTTGCTTGTCCTCAAGAAAACAAAATAAGACCCACCCCTTAAAGGAAAATCCAAGTAATTCCAGCTCCCCTAATGCAACCTCAACAAGCATCAATTGGGACTAACAATTGCCCTCAATACGAATGCATCATTAACACATTTAACTTTTGAAAAACCATGGATCAAATGTGACACAAGAGCATCAAGAATTGACACATTTCATCAAAGAGCTTATCTCAATTACTTTGGTCATTGTGGAATCCAAACTCACACGTCCTCAACTCTTCCTAAGCGAACCTCACCTTTTAGAGTATTAACACACAAATCGAGGTTGATGGAAGTTCACTCATCTCTCTCAAGAAGAAGGTCACAAGTCCGGCTTTAGGTACCATATGCTTGCCCCTTATGTAAGTATCCACTAATATAGGTTTCCTTCAACTCAAGATCCTATAGGGCTTTTGTGGAGTCATTATGAAGGCTTTTGGGTAAGGGTAGGACATGTTTTTATTCAAGTGGGTTCAATCTTCCCTTAGCACTTCTTTTGATTCATTATGGCACAATTCTCTTGACTCTTTTGAGTATTTCACTTCTTTACAAGGGGTTAGAGAGACACATTGTCACTCTTTCTTATGCAATTCAAAA
>NC_031991.1:58885060-58998863 GCF_001879085.1 Nicotiana attenuata
GCTAGGTGGAGGGGGTCAGTTATATGTGTTGGGACTGAATCGGAGGAGATATCTTTGGAGGGCACATACTCAATCCCCGACGAATGCGAAGCAGCCCTATCAGCAGCTTTTATCAATTTGCGGGTCTTTTTAATGTTCTCCCGAGCCTGGGGAGTGAGTTTTGCAATTCGCTTTCCTTTGCCCCCTCGGGAGGAACCACCTCTCCCGGGTTGTTGTGACTGTTTGGCTCCCCTTTGTTTAACCATTGTCTGCAAAGATAAGCATCTAACATTGTTAGTTTAAGCACATGCAGTGAAACAAGTGAATCAAAATAGATTGCAGAGACAATATCAGTACACAGCAGCAGAACAGATTGCAGAACCTAGCAATGCGGACTGCACAAACATGGGGTGCAGCCGCATTAGCGGCACCGCGGACCGCACAAACTTGACCGCGGTCCGCGCTGGGCAAAGGCCCAAAATTCACCCTCTCTGAATCTCCCACCGCGGTCCGCACAAAAATGCAACGCAGCCGCGGTGGGCCAGCGTGGACGGCACAAACATGAATGCGGCCGCGCTGGAGACTATTACCTTTTAATCACAAAAGCACCGCGGTCCGCACAAAATTGTAACACGGACCGCATCAGGGCAGCGCGGTCGCGCAATAATGACCGTGGACCGCGCTGAGCTAGGGTTTCCGGGTACTAAGTTAGGGGTGCATATTTTTCCATTCTTGTTCAAGTTATTACACCTACTTTGTCTCTACTCGGTTCACCCATTAATCAAGCATATTTGGTGCATTACCCTAGTTTTAAACTAACCTAAACTAACCGTTAAATAAAAAGAAGAAGCTAAACTACTGAACAAGCTATATAAAAAATGAAAATAAGAAATTTAATTAATCACAAGTGCATGAAATGTTACCGAGTTTATGAGGATTGAGTGCAAATAGTCCAAGAAGTCAGAAAAGTAGTCTTAGAAGGGGATGAACAGTGTCCTATAGCTCTGAGTGTTCAAAGTACGAAAAGGGTAAAATGAAGCCCTAGGGCCCTATTTATAGAAAAACTGGGGGCCCCGCAATCACCTACCAGCGCGGCCGCACGAAAGTGACCGCGGACCGCGCTGGGTTTCAAAATCCGAAGTTTCAGATGGCAACCTTGCGCGGCCGCGTTGGAGTGCACCGCGGACGCGAAGGTCTACCGCGGACCGCACAAATTTGACCGCGGCCGCAGTGGAAAACTTCAGAGAGCATGCATTTTTAATCATGCCAGCGCGGACCGCACAAAAGTGCACCGCGGTCCGCACTGGCAAATTCAGAGACTACCAGTGTTTTTCCTTTGTTTTGCACTGCTTCAACACAATCCCTGCAACATCTCACAAACAATTAGCTCAAAAATCCTAAGCTACAAAAAAAATCAAAGATAAAGAAAAAGACATGGGTTGCCTCCCAAGAAGCACCTGATTTAACGTCGCGGCACGACACATGTTACCATCACATCACTTCAAATGAACGAGTGCCACCACGTGGCTGTCATCAAATTTCCCCAAATAATGCTTGACACGATGCCCATTGACCCGGAAAACTTCACCATTCTTGTTCTTTAGATCAAGAGCACCAAACGGAGTCACACATACAACTTCATCAAAAACGAACTTGGCATATTTCTCTAGTAGCTTGCACAGTGGATTCACAACCTTCGAGAAGTCTTTGATAAACCGCCGGTAGAACCCGGCATGCCCAAGAAAACTCCTCACCCCTTTGACAGAAGTGGGGGAGGGAGCCTTGAAATCACCTCAATTTTCGCCTTATCTAACTCAATCCCATGTTTTGAAATCTTGTGGCCCAACACTATACCTTCTTCAACCATAAAATGGAATTTTTCCCAATTGAGAACGAGGTTAGTTTCTTCACAACGAGCCAAGACTGTATCCAAATTCACCAAGCATTCATCAAAAGAGTCACCAACCACACTAAAGTCGTCCATAAAGACCTCCACTATGTCCTCCACCATATCGGTGAAAATAGCCATCATGCAATGTTGGAAGGTCGCCGGAGCATTGCACAATCCGAATGGCATCCGGGAGAAAGCAAAGGTACCATAGGGGCATGTAAAAGTAGTCTTCTCTTGGTCCTCTGGGGCAACTAAAATTTGATTGTAGCCCGAGTACCCATCCAAGAAACAATAGAATGCTCTCCCCGCAAGACGATCAAGCATTTGGTCGAGGAATGGCAAGGGAAAATGATCCTTGCGGGTCACCTTATTGAGTTTCCGGTAGTCCATGCAAACTCTCCACCCGGTAATGGTTCGAGTGGGAATAAGCTCATTGTTGTCATTCGGCACCACCGTCATCCCTCCTTTCTTTGGCACACATTGGACCGGAGAAGTCCACAAACTGTCAGAGATTGGATAAACCACACCGGCGTCAAGCCACTTGATAACTTCTTTCTTTACCACTTCTTACATCGCCTCATTGAGTCTTCTTTGATGTTCAAGGGACGGCCTTGCATCCTCCTCCAAAATGATCTTATGCATGCAAAATGCGGGGCTTATTCCCCTAATATCTGCCAGAGTCCATCCTATTGCCCTTTTTCGCCTTTGAAGCACCTCCAAAGTGGCCTCCACCTGCAAGTTAGTAAGGCAAGAAGAAAGAATAGCTGGAAGAGTTGAATTAGAGCCCAAAAATTCATACCTGAGGTGTGGAGGAAGTGGCTTCAACTACAACACCGGTGGCTCCTCAATGGATGGCTTAGTTGGTGGAGTTTTGCGGTTTTCAAGATCCAAAGATAACTTCCTAGGCTCATATGAATATGAACCCATACCATGCAATGCATTCACGCACTCCACTCTGCTAGCATCACCATCGACATCCATGCCAAGAAGTACGGCCTCAAGAGGATCTTCAACATTTATCATGGAACTTGTGTCATCCACTATCACAGATGTGACAATGTCCACAAGTGAACACACTTCCGTGCTATTGGGTTGTCTCATTGATTTGCAAACATGGAATACCACCTTCTCATCTCCCACTCGGAATGTCAACTCACCTGCCTCAACATCAACCAAAGCCTTCCCCGTAGCTAGGAAAGGTCTCCCAAGAATAATCGGCACTTCAAAATCCACTTCACAATCCAATATGACAAAGTCGGCCGGCAATATGAATTTGTCCACCCGAACAAGAACGTCGTCAATTATACCCAAAGGCCGCTTCATCGACCTGTCCGCCATTTGAAGTCTCATCGAGGTTGGCCTAGGTTGCCCAATTCCCAAAGTCTTGAAGACTGAATACGGCATCAAATTAATGCTAGCCCCCATGTCACAAAGGGCCTTAGCAAACTCCACACTCCCGATAATGCAAGGAATAGTAACAGCTCCAGGGTCTTCAAGTTTCGGGGCCATAGAATGCACTATCGTACTAACTTGGTGCGTCATCTTTATTGTTTCACAATCCATGGAACGCTTCTTTGTGACTAAATCCTTCATGAACTTTGCATAGCCCGGCATTTATTCAAGTGCTCCACCAAAGGCACATTGATTGTAAGGCTTTTCATCATATCTATGAACTTCTTGAACTGATTGTCACTCTTTTGCTTTGCTAACCGCTGAGGATAAGGTGGAGGTGGTCTAGGCAAAGGTGCCTTGGATTTTGGCACCACCAGCTCCGACATATCAATCATGTGCTCCCTAGACGGGTTCACGGCCTCTTGAGTTTCCACCTCGGCCTCATCAATATCTATTCTCACTTCCTTGTTCACATTTGTCTCAACCACATCTTCAACAATCAAAGGACTCATATCTTCTTGGAACCCAACATCATCATTCACAAACCGATTTTCATTTGAGGCCTGCATATCACCACCTCTTCCGCTTCTCGCTGTGACTTCCATTACATGATTATTACCTCCCTTTGGGTTCACTACCGTATCACTTGGTAGTGCTCCCTTAGGTCGGGTATTCAAAGCTTGAGAAATTTGTCCTATTTGCACTTCTAGGTTCCGGATAGATGTGTTATGCGAAGCCAATTGTGCATCAGAGTCTTGTTTCTTTTTCATCATCTGCTCGAACATCATCTCTATCCGCCCCATATCACTTCCGGAAGAACTAGACCCTTGCGACCGAAAGGGGGGTGGATTGTTTGGTTGTTGGAACATGGGGGGCCTTTGAAAGCCTTGCCCCCTACCACCATTATTCCACCCTCCTTGATTGTTATTGTTGTTGCTCCAATTATGGTTGTTCCCGTTCCAATTGCCTTGATTGTTACCTTGGTTACCCCAATTGTTGTTCTGATTGTTGTTGTTCCAATTGTTACCGCCTTGTTGTTGGTTATTGTTATTCCAATTACCGCCGCCTTGTTGATTGCCCAATTTCTTTGGGGACGCCATTGTTGATTCCCTTGATTTCCTCTATTTCCTTGGTAGTTATTGACATATTGACATTCCTCACTTTGATCATCATAGCACTCATTCGAATAACCACCACCATCATTGTTGTTGTCAAATTGCTCACCATTACCTTGAGGTTGTTGCTGCCCTCTTTGCCTCCTTTTTAGCATAGAAACACTTTCCATTGCATTGACTTGGAGCGGGTTTTGAACTAGTTTCAATTGCGCCTTCGCCAACTGATTCATTGTTGTTGTAAGCTCGGCAATAGCTTGGCCATGATCATTCAATTCCATGTGCAAATGGATGACCGTGGGTCACCTTGGGGTACATTTGCTCGACTTTGCCATGCCGAAGAAGTGTCGGCCATTTCATCAAGTACATCACAAGCTTCTTGGTAAGAGAGTTTCATGAAGTTCCCACCGGCTAATTGGTTCACAATGCACTGATTCATGGTGTTGATGCCCCTATAAAAAGTTTGCTGGATCATTGCCTCGGTCATGTCGTTATTAGGGCACTCCTTCACCATTGTTCTATATCATTCCCATATCTCGTGCAAAGGTTCCGTTGGCATTTGCTTGAAAGCTAGAATTTCATCCCGAAGAGCTGTCATATGACTTGGAGAAAAGAACTTGGCAATAAATTTGTCCGCCAATTCATCCCATGTGGTGAAAGAGTGATTGGGGAGCCTTTCTAACCAATCCAACGCTTTACCCCGAAGAGAGAACGGGAAAAGCCTCAATCTCAACGCATCCTCGGACACGTTTGTTTGCTTGCTCCCCCAGCAAGTATCTACGAACCCCTTCAAGTGCTTGTAGGCATTTTGGTCGGAGGCGCCCGTAAAATACCCTCTTTGCTCGAGCAAGGTCAACATAACATTTGTGATTTGAAAGTTCCCCGCCCGGATTCGGGGAGGAACAATGGCACTTTCATATCCTTGATTTGGCAGCACCCGAGGGACCGCTCTTGGAGGTGGCGGAGGAGGGTCTGGAACGTTGTCATTTATATTGGCCTGGCGGCCTCTTCCTGGTCCGGGAGGCACAAGAGGCACCTCCTCATCTCCAATATCCTCTACCTCCTCCCCCGCGATCACATTTCCAAGAGGGTCGTTCCCATTTAAAGCCATAGTACCTGAGTAATCGACACAAACAAAATTAGTAAACAAGAAGGAAAGAGAAGCAAAACACAAAACTAACCAAACAGATAGTCAACACCGTAAGCTCCCCGGCAACGGCGCCAAAAAGTGATCGCTGCCGACTCAACACTACACTAAGGTAGGAAGAGCGGGTCGCAATAGCTTTTACCCGAATAGTGGTTCGGGGTCGAATTTTCACAGGGAGCTAGTAGTGGATTTGTAATGTCTGTTTAGTCTAGAATTGCGGTTGTGCTTCTAATGTCTCTTCAAACATATTTGGTTTTGATTTCTATATCTACCTTTATAAAGCTAATGATTGAAACTAAATTATGCTACGGGAATATTGCTAAGTTGTAATTAATATAGAGAAAGGCACTAGGGTCGTGGCATCACCTAGGTGGTTAACTAACGGATAGATGCTACTAAGGATAGATTGACATATTTGGGGCTTATGCTATAACCGTTGCACAATTGTACCCACTCTCACACCTCTCGGTAGAGAGAGTGATTTTGCCCAATTGACTCTCTCGAGACCAATTGGGTAGGCCAATTAGACCAAGCAACTAGGGTTCAAGTAGGGTAATTACTCTCTCGAGATTTAACCCGTTAATTGGGACTACCATTTCTCATGGGTCCATCCCAATTCCTTGTTGGGTCAATTTTGGGGTCATAGACTCTCTTTCTCAAGAAGAGTTAGACCCACCAAGCTAGAATCAGTGTTTGCAACCACCAATCTTTAATTAAAATCTAAAATTAACCCAAATAACAAACACCCAATATTAATCTAACCTTAGATGGCAACACCCATCAATTACCCACACTAGGGTTGAGCCACAACCCTAGCTAGTGAGTTTAGCTACTCATGCTAGATGCAAATTAAAGAAATAGATGAAGAAGTAAACATATTAATTAATTTCTAGGAAGAAAATACAGTATTGAAGAGCAAAAGTGCCAAAAATGGCTAAACTATTCGTTCTCACGAGCTCAGCAGCTTCAGAAAAATAAAACTTGACATAAAAATGGAAAAAGGTCCTATTTATACTGGGCTGGAAAAACTGGACAAAAATACCCCTACGGGGTCAGCGCGGACCACGCAAATTGGTTCTTGAACTCTTGGTTTCTGCTTCTCTGAAGTTGAGGATCGCGGACCGCATAAAAATGTAGCGCGGCCGCGGAGGAAGTTAGCGCGGCCGCACAGAAATGGACGCGGGCCGCTTTGCTTGAAAGGGGTCAAATTTTGGCTCTCTGAATCTCTGCTCCGCGGACCGCGTAGAAGTGTAGCGCGGCCGCGGAGCCTGACCGCGGCCGCGTTCACAGTTGCGCGGTCCGCACTAGGGCCTCTTTTCCTCAACTTCCTTGATCTTTGACACTTGAGCAGGTTTCACTCCTTTATGAGCCGATATTTGACTTTCGTCGCTTTGTCGATCAAACCTGCAATCAAGTACAACTTGTGAGCATTTTGGGACTATTTTGTAGCAATTTATAACCAAAGCGTAGGCAAGTAGGGGTATAAAACACATTAAAATCCTAACTTATCACTAGACCCACGGAACTCGGGAGTGCCTAACACCTTCTCCCGGGTTAACAAAATTCCTTACCCGGATTTTTGTGTTCGCAGACCGTAAATAGAGACAAACTTTCCTCGATTAGGGATTTTAAACCGGTGACTTGGGACACCATAAATTATCCCAAGTGGTAACTCTGAATCTTATATAATAATCCCGTTTCGATTGTCACTTAAATTGGAAAAACTCCCTTATACCTTTCCGGGGTGGTAAAAAGGAGGTGTGACAGTGGTGGGTTAGGCCACTACTTGAGGATTTGAATGTTCTACGGTTATGAGAATTCACTCGTGTGTTACTATGGTTCTCTTGGAATGAGTTAAGTAAGAAGTTTCCATGTGAGGAAGTGTTTACAATGTTGGTGGTTCAGGAGTTGTAATGAAATTCTTTTACTATTGCATGCTGGCTTGTTAGGTGCAGTGAGCGGTATGAAATTTAAAAGTGAGGATCAGGTTGCAGTTTGGTGTTGACAAGGATTTCACGAGCCCGGATGAGCATGAAAGGGGATTTGAATGATTAGATAAGTTGGCATTGTCTTCAGCGTCACCTGAGATCGGTGTTTTGTGAAAGAGGCCTTGCATCCTGGCTATGGATTTTGATCACTTTTCAGCGTTAGTGCAGCCGGTGGTATGGATGTGCAGACTTGTTATCTGTTACGGAAGGTCGTGGGAGCGTGTCCCACGGGAAGATTGTATAAGTGTGGCATGTGGTCACTTGATTGATTGAAGAATGAAACCAAGTATGAAGATTGTGGTAATATCGTTAATTTGAGAATTTATGCCTAGAGGGCACTCGGTTTATTGGGTTGTGGACTGTGGAGGATTACTTCGGTTATGATGGTTGTTCTTGTTTGTTATGGGAAAAAGGGGTTATTATGGACCCAGAAAAGATTATTGGCCTAGTTCGGTACGATCAGAATCAGCTTAAGGTCTGTGTATATATTTAAATATGAATATGGGCTCTATATCAGGCGGAATGTGTTCATTTTAGCATAGCGCTCCTTATGGAGGAGTATTCAGACGTAGGGTGTCATTTCGTCGTCGTCTATTTCATGTAATGCTATATTGTGCGGTGTGAGTTGTGAGCGGCTCGATAATTTTCTTATGTGTTGAGGTTCCGCGTAGCGATGGTGTTATGTGAGCAGGATGGCTCTTTAGTTTCAGAACATATATCGCACCTCAGTTGTGCTTGATTTTGTTAGTTTATGGCGCTATATGTCCCCTCAGGGATGGTATTATGCACTTAGCGTGCTTGTGACCGATATTCGGTATTTTGTTGTAATGAGCAATTTAGCTCGATGTGTATCTCCTTATGTGAATTTTATGTGCGGATCGGGTTGCACGCCGCAACAGTGTGGTGATAATTACAGACCCTTATATTCTATTCGGCGTGTTTTGTTTCCTTTTTTGGAGGAGGGTTCATATTAGCTGCGTGAGTGGAGTAGTCCTTTCCAGAGCTCGTCTTTCTTATGTATCACGTTCGAGTTGGTAGCCTATTGGCACATTGTAGCATCATATGAGACTTTTGGTCATGTCTGGGGTGGTTTGTTGCCTGAGCAGTTCGTACGGGGTGAGACAGGGTTATAGGATCTAGGATCAGTGCAATCGGAATGTATGAAGTATATTAAAGAGCAAGGATCATTATTCGGTTCAGAATGAGGTAATGTTCTTGTCAGGAGTGTAGCCTTAATGATTTGTTGACTTGGCAGTTGGTTATGAATTTCTACGTGCCTCCTTCGTCGTGGCAATATTGTAAGAATTGGAATAAGACTTATACATGTCATGAGGTGGATTGTGAGCATCAGATTCGGGAAATGTCGGTTATTAAGATCAGAGAATGTTATTATGGTCCTGCAGATGATGTGGTGCATGGTGAGAATTCGGCAAAGGTATGCAGTCATGTTCTGGTACATTGCGTAGTGACTGATATGGCGTTCATATGTTGAAAGCAGGCCTGGCAGAGAATTTCGGATGTGGTAGCACAGGTAGGTACACGAGGTATTAAGCAGCGATTTCAGACTACTTCAGTGCAATTCTCAGCACGTTCGAGGACGAATGTATGTTTAAGTGGGAGAGAGTGTAACGACCTGACCAGTCGTTTTGAAATCTGGCACGTCATTCGGCGATTTGAGGCCTTGAGTAGCTTCACTTCAGGTATTATGACTTGTAAGCATGGTCAGAATTGAATTCCAGGAAGTTCGGAGTTTTGGAAAGAGAATTCCCGTTTCGAAAGCTTTAAGTTGGAAGAATTTACTAAGATTGGATTTTTGAGTAAACGACCTCAGAATTGGGATTCGAAGATTCCAACAGGTTCGTATGATGATTTCAGACTTGGGCGTATGCCCGAATCGGGTTTTGGAAGACCCGGGAACGTTTTGGCACCTATTGTGGGAGTTGGCATTTTTGAAAGAATTTCATAAGTTTGGGTTGAAGTGCATTTCAGTGTTATCGATGTCCATTTGGGATTCCGAGTCTGGGAATAGCTTCGTATGGTGATTCTGGTGTTGGGAGCGCGATCAAAAGTGAATTCGGAGGTCCGTGGGTCGTTTTGGAGTCATTTGACTAAAGATGGAAATTTAAAGGCTTTTGAGAAGTTTGACTGGAAGTGGACTTCTTGATATCGAGGTTAGATTCCGATTCCGAAAGTTGGAGTAGGTCCGTAATGTCGAATATGACTTGTGTGCAAAATTTGAGGTCAATTGGACGTGATTTGATAGGTTTCGGCATCGAATGTAGAAGTTTGAAGTTCTAAAGTTTATAAAGTTCGAATTGGGGTGTGATTCGTGATTTTGGCGCTTTTTTTATGTGATTTGAGGCCTCGATCAGGTTCGCATTATGTTTCGGGACTGGTTGGTATTACGGTTGGGGTCCCGGGGGCCTCGGGTGGATTTCAGATTGTTAACGGATCAAATTTGGAATTTGAAGAAGGATTGAAGCAGCTGGTATCTGGTGTAACCGCACCTGCGAGGTTTTGGCCGCAGGTGCGGAGCCGTAGGAGCGGCCTAGGCGCCACAGAAGCGAAAGTGGCTGGGCTAGGCTGGGACCGCAGATGCGGTCATCTTACCGCAGAAGCGAGACCGCACCTGCGGAAGGAAGGACGCAGATACGGAAGTTAAGGGCCTAGAGGAGGACCGCAGAAGCGGTTAGTTGGTCGCACCTGCGCTACCGCAGAAGCTGTCAAGTGACCGCAGGTGCGAAAATGCTGGAGGCAGTGAGGTTCTTTTAAATCGGGGGTTGGGTTCATTTCAACCCTATTTCTTCCATTGGAGCCAATTTAGGAGCAACTTTGAGGTGCCATTTTCACCACTAAGCATGAGGTAAGTGGTTTGTGTTAGTTTTGAGTTAAATACATGATTGTATATGGATTCGAACATGAGAATTGGTGGAAAACTTGGGGTTTGAGGGAAAACCTAGAGAATTAGTATTCTTGGATTTTGACCATGATTTTGGACATGAAATTGAGAGTAAATTTTATATTTGAGTTCGCGAGGTTATGGGTAAACTTTATCTTTGAAAAATTTCGGAATCCGGGCATGTGGGCCCAAGGGCGTTTTTGTCAACTTTTTGATCGGGGTTAGGAATTATTATAAATTGGATTATTATGAGTAATCGAACATATATTAATGGATTTGCATAATTATTGGCTAGTTTTGGAGCGTTGTGCATCAATTTAAGTCTTCGGAAGGTCGTGGAATGCCGGTTTTGGAACTTCGGAGCGAGGTGAGTCTCCTTTCTAACATTGTAAGAGGGAAGTGTCCCCATAGGTGAGCTAATCGGTTATGTGCTACGTACGCACGAGGTGACGAGAGTCCGCGCGTAGCTACTATTATGTTTATGTCTGGGTAGTCTAGTGTCACGACCCAAACCGAAGGGCCGCGACGGGCACCCGGTGCCTTACTCAACCGAGTACCAACATAACATATCTTTCTTATCATATTATCATGAGTAAATGAGCCAGGAAACCCGTCATGAGATAACAAGAATAAACATAAGGGAATACTCAACATACGATGACCCAACATGATGTACAAACTTATACATATGACATATGGGCCTATAAGGCCGACATGACCATTTGTAAACTCAAAGCATAGGCCGACAAGGCCATACAAGTATCCATACACCTGACATCTGTCTACAAGCCTCTAAGAGTACATAAAATCATAAAGGTCGGGACAGGGCCCCGCTATACCAATCAATACATATCCAAAGCATACTGACCAAATAGGCAACTCCGGAGCAAGTGGAGTGCTCCAACACCTTCGCTGAGCTGATAGCCTAATAAGAGGACTGTGAACCTATCAATCGGGACCTGCGGGCATGAAACGCAGCGTCCCCAGGCAAAAGGGACGTCAGTACGAATAAAGTACCGGTATGTAAGGCAGGAAAGCATAAACAAGAACAGTAATGTAAAGAGTGATAGAGAAGATACAACCTGTAACATCCGACTGCCTCTGGGGGCTACTGACATGAAATGCATAATACATATATATACATAAACTTTTGAAAACATACGCCTCTGTGGGCATCATCATCATCATATCGTACCCGGCCTCAAAGAGGACTCAGTAAAAACGTACCCGGCCATCATAAGGCTCGGTAGAATCATACCCGGCCACGTGGAGCTCGGTAAACCCAACTGATCAGTGGTTGCACAATAGGTGCCATACCCGGCCGACTATAGCGCGGCTCGGTAGAGTAAAATAGATACATATATATAATGCATGCTCGACTCATGGAATCAAGTTCTAAAGCTTTTGGAGTGACTTAAGAACATTATGGACATCCCTACCATCAATATGAACCTTAGTAGGATTTAAGGATCATACCACTTGTTTAGAATAACTTTATAAGGAAAGAACAACATGGACAACCTTAGTTTCTAGGAGTAGATCCGTTATGAATTAGCGTACCGTTTATGTTCATGTCACTTTAGATCATGACAAAAGAAAGAAGTAAGAGACTTAACATACCTTGTATATACTGCCCCAATCTCAAGCTATGAGATTTTCATGAATCCTTAGTCTACAATAAGAGAAAGGATACTGTAGTTATCATTCAAGCGTCATAACTATTATGTATCGACCACAACCTATTTTACGATGAAACGGACAGCACCTCCCCTATATATATGACTTCACACAATTCCAAACAATCACCAAACAGCCCAAACAACATCAATAATAATCATATTGAGCCTCTCAAAACAGTCCACGCACAATCTAATCACTTCATACATACGACGGCCACCGTAGTCGTGTCAAACGACCCGGAAATGTTACGAAGAACTACCAGCCCACAACCCTACATCTATATGGTGTTTTTCCACATCCTTCCTCCTCCAAAACTCCACAAAACAGTAGTAAAACACGCAGCCCAGCAGCAACACAAAACAGTCCACAAAACAGTCCGCTACAAGTGAATAACTCGAACTCACGGCTTCCGATCACCGTCCCGTGAGTTCTTACATGTATAGAACGAATTACCATGAATTCACAGCAGAATAAATATATGAAACAGAGCAGTAAACTCACCTTACTTGTTGGATAACTCAGCCCTTCCCTTGGTTCTTCAAACTCTAGGTTTTACCCCCAATTAGAACTTGAAAGAGAGGGAAAATCGATTAGGGTTTGTGGATAATTTTTGGGAGGATGTTTGCAGGGGTTTAGGTCTGGTTATTTGTGATATATAATGAGGGTTATATTGCAGGATATAACCCTTTAAATGGTCTCTTTGGCCGACCCGAAATTTCCTATTTTTGGGCTATCATTTAACCAAGTAGGTGACACACCTACTTGACACCTAGCAGCTTGTGCAGTCTCGCAAAAATGCCTATATCTCTCTACTCCGATGTGGTATTGATGAACGGTTTAATGAGTTGGAAACTAGACTCATAGATTTTTAATTTGATAGGTAGATCATCCCCTAATTCCATGTATATTGGGAGAAAACTCAGTTACATTTGACCTAATTTTCAGCACATTTATGAATGGAACTTGTGATGACCTTTTTCCAACTTTTGTTCCACAACTCGCTTGACTTCAAAACATAACACCAACTATCGTACGACTAAAATAACTCATAATATAATCTCCTTATAATGTTAATAACCCTAGTATCACCCCAAAAGTACATGGTAAAATATTCCAACTTGTCGACTTTCGACGAAACTTATTTTTTTCAATTCGTTTAGCTTCTAAGCCTTCAAACCCTCTTGCTACTTGGTACTAATGATCTTAAATATTTATAACCTCCACATTAACATGATAAACTAACTTTGTAAACTTTTAAAAGATGATTCCCTTTCTGAGCTCACATTAATTGACTTATGAAGTACTCTTACATACGAAAACACGGGGTGTAACATCTAGGACCCAAAAACATGCTTTACTTGTAATATTTACAGCCTTGTTGTCAGCTTAAAAATGCTTAAAACATATCGAACGTATAAATAAATTTCTAAAAGGCTAGACATCATTTCTTGACTTTTAAAGGAGAAGCTTGCCTTTTCCTGAATAATTTCTACTTGATGAATTCTTGATTTGACTGTTTGAATGTGTTTATCTATTGTGGAACGGGCCGAACGCCTCGGTAGATTAAATAGATGCATCTATGGTTCGCGCCATTCGACCCTCTGGCAGTGCACAGTTTAAATATTGTTGGATCGGGCCGTACGTCCTCGGCATGATTTGCGCATGCTTGTATTGCTTGCCTTGAAATTTATTAAAGTGATATTGTTTCTTCCCGGCTTGAGAATAAATGTATAAATGACGAAACAGGAATTTGGGAATTTCCTAAAAGAAAGAATTGCTTACTTGCTTCCTTCTATTGAATTACAATCATGTTTATAAAAATCCTCGATTAATTATATTATTGTCGTATCATTATTGGACCACTAGTAAGTGTCGAAGTCGACCTCTCGTCTCTACTTCTTCGAGATTAGGCGGGATACTTACTGAGTACACGTTATTTTCGTACTCATGCTACACTCGCTATGCATTTTTGTTGCACATGCACCTGTATTTCTAGTGGCCTACTGGGCGTAGCAACGTGGATGATACGGGGACTAGGTGAACTTCATTTCTCGAGGCGACCGGCAGCCAGTATAGTCTCTTTCAGCGTATTGTATTTACTTTATGTCCAATTTGTATTCCGGATAGGTTTTTTACTTTATTTGATTCCTTAGTAATTGCTCATGCACTTGTGACACCGGGTTCTGGGATGATTACGGGGTATTCTGTAATAACTTCTAAACATTATTTATTTATTTTGTAAAGATTATCTTTTACTAGTCAAAATGAAAGAAAATCATAGTTTTCACAATTATTTAAATGAGAATTTAATTAAGTATTTATGGTTGGCTTGCCTGACGGTGGTGTCCGACGCCATCACGACCCTGAATGGATTTTGGGCTGTGACATAAGGGAAATTGCAAAAGAAGCTATGAAGTAAAATGCGGAAAGTAAACTGAATATGTACAATAGGGGATTTAGCCAAATATACATAAGAGAGATGAATATATACATGAAAAAGTAACTTTATATAGATACCGAAATTGGAAAATAGCGAAAAGTGAAACAAAGTTATGTACATACCAAAAGTGCAAAATAAGCATAAAGAAAGAAAATAGTATCATCATTACAAACCAACTACCAAATCATCAAAAAGTAGGACCACCCCCTCAAATGAAAGCTAGCATTGTCCTAAATAATAACTAACCAAAAATAAGCTCAAAAAGAAAGGTAGAGAGTAAAGAAAACTCCAGTCCTCCGTCTGCATGGGCTCCTGTGGCTGGGTGCCTGGATCATCTGGCAAGGGTCCTGTGGCTAGCTAGAGGCACCTCCCCTTCGGCTCCTCCAGCTGAATCTCTGCATCGTCTACCCGGGGCATCACTCTCCTCCTCTTGGGCTCTCTCTGAGTCTCCTACTCCTGAACCTGCTCAATATGAACTGCTAGGGGCTAGTCCTGTAATAGTAACTCCAATGGTAGGTCTCCAGCTGATTTAATCTTCTCTACCTCTCCCCTCAACTGCTTTACCGACTCCTTCGAGGCCCGAGTCTTTCTCAGCTTCTTTGTCTATTCACCCAGCTTCTGAAGTGACTTTCCTTGAACTGCTAGAGCCTCTATTATAATCTTTTGGTTCTCCAGGAGCTTTTTCTGGTTGTCCAGAATCTCCTTGAGAGACTCCTCTACCGAAGCTGGCACCTGTGGCTTTAGGGGAGCTGATTGGGCTGCCACCGAGCTGGATAGCACAGACATCTTAGAAGTTGTTGCCTGCATCCAGTTGTTGATACTGGAGAGTGTTTGGCTCAACCTGTGAGCTGTCAATGGGTATGTTGAGGAGAATGGAATTTCTGAAGGCATGGAAGTAGATGGTCCGGAGGCAGGAGCTGGTATGGAAGTCGGAGGCTATGAAGTGGTGACTACCACTACTGTCTCTTCAGACTGGTCAGTAGAAGTAGTAGCTTTTCCCTTGAATTCCTTGGATTTGGGGTTGTCTGGACTCTTCATGCTGTACCATGAAAAGGGCAACTTGGGTTTTACCTTGACATCAAAGTTTCTCTTCTCCACCTCCTGATCTTCCAAGTACATGGTAAGGAAGTCCAAGAATGGGTATGATTATCACCCTCATTGACCACTCTGGTGATCACCCTAGACATGACAGTCCCGACATTGATCGGGAACCCCGCCGTAATAGCCGCCACTAATATCGCCCGGGAGACCTGCAAGGTGTTTTCATGGGTAGTGGGGTCTAGCCTACTGCATACAAAAGTCTCCCAACCCTTCGCATCAAAGTTTAGGGTATTCCTCAAGATAGGAACCCCTGCTGTCAACCACGCTGGGGTGGTATCCGGGAGAGCCGGGTATTCTGCCAACCACGGGCGGGATACCTCATCCAACGCCACCTTTTCCAAGTATAATGTTTCATCTTCATCATTGAAGCCCAGGTATTCATTGATTGTTTTTCTATCAAACTTCACTTTCAAGTTCCGCACCTTAGTCACTTTTGTATCCTTCTTGATGTGGGAGGCATTGGCGTAGAATTCCTTGACTAAGTGCTCATTGGCATCTCACACCTTACTAGTGAAGTAATCCCATCCCATTCGCTCATTGAAATGCTGATTCACGTTAGGGTTGTGAGGCAGGAAATCCCGCTCCATGAATTTGTGCTCATGAATAGGTGACCTTAAAGTCCACCACTCTCGGAACTTGTGATATGCCAGCTCACTCACGAACCTCCTTTTCCACACATCAGGGTTTCTAGTACTTTCCACAACCCCGGTTTGGGTCACACCCCCTCCTTCCTCATCCGGTACCCCATCATCTATGGGCTCCTGTCCAGGTGTCTAAGTTGTAGGTGAGGTTGAAGCTGAAGATTTATTACTCACTGCTGAGCCATCTGACGACTCAGCAGAAGAGGCAGCAAGAGAAGTAAGAGAGGCTGAGGTGTAGGTTCATCTCTCAAACGGAATCTTCTCGGGAAGTCAGCAACATGAGTAGGCACTAAATCAGACTCTGAGACCCCCCGAGAGGGCACATACTCACTTCCCGTGGATTGGGAAGCAGCTCTGTTTGCAGCTTTGATATTTTTCCTTATTTCCCCAATATACTTGCGAACTGCTGGGGTCAGTTTAATCTATTCTCGTCCCCTACCCTGGGAGGACTCCGCTTTCCGTTTTTGTTTCTCACCACTGCCTCTAGATTTAACCAATGTCTGCAAACATAATCCATTGAGAATTTTTAGTACAAATACTAGAAGAAGCAGTGCAGAAAAGCGTTATAGCAGTTGACAGTACTTGATCAACACAGCAGACCATGAAAAATGGAGCGCAGCCGCGATGGCTGCACCGCGGACCGCGGAAAATGTATCGCGGCCGCGGAGGTGTGGGATTCAAAATACCCACTCTCTGATTCAATAGCACAGCAGATCACAGAAAAAGGAGCGCGGCCGCGATAGTTGCACCGCTGTCCGCGAAAAAATCCACCGCGGTCGCGAACCCTTGTTTAGACCTCTCTAAACTTAAGAATCGCGGACCGCGGTCGCGGAAGTCAAATTAGGGTTCAGCACCTAGGGTTTCTAATTTTCATGCATTTTAGCAATATCAGCAACATTATCAATCCCACTAGGTGTTCATTAATGAATTCTAACTATATTAAACCTAATCTAGTTACTACTACGGAACTCTAAGTCAAAACTAAAGAAAAAGGAAGAAGAAGAAGTAAGAACTATTAATTAGAAGCAAATAATTACAAAATTAAAGACTAAGGATTGATTGGAATTACCAGATGTGAGATGAGTGGTGAAAAATAAAGTCTAGTGCTTGTGTCTGTGCAAACTAGGGCGTGGATGAACAGTGTTAATGTTGTTTGAGAGTAAAATGATTGAAAATTGTAAAAGGCTTAATGACCGCCTATTTATAGAAATTACCTAGGGGCCCACACAATATTACCTACCGCGGCTGCGGTAAATCACCACGGACCGCGGTCGTGAAGTTCAGAAGGGCTGCAATTTTAAGACCACCGCGGACCATGAAGAATTCTCCGCGACAGCGGTAAGCCACCGCTGACCATGAAAAATGCACTGCGGCAGCGGTTGAAACTTACAGAAACCCTAAACTTTTGGACCGTTTTAGGTCACCGCTGACCACGATCAGATTCCGCCTCTGCAGTAGGGCCACTGCGACAGCGAAAAATGGAGCTCGTCAGCGGTCCAAACTTCAGAGAGTGTCAATTGTTTTTACAGCTTAGTCCTGCACTACATCAAACATCCCTACACACATCTTGCAACCAGTTAGTCCAAAAAAAAATCCTACACTAAGAAGAAAAACACATGGGTTGCCTCCCAAGAAGCGCCTGATTTAACGTCACGGCACGATGCAGGATACCATTAATCACTTGAGATGGATCATTGCCGCCACGTGGCTATCATCAAATTTGCCAAGATAGTGCTTGACTCTGTGCCCATTAAATCTGAAGATCTCACCATTTTTGTTTTTCAAATCAAGAGCACCAAACGGAGTCACAAGCACCACCTCAAAAGGTCCACTCCATTTTGACTTAAGCTTTCCCGAAAACAGTCGTAACCGGGAGTTGAACAAAAGAACAAAATCATCCACTTTGAACTCCTTGGCACAAGCATATTTGTCATGTAGGTACTTCATCTTGTCCTTTTACAAGGACGAACTGGAGTAGGCATGAAACCAGAACTTATCAAGCTTATTAAGCTGCTCCACCTGAAGATTTACTGCCACATCCCATTCAAGATTTAACTTCTTCAAAGCCCACATGGCCTTGTGCTCTAACTCGACAGGTAGATGGCAATATTTCCCAAACACCAAGCGGTACGGAGACATACCAATCGGAGTCTTGTAAGCAGTCCTGTAAGCCCGCAAAGCATCATCCAATTTCTTTGACCAATCGGTCCTATTTTCATTGACCGTCTTTGACAATATGATCTTGATATCCCTATTAGAGACCTCAACTTTCCCACTAGCTTGAGGATGGTAAGGGGTAGAAACCTTGTGATTGACACCATACTTTGCAAGCAAAGTGTCAAATGCCTTATTGCAGAAATGACCCCCCATCACTGATGATTGCTCTAGGAGTGTCAAACCGAGTAAAGATACTCTTCTTGAGAAAAGCCACAACACTCCGGGCCTCATTGTTGGGTAAAGCCACGGCCTTAACCCACTTTGAAACATAATCAACGGCCACCAGAATGCACATGTTGCCACATGAACTCACAAAAGGACCTATGAAATCAATGCCCCACACATCAAATATGTCAACCTCAAGAATAGTGGTGAGAGGCATCTCATCCTTCTTTGAAATTCCACCTGCTCTTTGACACTCATCACATTTCGTCACAATCTCACCCGTATCTTTGTAGAATGTAGGCCAATAAAAACCATAACTAAGCACCTTTGAAGCTGTCCTCGCCCCACCATGATGACCATCGTAGGTAGAGGAATGACAAGCATCCAGAACACTCATTTGCTCCTTCTCCGGAACACATCTCCGGATCACACCATCATTACAGATTTTGAACAAGTAAGGCTCATCCCAGTAGTAGTCCAAGCTATCTCGTTTAAGCTTCTTCCTTTGGTTAGAAAAGAGCTCACACGGAACAATACCGGTCACAAGAAAGTTGGCAACATCCGCAAACCAAGGCATGCTATTCACAGATACACAGAGGAGTTGCTCATCAGGGAATGAATCATTAATTTCAAGGCCATCACAGGGCCTCCCCTCCTCCTCCAAGCGGGAAAAGTGGTCTGCCACTTGGTTTTCACACCCTTTCCGATCCGTAATCTCAAGATCAAACTCTTGAAGTAATAAGACCCATCTCATCAACCGAGCTTTGGAATCCTTCTTCGTCGTCAAGTAGTGGAGTGTTGCATGGTCGGTATGAACTATTACCTTGGCACCCATGAGATAAGGCCTAAACTTCTCCATTGCGAACACAATTGCTAGCAGCTCTTTTTCTGTCACCGTGTAATTCACTTGAGCATCATTCATCGTTTTGCTTGCATAATACACCGGGTGAAACATCTTGTTTATCCTCAACATCACTTGCGTCACACATTAGCTCAAAAGGTAAGCTCCAATTAGGTGCTGTTATGATAGGAGTGGTTGTTAATTTGTACTTGAGAAGTTCAAAAGCTTTCATGCATTCCTCATTGAACACGAACTTTGCATCCTTTTCCAATAGTTTGCACAAAGGATTCACTACCTCAGAAAAGTCTTTGATGAATCTTCGGTACAAACCCGCATGCCCAAGAAAACTCCTAACCCCCTTGACTGAAGTAGGAGGAGGAAGCCTTGAAATCACTTCGATCTTAGCCTTGTCCACCTCTATTCCTTTCTTTGAGATCTTATGGCCGAGGACAATGCCCTCCTCGACCATGAAGTGGTATTTTTACCAGTTGAGAACAAGATTTGTCTCTTCACACCGAGCCAACACTTTGTCAAGATTCTTCAAACATTCATCAAAGGAGTCACCCACAACACTGAAATCATCCATGAACACTTCCAAGAAATCCTCCACCATGTCGGTAAATATAGCCATCATGCATCGTTGGAAGGTGGCTGGTGCATTACACAAATCGAAAGGCATCCTGGAAAATGCAAAGGTCCAGTACGGGCATGTGAATGTGGTTTTCTCCTGATCTTCCGGAGCAATCAATAATGGTTGTAACCTGAGTACCCATCCAGAAAACAGTAGAAGGCACGCCCAGCAAGTCTATCTAGCATTTGGTCAAGAAAGGGCAATGGAAAATGATCCTTTCGGGTCACTTTATTCAGCTTGCGGTAGTCCATGCACACCCGCCATCCGGTGACAGTCCTGGTTGGAATTAACTCGTTTTGCTCATTTCCGGTCATACCACCCTCTTCGGCACACACAACACTGGTAAAGGCCAAGAACTATCAGAGATGGGGTACACAACCCCTCATCAAGCCACTTGATCACCTCCTTTTTGAAAAACTCTTGCATAGCCTCGTTCAACCTCCTTTGATGTTCCACGGAGGGCTTGGCATCATCTTCAAGTATAATCTTGTGCATGCAAAAGGCGGGGCTTATTCCCTGAATAACAGCTAGAGTCCATCCAATTGACTTCTTCCATTTTTGGAGCACCGCCAATGTGGCATCTACTTGCATGTTAGTAAGACAAGAGGAAAGAATAACTGGCAAAGTTGAACTAGGACCTAAGAATTCATACCTGAGGTGTAGAGGCAAAGGCTTCAACTCCAACACGGGAGGTTCCTCGATTGAGGGCTTTGTTGGTGGAGTCTTCCTATTCTCAAGATCCAAAGAGAGTTTTCGAGGCTCATAAGAGTAAGATCCCATTCCATGCAAAGCATTGACACACTCCACCCGACCTTCATCCTCATTCACATCAAGGTTCAACAATACCGCTTCTAGAGGGTCCTCCACATTGGTCGTTGCACTAGTATCATCAACTATCACTTCCGTGACAAGATCCACAAAAGAGCACACTTCAGTGCTATTTGGCTGATTCATTGATTTACACACATGAAGGACCACTTTTTTATCACCCACCCGGAAGGTGAGATCCCCTGCTTCCACATCAACTAAGGCCTTCCCAGTTGCAAGGAAAGGTCTTCCCAAGATGATCGGAACCTCATAATCAACCTCGGAGTCCAAGATCACAAAGTCAGCAGGCAAAATGAACTTGTCCACCCGAACAAGAACATCATCGATAATACCAAGCGGCCTCTTCATTGTTCTATCCGCCATTTGCAACCTCATTGAAGTAGCCCTTGGTTGACCGATACCCAAAGTTTTAAAAATGGAGTAAGGCACAAAATTGATACTTGCACCCAAACCACATAGTGCCTTTGCAAAATTTGCACTCCCGATGGTACATGGAATGATGAAAGCGTTGGGATCTTCAAGCTTTGGAGCCATCGAGTGCATAATTGCACTTACTTGGTGAGTCATTTTGATGGTCTCACAATCCATGGATCTCTTTTTTGTCACCGAGTCTTTCATGAACTTGGCATAACCCGGTAATTGCTCGAGAGCTTCCACCAAAGGAACATTGATTGATAAGCTCTTCATCATGTCAATGAATTTCTTAAATTGGTTCTCATTTTTCTGCTTCGCAAGCCTTTGAGGGTAAGGTGGAGGAGGCCTTGGCAAGGAAGCCTTAGCCTGGGGCACTACTGTTTCTGGTATGTCTATTATATGTTCCCTAAACGGGTTCACGTCCTCTTGAGTCTCCACCTTATTATCATGAACATCAATCCTCACTTCCGCATTCAAGTTCTCTTCACTCACATTTTCATCAACTAAAGGGATATCATCATCTCGCACCTCAACTTCATCATTCATAATTTCCTTTTGCTTGGAGGCATTCACATCACCACCTCGACCGCATCTTGTAATCACCTCCATTGCATGCTCGGTATGGTTCCCACCCTTCGGGTTTACTACCGTATCACTAGGTAGAGCCCCCTTAGGGCGAGTATTCAAGGATTGTGAAATTTGACCAAGTTGCACCTCCAAGTTTCGGATTGAAGTATTGTGGGATGCCAACTAGGCATCAGAGTCGGCATTCTTTTTCATCATCTGTTCAAACATCATCTCGATCCTCCCCATCTTATTGTTCGACGAGCTAGGACCTTGGGATGGAAATAGGGGTGGGTTGTTTGGTTGTTGATACATCGGAGGCCTTTGAAAGCCTTGCCCCCGATTTCCTTGATTTCCACTATTCCAACCACCCTATTGTTGTTTCATCCCCAATTGTTGTTGTTGCTGTTCCAGTTGCCCCGGTTGTTCTAGTTACCCCATTTCTGATTGTTGTTCCCCCAGTTGCTATTTCTTTGTTGGTTTTGATTCCACCAATTGCCTTGGGATCTCCAATGTTGTTGTTGGTTAGGACCAGTGCCCCTCTGTCCTTGATAATTGTTCACGTACTGCACTTTTTCACTTTGCTCATCATATCCATCATCTTGGTTGAAACCACCATTACCCTGCTCATATTGATCCGGGCTACCTTGACCTTATTGACATTTTTGTCGCCTCTTGTTGACCAACATGTTGACACCTTCCATAGCATTTAATTGTCGTGGTACTTGAAATTGCTGCAATTGAGCTTTTGCCAGCTGGTTCATTATTGTAGTTAACTCTGCTATTGCCTGACCATGGTCGTGGAGCTCTTTGTGCAGGTGAATAACTGTGGGATCACTTGTGGCACATTAGCTCGACTCTGCCAAGCTGAGGAAGTGTCTGCCATCTCATCCAAAATCTCACACGCCTCAGCATAAGGTTTGTTCATAAAATTTCCCCTGCTAGCTGGTTTACTATACACTGATTGGTCGTGTTAATGCCACGGTAGAAAGTCTGCTGGATCATTGCATCGGTCATGTCATTGTTCGGACATTCTTTCACCATTGTCCGATACCTCTCCCAGATTTCATTAAGTGGCTCATTAGGTTCCTGTTTGAAGGCCAAAATCTCATCTCTCAAGGTCTCCATATGTCCCGGCGAGAAAAATTTTGCTATAAGCTTGCCCGCCAACTCATCCCAAGTATGGATGGAATGGGTTGGAAGTCTTTCGAGCCAATCCAAAGCTTTCCCTCGAAGTGAGAAAGGGAACAATCTCAATCTTAGGGCATCCTCTGACACATTCGTCTGCTTGCTTCCCCAATAGGTATCCACGAAGCCTTTAAGATGTTTATATGCATTCTGATGGGGAGTGCCTGTGAAGTACCCTCGCTGCTCCAATAAAGTCAACATCACATTTGTTATTTGAAAATTTCCCGCCCGGATCCGGGGTGGGACAATTGCACTTACGTAGCCCTCATTTGGAAGCACCCGAGGAGCGACTCTTGGAGGAGGCGAGGGAGGGTCTGGAATGTTATCATTGGCCTGGCGGCCTCTTCTTTGACCTTGAGGTACTAGAGGCACCTCATCTTCTCCATTATCATCAACCTCCTCCCCCGGTGGAACATTACCGAGAGGATCATTGTTTGCCATTTTGTACCTGAATTGATGATTTACACACGTTAGTAAAATAGAAGGAAAGAAAAACAAGACACAGAACTAGTTAGATAGATAGCCAAAACCGTTTAGCTCCCCGGCAACGACGCCAAAAAGTGATCGGGTCCAACCCTACACCACTATAGAGTGGCAAGAGCGGTCGATGCAGCTTTTACCCGAGAAGGTCGGGATCGAATCCATAGGGAGCTAATATAATGTTTGGAGTTAGATTCCTATCTAACCTAACAATGTGTAGTTTTCTTGATTGCACTTCCAATCATTCTTGTTTGTTTGTTACTTCTAATTTAATACTAATTATGCACAAAATTAAGCTAAGTAGATATTTTTGTAGGGTTTTCTAAATTGGTAAAGAGGAACTAGGGAAGTGACTTACTCCTAGGTGAGTATCTAACGGAATCTAAAACTTAGGGCAATAATGTTATAGTTGGGATCATGATATAGCCAATGCACGATGCTACTCACTCTACACCTCTCGGTAGTACGAGTGACTTTGCCCTAATTGGCTTTCTCAAGCCCAATTGGGTGTTCAATTTGTGCAAACAATGTTGGCTCAAGTTGGGTATTACTATCTCTAGGTTTAACCTTTTAATTGGGGCTATCAGTCTCTTGAATACACCCCAATTTCTTGTTCGCCTGAAATTCCTAGACTTAGTCTCTCTTTCTCAAGAAGAGCCTAAGTCAAAAAGGCACAAATTAGTGTTTGCAACCACTAATTCAACATAGAAAGCATAAATCAGACCAAATATCAATCACCCATAAACATCTAGGCCCTAAAATAAGAGACTCATTAAATACCCACACTAGGGTTGAGCCACAACCCTAGCTAATGGGTTTAGCTACTCATAATTGAAGAAGAAATCATAGATTGAGATGAAGAATAACCCATAAAATGTAATTACAAGATAAAATTCTAAGATTAATTGCTAAACAAGCTACAAATTTACTCAAAATAGGTAAAATATGGCGTTCACGTGCTCCGCTATAGATAAGATGACCTAAAAATCTAAAAAAGAAGTATACAGCTAAATTTTTCGGACAAAAATGCCCTTGACGGAGGTACCGCTGACAGCGGAAAATGGACCACTGCAACGGTGAGGTTACCGCGGTCGCATAAAATCAACCGCGGACCGCGGTCTTCAACTTTCAGCTCAAACTTCATGCTTTCTAAACTTCTTCTCCGCGGACCGCGGTAAACGGACTGCTGTCGCGGTGGAGGCACCGCTGCTGCATAAAAGCATCGCGGTCAGTGGTGACTTGCAAAGCCCCGAATTCAATCTCTCTGAATCTTGCCACCGCGGACCGCGATAAAAGGACTACTGTAGCGGTAGTTCATTCGCGTCCGCGGTTGATTTTCCGTTGTAGCGCTCAGTTGACTCAGCTTTGACTTGTGCAGGTTTCACTCCTTTTTGAGCTGGTTATGACATCCTTGTCTCTTTTTGACCAAACACTGCAAACAAGCACAACAAGTTAGCTTTTGGGAACACTTGTACACACTTTTAGTCCAAAACTCAAGCAAAAAGGAGCATAAAATAAACTAGAATTCCTAGTTATCAGGCCTCAACAAATATGGGGCCTAAAGCAATTGCTTTACCTGCTTTATGGACGGGCCGCCCCTGAATTTCACTATAATTTTATTGTATAAATAGCCAATGTATTATTTCTCCTCATAAAAATTATCCAATGTATGTGTAGGCATATAAATTTTATCGAATTAAATCTATAAAATAATGGACAAGAGGGGTTGTTCTGATTGGTAAGCAACCTCCACTTCCAACCAAGAGGTTGTGAGTTCGAGTCACCCCAAGAGCAAGGTGGGGAGTTCTTGGAGGGAAGGATGCCGAGGGTCTATTTGGAAATAGCCTCTCTACCCCAGGGTAGGGGTAAGGTCTGCGTACACACTACCCTCCCCAGACCCCACTAGTGGGATTATACTGGGTGGTTGTTGTTGTTGTTGTTGTAAATCTATAAAATAATTTGGACTACTTTAAATCTAAGATATATTAGTTCAAATAAATTGGGCTAATATAATTGGATTAATTATATAAATCCAATATATATGGATTAAATAAATAAGTCTTAACCCATTGGGCTAGCCTATTTAATTAGGCTAAAGTGATGAGCCCGCTTCATTAGGCCCAAGATGTCATCTTCCTAGAGGCCCAGGTTGGTGCCACGTGTCAAATGACATGTCACGCCAAGTCAATCGGAAGATCCAATAGGGTCGTGCCACATGTCAAAATGACAAAGCATGCCAAATCACATTAAAAGGCCAATGAAATCAGACCACGTGTGCAAGTGACATGTTCTGGCCAATCAAATGCGGCCATGTCACACTTCATTTGATTGGTCGCAAAGAGTTTGTTCTTATCATAACTCTTCCCTCCCACAACTATAAATAGGGGTCTTCATAACTCAAAAAAGACA
Organism: Nicotiana attenuata; assembly: GCF_001879085.1. Taxonomy (NCBI): domain Eukaryota; kingdom Viridiplantae; phylum Streptophyta; class Magnoliopsida; order Solanales; family Solanaceae; genus Nicotiana; species Nicotiana attenuata. The sequence goes on from NC_031991.1 coordinate 58,911,068, forward strand.
CCAGAAGTTATAACAAGAAGCAAGAGAGAGCTCGTTGTTACGACCCTAAACCCGGACCCGGTCGTGATGGCGCCTCTTGTGAAGACAAGGCCAGCCGACACACTCCCAATTCGTCTCAAAGCAATTAAAATAATAAATACTAAGTCATTAACAAAATAAAATCCCAAAATAAGATAACAAAACAGTTTGCGGAATAAAACACAGCCCGACATCGGGGTGTCACCAGTCATGAGCATCTAAATGTAATACTACAAGTCTGAAAGTCTACTCCACTACTACATAACTAAAACAGAAAGGAAATAAGATAGAGGGAGAATGGACTGGGCTGCGAATCGCCGGGCAGCTACCTAGTGAAGCTCCGAAAATCTGCTGGACAGCTCTCCACCCTCGCTAGCAGGACCTGTACTGCCCGAATCTGCACACATGGGTGCAGGGAGTAAAGTGAGTACTCCAACTCAGTGAGTAATAATAACAAATGCAGACTGAGTAATAAGAAATCGCATCAAGGCACATCAACAGGCTATAAAGAAGCAGTGAAAACCAGTAAAAATAGTGAAACGGTGAAAATATGTAAAGTCACTTTAGTTCAATTTAAGCTTCTTCAAAATGCCTTTTTAACAGTTAAGTAAGTAAATGACAGGCAACTAGAAAGGATAAACACGTAAAGAACCGCCCCTCGGGCACAATATCAATAGAATCAGCCCCTCAGGCACAATACCAACAGAAGCAGCCCTTCGGGCAAACACATGGAACAATACCAGCCCCTCGGGCATAATAACAACAGAATCAGCCCCTCGGGCAATAACATAGAACAATACCAGCCCCTCGAGCTATATCTCATATCACAATGGGTACCCGCGCTCACTGGGGGTGTACAGACTCTGTGAGGGGCCCCTTACGGCCCAAGCGCAATATTAAGCCATCTCGTGGCATAATCAATCCGGCCCTCAGCCTCACATAACAAACAGAATCATCACACTGGGTACCCGCGCTCACTGGGGGTGTACAGACTCCTGGAGGGGCCCCTTACGGCCCGCGCAATATCAAGCCATCTCGTGGCATAATCACATAAGCTCTCGGCCTCATATCAACAAGCCACCTCGTGGCGTACAAATCTCAGGCTCTCGGCCTCATAATCATAATCAGTGTATCACCGCTGCGGCGTGCAGCCCGTCCCATAAGTATCCTCATAACGCAGGCCCTCGGCCTTACTCAGTCAGAATCTCATAAGCCCCTCGGGCAACAGTAAAGCATGATGCTCAGCTCAATTATCTTTTGAAATATCATTTAAGGGTTTAAAATAGAGTAAGCATGGCTGAATTATAAAAACAATAAAATATAATATGACTGAGTGCAAGTATAAAGTCAAAAACAGTGAGGAAATAGCAGTAAATATCCCCTAAGGGTCCAAACAATTGGCACGAAGCCCAAATATGGCATTCAGCCCAAAACATAATAATAGCAAGCAATTTTCAATCAAATACGTAGTAAAACAATCATTCGGGATGGACTAAGTCACAATTCCCAAAAGTGCACGACCCCACGCTCGTCATCTAGGGTGTGCGTCACCTCAATTTCGCACCACGATGTGCAAATCCGGGGTTTCATACCCTCAGGACAACATTTAAAATCATTACTCACCTTGATCCGGTCCAAACTCTAGCTCGCAATGCCTTTGCCCTCATGAATCGACCTACGGATGCTCAAAATCTAGCCACAATCAGTACATAACCATTAAAATATGCTAAGGGAACAAAGCCCACTCGAAAATATCCAATTTACATCAAAAATCCCGAAATTGTTCAAACCCGGTGGTCTCGAATTCCGACAAAATTAACATCAATAGAATCCTCATCTTCTCGCGAGTCTATACATATCAAGAACATCAAAATCGGACCTCAAATGGCCCCTCAAATCCCCACTCAAAGGTCTCTTAATCTCAAGCCCTAATTATTCATTATTGCACTGATTTTTCCCAAAATTTCACCACTAATTAGGCCTTTAATCACATATGAACGAGTTATGAAGTCAAAAATCTTACCTCCGCGAGATTTTCCTTTGGTTTCCTCTTCAATTAGCTCTCTAAAGCTTTCTCCCGAATGAAATATGGTGAAAACACACTCAAAATCGCGAAGGGAACCTTTTTTATATTTTCTGACCCAGGCATTTTCGCGCCTGCGATCCATCTCCCGCTTCTGCGACCAAAACCACCGCATCTGCGGTTTTCATTAAATAGCCAATTTTCGCATCTGTGGTTAGAAACTCGCACCTGCGCTGTCGCAGGTGCGCCCACTTCACTGCTTCTACAGTTCCTGAGGAACTTCCACTTGGCCGCATCTGCGGCTGCCTTCCGCTCCTACGATCATCACACCTGCGGCCTCCCAACCGCAGGTGCGGTTATGACAGAAACCAAATGCTTCACCTGCAAAAACTCAATTCCAAATTCTTCCGTCACCCATCCGGAACACCCCGAGGCCCCCGGGACCTCAACCAAAAGCACAAACAAGTCACATACCACCATTCAAACTTGTACCAATCTTCAAAACACCTCAAACAACATCGAATCACCCAAACCACATCGGATTCAAGCCGAAGCTTCCAAAAACTGCCGAATTACGCTTTCGATCAAAAAGTATACCAAACCACGTCCGAATGACCTGAAATTTTGCACACACATCGTAAATGCCACAACGGAACTACTGTAACTTCGGAATTCCATTACGACCCCTATATCAAAATCTCACCTATCAACCGGAAACCGTCAAAATCTCAATTTCGCCAATTCAAGCCTAAACCTTCCACGGACCTCCAAAATGCATTCCGATCACGCTCCTAACTCCCAAATCACCTAACGGAGCTAACCAAATCATAAAAATTCTGATCCGAGATCATATACCAACAAGTCAAAACTTGTCAAACCTTTCAAATTTCAAGATTCAAACGGAGAACTGTTCTTCCAAGTTCATTCCGATTACCCTGAAAACCAAAACCAACGATTTACATAAGTCATAATGCATAATACGGGGCTAGACATGCCCGAGAACTGGCGAGCAAAGTACAAAAGCTCAAAACGACCGGTCGGATCGTTACACTCGTGGATCAAACGCCGCAAATTTCTCTACAAGTTTCAGGCTTCAAGCAACCAAGTTCAACTTCAAGTTCAAGAATGAAGAACAAATCAATTTCAAGCTCAAGAACGAAGAACAATTCAAGTATTAAAGATCAAGAACGAAGTCAAATCAAATACAAGGCGTTAAAGATCAAGGCTACTTGTTCGTGATAAAATTCGTGGCAACAATCGAAGTGTTCGTGACGGATAAATCAAATTAAAATTCAAGATCAAGCTCAAAGGCCCTTGAATTTATATTGGAAAGTAGAATCAGAGGAATCATAGAGATTGTAACACTCAAATATTTGAAATAAAATACTACGATTGTTGCAATATTTTTCGGTCTTGATTTTATTTTCTCGATGCAAATTTATTGTCAACGGTATGAAAAGTAAAAAATTAGTTATGGAAAGTTTTCAACATAAAAATAGGAAAATATATTACATTATGGAATGAATTAGTTTCTAACCATTTAAATGTAGGGGAAATTTCACATATGAACAATTGAGCTCCCTGCTTTTCAGTTTTATAGCCCATATGTCAATTTACAACCAACTAACCCAAAAATAATAGGCTAAGATTCAATATCCAACTCCAATAGGTTCTAGAAATTAATATTTAATTTTTAAAAAAGATTGCTGAAGCTTTTAAGTTAATTTTCGAATAACTAATTGTGGCTCAAATATCAGTTCAACAAACCCAATCTATTTGGATGGTGAAAATTAAATTTTTAACAAGCTTAAAACGTGTGGGTTTAAATTTCGAATTTGATTTTGTGATAAATTTGGAGTGGGTGTTATTTAGACTTGTTAGAAATAGTATAAGCAGGTTGTATATAAAATTTGAAGTCATTGAATAGAGATCCGGACTGATTTTGAACAAGAACTGCAACTAAAAATCGTGGAAGAAGTTCATCTATAGACACTTGTATAAAGGTGTATAATAGTGTATAATATGTGTTTATACACTTATATACACTATTATACAAGATTATACATAATTATACAAAAACCTGACTTCGTCTTCTTCCTTGTGTCTTTTCTAAAATTTAACTCAATTCTTGCTCAAATCTACTCCAAATCACTTCAAATTTAATTTTTGAACTCCTTTTGATATTTTCAATCAATTGGAACAACACCCAATCCAAATAACTAACAAACTCAAAAAATCCTATTTTCGAAAGCAAAGCTTTGAATGGCCTTCAATGGTGGACTTCTACTCTTCAATTTCTTACATTGCAACCAGGTGACACAGGGTAAGAAGTAGCAACGGCAGACGGCCCTTTGAAGCATATGTAGAAGATGTGAGAAGAAGAGAGAGTGAAAGCAATGATTGTGAGAACACATATTTAACTCCATAGCTTTTAGAAGTAATGGTTGTAAGAACACAAGTTTTAAATTTGCTAATGCTTTCAAAATATGTACAATATGGGCTAGGTTGGGTAAAATTTAAAAACATGGGCCATTTTTTATTATGGTGTGAAGTCATGTGTATTTTCTTGTAATTCTTTCTTAAATGTATTAGGAATGGATTGGTTTCAGTAGAAGAAATAGTAAAAAGTTATTAAAAAGTATTAGGAGTGCATTTAGTAGTAGCTTGAATGTTGCTCGAAGTTTATTATTATCATATCTGAATTGATTGGAATATGCTATATACAAAAATATTTTACTGTCACATTGTTAATCATCAACTGATGTTATTCTTTTGTATTATCTTTCTAATAGTTGACTAGTAATGAAAGTCTCCCTTTCAAAAATTAGTGGACCAAAGTTTATGATCTTGGATTCACAACGTCCACTAATTTGTGAAACAAAAAAAATACTTCAAGACATTAGTATAGGCGTGCAAGTATAGTCCAATATTGACAAGGATCTCGAAGTAAAAATTGCATGGGGCCCTATTTGGTCGCCCCCATTTAACCTATACCTATTTCTTTTTAAAGTTTTAACTTGAACCCACATTATAAACAACTTTAGGCCTCTTTCTCCTCCTCCTTCTCCTCCTTCGTTTTCTTCTTCTCGTTCTTCTTATTCTCCTCCTCCTCCTCCTCCTCCTCCTCCTCCTTCTTTTTCTTCTTCGGGTGACAATGATTTTATATGGTGGCTGTGAACATATTTTTAATTTAGTTATGATGTTTTACATTGGTGAGCTGTTATAACATTTTATCTATTACTATTGCTTAGAGTTTCTTCTTCTTCTTTTTCTTAATTGCAAAATGGGTTAATTAAATTTATTGTTGTTTTGACAGATTGATGATTGAGATTTGTTCCTGAGGATATTTGGAGGTGATGTTTTTAATTTAAGCTCATTTGGAGTAGATTTAGGTATTAAATCGTATATTGGGTTGTTATAATTCGAAGAACAAATTTCTGTTTCTAGGCAATTTGCATTTCAGGCCTATTTGGCAGAAAGTGCATAAAAATGTTGGTTGCACTTCAGACCATTTGGCCTTAAGTGCACCTGAAGTACAATTTTTCACTTCAAACTTATTGGCCTTAAGTGAATGAAAATCTTTGTTTCACTTCAGACTTTTTGGCCTTAAGTGCATCTGAAGTGCAATTTTTCACTTCAGCATCTGAAGTGCAATTTTTCATTTCAGATTTATTAGCCTTAAGTGCGTGAAACCATTAGTTGCACTTCAGACCTATTTGGCCTTAAATACATTTGAAGTGCAATTTTTTTCACTTCAGACTATGTTTTTTAACTACGGACCCGATAAAGTTGAAGTTGATCGTAAAGTGGATACGCTTGCAAACTTTTTTAAAAAATGGGTATAGGTTCAATTGTGATCCCAAAACCAGGTATAGATGCAAAAGCCTAAAGATCTAGAACACCATTAACAAGCCCATAACTTTTCATAATGGGAATTGACACCTTATAACAAGGGGATTTGGCATGGCGTGATAACTAGGTCCAATAGTTGGCATAAAAAAGTCAGCAATTTAGGATTTGACATATGATAGCCTAAAATTATTCTCTCTCTTCAAATGGTTCAACCACCATCCAAAAAATAAGCCCCATCAAAATTATTTTTCTTAAAAATAGCAAAACTTATATAAAATCCTCTCTCTTCTCTCATAGCAACAATTATCCTGGAAATTAGGTTTCATTTCCTTCAATTGAATTTGAAAAAACTCTCAAATATTTTTTAATAATTTTTTTAGTTTTTTATCTATTTATCAATATATATATATATAGTCGTTTTGAGCTTTTGTATTTTGCTCGCCAGTTCTTGGGCATGTCTAGCCCCGTATTATGTATTATGACTTATGTAAATCGTTGGTTTTGGTTTCAGGGTAATCGGAATGAATTTGGAAGAACAATTCTCAGTTTGAAGCTTGAAATTTGAAAGGTTTGACCAAGTTTTGATTTGTTTGTAAATGATCTCGGATTTGAATTTTTATGATTTGGTTAGCTCTGTTAGATGATTTGGGACTTAGGAGCGTGATTGAAATGTGTTTTGAAGGTCCGGAGTAGATTTAGGCTTGAATTGGCGAAATTGAGTTTTTGGCGTTTTCCAGTTGATAGGTGAGATTTTGATATGGGAGTCGGAATAGAATTTCAGAAGTTGCAGTAGCTTCGTTATGTCATTTGGGATGTGTGTACAAAATTTCAGGTCATACGGACGTGGTTTGGTATACTTTTTGATCAAAAGCGTAATGCGGAAGATTTTAGAACCTTAGGCTTGAATTTGATATGTTGTGATAGTTTTGATGTTGTTTGAGGTATTTTAAAGATTAATATAAGTTTGAATAAGTTTATGGGATATGTTAGTGCTTTTGGCTGAGGTCCCAGGGGCCTCGGGTGAGTTTCGGGTGGTTAAACAAACCATTCCGTATTGTTTGGAGTTGCAGGTTTTGAGGTTCACCTGTTGCAGAGATTTCCTCTTTGCAGTCACGTAGGGGGTCTCGCGATCGCGTAGAAGCTTTTGAAGGGCAGTCCAGTTTGTTCTTCGCGTTCGTGAAGGTTGAGTCGCGATCGCATAAGGTGGAGAAGTTGTTGATCGCGAACGCGTAGTGAAGGTCGCGTTCGCATAGAGTTAAGTGGACCAGGGGTTGACTGGGAGTTTGTTCTTCGTGAACGCGGTGCTTTGTCTGCGATCGCATAGTGTTGGAAGCTTGAACATCGCGTTCGGTTGAGTGTTTATGCGTTCGCATAGATTAAAAAGTTGGGTTCTGAGAAAATGTGCTTCGCGATCACAAAGGATGTCCCGCAATCGCGAAGAAGGATTTTAAGGCCTAGGCAAAATGTTTTAAAAAGGCTATTCCGCGACTTCGAACCTAACTTCCACCATTTTTTAACGGAAAAAGAGCTTTGAGGCGATTTTGAAGAGAGGAAATCATTGTTCTTCATTGAGGTAAGGATTTGGGACCCTAAAACTCGATTATTTGTGATTTAGGAACAAAATATCAGTGTTTAATTCATGAAAATCAGTAGAAAAAGGTGGAGTTAGGGCTTGAGATTATGAGACCTTCTAGGGATGATTTGAGGGGTCAAACGAACTCCGATTTTTGAATTCTTTATATGTAAGGACTCGTGAGATGATGAAAAACATTTTGGTATAAAGTTTGTCCAGTTCCGGGACGCGGGCCCGGGGGTCGGGTTTTGACTGATTTCGGGTTTTGTGCTTAAAATCGATATTTTTCAATTGGAATTCATTCGTTTAGCATAATTTGATGATAAAAATCTGAACTTGGTAGATTTGGAGCACTCGGAAGTTGGTTCGAGAGGCAAGCATGTTGCAGAGTAGCTTTTCGGGCTAGTTCGAGGAGAGTAATGATTTTAGATGCTGTCCTGAGGGTATGAAACCCCAGAATTTCACAGCGTTCGGCTATGTTGAGGTGAAACACACGCTAGGCGACGAGGGTGGGGTGGTACACCGTTGGGGATTGTGACTTAGTCCATCCTGAATGATTATCTTACTGCGTATTTGACAGTTAATTGTTTAATATTATTATAATTTGGGCTAAGTGCCATACGTGGGCTTCGTGCCAACTATTTGAACCCTTAGGGGATTTTAAATGATATTTTTCCTCACTGTTGATTTCATACTGGTGCTCAGTCATGCTATATTTTCACTATTTTCGAAACTCAGCTATGTTACTCTACTTTAAACACATTAAATGATATTATTTTTTTTAGATATATTGATCTGAGCTTCATGTTTTATTGATGCCCGAGGGGCATATGAGATTCTGACTGAGCAAGGTCGAGGGCCTGTATTGTGAGGATACTTTTGGGTCGGGCTGCACGCCGCAGCAGTGATATACTGATTATGATAATGAGGTCGAGGGCCTGAGATTGTACGCCATAAGGTGGCTTGAGATTGATATGAGGCCGAGAGCCTGTTTATGATGCCACGAGATGGCTTAATTATGCGCTTGGGCCGTAAGGGGCCCCTCCCGGAGTCTGTACACCCCTAGTGAGCGCAGGTACCCATTGTGATATGAGATATAACCCGAGGGGCTGGTGTTGTTCTGCGATATAGCCCGAGGGGCTGATTCTGTTGTTACTGTGCCCGAGGGGCAATTATTATGTGTTTACTTTTTAATTGTTTTTCTTTTATATTGTTTAACTGTTTAAAGGATGTTTTATGAGATTTCACTGCTTAATTATATTTACTGATTTTTGCTATACCTCTTTTAGCTTAATGTTGTGCCTTACGTGGTTTTACATTACTCAGTCTTCATTTATTTTTATTACTCACTGAGTTGGAGTACTCACTTTACTCCCTGCACCCCTGTGTGCAGATTCGGGAGCTACAGGTCCTGCTCCTGAGGGTTGATAGTCCAGTAGGTCTTCGGAGATTTACTAGGTAGCTGCTTGGCGATTTGCAGCCCAGTGCATTCTCCCTCTATCTTAGTTCTTTTTGATTCAGTTATGTAGTAGTGGATTAGACTTCAGATTTCTAGTATTATTTTAGATGCTCATGACTGGTGACACCCCGATATCGGGCTGTGTTGGTTTTTATTTCCGCAAGTTAAACTGTTAAATGCTTATTTTGGGATTTTATTTCTGATTAAAGACTTAGTAGTTATTATTTTAATTTCTTAAAGTGAATTGGAAGTGTGTCGGCTGGCCTTGTCTTTACGAGAGGCGCCATCATGACCGGGTTGGGTTTAGGGTCGTGACAAGTTGGTATTAGTGCCTAGGTTACATTGGTCTCACGAGTCATGAGCAGGTTTAGTAGAGTCTCGCAGATCGGCATGGAGACGTCTGTATTTATCCTCGAGAGGCTGCAGAACCTTTAGGAAAAACTTCACATTCTTGAACTCTTATCGAGCGTCCTTGATTCAGCTTGACATATAACTTTTTGAATTCCTTCCTCGCATTCGTATGCGCGAACGAGCGCTCAGTATCAGATGTGCATCGATGGCTTGTGATTTCCTGATTGAGGGGCGAGATGTGATCTCTATGTGCTGATGTTGGGCCAGTTTGGAGGACTCGAGGCCAGATTTTTGCCTATAGCTTGAGCACCGAGGTGCTGATTGTGTGAGCACGTGTTTTTGAACTTATATGTTCGGTAGTGTCCCTGATTGTAGAAGTGATGGACGGATGGCTATGCGATGAGTAGTTATGACTGCGAGATGTAATCATATGATTTGGAAGCGACGAGAAGGGTCCGCTCGAGGATAGAAGAACTATTAGGTGCTTGATTTCCATCCCGATTTGAGGTATAGCCCCGAGATATGGGTGTGTGTGTCCTAGTTGGGAGTGAAGTAAAGTTCATGTTGCGGTATGAGATCAGACTCCGTAAGATTAAGTGACTGCGTAATGTCTATGACGATGGAAGGGTATAAAGAGATGGTAGTTAGAGGCGAAGCGGGTGGGTTATATCCTGCGGAGTGTGCTGAAATTTGTGTGATCCCTATGTTGTTTTGTAGCGGGATCTCTATTACCCGGAAATATATGTGTTACAATTTAAATTTTGATCGCTTAAGAGATTGGGCTTGACTGTTACGAGGGTGAATGCAAGATTTGCAGAAGATTTGATGTACTAGATGGTCTGTGTTGCACGAACTCATGAAGAATTTAGTTTAATCTTACTATAGTGTTATGGCAGTAATTGCGCATATGCATTAGAAGTTATTGTGTGTTTTGATCTATGGGTTTGAGCCAAGTGGGGGAGTCTACTATTAACTAGTTGATTGCACGGTTATGTGCTATGTTGGTTCCAGTTAGAGGCGTACTGGTGAATCGGTTATGGCTTACGGAGGTTGAGACCGAGGATGGCTCGAGTAAAGGAAATTTCAATAAAGGTTATGCTATGCATTATGGGTGTATGAGAACCGTGGAATGACTTGAGTGGTTATTGGTGAAGGATGTGCGGTGCATAGATCGTGAAGTTGCTTGGTTGCATTAAGGTGAGGTTACATTTTGCAATGTTGGAGTGCTAATGGAGCATAGATCGTCCGGTCCGTTTGATCTGTCTAATTGCGGATTGAGTAGAGTGGATGACTCTCGAGAATGGTTCTAATGGGTTCAAGATTTTATATGTAATAATTGGAGATTTCCAAGTTGTATGTGTTGCTAGAAACTAAGTTTGCACTGGAAAGTGTCAAGACTAGTAGTATTTCTATATCATTATGGAGTTCTATATAGCAGTATCAGGAAGGTAAAGGTAATGGCCTTGGATTCGCAGGAAGTCCTTTCAGGGTAGGTATTTTGAATGTGGTGCTTTTGGGAATATTTAAGAGAGAATTCAGCAGCTTATGAGCCTTAGGTGGTGTGGTTTTACGTTAAAGTTTGTGGGGAATGTTTTAGTTAAGGATAGTGATGTGCTAGCAAGGAAACATAGGAATTTGAAGGTAATTCAGAAGGAACTCAGAGGATTAGGACAACTTGGTAGTAGGCTAGATCGGCATGGTAATGGATATGATCGGTTCTTGGGTGCTTATGAAGTGGTGGGTTTCCACAGGTGTTTCGTGGCAATTTTCTTAGCTTTTGATGGCTTGTGTAGCTTGGTTGAGTTAGAAGGAGTCAGTCCTGATGGTTCGGTTTTGTGCAAAGGGGATTCGTAGAGTTCTTGATAATTTCTACCACGGTTAGAGATGTATATTTTCTACTCGCATGAGGAGCATGGGATGTATAGTGATTTTCTCCTAGATGGGATCAAATGGAAAAGTTCTTGGCTGGTTGAGTACGTAGTTGCTTGTAGCTCGGAGTGGATTATGAAGTTCTCATATTTATCATAGGATGGTATGGTATATGCGGTATGTTGTCTAAGATTGAGATTTGCATGTGTAAGGTCACGGTTCAGTTCTGAGAGGAAGGTCATAAATTCTTAAGCAGCATGGACAGTTTTTGATAACTAGATAAATGATATTACTAACTAGGATGGCTTGATGAGAGTATACATTTTAGAAAGGGCGATGGGTTTGAGTTGAGGATACTTCATCAGTATTGCGGCGCTCTCTTGTTGGATCGACTGCTGATGTTCGAGTTTTCCTGGTGGCACAGAAGAATTTTAGGAGTACCTCTCGTGGAGTGATTGGGTATTAAAGGTGTGGTATGTATTCAGACAGCGGAAATGGGATCGGATATGGTGATTCGTGTGCTTTATGGACTTGGAGACCCGAGTAGATCCTTTGCTGCTTGGGTATGTTAGATTTGGGATGTGATATTAAGTAAGACTGGTTGTCTCAGTGTTGTATTATTCTGGGTTGTTGCGCTAAGACGGCAACGTTGGCCATGCCGGGAATGCCACGGATTGAGTGGCAAGATTCGACGGATTATGTTCCCAGTAAGGTGGTTTCATTTTTGAAGACCCAGGAGATGGCTGGGGAGATTTGCCTTTCTTACTTGGCCTTCGTGATGGATGGCAGTGCAGAGACTCCTACCATGATTCAGTTCCGGTGGTGAGGATTTTCCGGATGTGTTTCCTGCTGCCGGGCATGTCGCCAGACAGGGTTATCGATTTCGGTATTGATTTGGTGCCGGGAACCGTATCATATGGCACCGGCGAAGTTAAAGGAGTTGAAGGAGCAGCTTCAGGAACTCCTTGATAAGGGGGTTCATTAGTAGGCCAATATAGGGGTGTGTTCTACATCGAGTCAGCTTGGTTAACTCCGAGTTGTATTGTCGAGGGATGTGTTGATTCGATTGTTATTGAGCTTGTTAGTGATTTAGGGGAGATCTATGAGTTATCTTTCCGTAGTGCGAGGCGTTAGGATTTGTTGGTTATAGGCACATGTGGTGCGGTTTTATTGGGGCCTCTCAGTGGAATTCGAGTGGAAGAGTATTGGGTATTGCTCAGCGGATGGCGCATCGGTTGTGTCCTTTCGGCTCTGTGTAATGTTATGTCAATTGTTTCGCCGTGGTTATGATGATTTGCTTTGGTTCTAGACATCGAATTGCGCGTGGTTGTCGATTTTGAGCATAGTGACTTGAGGCGTTTCATGTGGACCAGTGTTTGGATAGGGTCGCGCATTGCAGCAAAGTTATGTGGAGGTATGACCCTTCGGGTTAGATTCATGTGTTCTGGTTCTATGACGTGTGATGAGTTTTCAGCATTGTGTTGAGGTGGTACTAGTGAGCTTGCGGTACAGCTCTCTCATTTGAGTCCTTTTTCATGATTTGGGTACATTCGGACTATTGCTTATTAGTGTGCGGATTGCACGAGTTGTGGCTTTTGATGGTATTGATGTGTCATGTCACCACAGTAGTTGTGTTGGATTAGATGAGATCGTTAGGATCTAGAATGAATACAAACGGATTCGGTTTCAGCGTGTTGGAGGGATAATATCGATGTTCGGCTCAGAAATTTGCTATGGTCCTTGCTAAAGGAGAAGTGGCTTCACGAACGGTTGATCTGAAGAGTGTTATGACTTCTTATGTGTTTCATTTATCAATGGCAGTATACGGAAGTGTTGGAATGAGGCTTTATATGATAAAAGGCTTATTATCGAAATTCGGATGTTTTGAGTAACTGCTGTGATTAGAAGTTATCGCTACAAGTGTTTGAGTTATGTGTTATGTCATGTAATTGCACCTGAGGTTGCAGGTATGGGTTATTACAGCTTGTTCGGGCTTATTCAGAGTATAAATGTGAGATTCTAATCTTGTAGATGATTTCAGAAGTGAAAATGTGGTTCTAAGGTTTATGGGCTAGGTTGATTGTGAAATTTCAGTTACATTGTGTTATCGGACCTATATGAGATAGGGTGACGTGGGATCACCCCCGGGTATCTGCATGGTAAGGTTATACAGCGACTTGTTGGCTTTTGGAACAACTATAGGCACGTTCGAGGACGAACGTATGTTTAAGTGGGGGAGGATGTAACGACCCGACCGGTCGTTTTGAGCTTTTGCATTTCGCTCGCCAGTTCTCGGGCATGTCTAGCCCCTATTATGCATTATGACTTATGTAAATCGTTGGTTTTGGTTTCGGGGTAATCGGAATGAATTTGGAAGAATAGTTCTCAGTTTGAAGCTTGAAATTTGAAAGGTTTGACCAAGTTTTGACTTGTTTGTAAATGATCTCGGATTAGAATTTTTATGATTTGGTTAGCTCTGTTAGATGATTTGGGACTTAGGAGCGTGATTGAAATGTGTTTTGGAGGTCCGGAGTAGATTTAGGCTTGAATTGGCGAAATTGAGTTTTTGGCATTTTCCGGTTGATAGGTGAGATTTTGATATGGGAGTCGGAATGGAATTCCGGAAGTTGCAGTAGCTTCTTTATTTCATTTGGAATGTGTGTGTAAAATTTTAGGTCATTCGGACGTGGTTTGGTATACTTTTTGATCAAAAGTGGAATGCGGAAGATTTTAGAACCTTAGGCTTGAATTTGATATGTTTTGATGGTTTTGATGTTGTTTGAGGTGTTTTGAAGATTTGTATAAGTTTGAATAAGGTTATGGGATATGTTAGTGCTTTTGGCTGAGGTCCCGGGGGCCTCGGGTAAGTTTCGGGTGGTTAAACAGACCATTCCGTATTGTTTGGAGTTGCAGGTTTTAAGGTTCAGTTGTTGCAGAGATTTCCTCTTCGCGATCGCGTAGGGGGTCTAGCGATTGCGTAGAAGCTTTTGAAGGGCAGTCCAGTTTGTTCTTCGCGTTCGCGAAGGTTGATTCGCGATGGCATAAGGTGGAGAAGTTGTTGATCGCGAACGCGTAGTGAAGGTCGCGTTCGCATAGAGTTAAGTGGACCAGGGGTTGACTGGGAGTTTGTTCTTCGCGAACGCGGTGCTTTGTCCGCGATCGCATAGTGTTGGAAGCTTGAACATCGCGTTCGCTTGAGTGTTTATGCGTTCGCATAGAGTAAAAAGTTGGGTTCTGAGAAAATGTGCTTCGCGATCGCGAAGAAGGATTTTAAGGCCTGGGCAGAATGTTTTAAAAAGGCTATTCCGCGACTTTGAACCTAACTTCCACCATTTTTGAACGGGAAAAGAGCTTTGAGGCGAGTTTGAAGAGAGGAAATCATTGTTCTTCATTGAGGTAAGGATTTTGGACCCTAAAACTCGATTATTTGTGATTTAGGAACAAAATATCAGTGTTTAATTCATGAAAATCAATAGAAAAAGGTGGAGTTAGGGCTTGAGATTATGAGACCTTCTAGAGATGATTTGAGGGATTAAACGAACTCCGATTTTTGAATTCTTTATATGTACGGACTCGTGAGATGATGAAGAACATTTTGGTATAAAGTTTGCCCAGTTCCGGTATGCGGGCCCGGGGGTCAGGTTTTGACTGATTTCGGGTTTTGTGCTTAAAATCGATATTTTTCAATTGGAATTCATTCGTTTAGCATAATTTGATGATAAAAATCTGAACTTGATAGATTTGGAGTACTCGGAAGTTGGTTCGAGAGGCAAGAGTGTTGCAGAGTAGCTTTTCGGGCTAGTTCGAGGTGAGTAATGATTTTAAATGCTGTCCTGAGAGTATGAAACCCCAGAATTTCACAGCGTTCGGCTTTGTTGAGGTGAGACACACACTAGGCGACGAGCGTGGGGTCGTACACCGTTGGGGATTGTGACTTATTCCATCCCGAATGACTATCTTACTGCGTATTTGACAGTTAATTGTTTAATATTATTATAATTTGGGCTAAATGTCATACGTGGGCTTCGTGCCAACTGTTTGAACCCTTAGGGGATTTTAAATGATATTTTTCCTCACTGTTGATTTCATACTGGTGCTCAGTCATGCTATATTTTCACTATTTTCAAAACTCAACTATGTTACTCTGCTTTAAATATATTAAATGATATTCTTTTTTTAGATATTTTGAGCTGAACTTCATGTTTTACTGATGCCCGAGGGGCTTATGAGATTCTGACTGAGCAAGGCCGAGGGCCTGTATTGTGAGGATACTTTTGGGTCGGGTTGCTGATAAGTTAGAATTGTAGCATGATTATACCCCTACTTGCTATTGCTTTTGTTATGAATTGCCACAAAATAACCCCAAAACCCTTACAAGTTGCGCTTGATTGCAGGTTTGAGCGACAAGATGACAAATGTCAAAGATCGGCTCAAAACGGAGTGAAACCTGCCAAGTGTCAAAGACCAATTGAAGTGGGAACAAGAAGACCTAGCGCGGACCACACAGATTTGCCACGCAGCCGCGCTAGGAGATTCAGAGACTGGGTCATTCAAAGGGCAATCTGCGCGGTCCGCGCTCCTTTTTACGCGGTCCGCGTAGATGAGATTTAGAGAGATGGTGTTTTGCCAAAGTACTGCCACGCGGCCACGTGCCCTTTTTACGCGGTCCGCACCCGTCCTGAAACGCGGCCGCGCTCCATTTCTGCGCGGTCCGCGATCCCAACTTCAGAGAACAGAGTTCAAAGAGTCCAAGAGCCAACGCGGCCGCACTCCACTTCTGCGCGGTCCGCGCCTACCCCTCAGGGGCATTTTTGTCCAGATTTTCTAGCTCGGTATAAATAGATCTTTTTGACATTTTTAGGTCAGATTTTTACTACTGAACGAGAGCTGCGCTCGTGAGAAGTACTTTGTAGCCTAATTTGGCAATTTTACTCTTGAATATCATAGATTTAAAGTAGAAATCAATTATTATGTTCATTTCATCATCTATTTCTACTGTTTCTTCTTTAATTATTGTCTAGCTAAATTTGGAGACCGACAATTTGGAATCATCCCGATTAGCGTAGGGTTGGTGGTCCGCTAACCCAGTTGTAGGGTGGTTAATGGGGTAGTTGGCATTTTAGGGGTGAGATTGAGATTAGGGTATTTGTATTTAGGTGATTTGTGTTTAAATCTAGAATTGTGGTGCAAACATGAATTCAAGCTAGCGGTCGAACTCTCTTGAGAGAGAGAGAGAGTCTTATGACCCTAAAAGTTAACCCAACAAGGAATTGGGATGGACCCATGAGAATGGTAGTCCCAATTAACGGGTTAAACCTCGAAAGAGTAATTACCCTACTTAAGCCCTAGTTGCCCGGTCTAATTGGCCTGCCTAATTGGTCTCGAGAGAGTCAATTGGGCAAAATCATTCTCTCTACCGAGAGGTGTGGGAATGAGTGCACTTGTGTAACGGCTATAGCAGTAAACCCAAACTTATCAATCTCCCCTTAGTAGCTTCCACCCGTTAGCTAGCCACCTAGGTAGTGTCACAACCCTAGTGCCTTTTTCTCATATTAAGCACAACTTAGCAATATTTCCTTAGCATAATTTAGCTTTAATTCTTAGGTTACAAAAGTAGTTTTAAATATAAAAACCCTCAAAAATGTTAGGAGTGCAATTAGAAGTACAAACGCAATTCTAAACTAAACCGGCAATACAACTCCATTCCAAGCTCCCTGTGGAAATTCGACCCCGATCCACTATTCGGGTATTAGTTATTGCTACCCACTCTTACTACCATTATGTAGTGTTGAGATGGCCGCGATCAACTTTTTGGCGCCGTTGCCGGGCACCTTACGGTGTTGACTTTCGATTTAGTTAGTTTTGTGTTTTGCTTCTCTTTCCTTCTTGTTTACTAATTCTGTTGTGTCAATCATTCAGGTACTATGGCTCTCAATGCAAATGACCCTCTTGGCAACGTGAACGCGGGGGAGGAGGTAGAGGATCTTGAGACCACGAGGTTATACCACCTCAAGTTCCACGTCGTGGCCGTCCGGCCCATGCAAATGACAACAATCCTATTCCAGACCCTCCTCCGCCACCGCCAAGAGCAGTCCCAAGAGTTCTTCCTAATCAAGGGTACGCGAGTGCCATCGTTCCTCCCCGAATCCGGGCGGGGAACTTTCAAATCACAAATGTCATGTTGACCTTGCTCGAGCAAAGGGGGTATTTTACGGGCGCCTCCGACCAAAATGCATACAAGCACTTGAAGGGGTTCGTAGATACTTGCTGGGGCAGCAAACAAACAAACGTGTCAGAGGATGCGTTGCGATTGAGGCTTTCCCGTTTTCTCTTTGGGGCAAAGCGTTGGACTGGTTAGAAAGGTTGCCAATTCATTCTATCACCACATGGGATGAATTGGCGGACAAATTTATTGCCAAGTTCTTTTCTCCAATTCATATGGCAGCTCTTCGAGACGAGATTCTAGCCTTCAAGCAAATGCCAACGGAACCATTGCATGAGATCTGGGAGCGATATAGAACAATGGTGAAGGAGTGCCCTAACAATGACATGACTGAGGCGATGATCCAACAGACTTTCTATAGGGGCATCAACACCATGAATTAGTGCATTGTGAACCAATTGGCCGGTGGGAACTTTATGAAACTTTCTTACCAAGAGGCATGTGACGTACTTGATGAAATGGACGACACCTCTTCGGCATGGCAAAGCCGAGCGAATGTACCCCAAGGTGACCCCACGCTCATCCATTTGCACAAGGAGTTGAGTGACCATGGCCAAGCTATTGCCGAACTTACAACAACAATGAATCAGTTGGCGAAGGCGCAATTGCAACAAGTATAAAACCCGCGCCAAGTCAATGCAATGGAGAATGTTTCTATGCTAAAAAGGAGGCAAAGAGGGCAACAACAACCTCAAGGTAATGGTGAGCAGTTTGACAACAACAATGATGGTGGTGGTTATTCGAACGAATATTTTGATGATCAAAGTGAGGAATGCCAATATGTCAATAACTACCAAGGAAATAGAGGAAATCAAGGGAATCAACAATGGCGCCCCCAAGGCAATTGGGGCAATCAACAAGGAGGCGGCAATTGGAATAACAATAATCAACAACAAGGTGGTAACAATTGGAACAATAACAATCAGAACAACAATTGGGGTAATCAAGGTAATAACCAAGGCAATTGGAACGGGAACAACAACAATTGGAACAACAACAATAACAATCAAGGAGGGTGGAATAATGGTGGTAGGGGGCAAGGCTTTCAAAGGCCCCCCATGTTCCAACAACCAAACAATCCACCCCCCTTTCAGTCACAAGGGCCTAGTTCTTCTGGAAGTGATATAGGACGGATAGAAATGATGATCGAGCAGATGATGAAAAAGAGCGAAGATTCTGACGCACAATTGGCTTCACATAACACATCTATCCGGAACCTAGAGGTGCAAATAGGACAAATCTCTCAAGCTTTAAATACCCGACCAAAAGGTGCGCTACCAAGTGATACGGTAGTGAACCCGAGGGGGGGGGGTAACAATCATGTGATGGCAGTTACAACTAGGAGTGGAAGAGGCGGTGATGTGCATGCCTCGGTTGAGAATCAAGTTGTGAATGATGAAATTGAGTTGCATGATGATGATGCACCTTTGAATGTTCACAATGTGGTTGAACCAATAGTGACAAATGATGTGCGGATTGATATTGATGAAGAGGCCGGGGTAGAGACTCAAGATATCGTGAACCCGTCTAGAGAACACATTATTGATATACCCAAGCCGGCGGTGCCCAAGGCCAAGGCACCTTTGCCTAGACCACCTCCACCATATCCTCAGCGGTTAGCAAAGCAAAAGAACGGCAATCAGTTCAAGAAATTCATAGACATGATGAAGAGCCTCACAATCAATGTTCCTTTAGTGGAGGCACTTGAACAAATGCCTGGGTAAGAAAAATTTATGAAGGATTTAGTCACCAAGAAGCGTTCTATGGAGTGTGAAACAATAAAGATGACGCACCAAGTTAGTGCGATTGTGCATTCTATGGCCCCGAAACTAGAAGACACTGGAGCTTTCACTATTCCTTGCACTATCGGAAGTGCGCAATTTTCTAAGGCCCTATGTGACTTGGGGGCTAGCATTAATCTGATGCCGTACTCAGTCTTCAAGACTTCGAGAATTGGGCAACCTAGGCCAACCTCAATGAGACTTCAAATGGCGGACCGGTCGATGAAGAGGCCTTTAGGTATAATCGACGATGTGCTTGTCCGGGTGGACAATTTCATATTGCCGGCCGACTTTGTCATATTGGATTGCGAAGTGGATTTCGAAGTGCCTATTATTCTTGGAAGACCTTTCCTAGCTACGGGGAAGGCATTGGTTGATGTGGAAGCAGGGGAGTTAACATTCCGGGTGGGTGATGAGAAGGTGGTATTTCATGTGTGCAAGTCAATGAGGCAACCCAATAGTACGGAGGTTTGTTCATTTGTGGACATTGTCACGGCGGTGATAGTGGTTGACACAAGTGCTTTGATTAATGTTGAAGATCCTCTTGAAGCCGTGCTTCTTAACATGGATGCCAATGATGATGCCGGTAGAGTGGAGTGCGTGAATGCATTGCATGGAATGAGTTCATATTCATATGAGCCTAGGAAACTATCTTTGGATCTTGAAAATCGCAAAACTCCGCCAACCAAGCCATCAATTGAGGAGCCTCCGGTGTTGGAGTTGAAACCACTTCCTCCACACCTCAGGTATGAATTCTTGGGCTCTAATTCTACTCTTCCAGTCATTCTTTCTTCTTGCCTTACTAACTTGCAGGTTGAGGCCACTGTGGAGGTCCTTCAAAAGCGAAAAAGGCAATAGGATGGACTTTGGCGGACATCAGGGGAATAAGCCCCGCATTTTGCATGCATAAGATCATCTTGGAGGAGGATGCACGGCCATCTCTTGAACATCAAAGGAGACTCAACGAGGTGATGCAAGAAGTAGTAAAGAAAGAGGTTATCAAGTGGCTGGATGCCGGTGTGGTTTACCCGATCTCGGACAGTTCATGGACCTCTCCGGTCCAATGTGTGCTAAAGAAGGGTGGAATGACGGTAGTGACCAATGCCAACAATGAGTTGATTCCTACTCGAACAGTGATGGGTTGGAGAGTGTGTATGGACTATAGAAAGCTGAACAAGGTGACAAGAAAAGACCATTTCCCACTACCATTCTTGGACCAAATGCTTGATCGCCTTGCGGGCCGGGCCTTTATTGTTTTCTAGATGGCTACTCGGGGTATAATCAAATTCTCATTGCCCCGGAGGATC
Source organism: Nicotiana attenuata (assembly GCF_001879085.1). Taxonomy (NCBI): domain Eukaryota; kingdom Viridiplantae; phylum Streptophyta; class Magnoliopsida; order Solanales; family Solanaceae; genus Nicotiana; species Nicotiana attenuata. The sequence continues at coordinate 58,931,524 of NC_031991.1, forward strand.
AGGAGAAGACAACCTTTACATGTCCTTATGGCACGTTCGCTTTCTCGAGAATGCCATTCAGACTATGTAATGCCCCAGCGACCTTCCAAAGATGTATGATGGCAATTTTCACCGACATGGTGGAGGATATCTTAGAGGTATTCATGGACGACTTCAACGTGGTGGGAGATTCATTTGAAGAATGTTTGGTGAACTTGGATAGGGTTTTGGCAAGATGTGAAGAAACAAACCTTGTGCTCAACTGGGAGAAATGTCACTTTATGGTGCAAGAGGGAATTGTATTGGGTCACAAAATCTCAAGGCAAGGAATTGAAGTTGATAAGGCAAAAATAGAGGTTATCTCAAGGCTCCCTCCCCCTACTTCTGTCAAAGGGGTGAGGAGTTTTCTTGGTCATGCCGGGTTCTACCGGCGATTCATTAAAGATTTTTCAAAAATTGTGAACCCGCTTTGCAAATTGTTAGAGAAGGATGTCAAGTTTATCTTTTATGAGAAGTGCATGGAGTCTTTTGAGCTATTGAAATACAAGTTGACAACAACTCCTATCATCACCACACCTAATTGGGATTTGCCTTTTGAACTTATGTGTGATGCGAGTGATATAGCGGTTGGTGCGGTGCTAGGCCAAAGGATCAACAAAATGTTCCATCCTGTGTATTATGCTAGCAAGACTATGAATGAGGCCCAGAGAAACTACACAGTGACAAAAAAGGAGCTATTGGCTATTGTGTTCGCGATGGAGAAATTTCGACCTTACCTTTTGGGAGCAAAGGTGATCATACACATGGACCATGCAGCCCTCCGGTATTTGATGACTAAGAAGGATTCGAAAGCAAGATTGATGAGGTGGGTGCTACTCCTCCAGGAATTTGATTTAGAGATTGTGGATAGAAAGGGAAGCGAGAATCAAGTTGCAGACTATTGTCCCGATTAGAGGAAGATGGGAGACCAAGTGATGGTATTGAGATTAATGATAGGTTCCTGACGAGCAGCTTCTTCCGTTTCTATGTGTGAATGCCATGGTTCGCGGACATTGGCCAACTTCATTGTGACTGGTAACGTCCCGTGTGAGATCGTCTTCCAACCAAAAAGAAGAACTCAAGCGGATAGTTTGGATCTTTTTATATTGGGTATGATCGTATTTGTTTTAAAAATTTTCACGGGATGGGTGATAGAGAGATGTGTGCCGAAAGGAACAAATAAGCATATTGGAAGGCTTGTCACTCTCTCCCCTATGCGTGGTCATCACGGGGTGAGGACAGCTTCAAAAGTTATTGAGTTGTGGTTCTACTTGGCATCACGTTGTTCAAAGGATGCTAGTGACTTAGTGAGAGTCGTGATGCATGTCCAAGAGAGCCGGCGGTATTTCCAAGAAGGATGAGATGCCCCTCAATACAAATTCTTGAGGTGGATTATTTTTGATGTTTGGGCATCGATTTCATGGTCCGATTCGTCGAGCATCTGTGGTTAATACTTTACATTCTCAGTGGGGTGGACATATGTCTCAAAGTGGGTGGAAAAGCCATGGGCTCTACCCAACAATGAAGCCCGAAGTGTCTGTAGCATTTTTGAAAAAAAGTATATTTTACGAGGTTTGGTACTCCTCGGGCCATTATTAGTGATGGGGGGTCCATTTTTTGCAACAAGCTTTCGACTCATTGCTTTGCTAATTGGATAACACACGTAAGTGACCGACCACCCTATCATCCACAAGCTAGCGGACAAGTGGAAGTCTCAAAATCGGGAGATAAAGAGTAATTTTGGTCCAAAACGGTGAATGCTAATAGGACCGATTGGTCGAGAAATTGGATGATGCTCTTTGGGCTTTATCGACGGCTTACAAGATCCATTGGTATGGTCTCCGTATCCGGTGGTGTTTGTAAAGCCGCCAATCTTTCCGGTGGAAACTTTGAGCACAAGGCTATGTGGGCAATTGAGGAAGTTGAACTTGGAATGGGATGTTGCAGCTATCTCCGAGTGGAACAATTGAATGACTTGATGAGTTTAGATTTTCATGCCTACTCAGCTCGTCTTTGTACGGAAAGAATGAAGTACTTCAACGACAAATATGCTCGGGGAAAGGAATTCAGATCGGTGATTGGTTCTTCTTTTTCAGACTCCCGGTTGAGGTTTATTTCCGGGCAAACTCAAAATCTAAGTGGAATGGGCGCCCTTTTGAAGTGGTATTTGTGACTCCTTTGGTGCTTCTTGATTCAAAACAAAAATGGTGAGGTATTCTGGGTCAATGGGCCATCCGTGTGAACAATTACTTGGGGAAGATTGATGAAGCCCACGTGGTGGCACTCCTTCATTTTGAAATGATGAGATAGGTAACAATGTGTCGTGCCGGCGAACGTTATCAGGCGCTTCTTGGGAGGCAAACCCATGCCTTTTTCTATTTCGTTGATTTTTTAATAGACTAGGATTTTTGAGCAATAGTTTGTGGACCAATGTTGTTAGGATAATGTTGAACCAGTGCAGAACAAAAAAATGTCAGGTCTCTGAAGTTTGCGAACGCGGCGCGCTAAACAAACGTGCAGTCCGCGTTAGGCTGGTCAATGGGGTTTAAGTCCTCTGACGTTTCCAGCGCGGCGCAGGAGTCATTTTTGTGGCGGTCACGCGCTGGGAGAAGCTAAAATGTCATGCTCTCTGAGTTTTCTCCCACGCGGCCGCGTACACAAACACGTGCGGTCCGCGTGGAAAGCTCAATCTAATGTGAAGGAGTGAAATCCAGCGCGGTCAGCGTCCATTTTTGGTGCGGCCGCGCTGGTAGGTAGGATGATTGGGTTCCCACAGTTTTCCATAAATTAGAGACCGCTAAGGCCTATTTTACCCTTTACGCATTTGACCTCCCTGGACAACATTTTACATATTCATTGACCTTTGCTCAAATAGTTGAATCTTCATAACACTGGTAACATTCCTTGCTAATTTCCATTCATAGTTTTAAATCTTTAATTAATTGTGTTGCTTTCCCAGTAGTGTACTACTTCTTATTTTCTTTCTCATTTTTTCCTAAGGTTTAATGAATTGGCTAGACTGTTTTCTTTTATATTCATCTTAACATTAGGCATGAACTTCAAATATGAGAAATTGAGTAGGGACAACTAGACCACAAGACTTGATGAAAACTGGACCAATGCTACACCCTTGCTCTATCATTTAAATAGCCTCGCGGGCCGCGCATCATTTGTTGGCGGTCTGCGTCAATTTCCTATGTGTGCCTACTTAGACCAGCGCGGCCGCGTCACATTTTTGTCCGGTCCGCAACTGGCCCAACCGGCGCGACCATAATCTAGTGCGGACCGCGGTTGGCTGGGATTCAAGAGCTTCAAGGGGGCATATGCCTGGGCGGTCCGCAGCTCCAACCAATGCGGTCCGTCCCCATGTACTGTTTCTGTGTTATGCATATTACCTGTGTTTTCTCCTCCTGTGTAACTCATTTAATTCAACTGCATGTGCTTAAACTAACATGTTAGACGTGTATTTTTGCATATCATGGTTAAGAAACGAGGAGTACAGAACAACAACAACCCGGGAGAGGTGGTTCCTCCGAGGGGGAAAAGAAAAGAGGATTCTAAAACTCACTCCTCAGGCCCGGGCAAACATTAAAAAGACCCGTAAGCTGATACGGGCATGCTGATAGGGCTGCCTCCCACTCTTCCGGGGAGTGAGTATGCACCCCCCGGAGCATCACCTCAGAGTCAGCCCCCACTGTCACACCTCTGACCCATTTCCAACTACATGACACTCCTCCAACCTTCACACCACCTCCAAGAGACCGGTCAATGTAATTTCGGATTCGTCTGATGACGTCCGTACAAGAAAGTGAGGCACAATACTCCACCTCCGCCCATAGCTCATTATCTGGGGAGAGTGCAAGATATGGTGAGGGAGGTGAGCCTCAAGTCGGGGGAGTTGATCGAACCAGAAAGCCTGAGGCTTGGGCAGACAGATTTGTTAGTGAGATAGCATTCCACAAATTTAGAGAGTGGTGGCCCGTGAGGAAATTGATCCCGGAGAGACAATTCATTGACAGTGATCTTCTACCTCTCAACCCAAAGGTGCAAGAGCAATTCCGTACTAGAGACGGCTGGGGTTTCTTCAAGGAGAGGTGTATTGAGGCCAATGAGCAAATGGTAAAAGAGTTCTATTGCAATGTTTCTCATGTGGTTAAGGACACAAAGGCGACGAAGGTGCGGGATAAAATGGTGTTGTTTGATGGGAAGTCCTTGAATGAATATTTGGGATTCAAAGAGGAAGATGAAACAGAATACTTGGCGAAGCTAGCAATGGGTGAGGAGGTGCGTCCTTGGTTGGCCGAGTACTTGGCAGCCCCGGGCACTGTTCCAAAATGGTTGAAGGCGGGGGAGAAGATTCTGCGGAACACATTCAATTTTGAGGCAAAGGGTTGGTTGACATTTGTTTGTAGTAGACTTGATCCCTCCACACATGATCACTCAGTTCCTCTTGCCCGGGCAGTTCTTGTGGCATCTATCATGGCTGGGCTTCCTCTCAATGTGGGCAACATAATCTCGAGGGTGATCTCTACAGTCGGACAGGAGACCAACACTAACTACCCCTTCCCGAACACTCTGTCCATGTACTTTAGGGATTTGGAGGTGAAGAAAAAGCGATTTGATGTCAAGACAAAGCCAGTGGCCCCCTATTCATGGTATAGCCAATTGGGTTCAGACAACCCAAAATCCAAAAAGTACCAGCCACCCACCTCTGCCCCAACTGGCCAGTCTGAAGAGCCAGTTGCGGTAGAGCCTTCTATTGGACCATCCTCCATTCCGACCATTCCTACCAGTGAGCCCTTACCCCCAGGTCCTTCTACTTCAGCTGACCCGGCAGTTCCTGTTTCAAAGACTCATCGGTTCATCGCCCACCAGCTCAGTCAGTCTTTAGCCAGTCTAAACAACTGGATGTCAGCAGTGACATCCAAGTTGTCCACTTTGGCTACTACAGTTGAGGCACAGTCAGCACCAACCATTGCTCCGATTCCTCCTTCCTTTGAGGAGACTTTGAAGAAGCTCTTGGCCAACCAGGAGAAGATATTGGAGACCCAGGCCACCTTGACTACGGCAGTAGCCTCACATGGCAAGGCTTTGAAGGAGCTTGCAAAGGAACATAAGAAAATGAGAAAGTCGAGGGCGTCTTGGGAGTCGGTAAAGAAGCTGCGAGCAGATGTGGACAAGCTTTTGGCAGATCAGATGCCATTAGACTTGCTATTGGGAGATCGAGCTATAGATCCAGCAGCAGCACAGCCACAGCAGGAGGAGGAGCCTAGGCACCCAAGGAAGAAGAGGAAGCTTCCTAGCACTGAGGATGTTGGTATAGAGGTGGCACAGGTTCAGGAGGGTACTTCCACTGCTCCTCCAGATGTTCAGCCGGTCCATGACCTGGCCCCTATCCCAGCAGCAGAGCAGCAGCAGGCCGGGAACCAGTCTAAGGTTCCTGCCAGTACAGCAGACCAGGGGACCACTGATCAGCCCATGCAGCCGGACCAGGCTTGAGGAGCCATTCTATATCCTTTCTCTGTTTTTATGCTTATTTTGGTAGTTGGCATTGGGGACAATGCCAGCTCTTATTCGTGGGGGTGCGCCCTACTGTTTTGATACATTTGGATGACTGTATATATTTGACTTTTAGTTTATGTTTATTTGATAGTTGGCCTGTATATAACTGCTAATTTTGGCTACTTCTCTACTTTATGTATATATTCATCCCCGTTGTATATTCTACTCCCCATTGTACATATTCTTTCGGTTTTTCTATTTTCGTTAAAAAATTTCGTTTTTAGCTTAGTATTTAGGCTCGTAGCCTTTTGTTTTGGTTTTGGCGTTGTCAATAAGCCCTTGGTTTTCTTAATGCCACGGTTCTTTCCAAGGGTAGAGTGTTGTGTGAACCGGGTGGCTCTTCCCAATGATGGATGGCGTGACAACCTTCTTAAGGGTTTGAGTCCATTTTTGATTTCTTTTTCTTTTGATTTTGCATAGTTAAGGGTACCTCAAGCAAAGGTTCACTTGGGCCTAACACATTTGCCTTTGATCCCATGGTCAAAGACATAATGTTGTGCTTAGGATGGTAAAAGTTGTGGCCTTGAGACTCTTGTGTTGACCAAACAATCATCATGTGGTCTTGTTGAACCATTGTGCGCTTGAATCGTAACTAAGGTCGTTGTGGGCCTTCAACTCAATGTCTTTAGCAATCCTTGAGGGTGTGTGGTGAGAATTAGAATTGTGAGTCCAAGTCCCGAGCCGATGGTCTAGAACTTGCCCCGAATGTTTGTTGAGGCGAAATCCTAGGTGAAATTTGACTTGAGAAGTGATTATAGGCTCTCCTTGATCCAAATGCTAAGTTGAACAACTCCATAGCCTACCAATAAAATGATTCCCTAGTTAACCCTTTTGAGCCTTAAACTTCCTTCTTTCAAGAACCAAAACTACAAGCCTATACCCGTTTTTAATGAGACCCTCTCTTGGCACCCACATCTTCCCTTGAGTAAATGACAAATGTCTAAGTTTGGGGGGAGAGGCAAGAAAGGAAACAATGTGGTAAAAGGTACAAAAGCAAAAGAAAAGAAAGGCAATGAAAAAGGAAGAAAAGACAAGACAAAAAGAAAGACCAAAGTGAATAAGGTCAAAAAGGGGATTCAAAGAAAACAAAGGTGAAAAAGCAGAAAAAGGAGAAATGTGTTGAATTGCATAAGAAAGAGTGACAGTGTGTCTCTCTAACCCCCTTGAAAAGAAGTAAATACTCAAATGAGTCAAGAAATGTGTGCCAAAATGAATCAAAAGAAGTGCTTAAGGGAAGATTGAACCCGCTTGAACAAAATCATGTCCGATCCTTGCCCAAAAGCCTTTACAATGACTCCACAAAAGCCCTATATGATCTTGAGTTGAACGAAACCTACATTAGTGGATACTTACATAAGGGGCAAGCATATGGTACCTAAAGCCGGATTTGTGACCTTCTTTTTGAGAGAATTGAGTGAAAATCCCATCAACCTCGGTTTGTGTGTCACTACTCTAAAAGGTGAGGTCCACTTAGGGAGAGTTGAGGATGTTTGAGTTTGGGTTCCACAATGACCAAGGTATTTGAGAAAAGCTCTTTGATGAAATGTGTCAACCCTTGATGCTCTTGTGGCACACTTGATCCATAGTTTTCAAAAGCCTAAAATGTGTTAATGATGCATTCGTGTTGAGGGCAATTGTTAGTCCCAATTGATGCTTGTTGAGGTACTTTAGGATAGCTGGAAATTCTTGGATTGCTCTTTTGGGGTAGGTCTTATTTTGTTTGCTTGAGGACAAGCAAAGGTTTAAGTTTGGGGGAGTTGATAAGTTAGAATTGTAGCATGATTATACCCCTACTTGCTATTGCTTTTGTTATGAATTGCCACAAAATAACCCCAAAATCCTTACAAGTTGCGCTTGATTGCAGGTTTGAGCGACAAGATGACAAATGTCAAAGATCGGCTCAAACGGAGTGAAACCTTCCAAGTGTCAAAGACCAATTGAAGTGGGAACAAGAAGACCTAGCGCGGACCGCACTGATTTGCCACGCGGCCGCGCTAGGAGATTCAGAGACTGTGTCATTCAAAGGGCAATCTGTGCGGTCCGCGCTCCTTTTTACGCGGTCCGCGTAGATGAGATTCAGAGAGATGGTGTTTTGCCAAAGTACTGCCACGCGGCCGCGCGCCCTTTTTACGCGGTACGCGCCCGTCCTGAAACGCGGCCGCGCTCCATTTCTGCGCGGTCCGCGATCCCAACTTCAAAGAACAGAGTCCAAGAGCCAACGCGTCCGCGCTCCATTTCTGCGCGGTCCGCGCCTACCCCGCAGGGGCATTTTTGTCCAGATTTTCTAGCTCGGTATAAATAGATCTTTTTGACATTTTTAGGTCAGATTTTAACTACTGAACGAGACTGCGCTTGTGAGAAGTACTTTGTGGCCTAATTTGGCAATTTTACTCTTGAATATCATAGATTTTAAGTAGTAATCAATTATTATGTTCATTTCATCATCTATTTCTACTGTTTCTGTTTAATTATGTCTAGCTAAACCCATTAGCTAGGGTTGTGGCTCAACCCTAGTGTGGGTAGTTAATGGGTGTTGCATTCTAGGGTGAGATTGAGATTGGGTATTTGTTATTTGGGTTGATTTTGTGTTTCAATCTAGAATTTGTGGTTGCAAACATGAATTCACGCTTAGCGGGTCTAACTATTCTTGAGAGAGAGAGTCTTATGACCCTAAAAGTTAACCCAACAAGGAATTGGGATGGACCCATGAGAATGGTAGTCCCAATTAACGGGTTAAACCTCGAAAGAGTAATTACCCTACTTGAGCCCTAGTTGCCCGGTCTAATTGGCCTACCTAATTGATCTCGAGAGAGTCAATTGGGCAAAATCGTTCTCTCTACCGAGAGGTGTCAGAATGAGTGCACTTATGTAACGGCTATAGCACTAAACCCAAACTTATCAATCTCCCCTTAGTAGCTTCCACCCGTTAGCTAGCCACCTAGGTAGTGTCACAACCCTAGTGCCTTTTTCTCATATTAAGCACAACTTAGCAATATTTCCTTAGCATAATTTAGCTTTAATTCTTAGGTTACAAAAGTAGTTTTAAATATAAAAACCCTCAAAAATGTTAGGAGTGCAATTAGAAGTACAAACGCAATTCTAAACTAAACTGGCAATACAACTCCATTCCAAGCTCCCTGTGGAAATTCGACCCCGATCCACTATTCGGGTATTAGTTATTGCTACCCACTCTTACTACCATTGTGTAGTGTTGAGACGGCCGCGATCAGTTGCACGTCGCAGCAGTGATATACTGATTATGATAATGAGCCCCTCGGGCCTAAGATTGTACGCCACGAGGTGGCTTGAGATTGATATGAGGCCGAGAGCCTGTTTATGATGCCATGAGATGGCTTGATTATGCGCTTGTGCCGTAAGGGGCCCCTCCCGGAGTCTGTACACCCCCAGTGAGCGCGGGTACCTATTATAGCCCGAGGGGCTGGTGTTGTTCTGCGATATAGCCCGAGGGGCTGATTCTATTGTTACTGTGCCCGAGGGGCAGTTATTATGTGTTTACTTTTTGGTTATTTTTCCTGTATATTGTTTAACTGTTTAAAGGATGTTTTATGAGATTTCACTACTTAATTATATTTACTGATTTTTCTATGCCTCTTTAGCTTTATGTTGTGCCTTACATGGTTTTACATTACTCGATCTTCATTTATTTTTATTACTCACTGAGTTTGAGTACTCACTTTACTCCCTGCACCCCTGTGTGCAGATTCGGGCGCTACAGGTCCTGCTCCTGAGGGTTGATAGTCCAGCAGGTCTTCGGAGATTTACTAGGTAGCTGCTTGGCGATTTGCAGCCCAGTGCATTCTCCCTCTATCTTATTTCTTTTTGATTCGGTTATGTAGTAATGGATTAGACTTCAGATTTCTAGTATTGTTTTAGATGCTCATGACTGGTGACACCCCGATGTCGGGCTGTGTTGGTTTTTATTTCCGCAAGTTAAACTGTTAAATGCTTATTTTGGGATTTTATATCTGATTAAAGACTTAGTAGTTATTATTTTAATTGCTTAAAGTGAATTGGAAGTGTGTCGGCTGGCCTTGTCTTCACGAGAGGCGCCATCACGATCGGGTTGGGTTTAGGGTCGTGACAATATATATATATATATATATATATATATATATATATATATATATATATATATATATATATATATATATATTTCGTATATCACAGTGTATAACATAACAATAATGTGTATATCAAAAAAGTACGTTTAAATTGTATTTTCCTTCTTTGTATAACACATTTCAGATTGAAAACTCAAGTTCAAGACGACTCCACATGTGTATTCTCTATTGTTTCCCATGTATATCTCTATGTACATCAGTGATATCTCATGTATATCATATGTATCTGTGTATATCTATGAAAATTTGTGTTATATATACGACATACAATGTGATATACATGGGCGTCCATAAAAATTATGTTGTATATATGACATACAGAATGATATACACAGACGCTCTTAAAAATATGTGTGTGATATGCACTGATGTACACGATATATAACGTGATATACACTTGTCACAGTTGGATTTTTAAGTCTGATTTTTTTACCTGAAACCAGTCTAAATCACTTATAATCTTGCTCAAATTTTGTATATAGCCTCGTTTAGGTATTTTCAACCAATTTCAATACAACAAAAAAAAAAAAAGAAAAACAAAGTTGAAATATATTTTTCTCTCTTAGTTTTAATTTCTGATTTTCTCTGATGTGAGATCAACCTTACCTTTTATTCCCACTGATTTTTTTGCTGAATTTGCAAGAATTTTTGGTAAACTATGAGAGAAAAAGATAGAGATAGAAGAAGAAATACAAGGAGAGAATGGGGGGGGGGGGGAGCAGACGGTTTGAGAGAGATATAAAAGAGAGTAATTTTTTAGGATTTGCTATATAATGCCAATTGTTTGGAACTATCTTTGCCAACACTAATATAAGACTAAAAAGTTGTAAATTCCTGTTATATGTTGTCATAGGATGCCAATTTTTCTGATAACAATGCATTAATATAATTGGCATTTTTTGGCCTTAAATTTAGTTTGGCAGTAGAAGCCCGAAAACTTTGGCATTGTATAGCCAATTTTAAAAAGGAATTTTTACGCCCTATAGAAAACCTTAGTATCCTATTTATTATAAATAAATACCATTTTAAAATATTACATCCTATAAATACCTTTTATCCTTTATAGCAAAAAATTTAAATATAGTTACATCCTACAATTAAGGCACCATATATGCTAAATATTATTTTTTCTCTCTCCCTTTTTGTATTTTCTCTCACATAATTACCGCGTATCTGCAAACCCCAATACAATCTCTCTCTGTTTGCATACAACCAGACTCTCTTCTCCCACAAACCCTAGTTTTTTAACTCTTCTCCCACCCAAATTCTCAATTGCTTTGGGCTTTCTCCTTTAATTTCCTGTTACCGAACTGCTACTGGAGAGACGGGAACTGACCTGGAAACGTTTAGAAGATGTAGCAGCTTCCAACTTTGTGAGTAATGAAGCTGTGCTCGTCTCTAGATATGCTTCTTCTGTCGTCATTGCTACCAGCAACAATTCACGGACAAATATGGGTAGTTGAAGAAAGCTTGATTGATAATCTAGAATTACTATTTTCAATTAGTTGATGAACCGTAGATGTGGGCCCAAGAATTGTATTTTGTTACTTGGTGCTACATCCATGATAATGATCTTAGCCGCCAGACAATGAAGGTGAAAATGGAGTTTGTGGATACCAAGTTTCTTTTATTTTTCTCTTAATTTCTGTCTATTTGTATTCAGTTGTATTCAAATGTATTCTTCAGCTGTATTCACTTGTATTCAGGTTTAATCAGTTGTATTTAACCATTTTATTCAGCAGTGGTTAGTTGTATTCAAGTGTTTTATACAACTGTATTCAGTTGTAGTTAGTTATATTCAACTATTTTATTCAGCAGAAGTTAGTTGTATTTTGTTGCATTCAAGAGTTTATTCAGCTGTATTCAGTTGTATTTTTGTTGTATTCAAGTGTTTTATTCAGATGAATTAAGGTGTATTTTGTTTTATTCAACTGTATTATTCATATGTATTTCTCTTTATTCAGCTATAATCTTTATTATGTATCTTTCAAATACAGATTAATGAGGGATCGTTTTAGTTCGTTGAGTTAAATTAGGAGAATATCATGTGATTTTATTTCCTTCCGTTTTTAGCGCAGATACGTTACTGTATTTAATGTTAATGTCGCTTGAATACAGCTAAATACATGTCAAACTTAGCTGGAATTCCAGATTTTACGCCTATATTTTTGGTTGTATTAATGAATACAACAGCTTAAATACATGAAATACATTGTATAAAAACATANGTTAAAATTTTTTTGAATGAATTTCTATATGATTCTAACCTCTTTATATAGGAAATGGCTAGCCGGGAAGTTTTTTTTATTTTTTTTATTTTATATATATATATATATATATATATAGCGCCAAACTAGTTGACACTATACGCTTTTGAATTATTTAACTCCCAGAAATTATTGGTGAGGCCAGGAAAAAAGAGTATAGCGCCAGGTATTATGACGCTATACCTGCACGGTGTCAGCTTTTGCAGTATAGCGCCACAATACCTGGCGCTATAGTTAACGGTCCAGTTACTGTTAATATATAGCGCCAGGTATTGTGGCGTATATATAAAAATGTAACTTTTTTTTTTCTACCTATTTGTATACTTTGAGTCAAAAGGAACCACATTTTGGTTCCGGACCCTTCGCAAGAGTAGCGTTGAGCCACTACCGACACGCTCTTAATTTTGGTCAGCTTTTTTTTTTCCCATATATAAGAGATGTATGTATTCAGTTGACTTGTTTATTAGCTTAATAATATTATTTCCTTTGAAAATGAAAAGATTTTTTCCCAGTGTACATGAGTTATGATCTATAGTCTATACGCAGTACTTGCTTGTTTAGTATGACTTCAACCTAATCAAATAATTATTTTACATTTTTGAGTTTTAGTTTTCACCTAGCGAGTCGTTTTAGTAATAATTTTTTCTCTCTTGAACTTGTATATGCATAAATAGGGTTATGTTTATTATATGAGTATTTAAGTTTCACATGATTTCTTACACTTGGTTGTGAATTATGAAGTGTATAATTGAATATAGGAATTTTTACGCCCTATAGAAAATCTTATTACCCTATTTATTATAAATAAATACCATTTTAAAATATTACATCCTATAAATATCTTTTATCCTTTATAGCAAAAAATCTATATAGTTACATCCTACAATTAAGACACCATATATGCTAAATATTATTTTTTCTCTCTCCCTTCTTGTATTTTCTCTCACATAATTACCGCGTATCTGCAAACCCCAATACAATCTCTCTCTGTTTGCATACAACCAGACTCTCTTCTCCCACAAACCCTAGTTTTTTAACTCTTCTCCCACCCAAATTCTCAATTGCTTTGGGCTTTCTCCTTTAATTTCCTGTTACCGAACTGCCACTGGAGAGACGGGAACTGACCTGGAAACGTTTAAAAGATGTAGCAGCTTCCAACTTTGTGAGTAATGAAGTTGTGCTCGTCTCTAGATATGCTTCTTCTGTCGTCATTGCTACCAGCAACAATTCACGGACAAATATGGGTAGTTGAAGAAAGCTTGATNTTCTCTCTCTCTCTCTCTCTCTCTCTCTCTCTCTTTGTGTGGGGGGGGGGAGGGTAGGGGTGGAATTGAACGAGTGGGTGTGATTGAAATTGGTTTAAAATACCTAGACAGGGATATATATATAGGATTTGAGCAAGATTAGAAATGATTTAGTTTGGCCAGGTAAAAAAAATTGACCTAAAAATCCAACTGCGACATATGTATATCATATTGTATATCGTGTATATTAGTGTATATCACACACAGATTTTTATGAACTTCTATGTATATCACTTTATATATCGTGTATATAACATATATTTTTATGGATATTGACAACTACACATGATATACATGCGATATCATTCATGTACATGAAGATATACACGGGATACAATGGGGAATACACATGTGGAGTCATCTTAAAACTTGAGTTTCTAATCTAAAACATATTATACAAAGAAGAAAAATAAAATTTTGATATGCAGATAATATAATTATTACTATGTTATATTTATTTGGATATACATATAAGAAAAACTAGAAAAATAATTTAGAAAAATTTGGGAGATTTTTCGGATATTATTGAAGGAAATGGAATAGTTGTCATGTCGAATATCGATTGCATGTGGTGAATTCGACCCCATTAACACCGAAACTTTGAAATCGGAGTCATCATCTACATGAAGAGATGAAGATTTGACCATTGTAGCTTTAGGTTTTAATTTCTTAGAGATTGAATTTTTACCCATCTTTCAAATTGAAAAGAATGTTGATATGCTATAGAAAATTCTACAAAAGATTCTAGATGTAGAGAATTACCCAAAAAAAAAAATTAAGCGAAAACCTAATAGAGTAATTATCGGAGTAGAAGAGAGAGATTTGGGGGATTGAAAAATGTAGAGTGAAATCTGGGGAAGAAAGAGAACAAAAGCGTTAAAGAGGGAGAAGAGGAGAGTACTGTACGGTTCTTTTGATTTTGCATACAATAATTTTGGCTATAAAATACTAATTCAATATAAGAAAATCTTAATGTTGGGCTATAGGGTACCAGTATCTAAAACTATGGCTTTTTTATACCAGTTCTCTTCCTAAGTTGTCATATCATGCCATTTGTTTCTTTTTGAAACTAGTTGTACTTATTTCAAACTTGAATCGTGCGACTAGTTCAGTTCATTTGGACCTCTAATCATGGCCCGAACATCTAGCATGGATATGGCTAAAGTAGGGGAAAAATACGCGACACATCAAACATATAACCTATATTTACCATTCATATTTATATTTCAATTTTATAACAAATCCATGAAACAAGAGTTAATTGTTTTGAACTGAAATAGTAGAGCAACAAGCTCTCGTAGCTCAGTCGGTTAGAGCGTATGCATAGTTAGCGGAGGTGAGTTCGACTATCAACAAGAGCATTTTATTTTTCTGTATTTTCGTATTACCCTTGGTTGTATTCGTTGCGCATATGAATACAGTCGATATGATTACCGTGTGATACAGGTTGTATCCTTTGTGTATACTCTTCCATTAATACAGGTTGTATCCTTTGTATACACTTATGTATACAGTCAACACAAGGTGTATCCTTTGTGTAAACCCTTTGTACTTCACCTACATATTCTATTCGTTGCGCATTTGAATACTGGTGATACAAGCCGGTAACAATTAAATAGTAGCTACAAATGATAATTAGACAAACTATAGTTTCTAGGCTTTAAACTATAGTGCTTTATGAAAAAATCTCTTAAAGTATTGTGGGCGGATCATTGTTACCACTATACCGTTGAGTCACTGTGCTAAAATTTACTCATTAAGGTAACTATATTGTTAAAGCGGGTAAAATATAATGTGACAAAATTGTTGAAGCTTTGTTTTATACTTAATTTATAAATTGTAGTTACTTTTATTAGGAATGGTAGGCAGTATGGGGCTGTGCAAACCCGTAAAAAAAACCTGAAGACTTCAACCCACCTCGCCCTGCCCTACAAAGCATAATTTTATGTTTTCAATCGCCTCGCCCTGCCCTGCAAAGCATAATGCCCCGCAAAAGCATAATTTCATGTGTTTCAACCCGTCCCGCCACGCCCCATATTACTTTTAAAAAACTGAAAATTTTGATAGTAAATTTGTTTTCCTTTTATGCCAAGCAGTTTTAATTTAATTTTAAAAAATTATACCATCTTACAAAATACATGTTGAGAATGCTCTAAATGTTAAATTAATTAGTACATGAAGGTAGACAGAAATACTTATTTAAAACATGTTACATGTAGCATGAATGAGAGAGCGAAATAAAAGAAGTGTAGAATACATGGTATCATATGGAAATATTGGATCAAACGTAATGTAATGCTTTCTTGGCACAATTTCCAAATTCCAATAACTAAATTTGTCTGAGCAGTATGAAATTCAATCAAATGAGATTTTTAATTTGGTTGACCAATAAATCATGGGTTCTCACCTATCACTATTAATAAGTTTATTCAATATTTACTTCAGTCATAATTGTGTTGTGAGCAATCAATTCTAATTTCACGATTTTCTTATCACAATTGCATAGGGGGTTTAGTTTAGAGGAAGGGCCGTTAGCGTTTTAGATCTTTAGTTTTTTGTTAGATAAGAAAAACACTTTAACCCGTGCCCCGCGTGTTTTTTATTTTATTTTTTTAAAATTGAACCCGCCCGCCCCGCCCCGCCCCGCGTCGCACTGCACCTGCGAACTCCCAAACCTGTACCGCCCTGCAGACTCTCAAATCCGCACTGCCTCGCACCTGCATTGTCCCATTGTCATCTTTAACTTTAAAAAAGGACAGTCCGGTGCACTAAGTTCTCGCTATGCGTGAGATCCGGGGAAGAATCAGATCACAAGGGTCTATCATACGCAACTTTACCCTGTATTTCTACAAGAGGCTGACAAATAATAATTTTATAATTTTACTATTGGAGTGAGTAGAATTCTGTAATCACAATATAATTATCTAAAATCGCCGTATGATTAGAAGGCGTTTGGTTGAGACAATTGACCATGTTATAGTTGTCGCATGTTTGTCAAGTGTCCAGACAAAATGATTTATGTATGAAGTAAACAAGAAAGAACTTTCCTGTCACCTTCTTTGAACACCTAGGCACCTATTACACATGCCAAATAGCATAGTTCATCAAGTGGTTTTCATTATAGTTTCAATATACAAGCAACAATATATTAGTTTTCTTCGGATTTTTACATAAATAGTCAGTCATATTAATCGTTTACTTTTTCTAACCTTATACATAAATTATACATTGATTATATACAATTATACACATATAGTACATAAATTATACATTCAACGGCTATTTTAAGTTTAAGCAATAGGGCGGACGGCTATTTGGGTTAATTCTTCTTCTTAAAAACCTGTGACTCTAAAGACCATAATTTATTTTTATTTTAGAGTATTTGGATAATTATCAAAATATCTATTTTTTGTTTTTTGACGAGTGTCTGGCGTGTATAAAATATAAACTCGTACTTTACCAAATTATAGTATAGAAAGATATCGAACCCACAGATATTGATTTATCTATTCTACAGACGTTTTTTGTTTTAATTATTATTTGAAAAATCAGGAAGAGTTGAGTTGTAAATTAACTAACTAAAAATGCATGAATAGAGCAATAGAAAATATTTTATTTTTCGCAAATATAATAAAAAGGTGTTGGGATCATAACTTCACTTAATATTTCTATTATATAATAGATAAAATTATCCTTCAATTTATATTTCTCACAAATGTATAAATGCATCTCGCGATTACATTTATATGTTATTACTTAAGTTGAACAATTAATGGCAATCCTCTCGGTTATACAAATTAATCGTCAAAATAGTAATATTAAAGAGCCAGAAATATATGCTTAAACTAAAACTTGCTCTTTTTAGTAAGTCTCTTTCGGTTACCCTACTTGTTATAACCGATTACTACAATATTCGCCTCTTTCGATTACCTATAGATGTAGAGTCAATTTTAACATATAAGAGTTAGATGTCATTAAATAAAAGTTAACATTTATCAATTTAAAAATTAACTATATTACTCTTCCGCCTCTTTCGATTATAGTATTAGTAAGAAGTTAACATGTAGTACAAGATACATAGATTTTAACAAATTAAATAACACCTAACTATAAAGCATATAAAAGTTAAATGAAAAACTTGAGCTCTAACATGTGAAATTGGGGGAAAATATACTGTTATATAGAAATATTAAGATCTGTCATTCTTCCAGCACAAAAAAAGCTACTCCATAATGGAGTTAGTAATGAAGCTACTCCATAATGGAGTTAGTAATGACAATCGAAATATTCTTGCCCATTAAATAAGAAAATAAAAAGAAATATTCAAGAGAATAATTATTTCTATTTAACTAAAAATATGTACTAGAGTAATTTCCGACATTATAATTTATTCGAAACTAGAGATACCATAGAGAGGCAGAAGATGCAGGAGCCGCCAGCCGGATCGACCAACAAATGATAGGCCAGAGAGATGGAGGCCAATATAGTGGCTAAAAGAAGAAAGAAAATATTCACAAAAGAAGAAATTATAGAAAGCTCGAAGAAATGAGTTGATCAAGAATGAGGCTTCTGTCTACCCCGCATCTCCAAACAGCTCAAGATGGAGCTATTTATAGCAAGTTCTCCCCAACAATTCCCGTTGTTGTAAAAATAGTGTGGGGTAGCCACTATTTAAGTGGTATTTATTTTTTATCCAACAATTCTAATGTTGAGCAAAAATAATTATTACTATATTAAAATTAATATCAAAAGATATTTTTACTCTTTCTTCCATTTCTTTTCTTCCCAAACCTCGCTTCTCTCTCGATTAAGGACAATGAAAGAAAATATGATTGAAAATGGACATGACAATGACCGTCGGCATGGTTCAGGAAATAGGAGAAGTGTTGGTCTTCTTGATGCTTGTCTAATACCAAGAGTGATTCCATTTGCACTGTGTCTTTTCTTCTCAAAGTTGGTAGCATACACATTTTTGTACTGGTTACCGTTTTACCTTAGTCAAACAGGTATACCAATAGAGAATACCATTGGAATTAGGAGGTACAAATTCAGATTACGGAGTTAGATGTGTCAAGGACAATTGGTCCTCAACTTAGAGTTAAAAGTTCAAAAATTAAGGACACTTGGTCCTTAACTTAGAGTCACAAGCACAGAAATTAAGGACATGCAGTCATTAACTTAGAGTTACAAGCATAGAAATTAAGGACGGGTAGTCCTGAACTTCGAGTTCCAAGTTCAAAAGTTAAAGACTTGAGTCCTGAACTTAGAGTTACAAGTTCAAAAGTTAAGGACGGGTAGTCCTAAACTTAGAGTAACAAGTTCAAAAACTAAGGACAAGTAGTCCTTAACATAGACTTACAAGCTCATAAATTAAGGACAGCTAGTCCTGAACTTACAGTAACAAGCTCATAAGTTAAGGACACTTGGTCCTGAACTTAGAGTTGGAAGTTCAAAAATTAAGGACACTTGATCCTTAACTTAGAGTTACAAGCACAGAAATTAAGGACAGGTAGTCCTTAACTTAGAGTTACAAGCACAGATATTAAGGATGGGTAGTTCTGAACTTCGAGTTTCAAGTTCAAAAGTTAAGGACATGTAGTCCTGAACTTAGACTTACAAGCTCATAAATTAAGGACAGTTAGTCATGAAATTACAGTAACAAGCTCATAAATTAAGGACAGCTAGTCCTAAACTTTGATTTTCTTTCGCGCACATGTCTTCTTAGGTATAAAATTGCTTATTATTTTATTGAATTATATTATTCCTGCAAATAAAAAAAATTAGTATTAGAAGTTAAATAACTACTTATTTTATGAATGATATTTTTGTTTTATCATTTTTTGCAATTATGGAATGCGAAATACAAAATTAAAATGAAAGTCTTTTAATGGATAATGTTGCAAATTTATATTCATAAGTAAGTTCGGTGTAGGGAGTCTATTACGATCATGAGAATAATTTAACCTTGTTTAAAGATTTTAGTTTTCTGATCCAACCGAGGTCTTTTAATCCCTAGGCCCTAAATCGTTTTCTAAAGTGTTGAAATTAGGTAGCCCGACTTTGTTGCGAAATTTAGATCTAATAATCATGTCAAGTATTCGTATTATAATCCCATCATCCAGCACTGTTTAACTCCTTTAATTTTGTGTTCTCTTCCACCTCATGTGAGTTACAACTTGTTTGGATGGGTGTTTATGTCGTTTATAATCTATCGTATTGTACTGTACTATATTACGTATACTGTATTGTTTAATGAGTACACCATTTGAATAAATTGTATCGTTTATCATTGTTTTATGATGTCACGCACCAACAATACGAAGAATAAATTTGCAACATTACCAAGAAAAAATATGATACAAAGTAGAATTATTGTATAAAAAGGGAGGATAAAGAATAAAATATGATTATTTAATAATAATAATAAGGAAGGGAAATATGTATGAAAAAGAAGTGAAAGTAAAGATTGGTACTAAAATCATCCCCAAAAAGGGTAGTCAAGTATTTTGGGTCTATTGTTCAAGGCAACGGGGAGATTGATGGGAATGTTACTAATTGTATTGGAGCGGGGTGGACGAGATGGAGGCTAGCCTCGGGGGTTTTGTGTGATAAGAATGTGCCACATGGACTTAAGGGCAAGTTCTACAGAGTGGTGGTTAGACCGACTATGTTGTATGAGGCTGAGTGCTGGCCCATTAAGAAGTCTCATGTCCAGAAGATGAAAGTAGCTGCAATGAGTATGTTGAGATGGATGTGTGGGCATACAACAAAGGACAAGATTAGGAATGAACTTATTAGGGACAAGGTAGGAGTGGCATCTGTTGGGGACAAGTTGCGGGAATCGAGGTTGAGATTGTTTGGGCATGTGAAGAGGAGAGATATAGATGCTCCGGTCAGGAGGTGTGAGGGGTTGTCCATGTCAGGTCTGATGAAGAGAAGGGGTAGGCCGAAGAAGTATTAAGGAGAGGCAATTAGGTAAGATATGTGTGACGACCCGACAGGTCGTTTTGAGCTCTAACGTGTCGTTCGGCGATTTGAGGCCTTGAGAAGCTTCACTTCAGGTATTATTACTTCTACACGTGGTCGGAATTGAATTTTAGGAAGTTCGGAGTTGATTTGGAAAGAGAATTCTAATTTCGGAAGCCTTCAGTTGAAGGAATTGACTAAAGTGTGATTTTTGAGTAAATGAATCGGAATCGGGATTTGAAGGTTCCAACAGGTTCGTATGATGATTTTGGACTTGTTTGTATGTCCGAATCGGGTTTGGATGACCACGGAGCGTTTCGACGCCTATCGTGGAAGTTGGCATTTTGGAAAAATTCATAAATTTGGTTTGAGGTACATTTTAATGTTATCGATGTTCATTTGGGATTTCAAGTCTGGGAATAGCTCCATATGGTGATTCTGGTATTGGGAGCGCGTCCGGAAGTGGATTTGGAGGTTCGTAGGTCATTTCTAGATCATTTGGCAGAAGTTAGAAATTTAAAGGGTTTTGAGAAGTTTGACCGGGAGTGGACTTTTTGATATCGGGGTCAGATTCCAATTCCAAAAGTTGGAGTAGGTCCGCAATATCGAATGTAATTTGTGTGCAAAATTTGAGGTCAATCGGACGTGATTTGATAGGTTTCAGCATCGAATATAGACGCTTGAAGTTCTAAAGTTCATTAAGCTTGGATTGGGGAGCTATTCATGAATTCGACGTTGTTTGATGTGATTTGAGGCCTCAAGCAAGTTTGTGTTATGTTATGTGACTAGTTTGTGTGATTGGACGGGGCCTCCGAGGTCTCGGGTGTGTTTCAGATCAATTTTTGTGATGAAAAAGCTCTGCTGGTTCTACTGGTTTTGGGTCTGGGTTGCAGGTCTTGCGAGGAGGGGTTAGCATTTGCAAATTCGCATTTGTGAGGAGGGGTTCGCATTTGCGAGGGTGGGGATTTTCTGAGGAGTTCACACTTGCGAACAGTTGGTCGCTTTTGCGATGTTGTCCCCTTTGCATTTGCGAAGAACTTGGTCGCAAATGCGACCTTGGCAGGGATGACTTTGCTTCGCATTTGCGATGCCTTTGTCGCAAATGCGACATCCGCGTATGGAGCAAGGGCTTTTTATTCCGAGACTTAGCTCATTTTCCTCATTTCACATTTGGACTTAGGCGATTTTTGGGAGCATTTTTAGAGTGGTTCCATCATCATCAAGAGGTAAGTGATTTCTACTAGTTCTGAGTTAAATACAAGGTTTATATATGGATTTAGACATGAAAATTGGTAGAAATTTGGGATTTTGGAGGAAACCCTAGAAATTTATATTTTTGAATTTTGACCACGAATTTGGGCATGGAATTGAGAGCAAATCATATATTTGAGTTCATGATGTTATGGGTGGTGTTTATCTTCGAAAATTTCCGGAATCTGGGCACGTAGGCCTAGGGGTGAATTTTAGGATCTTCAAATTGGGTTGGAAATTCACTTTAATAGTTAGGATGTGAACTCTTGAGCATGTATTGACTATTTTATGTGACATTTGACTAGCTTCGGGTTGTTTGGCACCGAGTTGAGGATTGAAAGCACAATTTTGGACCGGAATGTGTGCTTTGAGACGAGGTAAGTCTCTTGCTAACTTTGTGAGGGGGAAATTAACCCTAGGTGTTATATATTGATGTGTGCTACTTGTTGTGGAGGCTACGTACGCGCGAGGTGACGAGAGCCGTACATAGCTATATTCATGTTATTGTCTGGGTAGGCCTAGGTTCACATCATGCTATAGTTGTACTATTTGAACAGTCTCTTGCCTATTAAATTCCTCCATTTTTTATTTCTATTTAAGACTAGACTTGCTATTGTAGAGACTTCACGAGTTCCTGATTAGTCACCGAATAATTTACTCCTCTTACGGCATGTTTTCGTGATATATATGTTTCATTGAAAGGTTTTTGTTAAAGAAATTAGAACTCACACATTTATTCATGAGTGGGGTCAAGGACCAGTCAAAGCTTCTTATTCTAACAGGATCGGGCCGTTCGCCTCGACAGGATTATGTATTTCACATCTTATGGGATCGGCCCATTCGCCTCGACATGATTTATGTACCACACTCTCATGGGAGCGGGCTGTTCGCCTCGGTATTTCCTATAAATATATCCTCATGAAATCATGTGTAATATTTGGCAAGAAGCCAGTGTATTTGTGAGTTTTTCGAATTTGAATTATGGCAATCTATTTGATGAGATCCAATATATCTATATATATGCTCCGGTTAAGGAGGAAATTTCTAATGGAGAACTTGAGTTCCTCGTAAAGAAGGGGGATTTGTACCATGTGATTTATACTTGTTTATTTCATTTATTTACTCTGCCTCATACTTACTCACCTCTTTTCTGTACCTGATGTTATTGGACCACTAGTGAGTGTCGATGTCGACCCATCGTCACTACTCCTCTGGAATTAAGCTAGATACTTACTGGGTACACGTTGATTTACGTACTCATACTATACTTGCTGCACATTTTTGTGCAGGTACATATATGAGTAGTGGCCTTGTGAGAACAGGGGCGTGTATGCACATAGGGACTTAGGTGAGCTACATTCCATATTATGACCCGCAGTCGGCAGAGTCTCCCCCAGAGTATTTATATTTTTCCTGTCCAATATGTATTCCTAACAGATGCTGTATTTTATTTGATATTCCTAGTTGATGCTCATGCACTTGTGACACCGGATTTTGGGGTGATAATGGGTTGCTCTGTATTGAAATTGTTGTAAAATATTATTATTTACTCTGTAAATTCCATCTTTTACTGTTTAATCGAAGGGAAAAAATATTATTTCTACAATATTAAAATGAGAACCAAATTAAGTATTTATTGTTGGCTTGCCTGACAGTGGTGTCCGGCACCATTATGACCTTTAATGGATTTGGGTCGTGACAACATGGTACCAGCCCGCTAGGTTCACTTAGGTCTCATGAGTCATGAGCGAGTCTAGTAGAGTATTGTGGATCGGTACGGAGACGTCTGTACTTATCTTCGAGAGGCTACAGGACTGTTAGGAGTACTTCCCTTCTTGATTCCTCATCGTGGGAATTGAATCTTCTGAGGCTTGTACCTTTATTTCTTTCCTATTTAATCTTATGCGACATGAAGCGCTTGCTATAGATTGGGAATCGAGGAATTGTCATGGTACTACAGATGTGGTGCATGATGTTTCTACCTGTGTATTTGATTGGGTTATTAGCGTCGCCTTGCGAAAGTCGTACTGCCATTTCAGCTCAGCAGCAGTATTACCTAAGGTTTTGAGATTTGGCACTGATTGTTATGACGATTGATGCGTTGCTATCGCACAGTGTTTGTTTAATGGTAGAATGCTTGTCTCGGCGTCGAGGCAGTGAATGACCTGAAAGGAGTTTTCACTCATTGTATGATTCAGAGATTTAATATTTTATTTCTGGCGGATGAAAGCCAACCAGACTAATAATGTTCGGATTGGGGTTGATGGAGTATCGAGACTTGGTAATTTCGAGCGTGGTAGAGTTCTCAATTGTGATGTGGTGTCATTGTCCTTGTTGAATGTGTTGAGTTCGTCGGTGTTATGGTTTTCTTCATTTCGCCTTCAAGGCGGGGTTTATGAAATGGTGTCGAGGAAGCAGTTGTCAGAAATCATGGTGTGCAGTGGTTCAGGATCGAATCGGTGTTCATAGTGTTGATGGCTCGAGAAATATGATATTCTAAGAGGTTTAGAGTTGGTAGCGACTCATTTGTTCGGGTGTCATAGAGATGGATTCGGAATTGGGGCAACAATTGGGCAACAAGGGACGAGGAAGGACATGTGGGAGGTGTTTTGCGATGGTTGAATTGCTAGAAGGTCAGGTGTGAAATGTAGAAGTCTAGGAGTTGCTTAAAGGAGATGGTTTAACCAAAGTGTGAGAGTGGCAGAGTAGCATATGGGTTCTGTGGTAGGATGGCCACACTCCTTGACGAAAGTTTGGAGCCATTTGGGAAATTAGGTGGACAGTGACTAGGTCCACGGATTTCATTTAATACAACATGACTTTGAGTTTCGAATGCGTTGTTGGACTTTAGCTGATGTCAATGGGGAAGAAAGAATCTCGGTGGGTCCTAGGGTTATGTAATTGTAGCTTCAAGCTAAGTGGGAGAGCCCCACTGTCTATGATTGGATTACGTGATTGTCTACTTATGCGGTTTCTGGTTATCGGTGTATCGGTGAGTTATTACGACTAAGGAAAGAAAACATCAGTGGTAATTGAGCAAATTATTTGAGGAATGTGTGTTATATTTGGCCTTATCGGTCCATGTTCAGGTTTTGGGAAGGCTCAGAGTCTATGCTTTGCGTGGATGCGATGTATAAGGAAAGGAATTCAGCCGGCTGTTCTTGGAGAGGTATTCTTGTGCTAGCAGGGCCTTGAAGTGTGATTATATTCGGGAGCAAGTCAGAGTGGGTGACTCTCGGCAATTAGTAGGTTCAAAAAGTGTGGTGCCTAGGGTTTCGAGTCCGTGGTGTGGTTAAGTATCGAGCTTTTGTAGTGAATTATGAAATGGGCTTGGAGTGTTCTATGTTATCATCGGTCTGCGGTGTAGCATTGGAGAAATGGGAGAAAATAACAGTTGAAGATGCGAATACGCGCACAAGGAGGGTACGAGATGGTTCGTGGGTTTTTAGAGACAGAGTGATCTTGTGAAATAAGGTCACTCAGGATGAGTGTGAGTTTGGGTTCTCTATGTTTTAAATAAAGCTATTATTATTCTAAGGCAAGCCCGGAGTAAATTAGAAGAAGTCAGATTGGTTAGCAATGTGTAAATTGGCATGATAATGGCAATGATCAATTCCTTCAGCGTGTTAAGTTATACATGTGATTGTGGCAGTATGCACGAGGCTTGACGGTCGCCGTAAGTGATTTCATATGGAGGCATTCGAGTACTTAAGCATGTTATGTGTAGATGGACCCCAGAAGAATTACGGTGGTTTAGACCACTACTCGAAGTTGTATTTCTGCAGTTATGGGAATTTAGTCACGCATTGCAATGGCTCTCCTAAAGTGAGTTAAGTGAAGGGTTTCTATATGTTGGAGTGTCTATTCTATTAGTGGTTCAGGAGTTATGATGGAATTATGGTATTATCGTGTATTGGCATGTTAGGTGCAGTGAGCGGCATGGGAATTGGAAGTTGAGGATCAAGGTTGCGGTTCATTGTAGACAAGAATATTACGAGCTTGGGTGAGCAGGAAAGGAATTAGATGGTTGGAGTAAGCTGGTATTGTCTTTGGCGTCACCTGAGATCGGTGTCCTGTGTAAGTGGCTTTGTGTTCCAATTTGCGGATTCTCGATTTGCTTTACAACATTAGTATGACCGGTGGTATGGGTGTGCATACTTGTTACCTGGTGCGGAAGGCCGTGGGATCGTATCCCATGCGAAGATGGTATAAGTGTGACCTATAGTCACTTGATTGATTGAAGATTGGAACCAAGTATAGAGATTATAGTACTATCGCTAATGTGAGAGTTTAGGCCTAGAAGGCGCTCTATTCATTTGGCTACGAATTGTGGATGTTTGTGCCAGATTGACGGTTGTTCTTGTTTGTCATGGGAAGAAGGGTTAGCGTGGATCCCTGAATGGTTATTAGCCCAGTGCAGTACGGTCAGAATCAGCTTGAGGGGTGTGGGTGGATCTAAATGTGAATGTGGGCTCTATATCAGGCCGGATGTGTTCATTTCAGCTTAGAGTTGTTTACGGAGGAATCTTCGGGCCCTGGATGTTATTTGTGTCGTCAGTTATTCCGTTGATATATATTATGCCAGGTGGAGGTGGTTTGATTATTCGCACTCGTATTGAGATCTCGTGTAATTTATGGTCTTCTGAGAGCAGGATGGCTCTCGAGATACAGGTCATTTATTGCACCGCAATTGTGTTGGAGTTTCGTAACATATGGCGTTATCCGTTGCCTTTGGATTTGTGTTATGCACTTTGTGTGCTTATGGTTGATATTCGGGTATTCCGCGGGTATGAGCATTTTAGCTCGGTAAGTATTTCCTTATAGATTATTATGTGTGGATCGGGTGGCACACATCCACGGGTATGTTGTTTAGATCGAGTGGCACGCCGCCATGGGTATCATGGTTGGATTGGGTTGCACGCCGCAACGGTGTCATGTCTGGATCCGGTTGCACGCTGCAACAGTGCGATGTTGAGTACAATTTCCTATATCTATTATTGTGTGTTTTGCTTCTCATTTTCTGGGGAAGGTTCATAGTATCTTTTCGGTTGTTTAAATTAGTTACGTAGGTTGAGTAGTTCTTTCGAGGGTTCGTTCCCTTGTGTCTCACATTCGAGTTTGTAGCTTGTTGGAACATTGTGGCATTATAAGAGACTTTTGGCAGTGTTTGAGGTGGCTTATTACCTGAGCAGCTTATACTGGGTGAGACGAGATTATTGGACCTGGGGTCAGTGCAATCAGATTTATATGAGGCACATTAAAGAGCACATATCGATATTTAATCCAGAATGAGGTAATGGTTCTTGTCAGGAGGAGAGACTTCATTAATTGTGATTCGGCAGGTGGTTACGAGTTTCTACACATCTCTTCTGTCGTGGCAGTATTATGAGAGCTGAAACGAGACTAATATGCTTCATGAGTTGTGTTGTGGGCACCAGATCCGTGGGATTTCGGCTGTTGTCGTCAGGAGATGTCATTAAGGTCATATGAATAATGCGGCGCATGGTGTGAATTCTGTAAGAGTATACAATCATATATTGATACATCGTGTAGTGATGGATACGGTGTTCGTATGTTGGAAACTGACCTGATAGAGAATTTCAGATGTTGGAATTTGGTTCTAAGGCGTATTTGACTGGATAAAAGGGAAGATATTCAGGTTTTCTCAAGCTAATGTGCTTAACTGGGTTGTGGTAGCACGGGGTAGGTGCACGAGGTGTTAAATAGTGATTTTGGACAACTCCGGAGTAGTTGTTAGCACGTTCGAGGACGAACATATGTTTAGGTAGGAGAGAATGTAGCGACCCGACCGGTCGTTTTGAGCTCTAGCGTGTCGTTAGGTGGTTTGAGGCATTGGGCAGCTTCACTTCAGGTATTATGACTTGTACGCGTGGTCGGAATTAAATTTCGGGAAGTTCGTAGTTGATTTAGAAAGAGAATTCTAATTTTGGAAGCCTTAAGTTGGAGGAATTGACTAAAGTGTCTTTTCTAGTAAACGACCTCGGAATCGGGATTTGAAGGTTCCAACAGGTTTGTATGATGATTTTGGACTTGAGTGTATGTCCAAATCGGGTTTGGATGACCCAGGAGCATTTCGACGCCTATCGTGGAAATTGACATTTTGGAAGAATTTCATAAATTTGGGTTGAGGTACATTTCAATGTTATCAATGTTCGTTTGGGGTTCCAAGTATGGGAATAGCTCCATACAGTGATTCTGGTATTGGGAGCGCGTCCGCAAGTGGATTTGGAGGCCCGCAGGTCATTTCGGGGACATCTGGCGGAAGTTATAAATTTGAAGGCTTTTGAGAAGTTTGACCGGGAGTGGACTTTCTGATATCGGGGTCGAATTCCGATTTCAGAAGTTGGAGTAGGTCCGTAATGTCGAATATGACTTGTGTGCAAATTTGAGGTCAATCGGATGTGATTTGATAGGTTTCGGCATCGAATGTAGAAGTTTGAAGTTCGAAAGTTCATTAAGCTTGGATTGGGGTGCGATTCATGAATTCGACATTGTTTGATGTGATTTGAGGCCTCAAGCAAGTTTGTGTTATGTTATGGGACTGGTTTGTGTGATTGGACGGGATCCTGGAGGCCTCAGGTGTGATTTGGATCAATTTTTGGATGAAAAAGTTGTGCTGGTTCTGCATGTTTTGGGTCTGGGTTGCAGGTTCGCAAATTTCATTTGCAATGAGGGGTTTGCATTTGCGAGGGTGGGGATTTTTCGAGGAGATCGCATTTGCAAACAGTTGGCCGCTTTTGCGATGCTGTCCCCTTAGCATTTGCGAAGAACTTGGTCGCAAATGCGACCTTGGCAGGGATGGCTTTACTTCGCATTTGCAATGCCTTTGTCGCAAATGCGACCATCGCAATTGCGAGCCAGATGTCGCAAATGCGGCGTCTACGTCTGGAGCAAGGGCTTTTTATTCCGAGAATTAGCTCATTTCCCTCATTTCTCATTTGGACTTAGGCAATTTTTGGGAGCATTTTTGAGAGGTGTGATCGAGGCCAACCCTGCACTACTATTAAGTAGCGAGAGAGGTCGAAGCAGCTTTTACCCGATTTAGGGTCGGGATCAATTTCCACAGGGAGCTAGATATTGGAGTTGGGTGTCTATCTAAAGTGAAGTTGTGTATTTTTTCCAAATTGCACTTCTACACATTTTTGGTTTTAATTATGATTCTAATTTTATAAACTACAATACTCAATTAAACTACTATAAGCTAGGATTAAACTATTGCGAGTTGTTCAAATGATTAAAAGGCACTAGGGTAGTGACTTTCGCCTAGGTGGTCAATTGACGGATTCTTGAGTCTAAAGCTAGATTGACACATTTGGGGAGTATAATATAACCATTGCTCGATTCTACTCACTCTATACCTCTCGGTAGTTCGAGTGATTTTGCCCGAATTGGCTTTCTCAAGACCAATTGGGTATGCAAATTTGCACAAGCAATTAAGGTTCAAGTCGAGTATTACGATCTCTCGGTTTAACCCTTTAATTGGGGCTATCAATTCTCTTGAGTACACCGCAATTCCTTGTTGGACTAATTTTAGAGACTTAGGCTCTCTTTCTCAAGAAGAGCAAAAGTCAACTAAACACAAACTAGTGTTTGCAACCACTAATTTAGCAATAAAATATGAAATTAGCCCAAATATCAAACACCCATAGTCAATCAAGCCCTAAAATACAAGACCCATCAATTAGCCACACTAGGGTTGAGCCACAACCCTAGTTGATGGGTCTAGCTACTCATAATTAGAGACAAAAACAAAGAAATAGATGAAGAAGAACTCATATTAATTAATTGCTAAATTAAACTTGAAGATTCAATGTTGAAATGAAGCTAAAATTACTCAAAATAGCTAAAATATTCGAACCCACGAGCGCAGCTTTCAGTACTAACTATCTGCTTATCCTAAAAATGGAAAAGAAGCTATTTATATTAAGCTGACAAATCTGGACAAAAATACCCCCGCGGGGTTAGTGCGGACCGCACAAAATCACGTGCGGCCGCACTAGGGCTCTGACTTGACAAAACTGCTCTCTGAACTTGGGCAATGCGGACCGCACAGAATCGAGTGCGGCCGCGGTGGCTTCTAGTGCGGTCCGCATGAAATGGAGCGCGGACCGCATTGGTCTTCAAACCTGGATTTGGCAACTCTCTGAATCTTCTTTCTGCGGACCGCACTAAATCGAGTGCGGCCGCATTGATCCTAGTGCGGACCGCACAAAACTTCGTGCGGCCACATTGCCTTTTAGCCTGAATGTCAGCCTCTCTGAACCTCACTTGTGCGGACCGCACAGAATGACGTGCAGCCGCACTGGCCCTGTTTTGCCTGAGCTTTGTCTTTGTCTTGGTACTTGTGCAAGTTTCACTCCTTTTTTGAGCTGATCTTTGACACCTTGTCACCTTGTTGATCAAACCTGCAATCAAGCACAACTTGTGAGCTTTTTGGGACAATTTTGTACACATTTCTAATCAAAACTTGAGCATGAAGGAGTGTAAAATGCATCATATTTCCTAGTTATCAAGGTGTTCCATGATCAGCACGAGGTAAGCGATTTCTACTAGTTGTGAGTCACATACAAGGTTTATATTTCGATTTAGACTTGAAAATTGGTATAAATTTGGGATTTTGGAGAAAAACATAGAAATTTAGATTTTTGGATTTTGACCACGAATTTGGGCATGGAATTGAGAACAAATCATATATTTGAGTTCATGATGTTATGGGTGGTGTTTATCTTTGAAAACATCCGTAATCAGGGCACGTGGGCCGGGGGGTTAATTTTATGAATTCTTTAAATTGGGTTGGGAATTCACTTTAATATTTAGGATGTGAAATCTTGAGCATGTATTGACTATTTTATGTAACATTTGACTAGCTTCGGGACGTTTGGCATCGAGTTGAGGATTGAAAGCACAATTTTGGACCGGAAAGTGAGCTTTGAGATGAGGTAAGTCTTCTGTCTAACTTTGTGATGGGTAAATTACCCCTAGGTGTTGTATATTGATGTGTGTTACTTGTTGTGGGGGCTACGTACGCGCGAGGTGACAAGAGCCCGTATGTAGCTATATTTATGTTATTGTCCGGGTAGGTTTAGGTTCACATCATGCTATTGCTGTACTATTTGAACAGTCTCTTGCCTATTAAATTCCATTGTTTTATATTTCTATTTGAGACTAGACTTGCTATTGAAGAGGCTTCACGAGTTCTTGATTTGTCACAGAATAGTTTACTCCTCTTACGGCATGTCTCCATGATATATATGTTTCATTGAAAGGTTTTTGTTAAAGAAATTACTACTCACACGTTTATTCGTGGGTGGGGTCAAGGACCCGTCAAAGCTTCTTATTCTAATGGGATCGGGCCATTCGCCTTGGCAGGATTACGTATTTCACATCTTATGGGATCGGGTCGTTCGCCTTAGCAGGATTTATGTACCACACTCTCATGGGAACGGGCCGTTCACCTCGGCAGGTTAATAGATGAATCTATGGTTCGCGCCGTTCAACTCTCAACAATGCACATTTTAATTATTATGTTGGATCGGGCCGTACGCCTCGGCATTTCCTACATCATATCCTCATGAAATCGTGCGTAATATGTGGCAAGAAGCCAGTGTATCTGTGAGTTTTCCGGATTTGAATTATGGCAATCTATTTGATGAGATTCACTATATCTATATATATGCTCTGGTTAACGAGGGAATTTCTAATGGAGAACTTGAGTTCCTCGTAAAGAGGGGAATTTGTACCACTTAATCTATACTTGTTTATTTCATTTATTTACCCTGTCTCATACTTACTCACCTCTTTTCTGTACCTGTTATTAGACCACTAGTGAGTGTCGATGTCGATCCTTCGTCACTACTCCTCCGGGTTTAGGCTAGATACTTACTGAGTACACGTTGATTTACGTACCCTTACTACACCTGCTGCACATTTTTGTGCAGGTACATATATGACTAGTGGCCTTGTGAGAGCATGGGCGTGTATGCACACGAGGACTCAGGTGAGCTGCATTCCATATTATGACCCGCATTCAGCAGAGTCTCTCTCAAAGTATTTATATTTTTCCTGTCCAATTTGTATTCCGGACAGATGCTATATTGTATTTTATATTCCTAGTTGATGCTCATGCACATGTGACACCGGGTTTTGGGGCGATAATGGGTTGCACTGTATTGAAATTGTTGTAAAATGTTATTATTTACTCTGAAAATTCCATCTTTTACTGTTTAATTGAAGGAAAAAAAATATGATTTCTAAAATATTAAAATAAGCACTAAAATGAAGTATTTATTATTGGCTTGCTTGACAGTGATGTCTAGCGCCATCACGACCTTTAATGGCTTTTGGGTCGTGATAATATGTCATTGCTTCAGCTTACCGAGGTAAGAAGCACGATAGGAAGGTGTGGAGGTCGGGGATTAGGGTTGTACTTGGCTGCTTTATCTTATCTCCACTGTTTTCTGAGCAAAGGGCCTATCGGAAACAGTCTCTTTATCTCTATAAGGTAGGGGTAAGTTCTACACACACACTACCCTCCCAAGCCCCATTTATGGAATTACAGTGGGTGTTGTTGTCGTTGAAGGGCAAGATGAGAGAAAAAAGCAAGGTAATGATTCCATCACGCAAAATACGTCGTTTCATAAAGTGGCAGTTTTTTTTAGGCTAGGAGCCCGTTTGGACATAAGAATTTTTTTACTTTTATTCGAGTTTTTTTATTTTTTTTCGAAATTAATGTTTGGTCACAAAATTTTGAAAATGAATTTTAGAATTTTTCGAAAATTTGAAAAACTCCTGCTTTTCAAAATTTTCACTCAGATCATTTATAAAAATTGAAAAACAACCCAAAATTATATTCATGTCCTAACACAACTCTAAGAGCCCGTTTGGACATAAGATTTTTGTCACTTTTCTTTCGAAATTTTTTCACTCTTTTTCGAAATCAGTGTTTGACCATAAAATTTCCAATTTTCACTTGAAGATGAATTTTGAAAATTTTTGAAAATTTAAAAAACTCCAAAAAGCTGTTTTTCAAAATTTTCACTCAGATCACGCACAAAAGTTCAAGAACAACCCAAAATTTTATTGATGTCCAAACACAACTCTAATTTTCAAATACCAATTTTACTTGATTTTTTTTTACTTTTTACATTTTTTATGTCCAAACGCCCATTAGGATTTTGCTCAAAAGCTTTTCTTATTTTTAATGACCGAGATATCGGAAGCATTGGAATACTAGTTTTGCTAAAATATTTTTCTACTGAAAAACAAAAAATACAGACTAAAAAAGGAAGAAAAAAAGGAAAGAAAATAGTTGCTTTTTGTGGCGGTGGTATTTAGGCGGGAACCCAAGTAAAGTAAAAAATTAAAAAACAAAATCAAAAATCGTAACCGTTCCTTTTTCGATCTTCTCCAACTCGGTACTCCAATTCCTCTGATTCTGTTCTATTGTTCTTTGTACTCTACAAACCCTAAAAGAAAAAACCCTAAATCCATTCATGGACTATGATTCGCTCTCAGATGAATAGAAAAAGTCGCTCGTGCTTAATGCACCGGCCATTAACAACGTATATTGCCTGCTTTGTGACAAGAGATTCGACAAATATCTCACCCCAAAAACACGCACAAGTGTTTTGCATGCTATAATCGAGAGAAAACTGATTCAGATCTTGAGAAGCATAAAAAAAATTTTAAGCATTAACAGTGAGTATATGAATCCTTTTTTGTATCGCAATGGCAATTTTACATCCTCTAGGACTTCTTCGTAATCCATTGTAAAGAATAGCAGAAGAAGAGTATTATTTGGAAACCTTCTGCTAGCCCAAGATCGTTAAATAATATTGGAGGACTCAACTAAAGAAGAGGAAGCTTGATAAAGAGAAGAAAAGTTTTGGAGAGGAGAACTTTGTTTAGGAAAGAAGGCTTTCTTGATTTTGGCTTGGTTACAAATGAACAAGACACCCCCTATTTATACTAGCTTATGGATGATTCTAGATATGATTTTGGATAATGTACAAAGAAGATTCTAGCCACCTTATCTTCTAACAACACTCTAGAATATCTAGACATGTCTTATCTTCCCACAATATTCTAGAACATCTAGATATGTCTAATAGATAAATATCAAGGATACTATACTAGGACATTCTAGAGGATTCTATATTTTTCCAAAAAATCAACTTTATTTTTTTCACACTCCCCCTTAAAGTGAATTTTTGGAAACTACTCCAAGCTTGTCACGGAAGAATTCGAACGAAGCTTTAGCAAGTGACTTGGTAAAGATATTCTCCTGACTTCGCACTTCCAAAGTATTGACAGTTCCATCAAGAACCTTTTCTCGAATAAAGTGATGTTCCACCTCAGTGTGTTTAGTTCTTGCATGGAATACTGGATTGTTTGCAAGCTTGATGGCACTTTAATTATCTCCATAGATCATAGTTGTCTTTGATATAGGTAGGTGCAAGTCTTCAGCAAGTCTTTGTAGCCATACACATTCTTGAGTAGTAAGAGCAGCTGCTTTATACTCCGCCTCCGTTGTTGACAAGGAAACTGAGTCTTGCTTCTTGCTACACCAAGAAACACTTGTTCCACCACAGAGAAATATATAGCCCGATGTAGATCTTCGGTCATCCAAATCACCACCAAAATCAGCATCCGTATAACCAGCTAACACCAAATCATTCTTCTTTTGGAAGAGCAAGCCCATGTCTGATGTTGAGTTGATATATTTCAGAATCCTCTTTGCAGCTTCTAAGTGAGGCTTTCTTGGCCTTTGCATAAATTTGCTTACATATCCTACTGAGAAGGCAATGTCCGGCCTTGTAATAGTCAAATATAGGAGACTTCCAACAAGAGCCCGAAAAGGATTAGGATCTGCAAGAAGTGAGCCTTCGTCCCGCCTTAACCTTGTACTTATCTCAAGAGGAGTAGAACATGTTTTGCTTTGCTTCAATCCAAACCTGTCAACAAGTTTCTTGGCATATCCTTCTTGAGTGACAAAGATACCTTTGTTCATGTTTGTCACCTCTAAGCCAAGAAAATGGTGTAGCTCTCCCAATTTTTGATGTTAAATCTTATGGAAAGCTCATCTTAAAGTCTAGCAACTTCATCTTCATTGTTTCCTGTTATTATCATATCATCCACGTACAAAAGAACAACCATATGCAAGTCTCCTTGTTTTTTAACAAATAAGCTAGGATCTGATTGTGATGCACCATAGCCACAGAAATGTAGATACTGAGCAATTTTTCCATACCATGCTCGTGGAGCTTGCTTGAGGCCATAAAAGGCCTTCTTAAGTTTGCAAACATAATCAGGATATAAGTTAGAGACATACCCAGGTAGTTGCTCCATATAGATATCTTTGTCAAGATCTCCATATAAGAAAGCATTCTTCACATCAAGTTGCCATAACTTCCAATTACGCGAGGCTGCCAAGGCTAGCACAACTCAGACAGAGATCATTTTAGCCACCACACTGAAGGTTTCTTCATAATCTTCATCGTACTTTTGAGAAAATCTGCAATGACCCGGCCGGTCATTTTCTTGGAATTTACGCCCCGATCCCCTATTAACTGCTTCCCCCGAGTCTATTTATGCTATTTTGATTTGCCAGAATATTCGGTTTTGAGTTTCAGAGAGTTTTGGGACACTTAGTCCCTAAATTAGAGCTTAAGTGTTGAAAAGTTGTTAGTCAGAACAGTATGAAGACGACCTCGGAATGGAAATCCGATGGTTTCGTTAGCTCCGTTAGGTGATTTCGGGTTTAGGGGCGTGGTCGGACTGTGTTTTGGAGGTCCGTAGCTAATTTAGGCTTGAAATGCCCAAAGGTCGAATTTTGAAGTTTCCGGTTCGATAGTGAGATTTTGATCCGAGGGTCGGAATGGAATTTCGAGAGTTGCAGTAGTTCCGTTATGTCATTTGGGAAGTGTGTGCAAAATTTCAGGTCATTCGGACAAGGTTTGATAGACTTTTTGATCGAAAGCGTATTTTGAAAAATTTAGAGTTCTTAGGCTTGAGTCCATGGTTAATTTGAGGTTTCGATGTTGTTTTAGGTGTTTTAAGGATTGGTACAAGTTTGGGGAGTGGTATTAGACTTGTTGGTGCCTTTTGTTGAGGTCCCGGGGGCCTCGGGATGAATTCGGATGGTTGACGGGGAGTTTTGAGAAATGTTGCAGCTGCTGTATTTATGCTGCTTTTGGTATTTTCGCATTTGCGGTTTGGGAACCGCAGATGCGGCGCCGCAGAAGCAGCTAAGAAGACTGCAGAAGCGGATTTTTCGGTTCTCCTTCAGGTTCCGCAGATGCGGAAGGAATACCGCAGAAGCGGTGGCGCATCTGCGGAAGGGCAATCGCAGATGTGGCTTCACACCATTTAATGAAAGTCGCGGATGCGATGTAAATTCCGCAGAAGCGCGACCGCAGATGCGGTCCCAGGGCCCGCAAATGCGGAAATCGCTGGGTAAAACATAAATACTTGCCTTCGCGAAATTTAGTCATTTTTCACCTCTTTTCAAACAGGAAGAAGCTTTTGGAGCATTTTTCAAGAGGGATTTTCAGAGGAGTCCATTGGGGTAAGGTCCTTGGTCCCAAAACTCGTTATTATAGTGATTTTTATCATTCTAAGCATGAAAAATTTAGGAAAATCAGTGGTAATTGTGGGATTTAGGGCTTGAGATTAAGAGACTTTGAAATGAGAATTTGAGAGGTCATTTCGGCTTCGATTTCAGTGTTCTTGGTATGTATGAACTCGTGAGAGTATGAGGATTCCAAAAATGTAAATTTTACCTGATTCCGAGATGTGGTCCTGAGGGGCGTTTTGGTCATTTTACCTAATTTCGCGTCTTAGCTTAGAATTTAATTATAGAATCAGTTATTTGAAGTATTATTTACATTATGAAATTGAATTGAATAGATTTGGGCCATTTGGAGTCGGATACTCGTGGGAAAGGCATGGTTTTGGGTTGACTTGCACTTGTTCGAGGTAAGTGGCTTGTCTAACCTTGTGTGGGGGACCTTTCCCCTTAGGATTTATATCGTGGTAATTGAGATGCCTCGTACGTGAGGTGACAAGCGCGTACTTGAGCTAATTGTTGAAAATTCGATTTTTCTTTAAGTATTTAAATTGAGTTCCTTCTCCTGTATTCATTATACTTGCGTATTTAGCCTGTTGTTAATTTAGAAAAGCATGTTTAGTTGACTTAATTGCCTATTTGCTTTAATTGCCTTAATTGCCTTACGTGAAGCATGTTAGGCTAGACTTATCTGTTTACTTAGTACGAAATTTAGCATTTATTGAGTATTCTTGTGTTGCTGTTGTGTGTTTTAATTTGGGACTACGGGACGGCATCCCGGGAGATCCCCTGTAAGTACTTATGATCTGGACTGAGGTGCGGGATACCAAGAGATCTCTGGCACGTATATTGAGGATACCAAGAGATCCACGGGATACCAAGAGATCCCTAGTATATTTGAGGATACCAAGAGATCCACGGGATACCAAGAGATCCCTAGTATATTTTTAAGGATACCAAGAGATCCTCGGGATACCAAGAGATCTCCGGTTATCATCCTTGCTATGAGTGGTAGTTCCTTGTGGTTTGCTTTTACCTCTGTTTTCCGTTATTGTACTTCTATTATCCTGTATAGGCTCTTACTGTAGATTCTCAATTGCACTGCTTATCTTATCCTATCACTTTAATATTATTTAATCTCAGTAGAGCCCTGACCTTCCCCGTCACTATCCAACCGAGGTTAGGCTTGGCACTTACTGAGTACAGCTGTGGTGTACTCATGCCCTTCCTGCGCATGTTTTTCATGTGCAGATCCAGGTACCTCTACTCAGGCTTACCACTCTTGAGGCGAGGTGATTCTATAGGACTTCGAGGTATATCTGCCGCGTCCGCAGACTGAGGAGTCTCTTTCTATTCCTGCTGTTTAGTATTAGCCCTTTTGTATTTCAGTACTTGTTAGACATTTTGGAGTTAGAGCTATGTAGTACTTCTTAGCTTGTGATTCATGGGTTTCCGGGTCTTGGATTTATGTATTGGTTTTTGATAATTAAATATGGTGTATGCCGAGCGGCACATTCTACCACTGTTTATTTTCCTCATTTCTGTTTTAAGTTGTTTATTTCTGCAAAATTTTGGTTTCTTTTCCGCAATTTAGGCTTACCTATTTGTAGAGACTAGGTGTCGTCACGATGGTTCACGGAGGGAGAACCGGGTTCGTGACAAGATGGTATTAGAGCTCTAGGTTCATAGGAGTCATGGATCACAAGCCAGTTTATTAGAGTCTCGCTGATCGGTACGGAGACGTCTGTACTTATCTACGAGAGGCTATGTAACTGTTAGGAAAAATTTCACTTCATTTGAGTTCCTTGTCGTGCGAGATTTTTTGATACCCAAATTCTAAACTTCTGTCTTTCTATTCTCTCACAGATGGTGAGGACATGTGCTACTCGAGATGACCAGGCACCCGCGCCCCCTACTGGAGCCGTCAGAGGCCGGGGCCGGGGTAGAGGCCGAGGACGCGCTCGTGGTGCAGCTAGAGCACCCGCACGAGCTGCCGCTGAGGTACCACCAGCAGTACCAGCCGGAGTCCAGACACCTGATACGTCTTCCACTACTACTCCAGCACTCCAGGAGACTTTGGCACAATTTATGAGCATGTACACTACTTTGGCTCAGGCAGGGTTGCTTCCCCTTGCTGCAACCACATCCTAGGCCGGGGGAGGAGCACAGACTCCCGCCGCCCGCACTCGTGAGCAGCGACTGCATGTTGATCAGGTCCCAGAGGTTATTCCTGCGCCGCCTGCAGTGCCAGTTCAGCCCGAGGACAGGGCAGCGGCTTCAGAGGATGAGCAACGGAGACTTGAGAGGTTCAAGAAATATGATCCTCCTGTATTCAGTGAGTTAGCATCAGAGGATGCCTTGGGATTTCTGGAGGAATGCTACCGTATTCTCCGTACTATGGGCATATCAGGATCGAGAGGGGTTTCCTTCACTACTTTCCAGCTTCGAGGAGCCGCCTATCAGTAGTGGCGCGCTTATGAGTTAGACAGTCCTGATGAGGCAGCTTCCCTGACTTGGGCTCAGTTTTTAGATATGTTCACGAGGGAGTATGTCCCTAGAGTCTTAGGGACGCCTGGCGCGCAGAGTTTGAGCATTTGCGCTAGGGTACTATGACTGTCTCGGAGTATGTTGTCCGTTACATCGACTTGGCTAGACATGCACCAGCTTTGGTTTCTACAGTTCGCGAGAAGGTTCGCCGATTCATTGAGGGGCTTATTCCCAGCATCAGATCTAGCATGGCTCGTGAGTTAGAGATGGATATATCTTATCAGCAAGTGGTGAGCATTGCTAGAAGGATTGAGGGTATGCATGCTAGGGACAGAGAGGAGAGGGAGGCCAAGAGGTCTCGATAGTCGGGCCATTATTCTAGTGCCTGTGCCCCAGTTGCAGGTCGTCATGGTAGGGGTCATATGGGTTGTCCCGTTCATTCAGCTCTTCCAGCAGCCAGTGGTATTCCAGCTCCACCTAGGCCTCAGGAGCCTTATTATGCACCTCCAGTCTCTAGTGTGCCTCCTGCACGGGGTGCTTCCAATGGTCAATCTAGCAGACCTGACCCGAGCCAGTCACAGCCGCCACGTCCTCCCAGAGCTTTTTTTGAGTGTGGTGACACACGCCATATGGTGAGGGATTGCCCCAGACTTGGGAGGGATGCACCCCCACAGACCCCTCAGCGGCAGCGCACCCCGCAGAGCTCTCAAGCTATGGTCCCAGCACCAGTTGCTACTCCACCGGCCCAGCTAGCTAGAGGTGGAGGTCGGGGAGGTAGAGGTCGCCCTCGAGGGGGAGGCCTGGCCAGATATTATGCTCTTCCAGCCCGTACCGAGGTTGTCGCTCCAATTCTGTCATCACATGTACTATCTTGGTCTGTCACAGAGATGCATCGATTCTATTCGATCCAGGCTCCACTTACTCTTATGTGTCTTCTTATTTTGCCCCACATTTGGGCATACCTCGGGATTCTTTGAGTTCCCCAGTTTGTGTTTATACTCCTGTGGGAGATTCTCTTGTTGTGGACCGCGTTTACCGGTCATGTTTGATTATTCTTGGTGGTTTTGAGACCAAAGCCGATTTATTATTGCTCAGCATGGTTGATTTTGATATTATCTTGGGCATGGACTGGTTGTCGCCCCATTATGCTATTCTTGATTGTCACGCCAAAACCGTGACACTGGCCATGCCGGGTGTACAACGTATTGAGTGGAGGGGTGATTTAGGTCACACTCCCAGTAGAGTTATTTCTTTACTTAAGGCTCAGCGTATGGTTGAGAAAGGTTGTGCTGCATATTTAGCTTATGTAAGAGATGTCAGTATGGATACTCGTTCTGTCGATTCAGCCCCAGTAGTACGAGATTTCCCTGATGTGTTCCGAGCTGATCTTCCGGGTATGCCACCCGATAGAGACATTGATTTTGGCATTGATCTGTTGCCGGGCACTCAGCCCATTTCTATCCCTCTGTACCGTATGGCTCCTCCTGAGTTGAAGGAGTTGAAGGAGCAGTTGCAGGAATTACTTAATAAGGGTTTCATTCGGCCCAGTGTATCACCTTGGGGTGCTCCTATATTATTTGTGAAGAAGAAGGATGGTTCTATGCGTATGTGTATTGATTATCGCCAGTTGAATAAGGTGACAGTGAAGAACCGCTATCCTTTGCCTCGTATTGATGACCTGCTTGACCAGTTACAGGGTGCTTGTGTGTTTTCTAAGATTGACTTGCGTTCAGGCTATCATCAGTTGAAGATTCGGGAGCCAGATATCCCGAAGACTGCCATCAGGACTCGGTATGGTCATAACGAGTTCCTTGTTATGTCCTTTGGGCTGACTAATGCCCCAGCAGCCTTCATGCATCTGATGCATAGTGTTTTTCAGCCATATCTTGATTCGTTTGTGATCGTTTTTATTGATGAAATTCAGGTGTATTCCCGGAGTCGGGGAGAGCATGAGCAGCACCTGAGGACAGTGCTCCAGACCTTGAGAGAGAAGAAGTTGTATGCTAAGTTCTCAAAATGTGAGTTCTGGATAGATTCCGTGGCGTTCTTGGGTCATGTGGTCTCGAGAGAGGGTATTCAGGTGGATCCGAAGAAAGTAGAGGTCATGCAGAGTTGGCCCAGACCATCCTCAGCTACAGAGATCCATAGTTTTCTTGGCTTGGCGGGTTATTACCATCGATTTGTTCAGGGGTTTTCATCTATTGCAACACCTATGACCAGACTGACCCAGAAGGGTGCTCCGTTCCAGTGGACGGAAGAGT
Source organism: Nicotiana attenuata (assembly GCF_001879085.1). Taxonomy (NCBI): domain Eukaryota; kingdom Viridiplantae; phylum Streptophyta; class Magnoliopsida; order Solanales; family Solanaceae; genus Nicotiana; species Nicotiana attenuata. The sequence goes on from NC_031991.1 coordinate 58,972,369, forward strand.
GCGAGGAGAGCTTTCAGAAGCTCAAGACAGCCCTGACTACAGCCCCAGTTTTGATATTGCCTACCGGTTCGGGGTCTTTACTGTCTATTGTGATGCTTCAAGAGTTGGCCTTGGAGCGGTATTGATGCAGGACGGTAGGGTGATTGCTTACGCATCCAGACAGTTGAAGATCCATGAGAAGAATTATCTTGTCCATGACCTTGAGTTAGCTGCCATTGTTCATGCCTTGAAGATCTGGCGTCATTACTTGTACGGTGTGCCTTGTGAGATATATACTGATCACCGGAGTTTGCAGCATCTGTTCAAGCAAAAGGATCTTAATTTGCGTCAGAGGAGATGGCTATAGCTGCTGAAGGATTATGACATCACTATCTTGTATCACCCGGGCAAGGCCAATGTGGTGGCCGATGCTTTGAGCCGCCGGGCAGAGAGTTTGGGGAGTTTGGCTTATTTACCAGCAGCAGAGAGGCCTATGACGATGGATGTTCAAGCCCTAGCCAGCCAGTTTGTGAGATTAGATCTTTCGGAGCCCAGCCGGTTTCTAGCTTGTGTGGTCTCTCGGTCTTCCTTGTTTGATCGTATCCGAGAGCGTCAGTTTGATGACCCTCATTTTCTTGTCCTCAAGGATAAAGTGTTGCATGGCGATGCTCGAGATGTGACTATTGGTGATGACTGAGTATTGAGGATGCAGGGTCGAGTTTGTGTACCCAATGTTGATGGGCTTCGGGAGTTGATTCTAGAGGAGGCCCATAGTTCGCGGTATTCCATTCACCCGGGTGCCACGAAGATGTATCAGGATTTGAGACAGCACTACTGGTGGAGACGGATGAAGAAGGATATAGTTGGGTTTGTAGCTCGGTGCCTTAATTGTCAGCAGGTGAAGTATGAGCACCAGAGACCGAGTGGATTGCTTCAGCAGATAGAGATTCCGGAGTGGAAGTGGGAGCGGTTCACCATGGACTTCGTATCTGGACTCCCACGGACTTTGAGGAAGTTCGATGCCATTTGGGTTATTGTGGATCGGCTGACCAAGTCCGCGCATTTCATCCCTGTGTGTACTACCTATTCCTCGGAGCGGTTGGCGGAGATTTATATCCGGGAGATTGTCCGTCTGCATGGTATTCCAGTTTCCATCATTTCAGACAGAGGTACTCAGTCAGCATTTCACCCTCAGACGGACGGACAGTCCGAGCGCACTATTCAGATTCTTGAGGATATGCTCAGTGCGTGTGTGATTGAGTTTGGAGGTTCTTGGGATCAGTTTTTGCCATTGGCGGAGTTTGCCTACAACAACAGCTATCAGTCCAGCATTCAGATGGCACTGTACGAAAGCCTTATACGGTAGGCGATGTAGATCTCCGGTGGGTTGGTTCGAGCCAGGTGAGGCTAGACTATTGGGCACAGACTTGGTTCAGGATGCTTTGGAGAGAGTCAAGGTGATTCAGGATAGACTCCGTACAGCCCAGTCCAGACTGAAGAGTTACGCGGACCGGAAGGTTCGTGATGTTTCCTACATGGTTGGAGAGCAGGTTCTGCTTCGGGTTTCGCCTATGAAGAGCGTTATGAGATTTGGGAAGAAGGGGAAGTTGAGTCCGAGGTTTATGGGTCCTTTTGAGATATTGAGGCGTGTTGGGGGGGTTGCTTATGAGCTTGCCTTACCTCCCAGCTTGGCAGGAGTTCATCCGGTATTTCATGTTTCGATGCTCTGGAAGTATCACGGTGATCCGTCGCACGTGTTAGATTTCGGCTCAGTCCAGTTGGAAAAGGATCTATCTTATGTTGAGGAGCCAGTGGCAATATTGGACAGGTAGGTCAGGAAGCTGAGGTCAAAGAACATTGCGTTAGTGAAGGTTCAGTGGTGGGGTCATCCGGCCGAGGAGCCGACCTGGGAGACCGAGCAGGATATGCGCAGCCAGTTGCCTCATCTTTTCACTACTTCAGGTATGTCTTTTTGCTCGTTCGAGGACGAATGAATGTTTAAGTGTGGGAGGATATAACGACCCAGCCGGTCATTTTTTTGGAATTTACGCCCCGATCCCCTATTAACTGCTTCCCTCGAGTCTATTTCTGCTATTTCGATTTGCCGGGATGTTCGGTTTTGAGTTTCGGAGAGTTTTGGGACACTTAGTCCCTAAATGAGAGCTTAAGTGTTGGAAAGTTGACCGTAGTCGGAACAGTGTGAAGATGGCCTCGAAATGGAAATATGATGGTTCCGTTAGCTCCGTTAGGTGATTTCGGGTTTAGGGGCGTGGTCGGACTGTGTTTTGGAGGTCCGTAGCTAATTTAGGCTTGAAATGCCCAAAGGTCGAATTTTGAAGTTTCCGGTTCGATAGTGAGATTTTGATCCGAGGGTCGGAATGGAATTCCGAGAGTTGCAGTAGTTCCGTTATGTCATTTGGGACGTGTGTGCAAAATTTCAGGTCATTCGGACGAGGTTTGATAGACTTTTTGATCGAAAGCGTATTTTGAGAAATTTGGAGTTCTTAGGCTTGAATCCATGGTTAATTTGAGGTTTCGATGTTGTTTTAGGTGTTTTAAGTATTGGTACAAGTTTGGGGAGTGGTATTAGACTTGTTGGTGCCTTTGGTTGAGGTCCCGGGGGGCTCGGGATGAATTCGGATGGTTGATGGGGAGTTTTGCGAAATGTTACAGCTGCTGTATTTATGCTGCTTCTGGTATTTTTCGCATCTGCGGTTTGGGAACCGCAGATGCGGCGCCGCAAAAGAGGCTAAGAAGACCGCAGAAGCGGATTTTTTGGTTCTCCTTCAGGTTCCGCAGATGCGGAAGGAATACCGCAGAAGCGATGGCGCATCTGCGAAAGGGCAATCGCGGATGCGGCTTCAGACCATTTAATGAAAGTCGCAGATGCGACATAAGTTCCGCAGAAGCGGGACCGCAGATGCGGTCCCACGTCCCGTAAATGCAGAAATCGCTGGGCAGAACATAAATACTTGCCTTCGCGAAATTTAATTATTTTTCACCTCTTTTCAAACGGGAAGAAGCTTTTGGAGCATTTTTCAAGAGGGATTTTCGGAGGAGTCCATTGGGGTAAGGTCTTTGGTCCCAAAACTCGTTATTATAGTGATTTTTATCATCCTAAGCATGAAAAATTTAGGAAAATCAGTGGTAATTGTGGGATTTAGGGATTGAGATTAAGAGACTTTGAAATGAGAATTTGAGAGGTCATTTGGGCTCCGATTTCAGTGTTCTTGGTATGTATGAACTTGTGAGAGTATGAGGATTCCGAAAATATAAATTTTACCTGATTCCGAGATGTGGGCCTGAGGGGCATTTTGGTTATTTTACCTAATTTCGCGCCTTAGCTTAGAATTTAATTATAGAATCAGTTATTTGAAGTGTTATTTACATTATAAAATTGAATTGAATAGATTTGGGCCATTTGGAGTCGGATACTCGTGGCAAAGGCGTGGTTTCGGGTTGACTTGCACTTGTTCGAGGTAAGTGGCTTATCTAACCTAGTGTGGGGGACTTTTCCCCTTAGGATTTATATCGTGGTAATTGAAATGCCTCAAACGTGAGATGACGAGCGCGTATTTGAGCTAATTGTTGAAAATCTAGTTTTTCTTTAAGTATTTCTGTCACACCTCCTTTTTACCTACACCCCGCAAGGGCGTAAAGGAGTTTTTCCAATTAAAGGACAATCGAGACGGGATTTATTTATTAAAGATTAAGAGTCGCCACTTGGGAGATTTATGGTGTCCCAAGTCATCGGTTGAATCCCGAATCGAGAAAAAGAATGACTCTGTATAACAGTCTGCGAACCAGAAATCCGAGTAAGGAATTCTGTTAACCCGGGAGAAGGTGTTAGGCATTCCCGCGTTCCGTGGTTCTAGCACGGTCGCTCAACTGTCATATTTGACTAGATATCTGATTTTAAAACATGTTTTGACTTATTTGCTTTTTAACTTTAAACCGCTTTATTATTACTTTAAAAGAGAATTGCAACGTCGTGAAAACACGTCTCGAACCACGTCACATAAATGAACCCATGGTTTTTGACACATTTCAACTTCGTTGGAATTTGGATTTGGGTCACATAAATGTGCACTCGAGTTTAGGAAGGTAATATTATTAAATGTCGGGCCTAAAGCAACTAGCGTATTATTAACTTTGCGGGGAGCCATGAAATTCACTAAATGGCATGTCCCGAAGTCTAAGTATTTTTTAAGAAGTAATTAAAGAGGGCCACGCAATTTGTGGTTTTATTTGGCGCGGCGCACCTCGTTTTATTTTAAAGCCAACCTAAAGGACTACAATTATTCTATCATGTATTGTCTCTAAAAACAAAGGAAAGGCCCTAATTAATTAGCGTTGTTACTAAACCATCATTGAAAGTATTACATCACAATATTAAATCAAAATGCTTTAATAATCAACATAAGATCTCCAGCAGATTGGGCTTCAAAACAGCCCAAAGAAGGAGAATGGTTTAACCTTACAAGGGGGAAAGGGCTGTCTAACGTTGAGCTTTAAGCAGATTCAGGCCCAGGTCTGTTCAAACAGAGGCTGTTACGTTTGGGCTCCTAAATGAGCACAGATCTCATACTGATGTTATTTGAATCTCAGCCTACCGATTTTAACTCACAACAGCCTTAATTATTGGTGAACATGTAACCAATTCTGAATTCATGCTAATTTCAACATGCTAACTTTTATGTGTGAATTGAATCTGTAGGTGAGTAATTAGACTATTTACTGCATTTAAACTACAAAGCAAGTTCGATCTAACATTAACACGACCTAGCTGTTTATTCTAAATTCAACTTCTAATCAGTAGCTTATTATGAATTTAACCTTCAAGTGGGTATGACAGCTTCATCTGAATTAACCATGCTAAAACCGATATTCCTACTATCCTATCATGACAGTTTGAATATCCAATTATCAATCATGGATGCATGTCAATGATTTCAGAACTCATAACAGTCTCCACTCAACCAAAAATCGAACTAACACATGAGAGCAGGCTATGCTATATTAAAGCTAACGCCAGATATTCAAAATCTCAAACAGTCCAGTCCATGTTAATTACAATAAAATACACTAAAGTATTGAAAATAAATGGAATCTATAACAAAGCATGCTTCATCTTCATTTCATTTTTAACTTGAAATCTTCATGATAGTGAACTCAGGAAGTGTACCTGGAGATTACAGTAATGAAGAGGAGAGGTCAGTAGCAGCGAACAACAAGTAACCACAGCAGCAAATCTAGACCCAAATCAGCACCACAAAACCCAGGAAACGAATTGTAGACAAACAGCAGGATTCAAACGAAAGCAGGAGCAATTTTAGAATCAGAATGGCACCATAAAACCCAAAATCGACCCGGCAACTAACACCTCCAGCAAATAACCAAAACAACCAACTCGCACCAAACCAAATTCAACTCGAAGAAGACTACAGAACTTTTAAACTTCAATTACTGAATAAAACCAGGAAAATTCAAGCTCTTTGGATTCAGATGAGCTAGAATACAGATACCTCAATGGAACAGTAATATTTTTTGAGTTTTTTGTGCTGTTTTCGAATTTTTTTTTTTTGGGGGGGAAATCTAAGATCTAAGATGAAAGTTTCACTTAGATTTAAGTTTTTGGTTTTTTTGGATTTTTGAATTTCAAACTTTGGACCTGTAAAAACTTGTAAAACACCTTTGGGGGGAATTTTTAGGGGCTGAAACTTGTTCTCTAAGGCAGAATACACTGCCTTTTATAGGCAAAAGTGGGGGCAGCCTTCAGATTTTTAGTTTTCTATCCTAGTCCCTCTTTATTTGCAGATCAGTCCTCTATTTTTTAACTTGTTTCTCAAGTTAACACACTTATCTTTGAAATTTACCTTAAAACCCACATCTAGAAGCTTCTAGAAAATTCTTGCTAAATTCCCTACCCTTGAATTACCTATTTTATCCTTGACTTGGTCCTGAAATCACTAACTTACCCCCAGCCCTATTAGCTAACCAATAACTTGTCTAACTAACCAGCAATTCTGAAAATCAAACAGCTAAAAACCAAACGAAGCCTAGAATTGAACTAAAAGGAGATTAATTCTACCATCAGTAAATAATCAAGTAAAACAATCACTGCAAATTGATCAACCAAATAGAACTTAAACAAAAATTAACCTAATTAATCTAATTAACTGGCATTTAACTCTAAACAAATAGAAATCTTAAAGCTAACACATCAATGAACTAATTAACATCAAACAGAACCAAAAATGTGACCAGCTATGAAGACTAATCGGCCAGAAATCAAATATACAAAATGACAGTTGAATCCGGAACCTTACTACTGAAATCAATGAGCAGATTACACACTAATTATATGGGGAAGAACAATTATGACCTAAATTGAAATTTTAAATCACCACAACCTAGCAACAGAATTCTTAACAAACAACAACAGGAAAAATAAAAACTGAAAACAGAGAAGAAAAAGAAGAAACATGGACTCACTGATTTTAGGTCTTCACATGGCTAACATTGAATTTTGATTTTCAATTAATGTCGCATGTCTCTTTCGCCTGAAATAGGCCTGTAACATTAATTCGAAATCAATCGAGCACTTGAAATCCCCAAAACAGGTCGAACTTCTGAACCCTAGATCTGGAATTAACGGAGTTTTTCTTGGATTTGAAAGATTTTGGCTTGGAATTCAGTATGAGGGAGTTAGGGAGATTGTGGGGTGTAATTTTGACCGGATTTGGAAGAAGTAGGGTTTTGGCCGGATTTTCAAATGAAGATTCGAAAAGATTTGCAATGATTCGAGGGACATGGTTTGGATATTTGGGATGAGGAGATTGAGGAGGTTCAGGGGTGTTAGTTTGGTTGGATTTGTGTAAGTTGCCGTTTTGGTCCAGATTTTAGATTCGAAATTCGAACAATTTGGTTATGTTTTGAGGAAAACTAAGGCTAGATTTGAGATGAGAGGGAAGAGGAGGTTCAGGGGTGTAATTTTGGGTGGGAACGGAGACCGGCCGCCGCCGTGAGACGATTTCCAGCGGCGGAGCACGGCAGCGATACAGCGTCTGTATATGGGGTGGAGAAGACGAAGGCTTGGGGGGTAGGGGGCGATCCGACTATTAAATACGAAGATTAACCCAGTTCCCAGCCGTTGGATCAGAGATCCTCGACGGCTCGGATTAACGATCATCGAAACGGGGTCGTTTGGTTAAGTAACGGGGTGGACCGGGTAAGATTGAATTGGGCCTGGGTTCAGAAGGGTTACAAGCAACATCCGATTGGGCTTCGAGAATTATCCTGAAATGGCCCAACTCTTTCCTTTTTTATTTATTTTAATCCACAAAATCCTTTTCTCTTTTCTTTTTCTCTCTCTTTTTTTTTAATTAAATTAAACCCTAAATTAATTCTAAAACTAAATTAAACTACCAAATCAAATTAATTAACTCTAACAATTATCACAAACTAATCAAATATCAAATTAAATGAAAACTAACAAAATTCAAAGCCACGAATTAAACAATGCCAAAATAAATAATTTTTGTGTTTTTTGTATTTTTGTAAAACTCCTAATTACTAATTAGTTCCAAAAATATGTAAAATTAAACCCTAAATGCAATGCATATTTTTTGTATTTTTATATGAACTAAAATGCACGGACAAAATGCAAGCAATTAACATAAAAATGCCATAAAAATCCACAAAATTTCAAATCATAAAAAGAAATTATTTTGTTTGAAGTTATGGGAGTAACTCATATAGGGCAAAAATCACGTGCTCACACCCGAGACCTCAACCAAAAAGACAAACATGTCTAATACCACTGCCCAAACTTATACCAATCCTTAAAACACCTAAAACAACATCGAAACACCAATTTAACATCGAATTCAAGCCTAAGAACTTCAAAAACTCAAATTTTACGCTTTCGATCAAAAAGTCTACCAAACCTCGTCTGAATGACCTGAAATATTGCACACACATTACATTCAACACTACGGAGCTACTCCAACTTCTGGAATTCTATTCTGACCCTCGGATCAAAATCTCGCTATCGAACCGGAAACATCAAAAATCCAACTTTCGGCATTTCAAGCCTAAATTAGCTACGGACCTCCAAATTGCAATCCGTTCACGCCTCTAAGCCCGGAATCACCCTAGAGAGCTAACGGAACCATCGGAATTCCATTCTGAGGCCGTCTTCACACTGTTCCGACTATGGTCAAATTTCAAACACTTAAGCTCTCATTTAGGGACTAAGTGTCCCAAAACTCTCCGAAACTCAAAACTGAACATCTCGGCAATTCAAAAATAGCAGAAATAAACACGGGGAAGGCAGTTAATAGGGGATCGAGGCATAAATTCTAAAAACGACCGGCCGGGTCGTTACAGATTTCAATCAATTCTAAAGGAATCTCATCTTAAAGCTACGGAAAGGATTCTAAGGTATCTTAAGGAACGCAGGACCTGGTTCTCCACTACTGAGGAAACAATTGAGGGACCTAATCCCTCAACCTAAGAGGAGCCCTCTGCTCCTACATGGGATGAAACTCCTTGCTCCTCAAAAGAGCCTCATGTTAGAATTGATCCTGCTTCTTCTCCTCACTTCGATACTGAGCTGTTGAACATTGTCTTTCCTGAGATGAGATCTCTATCTTAAGAGGAAAATAAAAATAGTGAGGAAGACTATGATGATGTAACTGTAGCAAGCTTTATTGCTGCTAGAAGTGGAAGGGCAGCTCCTAAAGAGCCCACTCTTAAAGACCTACTACCAGGCTACAAAAGAAGGAAGCCCTTGAATCTGTTCTGAAGAAAAACAAAGAAGAGAAGAAAATGAGGAAGCTGGTGAAAGGGGGAAAGCTAGTGAATAAGGAGGAAGTGCCTCCAGCACTTGTTGTTGACATTGGCAATGAAGAGGTGAATGAGGAGCCTGCTTCCTTAATTCGTAAGTCCTCTAAGAAACTTGTGAGTCCAAAACCCAATAGATAGTCACTTATGAAAACTGTGGATGTGAAAAATGTAGGGGATGCGTCAACTGGTTGATATTTATGAGTTTTAAAAGTGGACACACTTGTTCATCAATGAGAGCCCCAAGCTGTATGAGGAAGAGGTGTGTAGCTTCTACGCAGATATGTTTACAGTGGAAGATGATAACATTTGCTTGAAGGTCAACGGGGTAGATTTTGTGATGGACGAGGCTGTATTGGGGAATATTTTGAGAGTGCCTACTAAAGGGATCTCATCATTGAGGGGACTTGTTCTCCCAATTTAAGAAGTGTCATTCTGAAGGATGATGTTGTACAGCAAGGTAACAGGTGCACAAGAAGGCTCTCCTTCCAGTGTATCAACTTCTGTTTGAGACGGTGAATGAGGTCTTGCTTCCACGTGCATAAAGGCGTTCCATAACTTCAAAAGTAGACCTATTCCTCATGGAAGCACTAGATGCCTACACCACTATCAATCTGCGTGGTCTTATAATAGAACATATGAAAAAAGTGGCAGACTTCAAGGATGGTAATCATGGTTTGCCCTATGGGTTCTTGCTCACTAAGGTGTTTAACTTCTTCAAAGTCCCTTTGGGAAAAGCAACAGCGTGAACTCGCAAGCAGACCTTCTCAAAGACCACCTTGGAGGAATGTGAGTGTATTAATAATAAATAAGGGGTTGACAGCAATTCCACTATCTGTCAATTGATTAATGCTCAGAATGCGGCAAATGAGGAGATCAGGAGATTGAAGGCACGGAATGCCATTCTTGAAGGCAGCTTAGTCAGGCCTAGGAGGCACCTGGTTCCAACAAAGCACAAGGCACAGAGGTTGCTCATCTGACCAGGGAAAACTGCAGATCTCAGGAAACAGGTCAAGGACCTGAAAGAGCGGCTGCTTAACGAACAAGTGTCTACAAATGGTCGAATGTATATTCTCCTCAGAACCTAGTGTCGAATTAACTGTTGTTGGTCCTACTTTGGTCCTTTTTGTTGTTGTTTCGGTGGCTGGTACTTTTAAGTTGTTTTTTTGTAAATGGCTGTGTAACAATGGTACTACTATTTCTATTCTCTTCTCTTTAAAATTAATGAGCATCTCGTCTTTTGCTATGCATGTTATACTCTTACGCTCTGTTTTTAGCCATGCTGTGTGCANCTACGGCAAACAGAAACTGAACTAGGAAATGTAAATCATAGCCAAAATTTGAAATTCACCTAAGGTTTCAATGGAACAGTAATTTCTTTTAGGTTTTCTAGAGGTTTTCTATGGTTTTTGGGTTTTGAATGTTGAATTTCAAAATCAAATCTGAAACTTAGAGAGCACCTTTTGGGGGGAATTTTTGGAGCTGAAAACTTGTGAATAGGTATGGGCTGCCTTTTATAGGCAAAACTGAGGGGAAGCTTCAGTATTTTTAGTTTTCATTTTAATCCTTTCTTAATTTGGTTTTTGCTTAAAAGTCCCTAAGGGACTTGACTTGTTCTTCAAGTTATACTACTAAATTTCTAAATTGAACCCCATCTAGAATGTTCTAGGGGATTCTATTCAGTTGTTACTACAATATTCCCTAAGTAAACTACCTTTATTGCCCCTGCATTAACCCTGAAATTATTAACCTATGTTAACTGACCTAACCCTTCTAACTAACCGTGGTCCAAATAACTATTCTGCAAATTAATCAGCCAACCAAATCCAATCACAAATCTTAAATCCAACTAACTACTGATTTTCAGATTACTACCTACTATCATCGATTAACAATCAAACAAACTAATCAATTAACAACAACAAAATCAGTATGAAAAGAAGAATCCCATCATTGGCAAACACAAAAAAATCCAAACAGGCAGAAGTATTTAATCAAACTAAACTAATCAAAATTATAGACCTAGAACACTAATTACAGATCAACAACAAAAAATATGCTTAAACTAATTTTACTAACAGAAAAATCAAACACAACAAAAATTAAAAAGAAAAAACTCATGCTACTGATTAAACGAACACATCAACACAGAGCAAAACAGATTCAATTATTGATTCCAAAGTGCAAACAAAACCTAAGTTGATTACTCGTGAAGAAGAGACAGTCAAAAGAAAACTCACTTGTGAAGCTCTAGGGTTCTACCGCTTTTGCGATTTGAAATTCGAGCACCTTGGGTGAAATTTGAAGGCCATTGATGACAGATTGGGAACAAGGGAAGCGAGGAAAGCACGTGGTGTGAATTTAGCGGAGTTCGAGGAACTTAGGGTTTTGTTACCTCTTATTCAATCCCAGATTCGAGTGGCTTGGTGGGGATTTGAGGGAATAGGTTTAGGGATTTAGAAAGAGGAGGGTGAAGGGAGTATGGCGTGTGAATTTGGTAGGGTTTGGACGGCGACGCCGCCGTGCACGGTGGTGGCGGCGCCTAGGGTTTGGTAGATTTGGGGGTTTTGGTTGGGATTTGAAAGAAAACAAGGTTGGATTTGGGAAGAGGGGAGCGAGGGGAGGAAATGGTGTAATTTTGGGCGTCATTAGACGCCGGCCGCCGCCGTGAGGCGATTTCCGGCGGCGGCGCAAGGCGGAGCCGGCGGGGAACAAAGAGTACGAGGAAGAGGGGAATGGTCTTTAGGGTTTCTAGATTTTCAGACACTTTTATGTAAAAGTCCAAATCAATTATGGACCGTTGGATTAGATGGACGGAACGGACCAGATTAATTTTAACTTAAAGGTATCAAACGACGTAGTATTGGCATGATACTATGCCGTTTTGAGGGACCCTAGGGACTGAAGATTGGACCCGGTATTGGGTGTATTTGGGCCTGGCTTGTTTGGTTTTGGGGATGGGGGGTCCGTTTGGGCTTTAAGAATTTTAAAGGATTTGGCCCAAAACAATTCAACTCCTCTTTTATCTTTCTCTTTCTTTTCAAATTAACTCTCTTTTTTTAATTTTTTTTTTAAAAAAATAAAACTAAAATAAACCTAAATTGATTCCTACTCAAATTATCTTAGCAAATTAATTACCATAATTAAGAAATTAAAGAAAAACTACTAAAAATCCACATTGGAATTAAAAGGCGCAAAATGACTTTTTTTGTGATTTTCCTTTTTATAAAACAACCTTATTGCTATTCTTAAAATGCAAAATTAACTTCTAAATGCAACACATTTTTTGTATTTTTCACTAATTAGAATGCACAAGCAAAATGCAAACAATTAACAGAAAATGCCACGAAAATCCACAAAATTGCAAATACTGAAAGAAATTATTTTGTTTTGAATTTATGGGAGTAATTCACATAGGGCAAAAATCACGTGCTCACAATTTCAATTGAGTTCCTTCTCCTGTATTCATTATACTTGCGTATTTAGCCTGTTGTTAGTTTAGAAAAGCATGTTTAGTTGACTTAATTGCCTATTTGCTTAAATTGCCTTAATTGCCTTACGTGAAGCATGTTAGGCTAGACTTATCTGTTTACTTAGTACGAAATTTAGCATTTATTGAGTACTCTTGTGTTGCTGTTGTGCGTTTTAATTTGGGACTACGGGATGGCATCGCGGGAGATCCCCTGTAAGTACTTATGATCTGGACTGAGGTGCGGGATACCAAGAGATCCCTGGCACGTATATTGAGGATACCAAGAGATCCACGGGATACCAAGAGATCCCTAGTATATTTTGAGGATACCAAGAGATCCACGGGATACCAAGAGATCCCTAGTATATTTTTGAGGATACCAAGAGATCCTCGGGATACCAAGAGATCCCCAGTTATCATCCTTGCTATGAGTTGTAGTTCCTTGTGGTTTGCCTTTACCTCCATTTTCCATTATTGTACTTCTATTATCCTGTATAGGCTCTTACTGTAGATTCTCAATTGCACTGCTTATATTATCCTGTCACTTTAATATCATTTAATCTCAGTAGGGCCCTGACCTTCCTCGTCACTACCCAACCGAGGTTAGGCTTGGCACTTGCTGAGTACCGCTGTGGTGTACTCATGCCCTTCCTGCGTATGTTTTTCATGTGCAGATCTAGGTACCTCTACTCAGGCTTACCATTCTTGAGGCGAGGCGATTCTATGGGACTTTGAGGTATATCTGCCGCGTCTGCAGACCGAGGAGTCTCTTTCTATTCCTGCTGTTTAGTATTAGCCCTTCTGTATTTCAGTTCTTGTTAGACATTCTGGAGTTAGAGCTATGTAGTACTTCTTAGCTTGTGATTCATGGGTTTCCGGATCTTGGATTTATGTATTGGTTTTTGAGAATTAAATACGGTGTATGCCGAGCGGCACATTCTACCCCTGTTTATTTTCCTTATTTCTGTTTTAAGTTGTTTATTTCCGCAAAATTTGGTTTCTTTTCTGCAATTTAGGCTTACCTAGTTGTAGAGACTAGGTGCCATCATGATGGTTCACGGAGGGCGAACCGGGGTCGTGACAAAATCCCCGAGCAACAAGCCTTGCTTTATATCTATCTATGCTTCCATCTGCTCTTCTTTTGATTTTGTAAACCCATTTACAAGAAATGGGTTGTACATCCTTCGGCTTTGGTACAAGGCTCCATGTTTGATTTTTCATCAGAGCCTCCATTTCATCATCCATAGCAAGCTCCCATTCTTTTACTCCTTTAGCTTCTTCTAATGAGGAAGGTTCTTCATCATCAATTTGTCCTGCAAAGAAACAGGAATACGTACTGACAAAATTTTCATCTCTGAAGCGAGTTGGCTTGATAATAGTTCTTTTTGGCCTTCCCGAACCACTTGAATTATCTTCTTGTTGAGTTTCATGTTGTTGAGGTCCAAGACTCCCCCTTTCTCTTAACTCCTCGGCGGCTGTATTATCTAGAGAAGCACCTGCAATGGGCAAGCTTGAATCTCCATTATATAAGGTTTTTGAACTCGCTCCATCCAAGGCAGCTCCATAATACAAAGACACTTCGTCGAATATGACATCCCTTGAGACAACAAAGATATGAGTTTTAGGATCCATGCACTTCCATCCCTTTTTCCTTTCATCATATCCAACAAAGATGCATTTCCTTGCCTTGGCATCTAACTTGCTCCGTTGAGAATCCGGAATGTGAACATAACAAATAGAGCCAAAAACCCTGAGGTGTTTTGTTGCTCCCAAACGCACACGCAAGTATACGCGGTCGTCAAGTAATAAAGTGAATAAAAGTCGGATGTCGATCCCACGAGGACTTGTGATTAACCATTAACTAAATTAGACTATCCTGATTATCTAAACAAGAATTAAACCTAGAAGTATTTGATTCTAAACTAATTAAATAAAGAATATAAATAATGAACTTTGAACAGAGAAATAGCAGATTTTTATGATATCAATGTAATGAAAACAATCTAGGGTTATGGGCTATCTAACATTCCTATTGTATTCTTCAATTGAATTGACTAACTAATTTATCGAGTTTATTGGTTGACAGGGTTAATATTGCTCATAAGAATCTGTCGAGTTCTTACTTGCATATTCAAGCTAACCTAACGCCTATATGTCTATGGAGTTAGAATCAACAAGAACGCATTTATAATTCTTGTATTTCAACCAAGCAAGGCAATTAGGTATATGTCTATCCTAATTGCGAATCCGTTCCCCGATGCCCAGGTTCAAGAACTTGCTCTACTCAATCCTATATGCAATCTAGAATTCCCACATTCGAGTTCAACTCTAGATTCGTAGATAGTATTCAATTGGTGATCAAGCAATCAAATAATTAAGTGCAGGATTGAATAAATAAACCAATATGATAAACTAAGAAATCAAAATCAAAATCAATATCCGAATAACAATAGTCATGAAAGAACCACAACCCTAGAACGTGAAGTTTAGCTCCACATAGACATGGTAGCAAAACAACAAATCATACAAAGAAACATAAAAATTACTAAGTTGGTGGAAGAAAAGATGAAACCCGGCCTCCACGACGGCTCTGTGCTCTCCCTTCGTCAAAAGTTCTTCTCCAAAAACGTTCTCCTCCTCCAAAATAGGTTTAGGACCCCTTTTATACAAGTTGAGACCATGTAGGACCGAAATAACCTTGTCCCGAATAAAGTAGGAAAACTCCAGCAATACAGCGTCCAGGCCAGCACCTAGCGCTGGTCCTGGCGCTGAAAGCAGTAGCGTTTTCACGTTGATTCCTTCTTTTCTTTCAACTCAATTAGCCTTCCTTCCCCTTTGTCTTACATTTGGGGGACAAAACCCAAAGGGTGTCCCCCCCTTTCTTTCCCTATTTTTAATTCTTTTATTTTCCTTTTTTTTTCTTCCGTATTTTATTTGATTTTGCTTCAAATCTCTTCATCTTCATACTGCTTTATTCATACACAGTTAAAATATAATATTAAGCACAAAGTGATATAAATAATACTCAAAAGACGATTAAAAAGTACTAGAACATGAGGCAACAATGGAAAAATATATGCATTTTTGGCCGAACATCAACACCCCACACTCAGACTCTTGCTCGTCCTTGAGTAAGCATTAAAACCACTCTCAACAATTCAAGCCTAGAAACACCAACGCTTTGGTAGATACTAACAATTAGGCCCTATAGCAACTCAAACCATCATATATACACTTCCTCATAATCGTGCAAGATATAAAAGTTACAAACAAACAATAAATTTCTAACCTCCTAATCTCAGAGAGGGACTCTAACTCACCAAATTTAATCTTGCTCATCTACTCTGTCAAATAAAGCTAATAACATCACCTATCTATCATGAAACCAGTGCCCTCACAAGAATAAATAGTCCATGCACTCAAATCAAAGAATGAATATAAATTAAGGACTTTGCATCAAAGAACAACTCTCACACTCACAAAGAAATTCACATGTATGCACAAAGAACCATAGGCTTGCCCATTATGTACATCTCTACTAGTTAAGTATGCTCGAATAGAATCAAATAGGACATTAACGGGTTGTAATGGTTGCTAAGGGACATGTAGGAGAATTGTATAATAGTGACTTACACTTCCCTAAGCACTTTGCAATTTAGACTTTATCACCTATTATTTTCTACTCTTCACTTTATTTTTCTGCCCTCTTCATCTATTATTTCACAAGTATTTCCCTTATATCAAGAACGTTTCAAAACTTTTTTTTCAAAGCAATTTTTTTTCATTCCCCTTTTTTTTCTTTTCTTTTTCATGTCACATTCTTTTCAAGAAGGCCTTTCATCACCTTTCAGCTATCATTGGTCACCACTTTTTTACTTAACCATCCCATTCTTCAAATTTATCAATTAATATCACGGTCTAAGCAACAATGCTCAAGGAAGCAGGGTGCAAAAACTAGGGATTCAACAAAAGGATCAAGGCAAAAATACGGCTTCCAAACAAAAGGCTACAGGCACAAAGGGCTAACTAGTGGTACAATATCTGGAAAGGCTAAAATTCACAAGACATCAAAGAAAGCCTATTATCATCTTCTAAACAGAGCAACACTTTTATTTCGCTTCAATAACATGCAGGGCAAGTTCTAGACTAAGATGCAAAACATGGAATATATGTAAGAAATCCACACCCCACATCGCACAAGTATCAATCAAGATGGATCAATTCTACTCTAAGACAGATAGGGTCATAGCAAACAACAAAATAAGAATAAGTTATATACAGAGTCAGAACCCTGAGCTTAGGTGTCAGAAAGTCTGCTATTTTATTCATTACTCAAGCACTCAGAAGAAAGTACGACTCAAGCTTAGGCCTAAATATGCTAGTATCAAACAAGTAACGAAAGTCTTTTTCTTCTCCCTCTTTTACTAGTCCTAAAAAAATCTAATCCTAAAAATAAAAAAATTTTACCCGGTTCAAGCTACATCCCCTGGAAAAGAACTGATGCATAAAGAAAAACCAAGGGGGATTATTATCTAACTAAAACTAACTAGAAACAAAAATAAAATATTTTTGAATTTTTTTATTGGACCTTAATCCCTCAAGAAACATGTCCACAAAATCCATCGTCGGGAAAAGTCCCAATTTTTCGTGTTTTTTCTTTATTTATTTATTTATTTATTGTTTTTTTTGTTTTTTTTAAAAAATTACTACACTAAGAACGAGTACTGTAACTAAGCTAACATAGCACAGAAAATCACCCAGACAATCTCCTCACCCCACACTTAAAATTGTGCAATGTCCTCAATGCACACTAAAAATAACAAGAGGGTAAAAGAGACTCCCTGGTAGGCCAAAGGCCGAAGCATTAGCAGCTCACGGGATACTCAGACTTCTCCCAGGTACAGTCCTTTGTGCGGGAACCCCACACTTAGTTCTAACCACATGGCTCACTTTTGCACACTTCCAATGGCTTTTCTTCTATGCTCATAATCCTACAAAAAAACAACACTACACAAATAATACAATAAGAAAAAAAAATCAAAAATAAAAAGAAAGCATTAAAGCTGGGTTGCCTCCCAACAAGCGCCTAATTTAACGTCGCGGCACGACGTGAACCACTTTTTCCTCCACCTTGAACTTATGAATTGTACCCCTAACATGGCATCCAGTCTGCGGCTATGCTCCAGTGGTGGGGCTACAATGATAACAAGGCCAAGTAATAAAAAACAAATTCTGCACCTCTCGGCCTTTAGATGAGGAATGTAATTTTTGCTTTTTGGCACAACAAATTCAAGAATATAGGCGCTCTCATCCTCATTCTTTGACCCCTTCATCGGCTCAGATGGCTCGATTACAATCTTACTATCTAAACACAATGTGGAAAAATGATTGGAATGAGGTCTAATGCGCCCTAACTCATGAATTTTACTACTATTTACATCCCCATATATACACACGCTCAAGTCTCCCAAAGTAATGTTATCTACTCTCTCACATGACTCTAAAGCACTCTTCTCAATATTGGCATCCTCAAGAAAAACATGGTCTAGTGATTGGTATTCTCGTTTTAGCTCCTCAATTTGGTCTAGAAGATTTTTTTCAGCTTCATACAACTCATTATTAATTTGTTGGGCGTTATACGCATCAACCTTTGCACTCAAATCTGCATCTAAGTTATGTACAGCCAAGACAAAAGTATCAATTTTATGTGCAAGTTCATCTCTCTCCTTAGACAAATCATTTACCAACGTTGTTAGAAGACAACGTCGTTCCTCATATTCCCTTAATCGTGAATATTCTTCCCAATACCAACCCTTACTCCCATATTCAAATTCAGACCTCCCGGAGTTCAGGTCATGACAAGCCCAAAAAGACGGGCCATAAATATCTTCCGTCAACCAAGCATCTTCATCAATAACCTTACCTCCGGATATTTCATCCCCGAATGTCATGTTGAGAGAACTAGAAACACACTAAAAGAAAAATCAGATTGTTATAAATCTAAAAATATTTACAAAAAGATAAAAATCAACAAAACTTGTAAAGATAAAAGTAAAAGTCTAATTTAGAAAAATAGCTAATTTCTAAGTCCCCGGCAACGGCGCCAAAAACTTGTTGCTCCCAAACACACACGCAAGTATACGCGGTTGTCAAGTAATAAAGTGACTAAAAGTCGGATGTCGATCCCACGAGGATTTATGATTAACCATTAACTAAATTAGACTATCCTGATTATCTAAACAAGAATTAAACCTAGAAGTATTTGATTCTAAACTAATTAAATAAAGAATATAAATAATGAACTTATGAACAGAGAAATAGCAGATTTTTATGATATCAATGTAATGAAAACGATCTAGGGTTATGGCTGTGACGACCCAGAGGGTCATCACCTGTTTTCTCTTTCATTCCGTGCTTCCAAGGCCTTGAAAACCTCATTTTTACTTGCTTCAATTTGCGTGCGCAGTCCGGGCGCGTAGCCGGAAAGCTTAAATATGAATTCTGTGTAAAAAAATTAATGAATTTTGATATTAATATGATTAAAGTTGACTTTGGTCAACATTTTGGGTAAACGGACCCGGACCCGTGATTTGACGGTCCCGAAGGGTCCGTAGAAAAATATGGGACTCGGGCGTATGCCCGGAATCGAAATCCGAGGTCCCGAGCCCGAGAAATGAATTTTTTAAAAGAAATTGTTTTTCTGGAATTTAAGATGGAAATTTGAAATGAAAATGGATTAGAAAGTATTGGTATCGGGCCCGTATTTTTGTTTCGGCGCCCGGTACAGGTCTTATATGTGGTTTTAAGCGCTTCCTGTGAGATTTGGTCGAAATCGGATGTCGTTTGATGTGTTTCGGGCCTAAATATCAAAAAATGAAGGTTTATGAAGTTTGATGAAAAAGTAACGATTTTGAGGTTTGATTCCTCGTTTTTGACGTTATTTTGGTGATTTGATCGCATGGTTAAGTTCGTAGGGTGTTGTTGAGTTAGTGTACGTGTTTGGTTAGGAGCCCCGAGGGCTCGGGAGTGTTTTCGGGGGTGTTTAGGGTGGTTGAACTTAGAGAAAATTGCAGAAAAATCACTGCTGCTGCACCAGTTCTGGTGTAACCGCACCTGCGGTCCTTTGGCCGCAGATGCGGACTCGCAGGTGCGGATAGTGGGTCGCAGATGCGGTCTCCTCCGCAGATGCGGATTCCTACCCCGCAGATGCGGTCCGCAGAAGCGGATCTTTTCTTCGCAGGTGCGGCTCCAGCGGGGCCTAGCCATTTCCGTAGAAGCGCCCATTTTTCCGCACGTGCGGTGGCGCAGGTGCGACCCCTGTACCGCAGATGCGGAAGTCGGGCAGTGAGTCTTTTTTTAAAAACATAACTTCAGCGATTTTCTTTCAAACATTCTCAACAATTTGAAGACTAGGGCAATTTTCTCAAGAGATTTTCTTCTCAAATCATAAGTAAGCACTTACTAACTGATTTCTTTCCATTTTCTAGTGTTTTCATCAACTTTTATCAATAATCTTAGGGTTTTAATGGTAGAAAATTAGGGAAATGGGTAGAGTTAGGGTTTTTCCATTTTCTTTGATTTAGAACTCGTTTTAGGGTTGAATTTGAAAACAAATTGTATATCCGGGCTCGTGGGGGAATGGGTAACATGGAATTGGTTCGAACCTCGGGTATTGACCAAGCAGGACCGGGGTCGATTTTTGGGATTTTGGGAAGAAAGCTTAGAAATCTATATTTAGGCTTTGGGTTTAGTTTGTTCAGCTATTATTGATATTAGAAAGTCATTATTTCATAGATTTGGCTGAGTTGGAGCCGAATTCGAGGGGTAAAGCTAGACTAGAGGCTTGAGTTGAGTTTGGAGCATTCGAGGTAAGTGTTTGATCTAACTTTGGCTTGAGGGAATAGGATTTGAGTATTATTTGCTAATTGCTAAATGTGGAGTACGGTGTATAGGCATGGTGACGAGTATCTATACACCGGTGTCTAGCATGACCGTGAGTCCTTATTTGTGCTTATTTGGGATTCTGTAGTGATTTTTCCTTGTTTAGTTGATGGTTTCTATATAATGTGAATAGTATGAAGAGGAAATATGATTTGTAAACTTCTTGGAGCGTTGGCTCGAATTATGACATGGTTATGAAGTAAGAAATGAACGAAAGAGAAAGAGATGTAGTTATTCCCTTGTCGGGACGTGTAAGTTATTGATGTTGCTCCCTTGCCGGGAATTAACTGTTTATATTGTATTCTCCCTTGCCGGAATAGTTGAATTGATACTTGTCCCCTTGCCGGGAAACCATTATATATTATGAAAATGGGATCGTGTGGCACGCCGACCACTTATATATTATGAAATGGGATCGTGTGGCACGCCGACCACTTATATATTATGAAATGGGATCGTGTGGCACGCCGACCACTTATATATTATGAAAATGGGATCGTGTGACACGCCGACCACTTATATATCATGAAAATGGGATCATGTGGCACGCCGACCACTTATATATCATAAAATGGGATCGTGTGGCACGCCGACCACGTATTCTATGTTAGAAGGGATCAATTGTAGTTTTCCTTATTTATTCCTACTGTTCTATTTTATCTGTTATCCCCAAAAGCATGTTCCCCTCCCAGTCTTAATTATTACTTTCCGATGTTATTTTGTAGTACTTGTATATATATATCACACTACGCTAGATATTGGAAGTTCTGTTTCTCTCTCTTCGAACGGTAACTTCTCCATCTTCGTCAACGGTAACTTCTCCATCTTCTCCGGCAAATCCACCGGCAAACCAGCGCCGCCAGCACTCGTCCAGGTAAGTACCCGTCTCCTTTCTCTCTCCTCTCCCTCTCCCCGCGTACCTCTCTCTCTCTCTCCTTTCTTTCTCCTTTTTCTCTCCTCGCATACCTCTCTTTCTTCCTCTTCTTTAAACCCTAGCAGTAGCTAGGCCGGCATCCGGCGACCCACCGGCGCCGTCTCATCTTCCTTCTGCTTCTCCGACCCCACCAGACCACTCTCCTCTGTGTTTCCCTTTCTTCAAACACTGTTTCTCGGACCGGCACTGTTTTCCGGCGACCGTTCCGGTGACAGTCCCCTCCTTTTCTTGGTCCCGTGGTGTGTTGTATGTGTTTCAGGTAGCAGGGCAGGCCAGTTGGCCGTCACAAAGGGTTGGACGTCGGGTTCCAAAGCACCCGGGTTGTATTCGCAGGAATTGCTATGGTGGCCCAGGCAAGCGCGAGGCACACGGGCGAGTAGAACGGAGCATCACCGAGCGCATCAAGTCATATTTCCAGGTTCTTTCCATCGGGAGTTGGTACCTCCCGTTTTCTTGTCTCTCTCTCCTTGTTAGTTAATTTGTGGCTATTTAGTTAGCATCACTTTAAGCGTATTATTAGAATACTTGTAGTTGCAACCGATTATTATCTAGTTTGGGTCCGTGTTAGTGTTGTCCGGAGTTTGTTGTAGGTATAGTGGTTGTGGTGTGGGCTGGTAGAGTAAGGTCATGTCCTCGAGGGGTTCCGGGGGTGAGTAGGGGGGTGGGGATAAGGTCAGGGGTTGGGACGAGAGGAAAGGAGGGTAAGGGGAAAGAGGGAGCTTGTAGATTGAGGATCGGTTCGTGGAACATAGGCACGCTGACGGGTAAGTCTATTGAGTTGGCAAAGATTCTCCAGAAGAGAAAGGTTAATATAGCGTGTGTCCAGGAGACTAGGTGGGCATGGGTATAAGTTGTGGTACTCTGGAGTCGTGAGGGGTAAGAATGGAGTGGGTATCTTGGTGGATAGTGATCTTAGAGAGTCTGTGGTTGAGGTTAGGCGAGTGAATGATAGGCTAATGTTTATTAAGTTGGCGATCGGTGTGTGCACCCTCAATGTCATTAGCGCCTACGCGCCACAAGCGGGCCTGGATGAGGAGGTTAAGAGGCGCTTTTGGGAGGGCTTGGACGAGATTGTGCGTAGTATTCCACCTACTAAAAGGTTATTTATTGGAGGGGATTTTAATGGCCATATTGGGGCGGCTGCTGGTAGTTATAGCGAGGTGCATGGTGGCTTTGGCTTTGGGGATAGGAACGGAGGAGGTACTTCGCTATTAGACTTCGCTAAGGCTTTCGAGCTGGTGATTGCGAACTCGACTTTTCCGAAGAGGGAGGAGCATCTGGTTACTTTCCGGAGTTCGGCGGTGAAGACTCAGATCGATTACCTTCTCCTCACAAGGTGTGATAGAGGGTTGTGCAAGGATTGCAAGGTTATCCTGGGAGAGACCCTCGCGACTCAGCATAGGCTCCTAGTGATGGACATCGACATCAGGATGAAGAGGAAGAAGCGGTATGCTCGTGGCCGACCGAGGATCAGGTGGGGAGCTTTAACCAAGGATAAAGCCCAGGAGTTGGAGGGGAGGTTATCCGCTATGGGAGCTTGGAGGAGTAGTGGAGACGCGAGCACTATGTGGTCGACGACGGCGAACTATGTGAGGGAGGCGGCGAGAGAGGTGCTAGGTGTATCGAAGGGTTTTTCTGGCAGGCACCAAGGAAACTGGTGGTGGAATGACACAGTCCAAGGTAAAGTGGAGGCGAAGAAGGTAGCGTACGCGAAGTTAACAGGGAGCACAAGCGAGGAGGAGAGGAGTGCGAATAGAGAGAGGTACAAAGTGGCTAGGAAGGAGGCAAAGCTGGCGGTCACGGAGGCTAAGAATGCAGCGTTTAGCCGTCTATATGAGGAATTAGGGGAGAAAGGCGGGGAAAGGAAGTTGTTTCGGCTGGCTAAAGTGAGGGAGAGGAAGGCCCGGGATCTGGACCAAGTAAGGTGCATCAAAGACAAGGATGGTAGAGTATTGATGGGAGAGTCCCAGATTAAGCAGAGATGGCAGGCGTACTTTTATGGTCTTCTGAATGAGGAAGGGGACCAGGATATAGCGCTAGGGGACTTGGGGCATTCGGAGTGTCTTCGAGATTTTAGGTATTGTAGGCGCATTAAGGTGGAGGAGGTCGTGGGGGCATTGCGTAAGATGAGTAGGGGAAGAGCGACCGGGCCAGATGAAATTCTGGTTGAGTTTTGGAAGTGTATGGGTAGAGCAGGATTGGAATGGTTGACTGGGTTGTTCAATGTAATTTTTAGGACAAAGAGGATGCCGGAGGAATGGAGGTCGAGTACAGTGGTACCGTTGTACAAGAACAAGGGTGATATCCAGTGTTGTAACAATTATAGGGTATCAAGTTACTTAGCCATACCATGAAAGTCTGGGAGAGGGTGGTGGAGGTGAGGGTGAGGAAGACGACGTCTATATCCGACAATCAGTTTGGGTTCATGCCGGGCCGCTCCACTACG
Source organism: Nicotiana attenuata (assembly GCF_001879085.1). Taxonomy (NCBI): domain Eukaryota; kingdom Viridiplantae; phylum Streptophyta; class Magnoliopsida; order Solanales; family Solanaceae; genus Nicotiana; species Nicotiana attenuata. The sequence continues at coordinate 58,995,988 of NC_031991.1, forward strand.
GAAGCTATTCACCTTATTAGGAGGTTGGTGGAACAGTACAGGGATAAGAAGAAGGATCTGCACATGGTGTTTATTGACTTGGAGAAAGCGTATGATAAGGTTCCTAGGGAGGTGCTCTGGAGATGTCTTGAGGCGAAGGGCGTGCCGGTAGCCTACATACGAGCGATCAAGGACATGTATGATGGAGCTAAGACTAAGGTTAGGACGGTGGGAGGCGACTCGGATCATTTCCCGGTTGTTATGGGATTACACCAAGGCTCAGCGCTTAGCCCGTTCTTATTTGCCTTGGTGATGGATGCTTTGACACACCATATTCAAGGGGAGGTGCCATGGTGTATGTTATTTGCTGACGACATAGTTCTAATTGACGAGACGAGGGCCGGTGTTAACGAGCGATTGGAGGTTTGGAGACAGACTCTCGAGTCTAAGGGTTTCAAATTGAGCAGGTCTAAGACAGAGTACCTGGAATGCAAGTTTAGCGCTGAGTCGAGGGATGGACGTGAGGCTTGGGCCACAGGTCATCCCTAAGAGAGATAGCTTCAAGTACCTTGGGTCGATGATTCAGGGGACGGAGAGATCGACGAGGACGTCACTCACCGCATACGGGCGGGCTGGATGAAATGGAGGCTTGCATCTGGAGTCTTGTGTGACAAAAAAGTGCCACCGATACTCAAAGGTAAGTTTTATAGAGCTGTAGTTAGACCGGCCATGTTGTATGGGGCAGAGTGTTGGCCGGTTAAGAACTCTCATATCCAGAGGATAAAAGTAGCAGAGATGCGGATGTTGAGGTGGATGTGCGGGCACACTAGGATAGACAAGATTAGGAATGAAGATATTCGGAAGAAGGTGGGCGTCGCCCCTGTGGATGACAAGATGCGGGAAGCGAGGCTCAGATGGTTCGGGCACGTGCAGAGGAGAAGCCACGATGCACCGGTGAGGAGGTGTGAGAGGTTAGCCGTGGTGGGTACGGGAAGAGGTAGAGGGAGACCTAAGAAGTATTGGGGAGAGGTGATCAAGCAGGACATGGCACGACTGCACATTTCCGAGGACATGGCCCTTGATAGGAAGGCACGGAGGTCACGCATTAGGATTGTAGGATAGGGGTAGTAAAGCTTTCCTTACTTCATTCCGGGGGTGAGGCGGGGTTGGATTAGGGTTGGTCTTAGATGGCTTGCAGTTTATGTTGGACCCACACTATTCTTGTTGTTTGTCTTAGCCCCGGGCCTTAGATTATGGTTACTGTTATTGCATGTCATTCATCTTTCGGTTTTTATGTTTCTGTTATTATTACGATTTCCACTGGAGTTACTAATGATTTCTCTCCTCTTGTTTTTTCTTACTTTATTTTTGTCTTTCTAAGCCGAGGGTCTATCGGAAACAGCCTCTCTGCCCCTATCGGGGCAGGGGTAAGGTCTGCGTACACATTACCCTCCCCAGACCCCACTATGTGGGACTTTACTGGGTAGTTGTTGTTGTTGTTGTATATATATATCGGTACAGATTGATTGGTAGTCCTGTCTAGCCTCGTCACTACTTCGCCGGGTTTAGGCCAGGCACTTACCAGCACATGGGGTCGGTTGTGCTGATGCTACACTTTGTGCATCTTTTTGCACAGATCACAGTACCGGAGCAGGAGCTTTTGGACAGCAGTAGGAGCATTGGGAGCTGACTTCAGTCCAGAGATTTTCGAGGTAGCCTTGCTGATGTCCGCATGGCCCAGAGTCTCTCTTATCCTTATTTTTGTTTGATTTCCTTTGTATCGGATCAGACAGTACTGTTTTTTATTCAGACTTTGTACTTAGTATTCTATAGAAGTTCGTGAGTTAGTGACACCAGATCTGGGTAGAGATGTATTTGAGCTTCCGCACTTGGTTTCAGTTATTTATGTTTTGAGACTTCCGCTTTTATATTAATTGTCTCGTCTTCCTTTATATTGTTGATGTTGTCAAGAGAGGTATTAAATTAATTGGCTTGCCTAGCTCCTATTAGTAGGCGCCATCACGACTCCCGAAGGTGGGAAATCTGGGTCGTGACATGGGCTATCTAACATTCCTATTGTATTCTTCAATTGAATTGACTAACTAATTTATCGAGTTTATTGGTTGACAGGTTTAATATTGCTCATAAGAATCTGTCGAGTTCTTACTCGCCTATTCAAGCTAACCTAACGCCTATATGTCTATGGAGTTAGAATCAACAAGAACGCATTTATAATTCCTGTATTTCAACCAAGCAAGGCAATTAGGTATATGTATATCCTAATTGCGAATCCGTTCCCCGATGCCCAGGTTCAAGAACTTGCTCTACTCAATCCTATATGCAATCTAGAATTCCCACTTTTGAGTTCAACTCTAGATTCGTAGATAGTATTCAATTGGTGATCAAGCAATCAAATAATTAAGTGCAGGATTGAATAAATAAACTAATATGATAAACTAAGAAATCAAAATCAAAATCAATATCCGAATAACAATAGTCATGAAAGAACCACAACCCTAGAACGTGAAGTTTAGCTCCACATAGACATGGTAGCAAAACAACAAATCATACAAAGAAACATAAAAATTACTAAGTTGGTGGAAGAAAAGATGAAACCCGGCCTCCACGGCGGCTCTGTGCTCTCCCTTCGTCAAAAGTTCTTCTCCAAAAACGTTCTCCTCCTCCAAAATAGGTTTAGAACCCCTTTTATACAAGTTGAGACCATGTAGGGCCGAAATAACCTTGTCCCGAACAAAGTAGGAAAACCCCCGCAATACAGCATCCAGGCCAGCGCCTAGCGTTGGTCCTGGCGCTGAAAGCAGTAGCGTTTTCACGCTGATTCCTTCTTTTCTTTCAACTCAATTAGCCTTCCTTCCCCTTTGTCTTACATTTGGGGG
>NC_031991.1:58998882-59027933 GCF_001879085.1 Nicotiana attenuata
CCTTTATTTCCCTATTTTTAATTCTTTTATTTTCCTTTTTTTCTTCCGTATTTTATTTGATTTTGCTTCAAATCTCTTCATCTTCACACTGTTTTATTCCTACACAGTTAAAATATAATATTAAGCACAAAGTGATATAAATAATACTCAAAAGACGATTAAAAAGTACTAGAACATGAGGCAACAATGGAAAAATATATGCATTTTTGGCCGAACATCATGTTTCACGCTAGGCTTTTCTCTAAACATTAATTCATAGGAAGACTTCGTATTGTTTGGAGAAAGCGGCATCCTGCTAATCACGTACACTGCACATTTCATACCTTCAGCCCACAAGGCTCTAGGTAAATTCTTGGCATGAAGCCAACTCTTACATGTCTCAATTAAGTGTCGGGTCTTCCTTTCACCCACTCCATTTTGTTGTGGTGTATCAGTGCATGTCAGCTCTCTTTTAATGCCATGCTGACGACAAAAGGAAAGAAACTCATCTAATGTGAACTCACCGCCATTATCAGTTCGCAACCGTCTTATTCTGGAATCGAGTTCACCTTCAACTGTTTCTTTGAACTCCACAAACTTTCTGAAAACTTCTGACTTGTGCTTCACAAAATAAACCCAAGTGAATCTAGTAAAATCATCAATGAAATTTAGCATATAATAATAGCCTGAAAATGAAAGAGTTCCCATTGGCCCCATCAAGTCACTGTGAATAAGTTCTAGTGGGACATTGCACCTTGACAATAATCTGTCAAATGGAAGACGATGTGCCTTTCCATATTGACATCCTTTCACAAACCTCTCCTCCACCAAAATTTCTTAAGTTAGGCAAACCTTTTACTAGATTCAACTTTACCATGGCTTTTAATTTATCCATGCTTAGATGTCCAAGTCTAGCATGCCAAAGATGTGTATTATCATTGCTACTCATCTTCTCAATATATGAATTAGAGGCAGATAAGACATATAAATCGTTAACTCTCTTACCTGAGTGAACGATATCTGCCTTGAGCACCTTGATATTTCGGAGGAACTTCACATCACATTGGCCAAATAGCAAATAGTTTCCAGCATCTACAGCATTTGCAACTGAAAATAGATTTTTCTTCATACCTGGAACATGAAAGACACTATTGAGGGTGATAGTGTCTTTTTGTTTCTCGTTGATCACAACAGTGCCTTCCTTCTCCACATTATGGACTGTATTATCTGCTGTAACAATGACATCATGTCCGTTATATTCGTGAAAGGTGGAGAATTTGGATGGATCTCCAGTGAGATGGTGCCCACATCCTGAATCCACGATCCACTCTCTTTCAAAATTTATGGAAGTCATGGCATTTATTGCTCGAGTCTCCGCTGCGAAACATTTTCCTCGGTCTTCTTCTTTTTCTTCTTCTTCAGCAACTTTCTTGGTTTGAGCCATATTGCTATTCTTGACTCGACAATATCTTTTTATATGCCCTACTTTGCCACAACGGTAACATTTTAAAAGCTTTTTACCGTTACCGGAAGACTGCCCCTTCTTTCCTGGCGAGCTTGAACCACTTGAGGATTGAAAGTACATGCTATCTCTTGATTTTCCTTTATAGTTTCTCTTATCGGCAACAAGAGCATTTCCTTCCCCTTCTTTGATAGATACACCAGCCATCTGTTTGGCCAGTAGCTCTTGTGACGACAGCAAATTCTCAAATTCTTCCAAAGATGGTTGTTGAACCCATCCTTGAATTGATGTAACAAATGGAATATATTCTGGCTTTAAACCACGAATAACGATTCTTCTTATTCGTGCTTCAGAGATAGCCTCGTCAGGATTTAATAGAGAAATTCGGAACACAGATTTTTAACCTTCAAGAAATACTCGGCGATAGAGAGATTACCTTGAGTGGTGTTAGCTAACTCATTCTCCAAAATTTATAGCCGAGCTTCATCCTTCTTGTTGAAGAGTCGATTCTAGCAACCTTATCTTCTAACAACACTCTAGAAGTCATATATTTCATTTTGTCTCAGTTCTAGAAGTTATAGGTTTATTAAGAGAGTTGACATGCTAAATTGGGATCTTTGGCATTGAATTGTGTCAATGTGGTAAAAATATGGTCAAATCTCTGAATCTATCTCTTTTTCCAGTTTCTTCTGTTTTTTAATTGTACCATAGGGTTTTAATATGGCTTCAGAATTTTTTCTTGAACGTCATTTCTATCTTGATTGTAGGTCTACCTTTCTTTATGCTGTGTTTTAATAACATTTGCTGCTGGAGCTTATCTTCGCACTGATTGGAAAATTGGTTGTTTCCTTACAACTCTGGGTTATGTTGGACGCATTGCATAGCTGATGTCAACTCCTCTTTACGGAGAGGTACTTTTTAAAAAAAGATTCATAATCATTCATTTTTGACGTGTCTTTCAGTTATGTGATTCTCTAGTTTATCATTTTATTTTTAACTTGATATTTTTGTTAACTGTGATGAGCAGCAAAAGTGGATAGCGCTTCTAATGGCAGCTGCACCCTTGAAATGAGCGTCTATTTGTCCCCTAATTGGACTTACCGTTATCTTTGACCCAAGGTTTGTGATCCTCTGTTATTTGGTCTATTTAGGTAGCTCACGTTGTAAAGAACTGCCGCAGTTTCTGTTTTGTAGCTGTAGTCTTTTCGTGCCATAGTTAAAGTTAACTATTTTGTTTAGTATAAATCTCCTCTCTTCCTTTGGCTTATAACTATTTGTTATGGAAGTGGGACTTCACTATCATTTGCCCTTACATTATAGGATATGGCCATGTTAATTTGGAATTACTATTTTGAACTTCATTATTGTGGTACGTTAAGCTGGCTGGTTTAGATTAAAAAAAAATTTCTTGGAAATACAAAGCTCACTAGGTTTTTTCCATCTCCCTCGTGGAAAATTTGATCTTTACAAACAAGTAACAAAAATTGAATGAAAAATGATATGTTTGAAGGCCTGGAATTTAATCAAGTTTTGGTTGGTTGTGTGATCATGGTTTTGACTGCTTTGTTAAGGTGAGATAGCCAAGTTACCATGAAGCAAGTTGTACAACCAACCAAACAAACAGATTATATAAATTCAACTGAAGGATTACAACAATGGAATTGTAAGGAAACAGTAGGTAATATCTAAGAAATTGAGAGTGAGATGAGAAGAGAAATACTGAAGAAATAGATGAGAGATACAGAGAGAATTAGATGAGAGATTTCAGAAGCACAATGCAACAAAATAGCCTAATCTGTTATTCCTTCTGACAAGTACTTATAACCAATTCCTCTCCTTCACACGCTGCTTCACTCACCCTTGCCCATCACGTTTTTAAGCGAAGCCCACAATGAAATCAGCCAACCTTTTAGAGGGGAATTTCACACGATTTCTCTTTCTCAATTGAGCATTATTAATATCCCTGGTGTCAGCCCTGCTGTCCTCCACGTCACCCTCCACATCATCGCCTGGGTTCATAACAATACTCCTTTCCTGCGAAAGAACCTTGTCCTCAAGGTTCTGGGCATCCTCAACAGTGGAGGGCTGGAAGTCCGACAATTGCAATGGTGTAATCTGCTGAACTGGTTCTCCCACACATCGCTTGAGCATTGAAATATGAAAAATAGGATGAATGCGCGCAGTATCTGGAAGATCCAACTTGTAGGAAACCTGACCAATTCGTTTAAGAACTTGAAAAGGACCGAAATAACGTCTTCCTAGCTTGGGTTGTTATTGTAATCGAACAGAGTTCTGGCAATATGGCTTAAGCTTGACGAACACCCAATCTCCTACCTCAAACTCAAGTTCAGTTCTATGCTTGTCAGCTAGTTTCTTCATTCGTGTCTGGGCCTTGATCAAATTGAGCTTCAGAAGAGCTAACAGTTTATCTTGATCCACAAAGTAGGCTTCAACCAGCTCACTAGGACTGCTTCCAAGTATGTAGCGAGCGATAGTAGGAGGGTCCCTCCCATACAGAGCTTTGAAAGGGGACATGCCAGCTGAAGTTTGGTACGAAATATTGTACCAATACTTAGCCCAAGGTAACATCGCCACCCATTTTTGTGGCGCGTCGGCTACGTAGCAGTGGAGGTATTGTTCAACACATTTGTTAAGAGCCTCAGATTGCCCATCCGTTTGCGGGTGATAAGCTGTACTCATAGCTAAGGAGGTTCCCTGCAAGCGATTGATTTCTTTCCAAAACTCATGCAAAAATCTAGGGTCGCGATCAGTGACAATAGACCTTGGAGGGCCATGAAGACGAATAACACCCACTACAAAGGCCTCCGCAATAGTACGTGTTGAAAAAGTAGAAGTCAAAGGAATAAAGTGTCCATATTTGGTCAAACGATCCACCACCATCATAATAGTCGATTTACCTTTTGAGCAAGGTAGGCAGGTGATGAAGTCCATTGCTATATCTTCAAAGACTATATCAGGAATGGGCAAGGACTGTAATAACCCAGCAGGGTGGTGGTGGACATCCTTCATTTGTTGTCAAATTTGGCACGAAGCTACAAAGCTACGTACATCAAGCTTCATATGCTTCCAATAGAAGTTGGAGGCTAGTCTGTGATATGTACGAGCTATCCCAGAATGTCCCCCAATGGTAGTGTCATGGTATTTATGTAGCAAAAGTTGCCGTAGAGGTGAATCAGAGGGGATAACTAATCGTCCCCTAAAAAATAGTAGTCCATCCCGAAATACATAGCCGTGACAATCTTCAACCTGACCTTCTAACTGTTGTTGAATTGCAACCAACTCTGGATGGGTGTGATTGAGAGACTTGAGCTCTTGCTCCAGCTCATAGCCCCGGGTAGTAATGGCCAGCAACACAGCATCAGGTGTTCGAGAAAGGGCATCAGCAGCATGATTCAACTTCCCTGGACGGTAAATGATTTGGAAGTCATACCCCACGAGTTTGCTTAGCCACTTTTGCTGTTCAGGAATTTGTATGGTCTGATTGGTTAAATTTTTGAGGGACTGTTGATCAGTGTAGATAGTAAATTTATGCCCTAACAGGTATTGCCTCCATTTACTCACGACTTGAGTGGTTGCAAACATCTCCCTATGGTAAGTGGAAGCTCCCTGCATACGCGTGCTCAATTTTTGGCTAAAATAAGCTACAGGATGTCCCTTTTGAGCCAAGACAGCCCCTATACCACGCCCAGACGCATCAGTTTCCAATTGGAATTCTTGAGAAAAGTTAGGTAAAGCTAGCACAGGGGTGCAACTCAGCTTAGCCTTTAAAGTTTCGAATGCCTCTTAAGTACCTGAGTTCCAAACAAATGAATCTTTCCTTAACAAATCAGCTAAAGGGCCTGCAATTGCTGCATAGTGATGGATGAAGCGTCGATAATAGCTAGCGAGTCCCAGAAAACTACGCACCTCCTTAACATTATTGGGTGAAGGCCACTGCTGGATAGCCATGATTTTGCTGGGATCAACACTTAACCCATGCGCCGATATAACATGTCCTAAGTACTCAACTGAAGTCTGGCCAAATAAGAACTTGGTTTTCTTGGCCACAAACTGGTGTTGTCGCAATAGTTCTAAGACTGAACGCAAGTGTTCAAGATGGTCCTTCCAAGAAGGGCTATATACCAGGATGTCGTCAAAAAATACCAACACAAAACGCCGAAGATAGGGCCGAAATAACTGGTTCATCGTGGCTTGAAAGGTGGATGGTGCATTAGATAATCCAAATGGCATGACAAGAAATTCATAATGCCTATCGTGTGTACGGAATGCAGTCTTGGCGATATCTTCTGTCCGGACCCTGATTGGGTGATACCCTGCTAACAAATCCAGCTTCGAAAAATAAGCAGCACCATGTAGTTCATCAAAAAGCTCGTCAATTGTAGGGATTGGAAATCTATCCCGCACAGTGATGGCATTAAGAGCCCTATGGGTGATGGCATTTAGAAACAAATAATTAGTTGGTGCTTGGGACGAAGGATTGTTGGAGAACGATGTCGAGGGATTATGGTATGAAGAGGAATTAGGGCTAGGTAAGAGGGGAAGTCCCTTATTAGCTTAAGCAGGTCGAACTGGACCCTTCTCAGCCTGGATCCGACGCTCATGTATATGGGCCTGGTTAAGAGCCTCTTCAAATATTTTGGGCCCGTGGCTTAATACTGAATTTTTGATGTCCTCTCTAAGCCCAGAAATGAAAAGCTTCACCATAAGCCTTCCTGAAATATCGTCTGTTTCATTAGCAATAGACTCAAACCTGCCCTGCAATTCCGACACAGTAGTGACCTGTCGGAGCTTGGCTAACCGCCCTTCTGCCGACTCAAGCCCTTTCTGCTTGAAGCGAATCCTCACCTTATCAGCAAAATGTGGCCAATCAACTAATTGTTTGTTTCTAAACAACCATCTGTACCACTCCAGTGCTTCACCGTCAAGATAAAACGACGCCACAGTTAACTGCTCGTCGAGCTCAATTCGATAGAAATCGAAATATCGCTCCGCCTGGAATATCCACGCCTCTTGATTGGCACCATAGAACCGACCAAATTCCGGTCTGTGCCGGAGTGTAGTGTTTGCTGGTCCATGGTCCTGGCGAACAATCTCCATTGCTGGGTCACGTCAGTGAAATTTCGTCGGGGCTTTGGCCGCTACAACCTCCTTTAGCAGCTCACGCATCTCTGCTATTTCCTTAGAAAATGAGTCTTTCACATCTTGAATTGAACCTCGAATTGAATCATCAATAAAGGCCTTGAGTACTTTTTGGTCTTCCATGAAAGACCTCTGGATGAAAGCACCAATGAAGCAAGTTGTACAACCAACCAAACTAACAGATTATATAAATTCAACTGAAGGATTACAACAATGGAATTGTAAGGAAACAGTAGGTAATATCTAAGAAATTGAGAGTGAGATGAGAAGAAAAATACTGAAAAAATAGATGAGAGATACAGAGAGAATTAGATGAGAGATTGCAGAAGCACAATGCAACAAAATAGCCTAATCTGTTATTCCTTGTGACAAGTACTTATAACCAATTCCTCTCCTTCACACGCTGCTTCACTCACCCTTGCCCATCACGTTTGTTAGCGAGGCCCACAATGAAATCAGCCAACCTTTTAGAGGGGAATTTCACACGATTGCTCTTTCTCAATTGAGCATTATTAATATCCCTGATGTCAGCCCTGCTGTCCTCCACGTCACCCTCCACATCATCGCCTGGGTTCATAACATACCAACTTACCATGTCTCATTTGTTCTTCTTGTTCTAATAATCTGCTATCTCAATTCTGAGTAGCTTTTGCACTCATGCTTGTGTATCTGGTTTCGGAGAGTTATTATTTTCTTGAGACTGCTCGTAAATAGCTTTACAGTCTTCACTATAAACAATGTGCTTCTGATGCTTCCTTTTCTTGTGCTGCAGCATCGTGATAGTGAGTGCTTATTTCGATTGTTGTATTCTGTAAATTGTTGTCCCACCCGCCCTTTAATGTATTGGCCATCACTCTGACTCTTTCTTTTTTTCATCGCTTATCCATTTCTTTAACAGTTGAAGAATGCATCTGAGAAGGAAGAGAAGAAGGAAGAGGAGGACTGTAACTCTAGAATCTGTCATTTTTTTGTTCTTAAACTACTTTCGACCTTCGACAAATATGTTGTTAATATTTTTGCTTTGAGGCTCTGTTGTGTTGCATGCTGATGTGGCTATGGTGCCGCCGTATATAGATGATTTTGTGATGGAAACATAATATCAAATGACATACATGCTTACAGTATAGTGAGAAACTACCAGTCTACTTTTCATTTCCCCTCCCTTTGCAGCAATTTTTTTTTTTTGGTGATAGTTGCATAGGTGGTTTTCCTTCCTTGGACCGAGGGTCTATCGGACTCTAACCTCCCCAAATCCCACTTGTGGGATTACACTGGGTTTATTGTTGTTATTGCGTAGGTGGTTTAGTTGGTATATTAGACCATCATTTTCTTTTCTTAACATTTAATTTCTCGTATTGTATGGATGTCAAGGGTTAGAATTTTAAATGGCATATTATGGTAGAGAAATTACTGAATTTGAGCTTAACGTAGATCTCTCTATTGAAATAGCCTCAACTTCTTACAATTTTGTACATTACAGGCCTCCCCTTCGGTATTAGAATTTGAATACACATTTGATTTTTCTTCTTTTTACCCTAACAAATCAGGTAATTTTGTTATTTATTTGTTCTGTGTATAGCACAAACTAATTGAATTTATGTCCCGAAAAAGGAAACCTATACCTGCAAGTTCAACTATATCGATGTTCAATTTGTTTTCCAACTTCAATTAGCTATACTTTACTATTCAGAATTTAAAATAATTATAGCAATAAGAAATCTTTATATTTAACAGAAAGAAGATGTCGTATGTTGTAAGTAATCTCCTGTCAAAGATTAGCACAAGCTCATTGGGAATATGTACTTTTAACTGCACACACACACACTATATTTTAAAAAAAAAATAAAAAAAATGTTAACACACAATATGGTTATAGTAGAGTTAAATAGTTCTGAAATGACATGCTGAAATATTATTTTATATTGAATTAAAGACTCAAAAAGAATGACTAAAAGTAGATGATACTACATAAGCATGCCATTAATAAAAGTGGTTAAATAATTTGGGACAAACGATAAGGAAAAAAGAGATTATAACAATAGTGTATGCAGAAGTCAAAAGAGAAACAATAAGCATGCCCACAACTTATTTGTTTGGAGTTTTAGAGATCTAGGTGAAGTCAAAAGTATGGTGGAGAATCGAGCTTTAACCGAGTGGAGCTAATCTTTGATGGAGATCGTGTTGGGATCGAAATAACATGGCGCACGCGGAAACTAACAATATAAAGTTTGATGGACGATAAATCAGACGACAAAAGAAAAATATACTAAACTAAGCATAATAGTTTATAATGGTTTGGTCATGATCTACATATGATAAAACTACTATAAAAGAAGAAAAACTATCGAGAGAAAAATCTCCCCCTAAACAAAATTCTTTAATGACTACATTGTGGATATTTTTTGTGTGCTTGTGAGAAGCAGAGATCCTTAATTTATAGATGTGCAAAACTTGTCTTCCAAGAAAAGGATAAGACATGTTAAGGAGATTTAATCCTTTTAGGAGTCTTTTTCATTACTTCAAGAAAGAAAGTCCTAATAGATTAGAAATTCAGGGCAAAGTCCTAACAGATCGAGCCGAGTTTTAACTCTAATCAAATCAAGTTGAATCGAGCTAAAATATAGTCGACCCCCAATCCTTTTTTGCCTGGAAATCACATTACATTTGCTCGAACTCGAGAAACACTTTCCTAATTTGGCTTCTAAAGCTATTTTTAGTTGCCCTCTCGGCTCGACTAGTTGCCCAGCTATATCTAAAATATTTTAAATTTATTCTTAAACATACGGTACATAACTCGATTAGCATCCTCAACTAGCCAATTATTATCATATTTTCCCTCTTTTTAATTTTATATTGTAGTGTTTGACTGAATGAAATTTTTAAAAAATAAAAAATTGGCACATAATAAAAGTACTTTTGTTGCACAACCATAATCACCACCATTCTTGCGGTATGTTTGGCGCTTCAAGCATCACCAGCCATCATCTTGCAACCTAATTTTTCGTGGACATACTATATAATTATTTTATTATATATATATATATATATATATATATATATATATAATATTCAGATGTTGAGAAAAATAGTTTAATCATTATTCATACGTAAATACACCATCTTGATACCTAATGCTAGTGCTAAAGGTAAAATGATCAAAATAATGCAACTTTAGCCATTTTTAAGTAATGAAAACCATCATATGTTGAAGGAGAAAGAATGGGAGAATGACGATGAGGTGGTTAGTTTTCTTAGGCTAAGTTTGCAACATTTTTTTAAAATATGTGACCGGATTATAAATGCAAGCTATAAAAGTGGCTACTTGGCGGCAATACTTGGCAGATAGCTAAGAAACCACTTTAAGGGCTATTGTTTAAAACATAACTAGTGTTGTAAAGTATTTAAGATATAGCCACTTCACTCTTTCTTCTGCTCCTGGCCTTCTCTTTTTTTCTGTATATTTTTTTTGCTTCTTCTTAACATCAACAGTTATTAAACAACACAACCCATCAATGCTTACATTGTCTTTTTCTAGCTAATATTTTTTTTATTCCTCATCTATGTTTTGGGTGCTTTGCGACGCTATTATGAAGTTTCATTTGCAGCAAAACAAACTCCATACCATAAATTTGAACATTAGGATACTGTTTTGAAGTTTGAACTTCTACAACTGTTAATATCGTGAAGTTTGAAGTGCCACTAAAATCAAAATGTGGCTATGTTTTAAATACTTTAAACTAGTTAGGTCTCAAACACCAACTACAAAAGTGGCTATGGCTACAACAATATTTCGTTTGCAACGCCGCAAAGAAATAGCGGTCAATCTTGCAGACACAAACAATTTAACAACCACGAATGATATTGGACTCGGCGGAGTTGGTAAAAAAATGAGAAAACTACCCTCTATAGCCCCTCAAAATTTTAATAGCTCATGTTTTTACCTACTTACAGAAAATGGCCTTTCGGCCCAATTTATTTGCAATTTATAGCCATTATTTATTTCCAATGCATTTATCTTCCCAAGACAACATTTAATCCTAGCCTTTTTATCTTTCTTTCATTCTATTCAATGCATGCCTTTTTATCTTTCTTTCATTCTATCCAATGCACTGATTTTTTTTTCCATTACCATTTTCATTTCTATCCTCTTTCTTTCTCTGTGTCTTCTTCGTCTTCCTTTTATCTTTTTTTTTTGGTTATTTTTTTCATTTTCCTTCCCTTCTCTATCTCTCATTTCAGATCTATATTTTTTCTCTTTATTTTTTTTACTTCTTCTTATTCTTCTTCTAATAATAATAGTGTTTTGTGAGTGAAGAATTTTTATTGTGAGCATTGATGGTGGGTCTGGATTTAATGGGGTAGTGGGATTATACTTATATGTAACTTTATATAAATATTATATATATATATATATATATATATATATATATATATATATATATATATATANTATATATATATATATATATATATATATATATATATATATAGTTATACAATGCATTAAATTTTTTATATACACATTATATAAATTTTGTATATAATTGTATCTTGTATTTTTCAGTGTATTTTGTATATTTTTTGTATAGTGACAGACTGTTTTGTATATTTTTTGTATATTAACAGTTTAAGATGTATAGTGACAATCTATTTTATATATTGTTTGTATAGTAACAGTCTATTTAGTATATATTTTGTATAGTGACAGTAAATTTTGTATATAAGTGTATCTTGTATTTTTTAGTGTATTTTGTATTTTTTTTTTTTTTTTTTTTGCATAGTGACAATCTATTTTGTATATTGACAGTCTAACTTGTATAGTGACAGTCAATTTTGTATATTTTTTGTATAGTAACAGTCTATTTAGTGTATATATTTTGTATAGTGACAGTCTATTGTATATAAATTGTATGGTGGCAGTCTATTTTGTATAATTTTTGTATAGTGACAGTCTATTTTGTATATATTTTATCATATACCAATATTCGAATCTATTTTCACCGAAAGAAATACATAAATATCCATATAAATATATCTAATGGTGGGCCTGAAATTATGATTCCCATCAAAATCAACTAATGATATACATGTGAAAATGGAAATTTATTTGGTGAAAAGCAAAGGATTTCCCTATCAAAGAAAGTTAGCCCAAAAAAAATGAGGCAATAAGGGAGAGCTTGGAATGTTTATTCAAAGGTTGGTTGCCCCTCTCTCTCTCTCTCTTTAGCCAATTATTTTCCTTTTCCACTTTTAAACAAAATCAACAGCCCTTGAATTTCTGGAAAACGTACTAATAACAAATAAGTTGATCTATTCCTTCTGGTTTGGAGTTTCTCTTGCTTTGTTAATCGTTATATTATGCTTATTGCATTAATTGTTAAATCTCTTGTAATTAGATCAAAACTGTTCCATTATTGATTTCATAATCTAACGTAAAAAACAAAAGAAGTGAAAAAAGTGTGCTATAAATCGAGAAATCCCAGAAGGAAAAATCCGAATTGCTGAAGAAAGAAGCAAAAAGCGGTAGTTTGGGCTAGCCACTAGAATTGCTTTTGGGCTATAAATTGTGTATTGTAATTTTGGGCTACCGGATGATATAGATTTGGCCCGAGTGGCTATAAATGATATTTGCTCGTAAAAAATGGGGGCATTTGCATCTATACCCGCTTTTTGGGTCACGTTTTAACTTGTACCGGCTTTGCAAAAAAAATTGCAAGCGTACCTACTTTTTCGCGTAACTTCATCATACGGGCTGAAGTAGCAGAGGCAATCACGCAAACTTCAGCATTCTAGTAGACGGGCCTGAAGTAGCAAAAATTGCTGAACCAACTGTGCTGATGTTTTTGTTTGTAATTGCTGAACTTAAGCATTCTAGTGCTGAAGTTTTCTTCTCTATTTGTTGAAGTTTTTGTTTGTAATTGATGAACTTCATTCTCGTAGCTGAAGTTTTGTTCTATTTGCTTAAGTTTTTGTTTGTAATTGCTGAATTTCAGCATGTTTTAGCTGAAGTTCACGTAAAATTAGTGTTGGCTGAAGTTTTTGTTTGTAATTACTGAACTTAAGCATTCTAGTAGCTGAAGTTTTGTTCTCTATTTGCTGAACTTCAGCATGTTCTAGCTAAAGTTTTGTTCTATATTTGCTGAACTTCAGCACGTTTTAGCTGCACAACCCATGCTCTCAAGATATGTCTATGAATTTTCTGCTTGAAGGGATTCATTATAGTTTGACTATTTTTACGATGGTAGTCATTACTCAACTTTCTGCTAACATCTTCCAGCTTTAGATTTTTCTTGTACAATTAGAGTGATGATGGAAAAAAGATTCTTTTTCTGTGTTATTATTAAAAGGAAAAACTAATGAACTTCCATAGTAAGAGATATGAATGGCGAAAGAAATTAGAGATCTTTGATGTTCTAATTTTGTAGTCATGTATATATAACTGGTAATTACAAACTTAAGTTAGGGTTGAAATATTAATGCTATGCTGATCAAAACACAGAAAAAGTTATAACCTATGAGCTGAAGTTTCATAGCAACACCAACAGCAGCAGAAGAAAGAAGAAGAAGAAGAAGAAAACGAAGGAGGAGAAGGAGGAGGAGAAAGAGGGCCGAAGTTGTTTAAAAAGTGGGTACAAGTTAAAAAAATATAAATAAAAAAAATGGGTATAGGTTAAATGGGGGTGACCAAATAGGGCGCCCCGTGCAATTTTTACTAAAAACGAGTTCCATTTAGGTTGTTATTACATGTGTCTTTCCTTTGTATGCTATACTGCATTTCACCATTTTAATCAGTGTCAGAAATGTATATGGTCGAGATCGAACATACTTGAGAGGTCGTCCGAAGTCCGAATCCGGGAAAGATCATGTCCGAGCTCGAGGGACCAGACCCGAGTTCGGAGGCGGAGCACGATGCATACCAAGGTCGAATGTGCTCGACCTTGAAATAGTACCGTTATGGGTTTGTACCAGAACAAGTTAGATTCCTGCCATGGTGCAAATCCCGTAATATGATTGTACCATTCCGTACTAGGCGGTTAGGCAGCTGTACCAAGAATATTCCCTACTGCAAATAGAAATACTCCTTATTTAGGGCTCCCCTATTATATAAAGGGGACCCCAATCATTTGTAACGACACATTATTATCATCACTGAGAAAAGAATATACTCTCTACCTTTTTGCCTACTGTTCATCAGCATTGTCCTTTAGATCCATTATTCTTACTTCATTTTGATTACGTAATTGTTCTTACTGCCATAAGCCACCTCGAGGTCGCTAAGCTCGAGGACATTGCTGCTAAGTAACATCGATTTAATTCACTTCTATCTTACATTTCTACTTCATATTTCTTGATTATTAATTGGTGTTGAACTAAATCACATATCTTTAAAACCACTAATTAAGTTTAATTATTACTCGTATTTTTGAGGTAAATCACATATCTTACGGGTGAAAGTTTATACTTGAAGGACTTGACTAATTTCTTAGGGTTTGTTGGCTAAGACCTGATGTGAAAACTATTGCAGTTGCTGATTTACTACTTACCTTTACTGTATTGTGATTTTCAGATTTGGGCTGTGTTTCCGTTCATTCTTCTAGGTCTTATTATGGTGTTCCGCTATTACTTGATATTTTTCCTTCCTTATTGCAGTTGCTATGTTGTTAGCCATATAGCATAGTCCTTAGAAAGATGTCATGTTCAGTCATTCCTATACTTATGCTTGTTCGGTTTATTAGACCAGTGGGTGTCTTGACTGGTCATCGTCACTACTTCACCGACGTTAGTCTTGATATTACTAGGCACTATAGACATGTAATTTTTTGACCCTCCCCAAGATTTTACATATTTTAGTGTTAAAAATTTAGTTTAGGCCTAATATCGCTATTTCAACTAGTTTTGACTCTTTTACTTTATTTTGTCACAAAAATAAAAGTTACAAAAAATATTTTTCTTTTATTTAGGTAATCGATACTTTATCTTGTTACTTTTAGTTTATCTGCCTTTCATAAAATTCAAAAATACAAAATAGTTCCACTTTATTTTCAGGAATATTAGTAGTTTGGTAGGAATATTATTTTAATTTTGCAATGATTTTAATCTAATTCCATTTTTATCTTTTAGTATGATATTTGAAAAATACCCAAAATAGGATTGTTTTAACGGTTAGTTTTTTTTTAATAGTTAATTTACTTAAGTAGGATTAATTAGTAAATGGGGTAATATTTTTAGTCTTGTTCAAGGAGAAAGAATAAAACTTGCGCTCGAACAATCCATTTTTTAGACCCAATTTTCGGATTAGCCCATTAAGCCCAATAACCAATACCCACTAAGCTAACCCTAGAGACCCATTGAAAACCCTAGACCTAAGAGCACACACAGAGCAGCCGACCCCCCCCCCCCCATAAGAGAGCCTCCGTCATCTCTTTCTCTCAACCAGCAGGATACGCACTCACATATACAGAACAAATACACCCAAAAAAAAACGGCCACCCACCCAAAAAGACCCCCCATCGCCGCTTCTCCTTCAACCTAGAACACCCAAGAGAGGCTAGCGGCTGAATTCCCCTTCACAAGAACCGCCGCCGGCCAGATCTCCCTTCAACTCACACACACAGACGGAAACAACAAGCCCAATCAGTAGCTACAGCTCCAATAAATATTGGAACAATTGGAATAGGAATCCAACGTTAATTAGCACAGAAATCACAACACCATATACACGGACACCGCATCTCAATTGAAGGTTGATTCCAGTTCGAGTTCCCGTCGCCGGTTCGAGGTTCCAGGTCGAGTTCCGGTTGAAAATTCTTCTCTTCGACTTTGTTGTTCTTTCTCGTTGGATTTCGGAATCAAGGGTTGTGTATTGGCTGATTTTTTTCCACTGTTATATTGAAGAAAAACTCTCTTAATAGAGCTTTTGTTTCCAAGTTTTTGGTTCGAATTATCGCTGTCTACCGAGTGCCTTCAATGTTCAGAGTTCCGTCGGTTCTTGTCACCGAATTTCGCAGCTGTTTTTCGTGCTTCAACTGTTGTGTTTTGTTTTTTCGCATATCAAATTGATTGAAACTTCATCTTCAGATTTGGTTATTTATGTCTCTGCTTGAGTTTTTACCAAATTAAATTTGCTGGTTCGAACTATGCCGTTGAGTTTGTGTTGGAATTTTGAATCAGAATATGCTTGAGTTTGTCGGTTCATGACAGTTTCTGTTCGAGTTCGAGGATTACGTGCGGCTTAGATCTAATTAACATCAGAAGGGTTCTTGCTCTAACTGAGGTTCAATTCTCCCATCCTCTACTCATTTTATTCTAGCTTAATGTTAACTGTTTGTTTGGTGATATGATTCCATTGTTTGTGTAGTTGTTCTCCGCGGTTTTGAATTTGTTCACTTAGTTATTTGCTCATATGATACTCGAATTGGTTATAGTTGAACATAATTTTCATCGCAGTATAGAAATTGGGTTGCTGGGTAAAAATTAAAAGAAAAATTAGGTTCAAGATAATAATATTGTTCTTTTATTCTTATTTTAGTTACTTTTCGTTAGTAGCATGTTTAGGCCGTTAGTGTTCGGGTAGGCAAGCCTTAGGTTTTATTATTTCTTTCAAGGCGAGGGGTCGTTCCTTTAGTTGAATATATCCGGGGAATTCCCCGATAAATTCCTATATATATATATATATATATATAATGCCCCGAAGTATTTGTATTTGAAGGCCAGCGATGGAACACTTTGAGGAAGCATAGAATAGTATTTTTATTTTTACTTTTATTAGGTGGGGACGACCTCGAGCCTCTTATATGTTAATTTTCCCATTTCTGTGTTTATTACCTCAATTCAAAAAATTTAAAAGCCGATTAGATCAAGTATGCAACCGTGACTTTCACGGGATTTAGGGAGTACCTAACACCTTCTCCCCGAGTCAAATGAACCCCCTTACCCGAATCTCTGGTGTAGACTTAGTTTTGGAATCCAAAGTGTTTTAAAAAGAAAAAATATTTATTTTTTTAAAAACGGTGACCTGGCACACCGAAACCAATGTGAGGTGGCGACTCCGAAAAATCCTTTTAAACACAATATTTTGTCACTTTCATAATTGAAACCTTTTTTGAGCTTCAAAATCACTTTTATTATTTAAAGAGGGGTTAGTGAGGTTTTAAAAAAGGGGTGTGACAGCTTTGGCGACTCTGCTGGGGACAACTTGCAGGTTCGAGCTGATATTTGTGTGAGCACGTGATTTTTGTCCTATATGAATTACTCCCATAAATTCAAAATAAAATGATTTCTTTCAGTGTTTGTGATTTTGTGGATTGTCGTGGCATTTTCTGTTAATTGTTCGCATTTTTGTTCGAGCATTTTAATTAGTGAAAAATATAAAAAATGTGTTGCATGTGCATTTAGGAGTTAATTTTGCATTTTTATAATTGTTTAGTAATTAAGTTGTTTTGTAAAAAGGAAAATCACAAAAATAGTCATTTTGCACTCTTTAAATTTAATATCTGATTTTGAGTAGTTTTTCTTTTAATTAGTTTTATGTGCTAGGTTGTTTTGGGTTAATTAAGTTTTAAGATGAAAGTTTAGATTTTTAATTTGAGAAGAAATTTTTGGAATTAAAAAAGAAATTAGAAAATGAAAAAAAAGAGAAGGAATTAAGCTTTGAATCAGTTTTTTTGGGCCAGTCTCCTTCTAAATCCCAGGCCCAAGCATTCCCCCCCCCCCCCCGAAACCCGTTCAAAAGAGCCCATACCCGCCCCATTACCCGACCTCACTCATTAACGGGCCAAACGACGTCGTTTCGTTTCGTTTCATCTGAGCCATCGATATGGCCTCATCTAGCGGTCCTAAACAGTTCCCCCAAATCGATTAAAATGTCCGAAAAACCTAGTACCTTGTTCATCACCCCCACCCTCAGAACAATCTCCTCCGCCCTAAGCCACCGCCTGCCGCCCGCCGGAAATCGCCTACGGCGGCGGCCGGCGTCCAATGACCCCCAAATTTATACCAAATTACCGCCTTACCCTCCTCTTCCCAGACCTGCGCTCTATTTCCCTCAAAACCCCCTGGAATCCCTCGAATACTCATTTGAAGAGCGTAACCCTAGCGCCGCCACAACTTCTCCAGTGGCGGCGCCATCTCTGCTTGACTCCATATTTCACCCATGCAACCATCACCCTTCCCTCAACCCTAATCCACCACCATTTTTCCCAAAACCTCACTCAAGTTTCGAGTATGAGAGCAAAGAAGAAAGAAATTCGTCAAGTCTTCCAGTTTTCTTTGAGCGATAAGGTTTGAAATAGGTATTGACTGTTTATTTTCGTTGAGAATATACAGTTAATATTTGTTTTGAACCGAATCGGAGCTTTCGAAGAGTTATCAGTTTTGTGTCAAGTGATGCTAAAGGTATCTCTTCCATCCTTCCTCGTCTTTTTCAGTCGTTCGGTTATTAAATCCTTCTTCTTTTGTTTCTCTTCCCCTTCAGTCCCTTCTTGTGCTTTTCTTTGTCTTTTCTTCTGTTTTTCTGTACTCAGTAGTTCTTTTTAAGCTAATTCGTGTTGATTAAAATGATTTCGTCCTGTTTGCTTAAGTTAGGGTCCAATTTGTTGTTTAGCCTGGTTGGTGTTAGTTTTTAGAAGTAAGTTCTTTATTTCATGTTTGGCTCTTGGGCAATTCTGCTTTGTTTATTTTATCTTTCTTTGTTTTATTTTTCGTAGGAGTCAGTAAAGATCGAGTTGGTTGCATTTTTTTTACTATAATTAATTTGTGATAAGGCCTGGGTCCGAATTTGAATTTTTGAATGTTCATTTGGATTGGTCTAATATAAGCTTTGGGCTCTTTAAGTCATTTATGACCCAATTCAAAGAAGCACAGGCTGTTTTGGATCAGGTTGGGAAGGGTAATTGATAGGGATTTAAAGGGTAGTTTAGGCAAATTGGTTGAGGGAATCTTTTGACAGTTTTCAAGAAACTTCTAGTAGGGGTCTGCGAGTAAATTTCAGGTTTAACTTGGGCACCAAGTCACAAAGTGAAGGACTAAAATGCAAAACTAAAACCTGGAAGGTGCCCTACCTTCCTTGCCTATAAAGGCATCCCAAACTTGCCTTTCAAGGCAGAGAATTTTGAGAGATGAAAATCCAGAAAATATATATAAAAAAAAAAAAAAAAAAAAAAATTTACTGTTTCATAGATAATTGAATAGAAGAAAAATCAGAAAAAAAAACACAAAAAATGAGCTGAAAAATAGCTGAAGGAAATACTGTTTCATTGGCCTTCTGTTTTAACTTGGAGAATTTTCAAATTGCTGAAGTTATTTAGGCTTTATTTGAGGCTGAAATGGACTGAGGTCGAGTGTATTTGAAGTTTTCTGGTTTATTCCTGACTGAAGTTGGGTTTCTGGCCTGTTTCTTACTTCATTTTCTGGTTTTAACTGCTGCTGATTCTGCTGTTCGCTATTACTGCTGGCCCATTGACTACTCTGCTGTTGCTTTCTTCACACTTTCAGGTAAATCTGTAAACCATGAGAAGCAGATGATTGCAAGGATCCATGTGTGTCTGAAAATTCTAATGAATGAGGAATTGAAAGGAATATTGCTATCTGCTTCTTCTCTTTTGTTTTCCTGTTTCCTCTTGTCTCAAATGTAGGGGTGTTGTTATGTTAATTTTCTGGACCTTTGATGCGCTTTAATGTTGAATTAATGTGAAGTTTTGGGCTGAGTTCTAGATTTGGACTAGCAATTGTCTTTCACATGATAGTTAAGGTTAATACATGGGCAATTGTATGATAATGTGGTTTACAAGCCATGCTAATACCTTCTCAATTCATCTCTGCATCTGAATGAGTAGAAACATCCGATGATTGTGGTGAGTGCTTTAGTATTGACTCTTGGGGAAGCTGTGAGAAGATTGGGTTCAAATGTGCTGTTTTGTTAGCTATCCATGTAGAATTCCTCTCATGCGTTGCTTGCGCCTAGATCTAGGTATAAATGTGCAAATAAGAGATTATCTCAGGGGTTAATGTTGAGTGGTAGAGTTTTGTAGCAGGGGATGGATAATCCGGAGCTTGGATGTTCGTTATTTTGAATCTTCTTTATGTGTTATCTTAACTGATTCATGAGACTAATTTTGAATAAGAAGAACTTAAATCAGTAGTAAATTCTAGGATTTCGTTCAATTTTTTGAGTCCAGTTACGTTGCATTGTTTAAGCTTCCTGAAGTTTTGTTCCTTAGTAAGATTTCAACAAAAATACTTGGGCACAGTGGAGCATTAGCCTTGCATTCCTATTGGAGTCATACTCCAGTTCGCACCAAGTATCCATTCTAGACTATTAGCATTAATCTGTGATTGTGTTGAAATATCGCATTAAGTCTCTTTATTTTCTACCTGGGTGCTCTTCATTTTCCAATCTTGGACTTTCAGTTGAATGAATTTTAATTTTAATAGATTGTGAATTCTTGGAATATTATAGTTGACACCAGTAGCGCACACAAATTTTCACACAAGTGATGTTGGCCTATTGTCATAATTCAGCTAGTAGTAAGTTTGAATCTTAAAATATGATATTCAGTGTTGTATCATTTTTAGCACTATAAATGGATCGTATCAGTTGGGTTTGCTCATTGTGCGCGACTGATTCATGAGTAAATATTTGGCCACAAAGTTATTTTCATAATTCATGGCCTCATGACAATTTCAACGTAGTTTATGAAAAACAATTAATAAATATCCGTAAAAAAGCCTTTAGGGCCGTTTAAAAAAAAACACAATTGCGATTGTGTATACGTTCGCGTAACACAATTATGATGCTAAAAACAAAATCGGAGTATGCGTTCGCGCAACTTCGGCCCAAATTCTCTTAATATTGATAAAGCGTTATTAATTGTGGACACGTTCGCGTGACATGATTTTTGACGCGCCAAACAAGCGGGTATACGTACGCGTAACCCGTTTCAAGATAATTTTCTAATTAAAAGCGGTGAAAGAAGCAAAAGCACATAGGTTCTAAAATCAGTAATTAAATAATTTCATAAGCCAAGTATTATCAAAGCGACCGTGCTAGAACCACGGAACTCGGGAGTGCCTAACACCTTCTCCCGGGTTAACAGAATTCCTTACCCGGATTTCTGATTCGCAGACTGTAATAACAGAGTCATTCTTTTCCTCGATTCGGGATTAAAACCGGTGACTTGGGACACCATAAATCTCCCAAGTGGCGACTCTGATTTAAATAAATTGAATCTCGTTTCGATTGTCCTTTAAGTGAAAAAACTCCCTTTATTATACCCTCTTCCGGGGTGTAGTGAAAAAGGAGGTGTGACAATTTGATCTTGTTGGCTTTTAGGATATTCGATTGAGGTGTTTGTTTTCTTTATTTAGTTTGTTTGTCTTATTTTCCGTTTTGTTGGTTATTTGTTTATCGCTTTTCCTTATGTTTTTATCGCTTTATAACTGTCATCATTTGTATAACCATAGGTCTTATTCTGCAACAAGTCTTCTGGAGTACGTTTGAGCGTACACGACCTTTTTGTGAGTCACCCGTGTCTTTAGGAGGGTGGCGTGGGAGCGTGGAGTGGGTGGACAGCTAGAGCAGCCGCCATCAACCACGTGCCGCCCCGAATTGACTTGTCTAATGAACCCCAAGCTTAGGTCAGCCTTTAGGCCATTCTTATTTGCATCATGTCATTTAGACCTGGTAGGGCTCGGTCCCAGGTACCGTGTCCCTTTTTAGGAGGCTTATCCAAATTATGTCAAAACGGGCCCATGGCCAAAAAAGACATTCAATCATCCCTATGTGATACATGTTGCATCTTTGAGGGTAGAAAGGTCATTTGACGGACCAATGATGGTTGTGGGTATAAAGATGAAGCAAGTAGGACCCAGTTATATTTTTCTTTCACAAATTTTTCAAGAAAAGACAAAAAAAAAATGGAAATGAAAAAATCCAATTTTTTTTTTGCACTTTTCCATCATTTCCCAAAAATAAAAATAAAAAAGAGAAAACAAAATCCAAAAAGATTTTACATTTTCTATCATTTTTCAAAAAAGACAAAAAAAAATATTTTCTCCAAATCAGTTTTTTTAATTCCCTCCTATATCCAGTCTGCCCGAACTACGCATACCTGATTCTCGTCTCTCGGGGCGGGATACGTAGGCAGCCCACATAGGGTTCGGTCTTCCCACTGCTGCTGATATCTCCCCACAACCTTTTCACACTCCCCCCCCCCCCCCCCCCAAAAAAAAACTATCTCACATCCTGCTAAGATAGTGGAGCAAGGTGAGATATCCATAAAGCTGAAAGGGTCTGAAATGCCAAAGCTAAATTTATATGATGGGCGTGGAGATCCAGTAGCCCATATGAGGGGTTATTGCAGTGAAATGAGAAGTGTTTGCGGGAAAGATGAATTATTGATGGCGTATTTCAGTCAGAGTCTGAGTGGGGCAGCTCTCGAGTGGTACACCCGCCAAGACGCTAGTAAGTGGCATGCATGGGGTGACCTGGCTCAAGATTTTGTTCGGCACTATCAGTACAATATAGACATTATCCCAGACCGCTCCTCCCAATCTCAGATGGAAAATAAACCCAAGGAAGGCTTTAGGAAGTTTTGGTTCAGATGGAACGAACAAGTTGCTCGGGTCAGTTATCCGATTGGTAGAAAAGATGTTGCTGAGCCCCGCCAACGACAGGATCCAGTGGGCATTCCTGCTAAACGCTTTCAGCCTCAATACCGACACCATAAATATACTCGTATTCCAGATAATCCTAACCAATGCTACTTTCCTCCAAAAAATCCCAAAAGTCATACCTCACCTTCCCAGTACTCCATCCACAATGCACTGCCATATGCTCCACACCCACGAAACCCGCAACGGCTTGCACCGCCTCCACAAATGTTTTACCCACCTCTACAAGCATATCAACCACCTACCCAAAAAAGGTTTCAACCAAGGCCGGAGTACAAAATGAGAAGGCAACGGCAAAGAGAAAAGTCTTTCACTCCTATTGGAGAATCATATGCCAGTCTGTTCTAAAGGCTCAAGCAATTGGACATGTTGAAGCTGATTCAGATAAAAATGCCGAACCCCCTTCCAAAGAATTTTGATTTTTCTCAAAGGTGCGCATATTGCTCTAATGCCCCGGGGCACGACATAGAAAAGTGTTGGCATCTGAAAGGAGCAGTCCAGAAACTTATTGATGCAGGTGACATTACCGTGCAAAATCCAAATGCAGCAGATACTAGCCAAAGTCTATTGCATGTTCATAATGAGATGCATGTGGTGGGCATGATTTGTGTGGAAAAGGAATATGAGAACACTTCTGAATCCCTTGGAGGGCCACTTACCGAAAAGTTTTCAGCGCTATCAGTCTCGGTTCCAAAGGTTGATCTTAAGAACAAGTTGGCAAAAGGGACCCAATAGCTATCTGCTAAGGTCAACGTGATGGAGGCTTGTGGAGGTTCTGGTATAATTGATGTGGAACGCAATGGCTAAGATGTCGAGTTTCGTAATTGGAAAGACACTCTTTTCTTGGCTAGCCAGGGAGGAGTTTTGGTGGTTTATTTTGTTGTCATTTCTGTTGTCCGGGTTATTTCAGGGTTGTAATTCGGATATTGTCTTGTGGCTCAAACCCTTCTTCTTCTTATTTTGCCTAGTTCGTTTAGTGGTAGTAACTCGTCTAGTGTTATCTAGGATTGTTCTAGGGTTGTAACCCATGTCTATTTTTCTTGCTTTGTTCAAACCCTTTCACCATCTATCTAATGCAATCTCCTGTTTTCTGTAAGTTCTAGTCAGTTTTTGTTTAGGTCACTTTTCCTTTTATAGTTATTTTCATGCTGACTCTAGTGACATGACATGCACGCATAATTCTCTGCCTGGTCTTGAAAGTTAGTCTAGTCATGAAGCAATGGCACAATTTTGAATATGATAAAAGGATGGATGCATTTGAGGGAACAAGTAAAGATTCACGCATTCTAAGATAACATAAAGCTTGAATTGAGTGAAACTGAGGCAGTTAATCTGGGAAATCAAGAGGTTGATAAGAGCATACAACAAGGAAATGTCCTTCAAACAGTTTGAAGTATATCAGTCAGTGTTGAAATGCATTCTTCCACATCAAGATAAGGTTGGGTCAAGTCTGCTTCGAATTGGCCAGGGTCATTCATTGGGACAAAGGTATTGCCCATTGGCACTTTTTGTTTGTGTTGATGCCATCAATAGATACTATGTATTGCTTATCTTGAATTGCATTTGTACTTGGCATTTTTAAAGTTTGGTATGACGAAGGCATTTTATTCTGCTACCCAAACACTTTTATCTTTTGCTACCCCTTTTGAGCCCTAATTTTTGTTTCATACCCCTCTTTTGGAATCAGAAATAGAGTTAGGAACTAGAAAACAAAAAGAAAAAGAGAAAAAGAAGAAAAAAAATACAAAAGAGAAAAATAAGAAAAAGAAAAAAAAGGAGAAAAGAAAAAGAAAAAGAAAGAAAGAAACAAAAAACCAACTTTGTGTTTGAACTACGTTCGACCTGATTCTTGTCACCTCAAGATACGTAGGCAGCCTTACGGTTCGGTCACACCAAATGAAATATTTCATAATCCCCCGAAGTCAAGAGTGAGGCAGATTTTCTTAGAAGTCCCATCAAAACAAAAAAAAAAACCCAAACTCCATGACACAGAAGTTTTAGTTTTGCCAAAAGATCTGATTTCAAAAGTTGTAATTTTGAACCCTTTCATCTTAAATTATTTTGAGCCTTCATGCCACCCTTTCTTTCCAACCCTGTCCAAAAGCCTACATTATGGTCCAAAGAAGACCTTCCGACCAATCTTTGAGGATGCCAAATCAAGTGTGTGGTAAAAGTATGATCTTCTTGTATCATGGGTAATACCTTGTTCTCAACACGAAGAGAGAAAATGATAAAATGAGAGAGTCTTATCGGTGAAAACCCTCATGGGCACCGTAAGGCGACGGTGAGTTGAGAAAAAGAGTAAAATGAGAGAGGCTTGATGGTGAAAACCCTTCAGGGCACTACAAGTCGACTGAGGATTGTGGATCAGATGGGACAATTGGAGTGTTGAAGCTCAGTTTCACAGCTTAGAGGCATAACAAGAGTTGAAAATTAGACTCGCTTGACAGATCAGGCCGCTTAATCCAAAATGCATGTCATGGACAGTGGAGATGGCCTTCAAATTAGATTAGTTTCTACTTTGTTCGTTTTCCCGGGTAAAAGTTTTTTCTTGTTAGATACCATCTCTTCTCGTTTTTCTCCATATTTTGTTCCTCTTGTTTTGTTTGAGTCCCTTTTGAGTCTGTTTTTATCGAAACAAGTGAGAAATGACTTCAGAATTTGCTACCAGCTTTCCAACTGCACAAAGCGGAATCTGGCCTAGCACCTTAAGTGGCATAAGTCAGGGAAAAGTGGCATGCGCACTGATTTATAACAATTGACGTGCTTTGGGATTCATGCGAAATGCAAAGGTTCGGTAAATGTCAATTCATGAGCAGAGTGCAACATATAGAGGATATTGGGCTCGAATGGATCGGAGGTGTTTTATGTGATAAGGGTTGACAGAAAATGGTTAGTCAATAACAGGCAAGGTCTCCCAAGTTGAAGTCCAAGTTGATCATGACAAGTGCAAGAGAAATCGCCCTCGTAGTCAAGGCCACAACCTAACCACCATGTTTTAAACTCACAAGTTTTCTTTGTCTGAAACAGGGATGAAGGCTATGTTCATATCAAAGCTTGGGAGCTTGAATTTTTCAGGTGTAATGCCCCAATTTTGCTGAGAAGATCACACATCACCCCTAGGAGATGCATTTCCTAGTCTGGGTCTTTCAAGTTATATTTTCGTTTTAGGAGACGCACTTCCTAAATTGAGATTTTACCCCTAGGAGACGCACTTCCTAGTCTGGGTCTTTCATGATATACTTTTAGGAGATGCACTTCCTAAATTGAGATTTTACCCCTAAGAGACGCACTTCATAGTTTTGGGTCATTTAAGTTCATCCTTGACGCACTTCCTAGTTTGAGTCATTGAAGTTTCACCCCTAGGAGACGCACTTCCTAGTCTGGTCTTTCAAGTTATATTTTTGTTTTAGGAGACGCACTTCCTAAATTGAGATTCTACCCTTAGGAGACACACTTCCTAGTTTGGGTCATTTAAGTTCATCCCTAGGAGACGCACTTCCTAGTTTGAATCATTGAAGTTTCACCCGTAGGAGACGCACTTCCTAGTCTTTGTCCTTCAGGTTATATTTTTGTTTTAGGAGACGCACTTCTATATTGAGATTTTACCCCTAGGAGATGCACTTCCTAGTTTTGGGTCATTTAAGTTCATTCCTAGGAGACACACTTCCTAGTCTAGGTCATTCAGGTTGTACTGTTTAGGAGACGCACTTCCTAAATTGAGATTTTACCACTAGGAGATGCACTTCCTAGTTTGGGTCATTTAAGTTCATTCCTAGGAGACACACTTCCTAGTTTAAGTCATTTAAGTCCATCCCTAGGAGACACACTTCCTAGTTTTGGTTCATTCAAGTTTCATCCGTAGGAGACGCACTTCCTATACTGGGTCTTTCAAGTTATATTTTTGCTTTAGGAGATGCACTTCCTAAATTGAGATTTCATCCCTAGGAGACGCACTTCCTAGTTTTAGTTCATTCAAGTTTCATCCCTAGGAGACGCACTTCCTAGTTTGAGTCATTTGAGTTTTTCCCTAGGAGGCGCACGTCCTAGTTGAGTCTTTAGTTTACTCTCATCATTGCATCAATAATATAAGTGGTTTATAGTTTTGCTAATAACTCACAAATCTTCCTAGTGCAAACTGAGGCAGAAAATTTTGTTTGTTTAATTGTTTTGATTGCAGGAGCCCACCTGGAGAACGAGGGAAGTCATTTCAAAATTCAATTCAAGTTAGAAGTAGCAGAAGCTCGCCTCAAGAATGCGAGTCGACGATCCGAGATGACCAAAAGAAGAAGTCTCAATTCAAAAAGAAAAAGAAGAAAAAAGAAGTAAATCCAAATGCAGAAGTAGGTGAAAGATGTAAACTGCTCAAGACATGGTTGAGGTTATGAGCACTGCATGTCCGGTCTTGATCCAAAGAAGTCGTGGAAGAATGAATTAACAACTGCAGTTAGCAAGCATCAAGGTTCAAATCAAAAAGTCTGCATAAAGAACCATTCAGGACTCAAGATCAAGCTTCAGTAGACTTATAAATAGGAATCTTGTAACTCATAGTTGATAGGCTTGCTTAGTTCTTTTAGATTTTGATTTGATGTAATAACAGGACCGCAGACCGGAACCTCGACGGCACCTCAACCGACTCTCCACCTCGGTATACTCCGCCGCTCTCCTCATTTCTGAACTACACGTGGCCTGATACCTTTATAGCCAAGGATATATAGGCGGCTCAGATACCAGGGCTCGGTCACATTCTTCTCTCTTTTAGTTTTTGGTCTCTCTAAATAACGGTCGGATCAAAAAACGTGTCTCGTCGTTCTTTGTCTGAAAACTCTTCGTGTTTCCAGTCAAAGAGGGGCAGTTGTACACATGTAATTTTTGACCCTCACCAAGATTTTACACATTTTAGTGTTAAATATTTAGTTTAGGCCTAATATCGCTATTTCAACTAGTTTTGACTCTTTTACTTTATTTTGTCACAAAAATAAAAATTACAAAAAAAATATTTTTCTTTTATTTAGGTAATCGATATTTTATCTTGTTACTTTTAGTCTATCTACCTTTCATAAAATTCAAAAATACAAAAATGGTTCCACTTTGATTTCAGGAATATTAGTAGTTTGGTAGGAATATTATTTTAATTTTGCAATTATTTTAATCTAATTCCATTTTTATCTTTTAGTATGATATTTGAAAAATACCCAAAATAGGTTTGTTTTAACGGTTAGTTTTATTTTAATAGTTATTTTACTTAAGTATGATTAATTAGTAAATGGGGTAATATTTTTAGTCTTATTCAAGGAGAAAGAATAAAATTTGGGCTCAAACAGTTCATTTAGGCCCAATTTTCGGATTAGCCCATTAAGACCAATAGCCAATATCCACTAAGCTAACCCTAGAGACCCATTGAAAACCCTAGACCTAAGAGCACACATAGAGCGGCTGACCGCCCCCCCCCCCCCCATAAGAGAACCTCCGTCATCTCCTTCTCTCAACCAGCAGGATACACACTCACATATACAGAACAAATACACCAAAAAAAAAGGCCACCCACCCAAAAAGACCCCCCATCGCCGCTTCTCCTTCAACCTAGAACACCCAAGAGAGGCTAGCGACTGAATTCCCTTTCACAAGAACCGTCGCCGGTCAGATCTCCCTTCAACTCACACAAACAAACGGAAACAACAAGCCCAATCAGTAGCTATAGCTCCAACTAAGATTAGAACAATTGTAATAGGAATCCAAAGTTAATTAGCACAGAAATCATAACACCATATACACGGACACCGTATCTCAATTGAAGGTTGATTCCAGTTCGAGTTCCCGTTGCCGGTTCGAGGTTCCAGGTCGAGTTCCGGTTGAAAATTTTGCTTTTCGACTTTGTTGTTCTTTCTCGTTGGATTTCGGAATCAAGGGTTGTGTATTTGCTGATTTCTTTCCACTGTTATATTGAAGAAAAACTCTCTTAACAGAGCTTTTGTTTCCAAGTTTTTGGTTCGAATTATCGCTGTCTACCGAGTGCCTTTGAAGTTCAGAGTTCCGTCAGTTCTGGTCACCGAATTTCGCGGCTGTTTTTCGTGCTTCAACTGTTGTGTTTTATTTTTTCGCGTATCAAATTGTTTGAAACTTCATCTTCAGATTTGGTTATTTATGTCTCTGCTTGAGTTTTTACCAAATTAAATTTGCTGGTTCGAGCTATGCCGTTGAGTTTGTGTTGGAATTTTGAATCAGAATATGCTTGAGTTTGTCGGTTCGTGACAGTTTCTGTTCGAGTTCGAGGAGTACGTTCGGCTTAGATCTAATTAACATCAGAAGGGTTCTTTCTCTAACTGAGGCTTAATTCTCCCACCCTCTACTCATTATATTCTAGCTTAATGTTAATTGTTTGTTTGGTGATATGATTCTATTGTTTGTGTAGTTGTTCTCCGCGGTTTTGAATTTGTTCACTTAGTTATTTGCTTATATGTTACTCGAATTGGTTATAGTTGAACATAATTTTCATCGCAGCATAGCAATTGGATAAAAATTTAGGTTCAAGATAACAATATTTTTCTTTTATACTTGTTTTAGTTACTTTTCGTTAGTAGCATGTTTAGGCCGTTAATGATCGGGTAGGCAAGCCTTAGGTTTTATTATTTCTTTCGAGGCGAGGGGTCGTTCCTTTAGTTGAATTTATTCGGGGAATGCCCCAAAAAATTTGTATATATATATATATATATATATATATATATATATATATATATATATATATATATATATATATATATATATATATATCTATATATAT
>NC_031991.1:59027953-59057761 GCF_001879085.1 Nicotiana attenuata
TATATATTTATCCGGGGTAATGCCCCGAAGTATTTGTATTTGAAGGCCAGCGATAGGACACTTTGAGGAAGCATAGAATAGTATTTTTATTTTTACTTTTACTTTTATTTTATTTTATTAGGTGGGGACGACCTCGAGCCTCTTATGTGTTAATTTTCTCATTTCTCTGTTTATTACCTCAATTCGAATATTTTAAAATCCGACTAGATCAAGTATGCAACCATGACTTTCACGGGACTTGGGGAGTGCCTAACATCTTCTCCCCGAGTCAAATGAACCCCCTTACCCGAATCTTTGGTGTAGACTTAGTTTTGGAGTCCAAAGTGTTTTAAAAGGAAAAAATTATTTTTTTTTCAAAAACGGTGACTTGGCACACAGAAACCAATGTCAGGTGGCGACTCTGAAAAATCCTTTTAAACACAATATTTTGTCACTTTCATAACTGAAACCCTTTTTGAGCTTCAAAATCACTTTTATTATTTTAAGAGGGGTTGGTGAGGTTTAAAAAAAGGGGTGTGACATGCACTGTGGAGTGTGGTGTGCTCATACCACACTCCTGCATATTTTTGTGTGCAAATCCATGTATTGATCGGTAGTAGCATTGTGAATCCTTGCCGAGGAGACTCAAGGTAAACCTGCTGCTGCGTTCACAGGCTTCGGAGTCACCTTCTTACTTTGTATTCAAAAATGTTTTTACTCATTTCCAAACAGTTGTATGTAGAGCTTATGACATGTACTACCGGGTTTTGGGAATATGTTTATTGTATAAAGAATTAATTTCAAAAATTTTTAGATGTTATTTATTATTGTTGTTATTCCGTAAATATTAGACTTACCTAGTCCTTATGACTAGGTGCCATCACGATACCCAACGGAGGGGAAATTGTATCGTGACAAGTTGGTATCAGAGCTATAGGTTCATAGGTGCTACGAGTCATAAGCGAGTTTAGTAGAGTCTTGCGGATCGGGAATATGTTTATTGTTTTGGGAATATGTTTATTGTATAAAGAATTAATTTCAAAAATTTTTTAGATGTTATTTATTATTGTTGTTATTCCGTAAATATTAGACTTACCTAGTCCTTATGACTAGGTGCCATCACGATACCCAACGGAGGGGAAATTGTGTCGTGACAAGTTGGTATCAGAGCTATAGGTTCATAGGTGCTACGAGTCATAAGCGAGTTTAGTAGAGTCTTGCGGATCGGTACGGAGATGTCTGTACTTATCTTCAAGAGGCTACAGAACTATTAGGACAATTTCACTTCCTTCATTCCTATCGTGCGAGTTCTTTGATCTTGAAGTTTGAAATTTATCATTACATTCTCTCTGAAATGGTGAGGACACGAGCTGCGGTTCCTAATGATGTTACCCCCGGAGCATATGTCGCCAGGGTCAGAGGCAGAGGCCGACGAGGAGCATGAGCCACAACTAGGGCACCTACTAGAGCAGCAGATGTGGAGCTGCCAAAAGTTCCAGTTCGGGCGAAGGGGTAGATACCGGAGGAGCCTGCTGTTACCCCCGGACTTTATGAGACTTAAGCACAGTTCCTGAGCATATTTTTGGTACATTGGCTCGGGCGGGGTTATTTCCGGTTGCACCAGTTACTTCACAGACCGGGGGAGGAGCCCACACCCCAGCCGCCCACACTCTAGAGCAGCGAGTTCACTTTGGTCAGGTTCCAGGTGTCATGGTGACACAACCTGTGGTTCCAGTTCAGCTCATGGTCAGAGCAGCAGCATCCGAGGAAGGGCAGCTTAGATTTGCAAGGTTCAAGAGATAGAACCCTCCTACATTCAGTGATTTGGCTTCAAATAGTGCACATGATTTTATGGAGGAGTGCCATAGCATCCTCCATACTATGGATATTGTTGAGACGAGTGGGGTTGTTTTTACTACGTTCCAGCTTAAGGGAGCGGCTTATCAGTGGTGGCGGACATATGAGTTTGGTAGCCCGGCTGATGCAACTTCACTTACATGGGTTCAGTTTCCAGAGATATTTTTTAGAAAGTTTGTACCTCAATCCCTTCGGGATGCATGGCGCGCAGAGTTTGAGCAGTTGCGCCAGGCACTATGTCAGTATTAGAGTATGCCGTCAGATTTAGTGATTTGGCCAGTCATGCACCTGCCTCGGATGCTACAGTTAGAGGGCGGGTCCGTAGATTCATTGAGGGGCTCAAGCATGATATTCGGTTCAGCATGGCTCGAGAGTTGGAGTCATATGTTTTGTTTCAGCAGGTGGTAGGGGTCACTCGCCGGTTAGAGGGCATGTGGGGCCGGGAACGAGAGGACAAACGAGATCAGGAGAGAGAGTACAGGAAGGCGAGGAGGCCTCGTAGACCGGAGAGATCTTCTAGTCCTTATTTTGGAGGCAGGGTACGACATGGTAGAGGTTTTGTGGGTCAGCTAGTTCAGTTTGCACTTCTGGCTTCGCGTAGTGTTTCAGGTGCTCATGGGTCTCAAAGTACTTGTATTGCACAGTTTCCAAGTCAGCAGAGAGGTTGCTTTGAGTGTGGAGATATCAGCCACACGGTACGAGATTGTCCTAGGCTTCGGACAGGTGTGTCACAGCGAGTTATTCAGGTGAGTAGAGGGCGCCCAAGAGGCGGAGGCCCGGCCCGTTTATGTGTTTCATATAGTAGGCTGGAGGTCGTTGTGCCAGGTGTTATCATACAAGTATGCTTTGATCTATTATAGAGGGGCACCATTCGTATTTCATTATGGTTCTGCTGGTCGGGACGAGTTCCCTTATTTGTTTCTTTATTTATGAATGAGTTTCATGCCTTACACTCTATTTTTGCGTTTACTCCCGTTGGGAGATTCTATGAGTGGTAGCCCATGTCTATCGTTGTTTTTATTCATCATTAAGAGTGGTGATACTAAAGTGAGTCCTTGTTGTTCATCATGGTAGGCTTGATGTGATTTTCCTGAGTATTTTGGTTACGAGCTGTGATTTGATACTCCATCGGGGTAAGAGTTTAGTGGGTGTTGTGATTTTTTTTTTGTGCCCGTGGTGTTAGTTGTGGCTTGGTGATTCGGGTGTCTATTTATGAGGTCTTCATGTTTCTTGCATTATTATTAGTGTTATGGAGGTTTGAAACAGAGTTCTATCAGATATGAGGCTAATTGCCGGTGCTGGGTTGATTTCGGGTAGCTATTGTGATCAGAGGTGTTATTATGGGACTATGTGTGGTGTGTTATATTGCGTGGTCGTACCTTGTGGATGTAGGAATGAGTTGATGCAGCTGGTTGAGACTGATACCGGATGTGGATTTAGAATCGGGTCTTTGGAAATGAATGGGAGGTGAGAATTTGAGGTATGAGGCTTATCGGTGGTGGTAGCAAGGCTAAATTGCAATTGAGATATTGTCGTTAGACTTGTGTAGATTGGGGTGATGTGGGATCACCCGCGGGTGTATGTTGAAAGTGTGCATTGAGTGATTTGAGGACTTCGAGGCGAGTCTTGACACGTTCGAGGACGAACATTTGTTTTAAGAGGGGGAGAGTGTAACATTCTGGTCGGTTGTTTTGAGAATTCAAGTTCCGTTCGGCGGCATAAGGTCTTGTACAACCTCGTATGGTGATTTTGAACATAGGCGTGCCTCCGGATTTGGGTTTGGAGGTCTGTAGGGTAACTCGAGGCATTTCGGCGAAAGTTGAAGTTGAATAGTGGAAAGGTTTGACCAATGGTTGACTTTGGAGATACCGGGATCGGAACGCGATTCCGAGAGTTGGAACAACTCCTTTATGTCAATTGGGACTTGTCTGCAAAATTTGGAGTCGTTCCGGGTTGAATTGATATGTTTCGGGACGAGTTTTAGAAGTTGGAATATATGAAAGTTCATAAGCTCGATTCATGGTGCGATTCGTACTTTCGTCGTGGTTTGATGTGATTTGAGACCTCGAGCGGGTCCGTGTTAGGGTATATAAGTTGTTGGTATGCTTGGACGGGGTCCCGAGGGCCCCGGGTGTGTTCCGGGGTGAGTTTTGAGCGAGTCCGGGCATTATCGGAACTCAGGCATGGTTATGGTGCTTTGAATTCGCGGACCTCAGCAGAACTTCGCGGTCCTCGGCTTAATTTTGCGGTCCTCGGCATAATTTTGCGAACCGCATAATTTTCGTCGCGGCCACACTCCAGGGGATGTTCTGCAGATCCGCTGGTCCGACTTCGGAAGTCTATATCTTTTGATCTACAAGGAATTTTGAGATGATTCAAAAACGTAAATTGTATCCCTTCGTGTCTAGTTTCCAGAAAGGTAAAGAAATTGTCATTTGTACATTTGAAAGAAAATTATGGCCAAAATAATAAAGCTTGTCAGTGCAGCCACCCGCACCATTTTTTCGCAACCGCGGGAGCTGGAAGGCGTGGCCGCGCTTGGAATTTTGTGGACCGCATAGTGGATTTCAGAGGGTACGCTATATAAAGGGGTTTTAGGGCATTATTTTCACATTTTGGGCCTATGGAACTCGGTTTGTGGCGATTTTTCGTGGGTTGTGATGACCAAAAGAGTCATCTTATATTTGAGAACTCGATTCCCAGTTCCGAGGTCTTCAAAACCTCATTTTATTTCTCCTCAATTTGTGTGCGCAGTCCGGGCGTGTTTCTGGAAAGCTTTTATGTGGGAAAAAATTGATGAAATAATAGTTTTTGGCCTAAAGAGTTGATTTTAGTTGACTTCGATCAACGTTTTGAGTAAATGGACCCCGATCTGTGTTTTGACGGTCTCGGTGAGTCCGTAGTAAAATATTGGACCTGGTCGTATGTCCGGAATTGAATTCCGAGTTACCTAGCCCGAGAAATAAATTTTTGATGAAAATTGTAAGACTAAAATTATTATGGTTTTAAGAATTTGGTTAATATTTGAACTTGTTGGTATCGGGTCCGTATTTTGGTTCCGGAGCCCGTTATAGGTCCGTTATGATATTTATACCTTATCTGTGAAATTTGGTGAGAAACGGAACTGCATTGGCGTGATTCGGACCTTCGGTTGAGAAAACAGAAGTTTTAAAATTTTCTTGAAAATTTCATGCAATTTGGTGCTAAATTCGTAGTTCTAGGTGTTATTTTGGCGACTTGATCGTGCGAGCAAGTCCGTATGATGTTTTTAGACTTGGGTGCATGTTTGGTTTGGAGCCCCGAGGGCTCGGGTGAGTTTCGGATAGGCTTCGGGATGTTTTGGACTTAAGAAAATTCTGGTTTTCTGTAGGTTCAGCACTTGTTGGTTTCCTTCTTCACGTTCACGATGCTTCTCACGTTAACTTGAAGGACTGGTCGCGAAAGCGGAGCGTTGGGGCATTACCCTTCGCGAACGCGGCTAGGCTTCCGCGAATGCGAAGTATTGGGACCTGGGGGAGGGGAATTATACTCTTCGCGAACGCGGCACATGGCTCGCGAACGCGGAGGCTGGTGAGAATAAGCCTTCGCGAACGCGAAGGCTACTAGAGCCGCTGCTTCGCGATCACGTCAGACCCTTCCCGAACGCGAAGAAGGTCTGACGCCAGTGTATTAAAACAGAACCAGCACGGGATTTTTTCAAAAATTTCACAACTCTTTCATTAGAACTCGACCTAGGAGCAATTTTGAAGAGGGGATTCAACACCAAATCATTGGTTTGTGTTCTTTAACTCGTTTTCTTCAATTTCCATCATCACCAATGAATTCCTAGTCCTAAATCTTGTTCTTTAAGGGTAGAAAATTAGGGATTTTGGGAGAATTGGGGATTTTGCAAATTTGGGGATTTAGACCTCTATTTGGGGTCGGATTCCAGAAATAATTACATAGCTCGGTGGTGAATGGGTGAATGAGTTTTGGTCCGAACCTCAAGTTTTGCCCAAGCGGACCCGGGGTCGGTTTTTAACTTTTTGGGGAAATGTTGGGAAACTTATAATTATGCATTGGAATTGACTTCTTTAGCGATAACTGATGTTATTATGTTAATTATAACTAGATACGAGTGGTTCGAAGGTGAAAACTAGAGGAAAATGAGTAATTGAGCAGTGAGTGGCATGCGGATCGAGGTAAGTGTTGTGTCTAACTTTGACTCGAGGGATTAAGGATCCCCGACTTAATTGCTATGTGAAAAATCCATGTGAGTGGCGTATAGGTGAGGTGACGAGTACGTATGCGCCGCCAAATTATCTGTTTTGCCTGTTCCTTTCCCCGTTCTTAATATATTATTTTTCCTGTCTTAGCTGCTACATGCTTATTGGTACTTCCATGTTTAATTGCTACTTGGTAGACATTGTTTTTTCATTATTGAAGGTATTAGCTATCCCCTAGTTTCATTGTATCATACTATTAGTTTAAGCTGGTTTATCGGTGTTTCGTGGTACATTTTGGTTGGTCTCGCTTTGTAGTATTAATTGAGTGAAGTTTCATAATTGTATAGCCTT
The DNA here is from genome assembly GCF_001879085.1 of Nicotiana attenuata. NCBI lineage: Eukaryota > Viridiplantae > Streptophyta > Magnoliopsida > Solanales > Solanaceae > Nicotiana > Nicotiana attenuata. Next base: position 59,034,346 of record NC_031991.1, read on the forward strand.
CTATTTGCTTTGGTTTGAGGCTTAATATTGTGGAGGGTTTTGAGCTAAATTTTGAAATTCCTATTCTTATTGTGTGATTGGTACTGATATGGTGAGATCGGGTTGTGCGCCGTAACAAGAGGAATAATGGTGATAGATTGAGAAGGAATAAGGGTTGAATGTTATTGTCTGGTGGGATCGGGTTGCACACCGCAACAGGAGTAGTAAGGGTGGTATGTTGAGGAGAAATAAGGGTGAATTACTATTGTACGGTGGGATCGGGTTGCACGCCGCAACAGGAGGAATAAAGGTGGACTGAAATGGAGTAATAAGGGTGAATATTCATATTGATATTGATTATATGGTGGGATCGGGATGCGCACCGCATCAGTTTAAGTGTATATGTACCTTTCATCTACGGTGCAAGTTATTCTGTAATTTGGCTTTACATTTAAGGAATGGTTATAACTGGTTACTGATGAGATACCGGAGTTCTTTGTTCTTTCCTTGTAAGTTACTATTTATTTGTTCCGTTCTTCTTTCTGTTTTATTATGCAATGTATGCAGGTAATATTGTAACTGCCCCGCCGTAGCCTCGTCGAGGTTAGGCTCGGCACTTACCAGTACATGGGGTCGGTTGTACTGATACTGCACTCTGCACTTTCTGTGCAGATTTTGGAGCTGGTAGTGGCTGATCGAGAGGTCGGTTGCGGGCATTTCATCTAGGAGACCCAAGGTAGTCCTGCTGGCGTCCGCAGGCCCTGGCGTCCCCTTTTACATCTCTATATTGCTGTTTTTCTTTACTTCCAAAACATATGTAATATCTTTCAAACCGATGTTTGTAGATATTCATAGTATGTTCGTGGATTGTGACACCAGATTCTGGGTAGTAGTAATAGCTATGGTATTGTTAATAGTATATATACAAAAGGTTATTTACGTACTTCCGCATTTTCTTCTACTTGATTTAGTTTGTTAATTTTAATCTATGAAAGGTAAAGGAAAAAGGTTAATAAAACTCTAACGTTGGCTTGCCTAGCAAGTGTGATGTTAGGCGCCATCACGGTCCCGAGGGCGGGAATTCCGGGTCGTGTCATTTTTGTTAACTAATTAATTGAGAATTCAATGTTAATGATTTTTTTTTGTAATCTCAATAATTTATAACTTTCTCATAGTAGTGTTTAACAACATTTTGTCACGACCCAATTTCCATCCCGGTCGTGATGGCGCCTCTCGTGAAGACAAGGCCAGCCAACTAACCCAAATCCTTTCACTTTAACAATTATTAAACATAAATGAATAGATAAATACAGCCTAACGACAATAATAACCAGTATTTACAACCCAACACAACCCGACCGGGGTGTCACAAGTCACGAGCATCTAACGAAACCTTAACACAACTACAGGCCAATAAATATATACAAGTAAAATTTTTAGAAAACAAAAGACAACATCCGGTGCCGCGAACGCTGGCGGTCACCTTGCTCAACTACAATAACAATACCTTCAATCCGCTAATAACCCGCTACCGGGTGAACGATACCTGCAACTGCACGCGAGGTGCAGTGAGTAAAGTGAGTACTTCCAACTCAGTGAGTAATAAACATATATAATGGCTCAAAGTAAGAAATTCCGAAATATTACAATATAAAGCTATAATCAGTGATTCAGCACATAAAACGATGGAACAACAACAATACCAGGACAAGTAAGACAAATAGGTATAAATGCATGAATGCAATGCAATTCACATGACCGCTGCGGCGCGCAGCCCGATCCATTTGGGTACCCGCGCTCACTGTGGGGGTTCAGACTCCGGAGGGGCTCCTACAGCCCAAGCACAATATCATCGTAGCATTCGATGTGGCCTGCAGCCCGATCCACACTCAGTCCAGATATATATATGCATGCAAGCCACTCGGGCACAGTCAAATTATTCATTTTTAGTTTCAATTATTAGGAATTATAGAGCTATGTGTTTAAACCTTTATTTATTTACTAAACATTTCGAGGCAGTGTCTAACTCAGGACTGATATCATGAAATATGCTAAGCATCATGGACGCAGTGATAACGATCCCTGAAGGATGCACATGATAGGCACAAAGCCCCAAACATATTCATAAAATCCAAGTAGGATGATTACCAAACAATTTCTAGTCAAGAACACAGTACGAACATCAATCGGAAGGGACTAGGTCACAATCCCCAGTCACAATCGACCCCGCACTCGTCATAGAGTACGTGTCTCACCTCAATATAGCGTCACAATGTGATATACCGGGGTTTCAAACCCTCAGGTCATCATCTACATCTATTACTCACCTCAAGCCGGCCACAAGTCTAGCTCGCTATTCCTTTGCCTTTCAAATCAACCTCTTCGCACGCCGAATCTGATTAAAATCACAACGAATACATTACAATAGGCTAAAGAAACATAACCCAATCGAAAAGACTCGAAAAACACCAAAATTCACTAAGTTGGCAAAACTCGAGCCCCGGGCCCACTTCTCGAAAAGTTACGAAATTTACATCACTGGATTCCTCGTCTCGCCACGAGTCTACACATACCAATTTTACCAAATCGGAGTTCAAATGCCCTTTCAAAATCCATTTTTACATCACAACTTTTCAAGCCCTAGCTTGACCCGTTTTTGATGAATTTTCTACAATTTACATGTAATTTCTACCATAAACTCGAATATTTAGACCAAGGAACTTACCTCCAATTGATTCTCAGTCAAAGCCCTCGAAAATTCTCGCTCAAAGCTCTCAAAACCGCTTAAAATGGTAGAAACCAACTCTTGTTCGTGGATGAAATTTAATATTTTAAACCCTTCTACAACAGTTGTTTTCCGCTTCTGCGGTCCCGCTTCCGCTTATGTGGGACCGCTTCTGCGGTCAGAAGTCCGCTTAAGCGGTTTTCATAAAAACCGCCCTTTTTTGCTTATGCGCCTCCAGATGCGCTTCTGCGGTTCTCTCAACAACCGCTTCTGCAGTAAAATATCCGCTTATGCGGACCCGCTGAAGCGACCATCCTTCTGCTTTTGCGGAAATTCCCTAACCCAGGCCTGACCGCTTCTGCGGGCACTCACCCGCTTCTGCGGAACCGCTTCTGCGGTCCATTTTTGCAGAAGCGGAAATATCAGATGACAGCAGCAACAGACCTGCAACACACCTCAAAACCTCTCGTTCAACCACTCGAATTCACCCCGAGGCCCCCGGGACCTCAACCAAAAATACCAATACATCCTAAAACCTCATTCAAACTTGTTCTCATCCTCAAAACACATCAAACAATGCTAAAAACATCAAATCACATCGAATTCAAGCCTAAGTTTCTTAAAAACTTCCGAATTACACATTCGATCAAAAACCCGACCAAAACACCTCCAAATGACCTGAAATTTTGCACACATATCCAAAATTACCTAACGGAGCTACTGCAACTCTCGGAATTCCATTCCGACCCTCGGATCAAAATCTCACCTATCCACCGGAATTCGCCAAAATGCCAACTTTGCCAATTCAAGCCTAATCCTACTCCGGACCTCCAAAATCACTTCCGATCGCACTCCTAAGTCATAAATCACCTCCCGAAGCTAACCGAATCACCGTAATTCACATCCGAGCCTTCTAACTAATAAGTCAACGTTCGGTTGACTTTTCCAAACCAAACCTTCCTTAAAGAGACTAAGTGTCTCATTTCCTATCCAAACCAATTCAATTCAACTCTAAATCATCCGTTGCTGATAATAAAACATGAAAGAGCAATAAATGGGGGAAACGGGGCTATAATACATGAGACAACGGGTCGGATCGTCATTTGTACCCAATGAAAGAGTAATTAAATTACTTAGTTATATATATTTGGGTATATATTACTTGGTGAATCACATTAGCAAACCATACTGATCATCAAGTACTTATGTTATACAAATAAGAATCTCCAAAATAATCAATACATAATTTCAGCGTAATAAGAGGTTAACTACTCAAACAACTAGATATAGTTGTAATACAATAGGAGAGTTAAACAGATAGCAACTGACATAAAAAAAAAGGAACAGAAGTACTTGTAACTTAAAACAAGAGCGAAGACCTGAAGAAAAAAATTAACTATTATTAGAATAAAAAAAATAATAAAGAACGATGATAAATAAAGAACGATGATAAAAAACGAATGAAGGAGTTGGCATAACAAAGATAAATAATACTATTTTCCACGCTCGAAAACAACCAATATTATACAGCTAATTGGAGATAAGTAATTAGAATTTGAATTAAAAATTAAAGTAGAAGAAATAATGAAACAAAAGGAAGGCAAAACCTATACCTGACATTGGAGTTGGAAGCGACAGAAGGAAAAAAAGTGACAAAGACATAGGTTATAGGTTGGAGTTAAAATAAAAATTAAAAGTAAAAAGTAAAATAGAATTATAAAGTAATGAGTTAGGACATAATTGGCAAGAAAAATAGGAAACAATTCCACCACACCAAATTGGTTGTTTAGAAAAATGGGACTTTTCACTGTTCCAGAACAATGGATTTAACAATACAATACAATCAATTTTAACTAAACAATCAAAACAAATATTGTTTTGGGATAACAATACAATACGATACAATGTATAACAACCCTCCAAACAAGCAGTTAAAATAAAAGGAGCCTATTTTCTTTAGATAATATTATAAAATGGGACAAATATTAAATACCGGGACAACATGGGCACTATCCGTGCAAATTCTTGAGTTTCCAACATCATATCATACTATATTATAAGTATGATTTATGAAGTCCCAATTTAAAGATTGAATTACAGAAAACTCCTTCAAAGGTTAATTGACTATTATAAACTTTATTAAATGTTAAAGTTTAGGCCCAATATAATTTATTGCTACAGTGAGAGGAACTCAACGATAGCCTTCTTACCTCTTAGCTAAGGACCTTTCGTTTGCTTTGTCATCATGCTTTTTCCCTCGGTTAAGAAAGGAATCAACAACTTATATAAATCGACTTTTAAAAGAAGAAATAGTTGAGGAAAGCAGTAAAATTGTAAGTTTAACATGTAAGTTCATTGTCTTTTTCTATGAGTGTTCATGAAATTGCATATTAGTATTATTTATGTAATTTTTTATTAAGCAACACCGTCGACTATTATTTATTATGAAATAGTATTTATTTTATCTTTTTTTTATAATCATATATAGACTCTTGTGCCATAAAAGAAATATTAAGCAGTAGAGTTTTTCTCCCTTCAACTTTCATTTCCTATTTAAATTTTCTTCATTTTCTTTTTCAGAATTTTTCCTTTTCTGATATGATAATCTTGGAATTAATTAGGTTAATTTAATATGATGATTTTATAAAAATAATTAAAGTATTAGTGTAATTTATTGGATTACTTTATTTATAAGGCACATATTGACATTGAAGAGATATGAAAATGAAGCAATCACTCCACTGAGGAATACTTTATACACTAGACTTATAATATGTGAATTTTAAAGAATTTATCATGATTATATATCTATTTTATTCCATTTTGTCGAAAGTTTTGGTAGGTATTGTTCAATTAAATAAGTGGAGGACAGTGCGTGGTAGATGAGATACATATAACTATTAATATTATGATTTTTCGTTCCTTTTAAATACTTACATGCGATGTGTCAGTTATAATAGCATATAGATTAAATGTATTAATTGTAAATTATTGTTGTTATATATAAAGTTATATTTTTTTTTAGATATAATCTATCTTGCTGGGATAAAATGGTGTATATATATATATATATATATATATAAATTACAAACTTTGGTAATTGTAGCAAAGCCATAAGTCAAAATAAGATATCTTTAAAATATTTATTTAAGAATTCAAATACATTATTTAGTAATATATGCAATTTTTTAAAATTGTATACTAAATTACATGGGATACACGCGCAAAACGCATTGCACTTTAGCTGTTTAGCATAACGTAACTTCAAGGTCTGAATTTGAAAATGTTAGATCTCTAATTTCAGTTTCTGATATGCATGTCTGAATTTAATTACAAGGGGACTAAACTTTAAAAACTTTGCAGTTATTTTATAATCTCTCTTCACTTTTATTTATCTACGTTGAACTTTCACGTCCATTAAAAAATAAATAAATAAAATATATATGTTGCTCCCAAACGCACATGCAAGTATACGTGGTGGACAAGTAATATAGGATTGTAAATCCAGATATCGTACCCACATGGACTTGTGATTAACTATCAACTAAATTAAACCAAATAATTAATCTATTCAAGTGAATCATAACGTATGAATATTTAACTAAATTTAATCTAGAGTAACAAATTAAGAGATTAAAGAAAACAAGTCGGCGATATTAGAGACGAATTCAATGTGAATGAATATTCTAGAGCTATAGGTTAGCTAACAATCCCGTTGAGTTTTTCACTTAAATCGTCTAATTAGTTTATCTGGTTTATTGGTTGACAGGGTTAATATTGATCGTAGCCTTGTCCCGAAGTACAAAAGGCATATTCAAGTTAACCTAACGCCTATATTCCTATGCAATTAGAATTAACAAGAACGAATTTATAATTCCCATATAATAACCAAGCAAGGCGACTAGGTATATTCCTATCCTAACCGCAAATCCCCCCTCCCCCCCCCCCCTCAAAGTTAAGATCTTGCTCTACTCAATCTTATATGCAATCTAGAATTCCCTCTCCCGAGTTCAATTCTAGATTCGTAGATAGTATTTAATTAGTGATCAAGCAATCAAATTATTAAGCGCAAGATTGAATAAATAAACCAATATGATAAAATAATAAGAACAATTTAAGCTTCAAACTACAACGTTCGTGTAGCACCCAAAACTCTAGAACGAATAAACTATGAGATTAAAAGAAGAGAAAAGAAGAAAAACTAGTTAGAAGCCTCCTCCAAGCGTGGTGTATGTTCCCCCACGTCTCCTCTCCAAAATAGTCTCCCTAGGTCTAAGATGTGTCAAAAGTCCTCAAAATAGCATTTTTATATGTATTTATACCAAGTAGGGTCGGGCCCTGTCACGACCCTAAACCCGGACTCGGTCGTGATGGCGCCTCTCGTGAAGACAAGGCCAGCCGACATACTTCCAATTCACTTTAAGCAATTAAAATAATAAATACTAAGTCTTTATAGAAATAAAATCCTAAAATAAACAGTGAACAATGCAACTTGCGAAAACAAAACCAACACAACCCGACATTGGGGTATCACCAGTCATGAGCATCTAACATAAGTCTCAAAAAGTGGGAAAAGGGACTACACAGTCTATTACAAAAATCCAGAACTAGGAACAGAAATAATGATATGAGGGAGAAACACTGGGCCGCGAACACCAAGCAGTTACCTAGTAAATCTCCGAAGATATGTGGGAACTATCAACCCTCAGTAGCAGGACCTGTAGCACCCGAATTTGCACACAGGGGTGCAGGGAGTAAAGTGAGTACTCCACTAAGTGAGTAATAACAATAAATGAAGACTGAGCGATATAAAATCACGTTACAACAATAAGCTATAAGAGGCAGAATAAAACCAGTAAACACAATTAAGCAGTGAAATCTCATAAAACACCTTTTTAAACAGTTTCAACAAGTATAGAAAGAGCAGCTTGGAAAGGTAAAACACATAAGAACTGCCCCTCGGGCATAGTACACAACAGAATCAGCCCCTCGGGCAATATCACAGAACAATACCAGCCCCTCGGGCATAGTAAACAACAGAATCAGCCCCTCGGGCAATATCACAGAACAATACCAGCCCCTCGGGCTATATCTCATATCATCATGGGTACCCGCGCTCACTGGAGGTGTACAAACTCCGGGAGGGCCCCCTTACGGCCCAAGCCATCTCGTGGCATCATAAACAGGCTCTCGGCCTCATATCAATTAAAAGCCACCTCGTGGCGTACAATCTCAGGCCCTCGGCCTCATTATCATAGTCAGTATATCACCGCTGCGGCGTGCAGCCCGACTCAAAATTATCCTCACAATACAGGCCCTCGGCCTTACTCAGTCAGAATCACATAAGCCCCTCGGGCAACAGTAAAACATGATACTCAGCTCAAAATATCTTTTAAAATATCATTTAAAGTGATTAAAACAGAGTAACATGGCTGAGTTTTGAAAATCGTAAAATATGGCATGACTGAGCACAAGTACGAAATCAAACAGTGAGGAAAAATATCAGTAAAGATCCCCTAAGGGTCCAAACAGTTGGCATGAAGCCCAAATATGGCATTTAGTCCAAACTATAATAATATCAAACAATTAGCTATCAAATACGCAGTAAAATAGTCATTCGGGATGGACTAAGTCACAGTCCCCAACGGTGCACGACCCCACGCTCGTCATCTAGCGTGTGTGTCACCTCAACATAGCCGAACATTGTGTAATCTGGGGTTTCATACCCTCACGACAGCGTTTAAAATCATTACTCACCTCAATCCGGCCCGAAATCTAGCTCGCAATGCTTTTGCCCCTCGAATCGGCCTCCGGATGCTCCGAATCTACCAAAATCAGAATGTAATCATCAAAATATGCTAAAGGGACAAAGCCCACTCGAAAATAATCGAAAAACCATGCAAATCCCGAAATTATCAAAACCCGACCCCCGAGCCCACGTCTCGGAATTCGATAAATTTTACGTCATTAGATTCCTTATCTCCCCACGAGTTCATACATATCAAAAGTTCCAAAATTCGATCACAAATGGTCTTTCAAATCCTCAATCAAAGGCCTAAGTTTCTTTCTCCATTTTTGGCTTAAATTTCCATTAATTTCAGCCCCAATCCGTGAATTAATACAATAGAAACGAGTTTTAGGTCCAAATTCCTTACCTCAATGAAGTTCCCTTGAAATCCTTATTCAAAAATCGCTCAAAACTCCCGAAATCGCTTTTAAAAATGGTGAAACCCTCTGAAAATCGCGAAGGAAATAACTTATATGTTCTGGTCCAGGGATTTCTCATCTGTGACCAAAATCCCGCTTTTGCGGTACCGTATTTGCGGTCCTTGAACCGCTTCTGCGGTTTTCACTTAAACCCCATTTTCCGCATCTGCGATGCCTAGCTCGCACCTGCACCATCGCAGGTGCGGTTCTTCTACCGCTTCTGCGGTCCTAGCCAACCTCACCATTTTCCGCTTCTGCGACTCTTATCCGCATCTGCGGTGGTCGCACCTGCGATCCTTCAACCGCAGATGCGGTTATGACAGCAATCAAAAGGCTTCAGTTCTCAAACTCAATTCCAAACGTCCTGTCAACCATCTGAAATCACCCCGAGGCCCCCGGGACCTCAACCAAAAGCACCAACAAGTCTTATACTACCATTCAAACATATACCAACCTTCAAAACATCTCAAACAACATCAAAACCACCAAAACACATCGAATTCAAGCCTAAGGTTCTAAAATCTTCCGCATTCCGCTTTTGATCAAAAAGTATACCAAAACCACGTTAGAATGACCTGAAATTTTGCACACACATCCCAAGTGACATAACGAAGCTACTGCAACTTTCAGAATTCCATTACAACACTTATATCAAAATCTCACCTATCAACCGGAAAACGCCAAAAACTCGATTTCGCCAATTCAAGCCTAAATCTACTCCGGACCTCCAAAACACATTCCGATCACACTCCTAAGTCCCAAATCATCTTCCGAAACTATCCGAACCATCGGAACTCACATCCGATCCCTCTAACACATAAGTCAACATCCGGTTGAGTTTTCCAACCTAAGCCTTCTTAAAAGAGACTAAGTGTCTCCAACCTTCTCAAAACCTTTCCGAACCCGAGCCAACCAACCCGATCACATATAAAACCGATAATTAAAGCAATAAGAAGCAGAAATGGGGGAAAACAGAGCGGTAACTTATGAGACGATCGGCCGGGTCGTCACAGGCACAGACAAAACAACTTCTCCCGCGCGAAATAGGACAATCACTTTGTATAATTTGTACATCCGTGCCGCACGTTGCGTCGCACAGTGTGGTGCAGTAGTGGGAAACTTCAGAGAGTTGTTTTCTGATGCCTGTTGGAAAATTGCACAGGTGCAGCGCACTCTGCGCCGCACTGTATGGCGCTGTATTGAGAATTTGAGAAAATGCAAAACGTGAAAGTTGTAGCCCTTTCAAATAGCTTTTCAAAGATATATTGTGGATCCCAAACGGAGTTCTGAGCAAAAAGTTATGTGCATTTTACTAGACAATACGCCGTATGCCCGCTCGATTCTTCGTTTCGTTCGTAACTATCATATGTTGATCCCCGAACACGATCCCGGCTTAATTCCTTGCGCTTTTACTCAGACGTCAAAGCTCCAAATCACTTGAATTCATTCCATAACACCTACATAGATTGAAATCACTCCTGCAAGGCATAAAACACATATTTAGTGCAAAACACTAGCGATTAAAGCTCAAACCCAATTAAAGTGCAGTAAATTAGAGTGTAATAAGCGACTAAAATACACAATCATAGCCTATCATCAACACCCCTCACTTAACCCATTGCTCGTCCTCGAGCAATCAAACTACACTTTATATAGACACGACCTTTTTAAACAATTCTCCTAACTCATCACACCAAGAATATTTAAAATAGACTAAGCACAATAGTGTAACATTTTCATCTCAAAATTTGACTCACAAGTACCACGCATTATTCGCAACTCACCCACTTACTCTAACATAGAGGTCACTGAAATTACCTTTCCTTCATGAATCAAGTGCCCTCACACAACAAAAGAGAGTAGTTACGCACACAATAAAATTTAAGAACAATCAGGAACTCAAAATAGAAAGAATTCACTCACTCTCAGAAATAATATTCATATGCCACAAAAGATGCACCATAGGTTTGCCCGTAGTATATTACTCTACTAATTGAGCTCATTCAGTCTAGGATCAAGTAGGACTTTATTTGGTTGTAATGTAGGCTGCGGGTCGGGTAGGATACATTTAGATATAATAGTGACTACACCTCCCTAAGCACTTTAATACATACAATTTAACATTGAAAACCCCATACTTATGTCAAACTATAACTCCACCTTCACATCAATATATATTAATTCCCCACTTCTTTAAGAACAATAACATCAAGAGTCACCACTATCAAAGGTTTTTTACAACAATACAACTATTATTTTCTTTTCTTTTCTCTTTTTTTTCAAGTGGCTCTTACTTTTTTTTCAAAACACTGCACATTTCTCCTTATTTCATTAGTTCCACTCAAAAGCCAACCCAACCACTCCACACTTTAACTTTTACACAGTTCATAACAATTCAAGTGCTCATGAGAGGTGAAAAGGTTCAAATAGATAGTTAATTCAAACAATTGGGTAAGGTTTGTAATGCGGTTGCCAAAGAAACATGATTACAGGCTTAAAAGGGTTAACTATGATACATAACAATTAGGCGGATAAAATATATATATTTGGCTCAACAAAGAACGCCTATATCACTTCCAAGACTGAACAAAACTACTATTTCGCTTTGCAAATACACGGGGCAAGTTCTAGACATCAAATGCAATGCACAGAATAACACAAAACCTTACACACACATGACACATAACTCACTCAGGATCGGACTCATCAAGACACTCTAGTCAAAGCAGTTAAGCAAATTTAAGATCATACGATTTAAGGTACTTATACAAGAGTCAAAAATTGAGCCTAAGCGTCACAATCAAAGTACTCATTATTCTCAAGGCACAATAAAGTTAAAAGATATTGCTTCAATTCAATTCTCAACACAAGTTTTCCTAGTTCTAAAAAATAAAAACTAACTATACCCGGTTCAAATAAAACCCCTGGAAAAGAACCGCGGCACAAAGAAAAACCAAGGAAAATTGCTACACTACCTACAAAGAAAATCTTTTTCTCCTTTTTCTTTAGACTTAAATCCCTCAAGAAAACTGTCTAGGAGATCCATCGTCGGAAAAAGTCCAATTTTCTATATATTATTTTTTTAACAAAAAGTCTACACTAAGAACGAGTACTACAACTAAACTAAGATAGCACAGAAAATCAAACAGAAAATCTCCTCACCCCACACTTAAAATTGTGCAATGTCCTCAGTGCACACTAAAAATAATAATAGGGTAAAAGAGACTCCTTGATAGGCCAAAGGCCGAAGTATTAGCAGCTCACGGGATACTCAGACTTCTCCCAGGTATGATCCCTTGTGCGGGTTCCTCACACTTAGTTTCAAACACCTGCTCGCTTTTGCACTCGCCTATTGGCTTTGACTCCATGCTCCTACTCCTACAAGACACAAAAATAATATTACAAAAAAAAATTAACACAATAAAAAAATAAAAACATAAATAAATAGAAGAAAAAGAAAGAAAAAAATAGAATTGGGTTGCCTGCCAACAAGCGCTTGATTTAACGTCGCGGCACGGCGCCATCACTTTCACCACTTTTTCTTCCACTTTGAGGATATGAATTGCGCCCCCAATTTCGCATCAATTTTTCTATCACGTTCTTGGGGCGGTGGTGTAAAAATAAAGGAACCAGGCAATAGATATCGCATCTTACACTTCTTGGCCTTTAAGTGAGGGATGTCGTTTTGTCTCCTTGGTATGGAAAAATTCAGGATATAAACACTTTGTTCCTCATCCATTGACTCCTCCATATGCTCGACTGGATCAATTCCTATGTCACCAACCAAACACAATGTTGAAAAGTGTTTTGAATGAGGTCCAATACGCTCCAACTCCAAAATTGCATAATTTTTGACATCCTCAATTTTGCACTCTTCGTCAAACTTGGCATCATTAATAATATTTTTATCGAATAGTTGGAATTCCTCTTTCTGCTCCACGAGCTGGACTGTATCCACAAAAATTGGTTGTAGGGCATCATACGCCTCAACTTTAACATCATCCACAGGAACATGGTCTGATAATTGGTATTCTTGTCTTAGCTCCTCAATTTGGCCTAGAAGATCTTTTTCAACTTCACACAACTCATCACTAAATTGTTGTACATTACACGCATCAACCTTTGCACTCAATTCTGCATCCAAGTCGCGAATATATCTGCCAAATTGGTCGATCTCTTGTCTAAGATCAGTTCTTCCTTCTATCAGTTGTTCTGTGTTATTTGAAAGGCCATCACGAAGGAACTCATGAGATTTCATCAGTTGAGCTTGTTCCTCTAGCCAAGATTGGCTCACTATATCTGCTTCTTCAAAATTATTTTCCGGTGGGAACTCGCTCTATTCAGCCACTTCCTCCGACTCGACCTTCATTCTCATGATTGCTACACTAATTCTTTGTATAGACTTTCGATTTTCATCTTGTTGCTCGGCTACTTGCCTCAAAATATCCCTAATATATGCATCAGGTTTCATATCCTGCACTTCATTACCCCTATCAAACTCACAAATATTATTAGAAACATCATAATAAGATTCCGAGAAGGATAATAAGAATTAGGACAACCATCCCAATGACCACCTTGACAACCACACACATTACAAAAATTCCATCCATATGATTGAGATTCACAATTTTGCCACAATTCAAGCTTCAAACTACAACGTTCATGTAGTACCCAAAACTCTAGAACTAATAAACTATATGATTAAAGGAAGAGAAGAGAAGAAAACTAGTTAGAAGCCTCCTCCAAGCGTGGTGTGTGTTCCCCCACGTCTCCTCTCCAAAATAGTCTCCCTAGGTCTAAGATGTGTCAAAAGTTCTCAAAATAGCGTTTTTATATGTATTTATACCAAGTAGGGTCGGGCCCTGACAAAAATAACTTCTCCCGCGCGAAATAGGACAATCACTCTGTAAAATTTGTACAGCCGCGCCGCACGCTGCGTCGCACGGTGCGGCGCAGTAGTGGGAAACTTCATAGAGCTGTTTTCTGATGCCCGTTGGAAAATTGCACAGGTGCGCCGCATGCTGCGCCACACTGTGCGGCGCTGTAGTGAGAATTTGCGAAAATGCAAAACATGAAAGTTGTAGCCCTTTCAAATAGCTTTCCAACGATATATTGTGGAGCCCAAACGGAGTTTTGAGCGAAAAGTTATGTGCATTTTACTAGACAATATGCCGTATGCCCGCTCGATTCTTCGTTTCGTTCTTAACTATCATCCGTTGATCCCCGAACACGATCTAGGCTTAATTCCTTGGGCTTTTACCCAAACTTCAAAGCTCCAAATCACTTGAATTCATTCCATAACGCCTACATAGATCGGAATCACTCCTACAAGGCATAAAACACATATTTAGTGCAAAACACTAGCGATTAAAGCTCAAACTCAATTAAAATGCAGTAAATTAGAGTGTAAAAATCGACTAAAATACACAATCATAGCCTATTATCAATATATTATCATATAATCCTTAAAGATGATAATATTTCAAAAAGTCTTGAAAATAATTTTGGAAATGAGTAATTAAAGATAAGGGTAAAACAAGAATTCTTTTTTGATTTGCTAAAATGAACAACTAAATATGTAAAAATATATTTTTAGTATAATAGATAAGTAAAACGCTATTTGTGTGCAGCTCACCCGGTTACAGCTATGCAAATGTGGTCCAATTATGGATCCAGAGGTCCAGCCAAACCAAATCGTACGGCCCAGAATTTTCAATAAATTCACCTTTTCCCCGCCAAGCCTAACGCTTTATTATCCTGGCTGCGTTTGTTTTTCCCGCCATTTCCAGGTTCCTCTCTTCTAGATCTTCATCGCCGCCTGCTGTCTCCACCGCCACCTCCATCCGGTGATTCAACTTTATCGTGAGTTCTATTATAGCTTTGCATTTGTCTATTATCGATTTCCTTAAACCCTAGCTTTTACTCTGCTGAACAAAATGTACAATATTTTTTAATTGCCGTGTCGATAATTTCTATAAATTTGGATAAAAAAATTGTAGGAAAATGACAAGAGAAGAAGTAGAGAACGGAAGAGACTACATGTTAATAGACGGAGAGGACAATGCCGTTCCAGATGGATTTAACGCCGATTATCTAAAAGTTTATTACGGTAAATCTTCGTTTTTGTGCATTTTAACCTGTTTATTTTTACACAGATACGAAATCGGGATTTTAACTTTATGAGTTCGAGTTCGGAATTGTAACACTGCGCATTTGATTTACTGGATTGGAAATTATTATTTGTACTTCCTTAGTGCATTTTTAACACATATACAATGTCACATATAATAGATACTATGATTAGACATCTGTAAATCCATATAGGGGTAAGCTTGAGATCTGTAGAACCTTTAGTTTTAGATAAATCTAATTTGCCAACGATGGACGTGTGATTTCTTACTGGAATAAAATGGGCTTGAGTAGAGAGGAATGGGTACAGATGAGCCATCTGGTCAATTCCGACTAGTTTATGATTGAGATGTAAGTGTAAAGTGACTGACTTCTCAGATGTCCATTTAACAGAATTGAACTTGGTAGTTATCCAGTGGATGTTGATGAAACAAACAGTTGCTACCTGAATGCTTGTTTGGGAATTGTGTACGTACTACCTCTTCAAAATTGAAGCTTTTGAATTGGATTATCTTAAGTACAATCATATGAATAGTGTTCTTATGGTACTTATCAATATATTCTGAAGGATACTTTGACAACTTTTCTGCCTTGAATGCAATTTTGAGTTGGAAAATTCTGAAATTGACGTGATAGAGCTATGTTGTTGCAAAGTTTGTACCTTCCTCAATCCCTCTTCCTTAAATAAGAAATTCTGTCACTATACAGTACTTTTTATTTGGTTTCAAAGCCAATCATAGATTGATTTCTCAAGCTAAGTTTTCTCTGTTGCAGGAAAGCTTTTCCCTTGTGCTGATATGTTCAAGTGGCTGTCTTATGGCAATGGTAAAAGCAGTTTCTCGATAGAGTTTCTCATGTTATATTTCTTCTGTAACATTGTGCTATTGTGGGTTCTCCAGATGGAAAGCATCCAGGTTGTGATCAATCATACTCTGGTCGGAGGGAGTTTTCATTCACATTGGATAATGATATTTACTTGCGATTTCAATCATTTAATACTGCATCTGAGCTGGAAAACGCTATCAAGGAGAAGTGTCCTTTTAAAATAGACATTGGACCTGTCTACAGCGTGGATGTAAGATCTCTGTTATTGTCTTTCTCCCTGCATTGATGCTTCATTTTAGTACCTATGTACAAAACGATTCAGGAAAAAACTACTTATAGTGAATCTGCTGAATTTGTTGCTTTTATGTGGCAGAGGTTCTAACAAAGGTTGTTTTTCCTACTATAACTGCATGTTAGTTCACTTCAAAAGAAAAATGGAGTTTCTTTTAGCTGAAACACTTAAAACAGCTGTACATTAAGTTATTGATATGCTTACTTTCATTTCTAATGCTTCTTCATAGCCTAAGTAGCACCAATTTCTCTGTCTTCTTACTTCTCGGGGAAGATGAGTGTGTTTTTGTGAATCATTAAGTTGTTTCAGCAGGATATATATATTCTAACTTTTTTATTTATTAACACTTAGAATTGTTCTTTTCTGTGTTGCAGCCCTCAAAAAGGCATGCCTATTCACAAGGTGGTGATAATATATTCACGCCTGTGGAAAGAGAGCTTGTGTTTGATATTGTAAGCTCTTGTATCTCTTGTCTCTTTTTGTTTTCTTGAGCTGAGGGTCTTTTGGAAACAACCTCTCTACCCTTCGTGGTAGGGGTAAGGTCTGCGTACACTCTACACTCATTGGGTTGTTGTTGTTGTTGTATTCAAACTTGAAATATCAAATTATCTGCAGAAAAGACACCAATTCATGTTTCAGCTAAAATTTTGTCGAATACATATTTTACTGCAGGATATTTCCGATTATGATGATGTTAGATATTGCTGTTCAGGAGCTGATGTTTGTTTGGAGTGCTGGCCACTAATGACAGTTGCTATCAAGGTCATTGATACTTCTCTCAGAGGTATAGTCTGTATGATATGAAAAAACAATCTTGTCATTTGCCCAAGGAACCATTTTGCACCTTTGATTTCTTTAACTGGGTACTTCTGCAAATGAATGTTGAATAACAGATGACTTTGGGTTTAGTCACATTCTGTGGGTATACAGTGGTAGGCGTGGTGTCCATTGTTGGGTTTGTGACGGAAAAGCAAGAAGGTACTGCTACAATTATAACCAGAAGTGTATTACAATTGCTGTTTGCTCTAGTATTTATTGATATAGTTATCGTCTTGATATTTTACTGGTTTTATATTGTTCTTCTAACCATCATCACAATCAGGTTAAACAATGAACAGCGGGCTGCAATTGCCGATTATTTTCGTGTCTACAAGGTATTTGAGGATGTTTTTACATGCATGCTATCGGAGACTGATGGCTCGAGGTTGTAACAGAAAAGATGTTTTGTTTATCATTCAGGGCAATGAGAATAGCAATAAAAAGGTTTCTCTAATGGGTCCTGCACTTCATCCTTTCCTCGCGTAAGATTTTCTCCATTTAATTCCTTTTCATTTCGGTTTAGGATCTTTTCTGAGTCGTATTCAACCTTTGCAGGAGATCATATACTGATGTCTTACAAGGTTACTTTGAGAAAAGACTTCTATCAAGTCAAAATTTGTTCCTGAATGAGGAGAGGTTTGAGAAGATACTGGAAATGATACCTGACGAATGTATGCAAGTTTACACCTTTCATTACTTGTTTTAATCTCTTTCATTTCGTCGAGTTTTTAGTGAAGTTGAGGTGATTTTGCAGCTATTACATCTGAGCTCCGGGGAAAGTGGCTGTCTAACAAGCGCTCAAAAGAAGATATTAATGTTGTTCGTTGGGAACAACTAAAACATCTGTTATCTAGTAAAAAGGTAGAAATCTTATACTGACCAGTACTTTGGGAGGTTAATGTTTTTCACTGTCTTTTTAATTGCACGACTCAAGTTTGTTCTAATTATTAGTCTTGAAAGCATTGAGATTCTTTTGCTGTGTGTCATTGTTCCATTATCCAAGATCTATCATGTTCCTTCACCAATTGAGTGAGCCATGGTATTGTTTTCGTAATTAGGTAAAAGTTGTGGATGTATTTCTTGCTCTTCTACTATCTGGTTGGGCTTTTCATTGCTTGTACGTCAAGTTTATAATGAAGTGCTTCATCTGTTTCTGTTACCCATGGTTCTGTTTTGCATTTCAGGGCCAGGGTCATCGCAGATGCATCGAAGAGATTGTGTTTTCTTTTACCTATCCAAGACTTGATATGGAGGTTTGTGTTATTTACAGTTTCCTCCCCTTTTTGGGACCTCAGTTCTGCTTATATGGAGTATGAACATTTAAATCTTTTGCATAACACATGGGGATAACATGCTTGTAGAGCAACAAATAAAATGGGACTTGATTATATTTCTTTGATGTTTTACGGCATAAATTCAAACTGAAGATTTGCTTCTTTTACCTCTCAGGTATCAAAGCACATGAATCACTTATTAAAAGCTCCTTTCTGTGTGCACCCTAAAACAGGTATGAATGTATATGCTTGAACCTCAAAGCACCTACAAGACAAGACACTTGAATCATTACAGTTTCTTATCATTGGCTATTTTGTCGTCTCTGATCTTTACATTTTAACAGAATCTTTATGCTTCTTTTTGTTAGGCCGCGTTTGTATTCCTATTGATCCCAATAAGTGTGACGAGCTTGATCCTACTGCTGTTCCAACCCTTTCCAAGGTGAACGACCCTTGAATAGTTTGTCTTTTAGCATTTTCAAGATATCATTGATAAATTCAATTTGTTGATTATTGTACAATATGCTACTATATGAGAAGTAAAATTAAGGTTTCTAATGTCATTTGGAAGACCATATAGAAAAATTGCCTATCATTATGGATGATCAAACTTAATTTTTCAAAACCACAGTAGTTAAGCTTGTTCCTTCCCAAGTCTTCCATAATCAAGTGTTCCATTCAGAAGCAAATGGTTTCCTCATGATCCAACTACTGCTTTGCTACCTCGCCTGATTGGCATACTTTCAGATGTTTAATTAGTCAAGGCTAGTTGTAGTTACGGCAAAAGGTACTGAACCTGGTCAAATGAATTTCTACCCTTATAGTTGAGACCAAACTGTTATTCATTTCCAGTTCCAGTATATTACTGAATATGGTGTAATGCTGTTAATGATCCTATCCATTATTCAGTTATAGCATGGTTAGTGCACCTATGAGATAAGTTAATCATATCGTTATTTTCATCCTTTTGCATCCAGAAGTTGTAAAATTTGGCAGTACATTATCAAATAATTTGAAGTACGTGGTGACACTTTTCTTATTCCAGCTACTATCTTTTTTCCTTCTATTGATACTAATTTGACTGTATTGTAGCTTATTGGAGATCTTAATGCTGGAGGTTTTATAGCAGAAGGGGACAATGGTAAGGAAGAAGGGAACAATAGTATGCTGAATTCTTTCTCTTCTTTTTTACTTGTATTTTTTAGATAATTATTTCTGATCCCCTTTGCTCTTAAAATCAAGTGGTGTCCGAAATAGCAATGATTTACTTGTGGTTCTTAGCTGATATTCCATTAAACTAAAGCATTAATCATTCAGCTATCATAACTTGTGAATTTCACTCTAGCCGGACTATTTACTATCTAAACGTTGAGCCTCTTTGTAATTGTGTCCCTATATTTAACTTGGTTCTATTGCCACGAAATTTATGGTTTTACTCTTTGATGTTCACTTTATCGCAGAATGGGATGGAACATCTTTTGTACAATGTGTTAAATACTTTAAAGAATACTTCTTGGATCCTCTGCTTAAGTCTTGCAAGGTACATCTCAACTACTTGAAATAAATCATCCTTGTATTTATCTTGCCATGCCTGTCCTTTCAATAGTAGTTTATCATACTCGTTCAGAAATTGTGAGCAACTAATAATGTGTTTTAAGCATGTAATTTTTCCTATAACTGCCATCGATTTTTAACATCAAACTCATTGGTGGGGAAACTGACATCGCTCATAACCATGCAGGAGGAGATAGAGACTTCTTATAATGCAAAAGTTAAGCAGTCAAGGAATTCAATTAGCTGGTAGTGTTCTTGTAAGATCTTCAATATACATGTGTTGTTTACAACCCTGCTGGTGATTGTAATTATGTGTTTAGTACTATGTCTTTTGCTTAATTTGTTAGTCCTATAGTCTAATTGAGTGATAAAACTTGTAATATGCTCCCCCCGTGTATTGGGGGTTGTACCAAATGTTAATCTGTAGTTTCCCGCTTGAGACTTGTAGCGTCGAAATCAAATCCTCATTGCAGCTGACAAATCTCAGTAAAACATACGGATTAGCTTCGAATACAACGTTGTCTACCAAGAATATGCAATGATAAGTTTTGTTCATTTAATGAAGTAATGAACTTATAACTGGTTCAGAATAGCATTATCAAAACTCAGAAGATTTTGTTGACTATTGTGGATATGTGGTCTGTGAGACAAATAGTGGGCCTTGGTTCTTTGCATTCTTACGGTTCTAAAGGTGTCAGGCGAGCGTTACTGAGACATCACCATCGCCTGCTTTGATCTCACTGTATTAGATTGATTCACACCAGGTTTCAAGACCATTTCATTTTACTTCTTAAAATTTGTAGACAAACCAAGCCATAGTCAGGGAAACATGCATATGATTATCTTGTAAAGTAGATAAAGAAAAAAATATTGTCGAGGTGCTGTTCCTTTTTTATGTGACACTTTTTTTTTAGTTTGTTCGAACAAGAATGGCACAGTTTTTATTTGGAAGCTCTTTAACTTTAAACTTTTTATTATACTCTTTATGAAATACTTTTATAGTTACAGAAATGTTATGACATGTTTAAGAACACAAAATTTGAGGGAGGGAGAGAAGGGGTTTAGGTTATACAAAGAACGAAAAACTGAATTTAGGTGAGCATTGAAGCATCGACAGGACCACAGTGACTAGGTAGTGAGCTCTGCGCTTCACATGTGGCCTTCTCAAATCTCTGGAGTCAACTAGCTTTGTGCATCACATGTTACACGGTATGGCAAGTCTAGGATATGTGGCACTGTTCCTTTTCACAATTATTTTCCTCAAGATTTTCTTTCTGCTTTTTCTCAAGTTGATTTGAGAATTGTGGTGAAACCAAATCTATCATACCTTTAAGTACAATGGCGTCTGACTACAGTTTGCAGGCACCTTGACTATTTTATTAGATATTCATTACTTCCAACCAACATAGATATTTGATTAACTTTGCTCGTCAAAGCTTAAGCAGATAAGAAGAAATCATCTAAACGTTTTTTTTATCTTTGCTAAGATTTGACCAAATCACCATCATATTGGAAGTACTACACAAGTTTTCTGTGAAATATCTTCCTTTCCTACTTTAAACTTAGTATGAGTTATAACTTCTCATTGCATCACTTAAGCACAATATTTTCATTCCAAAAGAATTTAAAAGGAATAGATGCCAAAGTAGAAACTTGTTTTAAATAACACTAATTTTATTAGAAATAACAGAACTCCACATATTTGGTACAGATACTTGGGAGTAAATAGAGCTCAAATATGTCCATTCATCCCATAAGGAAACACAAGACAAACTCAAAAGTAGTCATAAATAGATAGCTAAACTTCAAAATTAACCATTTACATTCCCACAACAGAAAATGGCCCCTCTAAATCCCAAGAAAAGCTCCTAATTAAACTTAACATACCAACTAAAAAGTTCTAATTAGCAAGAACTTCCCATATTAACTCAGGATCAAAAGAAGGCATTCTTGCAAGTGAACAGCTATCAAATTCAGATTCCATTAATGGCTCCTTTAAACAGTCACCAAAAATAGAACAATTTGAATTCTCACTTTTCCATAATCCATCTTCAGAAACACTTGGTGAAATCACATCACCAACCAAAGAAGAAGTAGAAGATGATGAATCTATAGTTTCTTTAACTTTACTCTCATTTTCACACTTTTTCTTGGCACCCTTTTTAGCTTTCTCTCTTTTCACCTTTTGACAAATAGCTTGAATTTTAGCATCCACTGCATTCTTCACAGCATTCATTTTCTCACTATCTCCAAGTCCCAACTTACTCGGATCGCGAATATTAGGAAAATTCAAACGTGCATATTCGCCTCGAAGTTTATATGCTGCTCTGTCATAAGCATAAGCAGCAGCTTCAGCAGTGTCATAAGTACCTAACCAAACTCTCATTCTGTTTTGTGGAAGTCTTATTTCTGCAACCCATTTTCCCCAATGCCTCTGTCTCACTCCCCTATATAATTTTTTCTTCTCTGGAAACCTGTAACTCTGTGTATACAAAGAGTTATGAAGTGGGAAAGTTGTGGAAGTTGTTGGTATTGAGATATTTGTTATGTTTTCTTGGCAAAATTTTTGTAGCAAATCTCTTTGTCTAAGGTAAACTGAAGAACCTAAAGGCTCAAAAACAGGGCTAGTCATTTGATTTGTTTCTTGGCAATGAGAAAATATTGAGTCTAATGTGTTTGTACCACTTGTTAAAAGTAATTGAGATAACGAAGATCGAATTTGAGCACCCTCATCAAATATGCAAGACATAGTAGTGTTGTTTTCTTGGATTCTGTTCATTATCACTTCATAAAATTAGAAAACAGAGGAAAACAGAGTGAGAAAACAGAGGAAAAAACAGAGGAGAAAACAGGGGAAACAGAGTTGAAAACAGGGTACTAAAAAAAATTGCCCCCTTTTCCCTAAAGTTTAAATCCAATAATCCAGAGAAAAATTTGAGGATTAATGGAGAATTTGGAGAATTAAAAGTCAAAAAACAGAGAAATGGTTGGAGAAAAATGTTGTGTTGTTGTTTTAAAGTGAATAATGGAAGAGAAGAGGGCAGTTGGGAATAGAGATTTTTTGAGTTTGATATCTAAGTTTGGTTTCCTCTTTGCTGTATTTATAGCTGCTGAAAAAAGGATCTTTCTGCTTAAAGTTAAGGCCCCATAACTTTCTTTTGTATTCAAAAATTGGCATTTATGATTCAGCTTTTTACTCTTATCTACTACAAGTCCTTTGTAATCTCTGTTTTACCCTTGTAGTAATTGTGACTGAAAAGTGGTTTCATGTTTTATTCAAAGGGAACTAATCTATTTATTAGATAAATACTCCATCTGCTTATTTTTACTTGTGCACTGTACTAAAAATATATTTTCACTTTTACTTGTCCAATTAGCAAATCAAGATAAAGACAATTTTTGTTTTTTGTTTTGCTCTTGTCATTAATTACTCAGTCCCCAAATATTCTCAATTCTTTTTGAAATACTATCATTATTATGGGTAAAATTATAAAATATATACTTCATTTATTTTTTCTTAAAGGAAGTGCAAAGTCAAAAGTGAACAATTACAAGTGGACGGAGAGAGTATTTTATTTGTTCTTCTTTTATTTTTTGGGGGGGGGGGTA
>NC_031991.1:59057781-59071641 GCF_001879085.1 Nicotiana attenuata
TTCGTTTAGGTTTGGGGTCGGGGGGGGGAGGGTTGGGGGGTTGGGAAGGTGAGTACCTACTATAGTCTTGGTCGCACATTTTTAACATAGTGTTCGAATTCATGTGTCTTTCAAAATTAAGATATTCGAATTAGCGACATATGATAGTTAGTTTTATGGTGGCAATAAGAAAATCCTTGCACCACAAGGATGTGTAGTAGTACATCTATTAGTGAACTACCACAAATTTCCTTTTAATTATTTTTATTTTACTTTTTCCGGAATTTTACAATTTTATGTCCAAACCCCACTTACTTGATTTTTTTGGGGCAGTGGGGGTTGGGAAGGCTTTGAGATGGCAATAAAATAGGAAGGTAAGGACCTAGTATAGTCTTGGTCGCACATTTTAATATAATGTTCGGATTCACATGTCTTTCAAAATTAAGATATTTGAATCAACGACGTATGATAGTCGGTCTTTTGGCGGGAAAAAAATAACCTTGCACCACAAATTTCATGTTTATGAGAAGGTTTTATTCTTCCCATTGTCATTTGTATATTATTTGGGTAAAGTAAATCTTATTTAATTTTGTTATTTTCATTGAATAAGTTTGATTGAAATGTTATCACCCCCTTTAAAGTTTTAGCTCCGTTCTTTTCCAACTATTTTATCAACGGAAGCACAATTTTTATAATATTCCTCATTTATATTCTTTGACCAATTCTTCTTCACCTGCCCAGAGGCGTACGCAGAAAGTTTTGTAAGCGGTATCGAAATTTATAAAAGAATTGAAATATAACTTTCCGATGTTTTTACAGCCTCCCTATTACAGCCTCGTTTGTTCCGATGTTTTTGACAGTTACAGTGAAGTGCTGTTATAAAGGACATATATTATAATATAACATAAAAAATATTTCGAGAAAAACTCGTCTTTTATAGTAAATGACTATTATATTAGGATGCTGTTATAAAGAGGTGTATCTGTACTTTTAAAATATGAGAAACTTTTTCACTTTGTACTTGAGAAAAACGTAAAATGGGGTGGGGGAAGGATTGATTTCACATTGAGAAAAGGGTAATTTGACTAAGGCAAAGGCATTTACCGTGTCCGTGTGGACCTAAAACATAAGAGTGGTCACTCTCTGTACTTAACTGTTGATATGTCAAAAAGAAACTTTATGAATTTATTATAGCAAGGAGTGACAGCATTCAATATAGTTGAGAGACTTGGTTTTATTATAGCTTCAATTTACAGCACTCTTCCATTTAATTTTCTATGCCACGCGTTGCCCTTCTTTCCTTCCTTCATTTATTTCTCTTCCTATTTTTGTATTTTGCTTCCACTCCTTTCTTTCTTGCTTTTTTTTTTTTTTTTTTCATTTAAAAACTTCACACTCTTTGGTTCTAATCTTGGTTGTTAAAATCTCTTCCTCTCATTAAATTAGGTTAAGATTTTTAATTCTATTTTAGGTTGGGATAAGCTAGTGAATAGTGTAGGAAGGTAGATAATTAAAGGATTGTTGTTTAGTGTAATTACAAGTTTACAACTCTTAACCCCTTATTCCAATCCTAACTTTGAAGATAGTTTAACATAAATAAGATATTTATTTTTACGATTGAACGACTAATTCTCTTAAAGACTAGGCACTCAAGGCATAAGAAAATTGAGCAAATCTTACTTTAGGAAGCTAGTGACGTCTCTCGCTCCAATATACGTGTAGGTGGAAGTACCGGAAAAAAAAAGAGTTTTTAAATTTCATTTTCTTTTCTATTTGAACTGAAGCGCCAAATAAAGTGAATCTTTATTGTTTCGCTTCCTTTCTCTTACAATTGATTGCAAACGTTTAGATTGTTTGAAACTAATTATTACACGTCTACTATTACATTTTTTCTAATTTAATTTTGATGGTTAAAGATATAGCTCTTTTTCTTCTAAAAAAATAGTTGTCTACTTCGATTTTGCATCTAATAAAAGGAAAAATCCCAAAAGAAAGTGGTAAATAAGTATGGAAGGTGATTAGCTAAATAGGGTAAAAGGACAAGCCATATGCTGAATATTTTAATTTCAAAACTCCACCAAACTTGGAACCTCTCCACTAGCTCATACCCAATTAAATTATATGAATCATTATAAACTAAATTAAAGTAAAAAGTACCATTTATCCCTTTTTTGTTAATATTAATTGTCAAGTTAGGTTTTCAAAGTGGGAAAAGGGATTTGAAACCATTCGTATTAATTACATGCACAAAATTAGCCAAGCAAATATCAATATTACCTAATGCTAAAAATCTATTCGATCTATAGTGGAGCTAATGATAGACTAGTTGTTCTTTAATCTACGTTTCATTTGATATTTTATTGTAACTTTGTATTAACATTCTCTTGCTTATGAAACATACAAAAATATGAGGTCCATCTTATTGTTGGATTAAATTAAATATTCTGTTCTAATTTATTTGACAATTTTTTCTTCGGGAGGGAGAGTGGGAACAATTAAACGAAAAAAAATCTATATATATAGAGAGATCCCTAGATATACATGTAGAATAAATATTCATGAATAGATAAACAACCACATTATGTTTGATTATTTGTTTTAGGTTGCAAAAACTCAGTCGACCAAATTATCCTTCTAGTCTTTCTTCACTCCCCACCCCAAAAATTGACCTACGGCATAATGCCCATTCGTTTCGACAGAAAGTTCCTTATCTTAGCTGGATCTCAACGGAGAATTAAACAAATCTAAACGAATCTATGTAAACCAATTCTTCTTCTCTAAAATGGATGGAGTAGAGAAAAAAGACGTGAGTAGTATTAATTAAAAGAAAAAACTTTACAATAAAAAGTGTGGACCCAAAATTCATTAAATACAAAAAGGTGTCTTTAAATAAAGAAAGAAGAAGAAAATAGAGTGAAAGCAATAGTGATGGCGTTTAGAAGACAGGACTCGTGTAGTTATGGGCCCACTTTCTCCGGCCCAAAAGCTTTTCACCGTATTTGCATGTGATGCAGACCTAACTCCTCCTCTTCCAAAAGTCAATCCAAAACCGTACTCTTTGTATCTTTCGGTATCTCTAGGCCCACTATTTTCACATTCTTTGATTCTTTTTTTAAATTATTGTAGTATTCGAATTAGTTTGTGCGTACCTCGATTAATGTTATAAATAGCGGGTAATTTTTCCGATTGAGGCTTGAACGGATGAAAAAAATCACCCCGTATTATTTGTCTCCATTAAGGTATGAATCTGAGACCTCATGATTCTCAACTCACTTTATTGGGGCATTTGCATCTATACCGCTTTTTGGGTCACGTTTTAACTTGTGCCCGCTTTGCAAAAAAATTTGCAAGCGTACCCACTTTTTCGCGTAACTTCAGCATACGGGGCTGAAGTAGCAAAGGCAATCATGCAAAACTTCAGCATTCTAGTAGACGGGCCTGAAGTAGCAAGTGTGCTGAAGTTTTTGTTTGTAATTGTTGCACTTAAGCATAGTGGCTGAAGTTTTGTTCTCTATTTGCTGAAGTTTTTGTTTGTAATTGCTGAACTTAAGCATAGTAGCTGAAGTTTTGTTCTCTATTTGCTGAAGTTTTTGTTTGTAATTGCTGAACTTAAGCATAGTAGCTGAAGTTTTGTTCTCTATTTGCTGAAATTTTTATTTGTAATTGCTGAACTTAAGCATAGTAGCTGAAATTTTTTTGTCCTGGATTCATTAGTTTTGTCATTAAGCTTTTTCAAAAACTTCACCAGAAAGATGCTGAAGTTATTTAGTTCATTTAAAAAAACTTCAACACTAAATAAGCTGAAGTTTTTTTGTCCTGGATAAGCTTTTTCAAAAATTTCAGCAGAAGATGCTGAAGTTATTTAGTTCATTTGTAAAAACTTCAGCACTAAATAAGCTGAAGTTTTTTGGTCCCGGATTCATTAGTTTTGTCATAAAGCTTGTTCAAAAACTTCAGCAGAAGATGCTGAAGTTATTTAGTTCATTTATAAAAACTTCAGCACTAAATAAGCTGAAGTTTTTTTGTCCTTGATTCATTAGTTTTATTATAATCAGACTACTATAAAAATAATCAAATTGCCAACAGTATCTAAATCATAAAATTTTGGAAACACATAAACGTGAAAAGAACAGAATTATCATGAAAAGAATCACTAAGTGTGACCTTAAACTTCCCGTACGTGGAAATATTCACAAATTATTGTATACTAACTTACGTAATTATTTATAATTTGTTTTTAAATAATCTGATAAACATACTTATGGCAATCATCCCATGAACTGAAGTTTCATAGCAACACCAACAGCAGCAGAAGAAAGAAGAAGAAGAAGAAGAAGAAGAAGAAGAAGAAGAAGAAGAAAACGAGAGGAGAAGGAGGAGGAGAAAGGGGGCTGAAGTTGTTTAAAAAGTGGGTACACGTTAAAACTTTTAAATAAATAAGTATAGGTTATTGAGGGCGACCAAATAGGGCGCCCCGTGCAATTTTTACCACTTTATTAACCAGAAAGGAAAAAGTTTTCGAGTGATATGACGAGATGGTTAGAATTGTACTTTAATTTGTTACCATCGAGGAATATGACGAGATGGTTAGAATTTCTTCACACCAAATTAAAATTTTTTTGAGTTTGAACTTTGGAAATGAAGAATCTTCCTTACAAAATATTTATCGTTTTGTAAGACTACTCAATGCGTATCCGATTAGTTGAACTAGTGAACTTCAAATACGAAATGTTAAAGAGAAAAAGAAAAAGACTTTTGTGTCATTTCCTGTTTAATCTTTTTTTCAAGTGCCTTTTATTTAACTGATAAAACGTATAATATCATCGGCAAGTATTAACCTCAGTAAAAGATTGAGAAATTAACTAATAATTCTTCCAATCATATGGTTATAGAATATTATTGGAATGGAACTTTGAGAATGTACTTAGTTTGAAAAGTAAGAGACGACATGAAGTACGAGAATTGAAGTATAGGTTAATTTAATAGATTTAGGTGCAACATAAAATATTACTGACAAATTTTATTAAAAGAAAATTTCTTATTCAATCACGTTTAAAGGAAAATATTTCAACTACAAATAGTAAATATGTCCTTTATTTTTTTGAGCTACAAGTATCATGTTTACTAACAACGTGTTTGGATGGTTGTTACCTATTGTATTGTATCATATTGTAACTTTAAATATATGTTTGTTTTCATTGTTACTTAAATTTTATTATATCGTATCGTTAATCCGTCGTTACATAACGACGAAAAGTGCCATTTTATGGAACAATGAATTTGATGCGGTGGTATCGTTACCTCGGTTTTTTCACTCATCGTGCCCTTCGTTATTATTAAATAATCATAGTTTATCCTTTACCCTACTTTTTTTATATATTATACTATGTATCCTATTTTTTCTTAGTAATGTTGCAAGCTTATTCTTCATATTGTTGATGTGAGCGTTACTGTGTTAAAACACAAAATCAGAAAAAAAAACTGTTAGAAGAATTAAAGAAATCTGGAAAATAGTAGAGAATCAGAAATATTCCGAGTCCACAAGTTTCTTGTGTGTCCTTAAGGAATTTTAACCCCCTCACAAGTTGCCAAGGTAATGGATTAAATCCTCCCAGGATAAAACAGAATAAACCTTCCTGCAACAGTGGCAATACAAACTGCAGGATCCCAACGAACTCAAAAAACGGAGCAAAATCACACTTACGAATTGGAGAGAGAGAGACTGCGAATTAGGATGCAGTATATTCAAAAAGAAAGAAGTTCTGGAGTGTTTTTCGTGTGTAGAAAATGGAGCCTTGCCTCAGAATTTATAGGCAATTATCAGAAGAGGTGTCTGGAAAAGGTGCCTTTTCAGAAGAATACGCTGCCTGCCGCGGTTCTACTGCAGTTACGACAGAACCGCGGTCAGAGAGGCTCTCTGAATCTGCCTGCCGCGGTTCTACCGCGGTTATGGCAGAACCGCGGCCAGAGAGTCCCTCTGAATCTTCAGCAGGGTTCTGGCGTATTTTCAGCAGTGATTTGGCATTTAATTATTTATTAAATAATTAAATAAATTTTGTCCAAATCCGAACCCGAACCCGAATCCGAAGCCGAAGCCGAAGCCGAAGCCGAAGCCGAAGCCGAGCCGAGCGAGCGACGACGACGGCGCGAGGGTTCATTCTCTTCAACTCCTTTTAAGAGCTTTAAGAAGTGATTCTATATATAAGTACACAAATGTGATTGTCCCTCACCAATGAGGGACAAAGTGCAAGACAAACGTTCACTTCTTCAAATTTTCATTTTTCCCTCCATTTTATTTCCCTCCATTTCCAATTCACACTTCTTCTACTTTAAAGCCTAATGGCTTAAAGTCCAACAATCCCCCACATGAATGGGAATGGCTGTATCAATAAAGATCATAGATGAAAGCTGTGTGATTTGC
This sequence comes from Nicotiana attenuata, assembly GCF_001879085.1. Taxonomy (NCBI): domain Eukaryota; kingdom Viridiplantae; phylum Streptophyta; class Magnoliopsida; order Solanales; family Solanaceae; genus Nicotiana; species Nicotiana attenuata. The sequence goes on from NC_031991.1 coordinate 59,064,182, forward strand.
AAGTAAGGATTAATTGCATCTGGATAAGTAGGTTTCCCTTTGAACTTTCCGTAGTGAACATATGTCGGATATACTCGGTCAATCGGTAGATTTGATATCTTTGAACCGTCGAACTTTAGTGTATATCTAGACAACCATATGTCATACAATCAACCCTTAACCGTCTTTTAGTTCTCATTGTTGTGTTCGTTTCAGCCATGAACACCGCCTGGTCTCATAAGTGCGTAGAGAATTGGCCTTACAGAATTCTCATTGAAGCGGCTTCCACTTCACACTTACATAGGTGATTCCTAAATATGTAATCCTTTAGATTGACACTATTTGATAACTACCACATCAAACTTAGGTAATCATTAAAGAACGTGTAAAGTTCTATCCTTGTTACTGAACATTGTCTTCATCACGAGAAGGGACCAAAGATTTTACTTTGACAATGTTGAACCGGTCAATCACAACTTTGTTTGAGCTCCTTGAACCTAGATCTCGGAACATCCAAAATTCTAGGTAGAGTTACCGCCATGTTGACTTGTCCTCGGCCATAGTCCCATTCCCTTAGATGATTTCTCAACTTCCTCTCTAGTTAAGCCTTTTGTAAGCGGATCCGCCACATTATCCTTTGATCTTACATAATCAATAGTGATAATTCCACTAGAAAGTAGTTGTCTAACGGTGTTATGTCTTCGTCGTATATGACGAGACTTTCCGTTATACATAACGCTCCCTGCCCGTCCTATTGCAGCCTCACTATCGCAATGTATGCAAATAGGAGCCAAAGGTTTTGGCCAGAACGGAATGTCTTCTAAGAAATTTCGAAGCCATTCAGCTTCTTCACCGGCTTTATCCAAAGCTATAAACTCTGATTCCATTGTAGAGCGAGCGATGCACGTTTGTTTGGAAGACTTCCAAGATACTGCTCCTCCACCAACAGTAAAAACATATCCACTTGTGGACTTTGTTTCTGTTGAGCCGGTTATCCAATTTGCATCACTATATCCTTCGATAACCGCAGGATATTTATTGTAGTGCAAAGCGTAGTCTTGGGTATATTCCAAATATCCCAGAACTCGTTTCATTGCCACCCAGTGATGTTTGTTTGGATTACTTGTGAATCGACTAAGTTTACTTATTGCACAAGCTATATCAGGTCGTGTACAGTTCATGATGTACATTAAGCTTCCCAACACACGAGCATACTCCAATTGAGACGTACTTTCACCTTTATTCTTTATAAGATGATGATTTAAGTCAATTGGAGTTCTTGCACTTCTAAATTCCAAGTGTTTGAATTTTTCAAGTACCATTTTCACGTAATGTGATTGAGACAAAGCTAGACCCTGAGGAGTCCTCTGGATTTTAATTCCTAGAATTACATCGGCAACTCCTAAGTCTTTCATATCAAACTTACTAGCAAGCATACGCTTAGTAGCTTGAATGTCGGCAATGTCTTTGCTCATTATTAGCATATCATCAACATATAAGCAAACAATGACTATATGATTTGGAACGTTCTTAATGTAAACACATTTATCACATTCATTAATCTTAAAGCCATTTGACAACATTGTTTGGTCAAATTTCGCATGCCATTGCTTGGGTGCTTGTTTTAGTCCATAAAGAGACTTAACAAGTCGACACACCTTCTTTTCTTTTCCCGGAACCACAAACCCTTCAGGTTGGTCCATGTAAATTTCTTCCTCTAAATCACCATTTAAGAAGGCTGTTTTTACATCCATTTGATGGATTTGAAGATCATACAAGGCGGCTAACGCTATTAGCATCCGAATGGATGTAATTCTTGTTACCGGCGAGTATGTGTCAAAATAGTCAAGACCTTCTCGCTGTCTAAATCCTTTGACAACAAGTCTTGCCTTGTATTTGTCAATAGTACCATCGTCTTTCATTTTCTTCTTGAAAATCCATTTAGAACCCAATGTTTTGTTACCTGGAGGAAGATCAACCAATTCCCAGGTATGGTTGCTCAATATGGATTCTATTTCACTATTGACAGCTTCTTTCCAATATTGTGCTTCTGAGGAAGACATTGCTTCCTTGAAGGTACGAGGCTCATTTTCTAGCAGGAAAGTCAGAAAATCTGGACCGAATGAAGTAGATGTCCGTTGACGTTTACTTCTTCTCGGATTTTCCTCATTAGGCATACCATCTGTTATTTCCTCCCGAGGTCGTTTTGACTTTTGGTAGGTCACTTCACTTTCCTTTTTATACGGATAAATAGTTTCAAAGAATTCAGCATTATCTGATTCTATTATCGTATTAACGTGAATCTCAGGATTTTCTGACTTATGAACCAGAAAACGATATGCCTTGCTATTGGTTACATATCCAATAAATACACAATCAACCGTTTTTGGACCTATCTTAACCCTTTTAGGTTTAGGAACTTGTACCTTAGCTAAACACCCCCACACTTTGAAGTATTTCAAGCTGGGCTTCCTTCCTTTCCATTTTTCATAAGGAATGGACTGTGTTTTACTATGAGGTACACGGTTGATTATTCGGTTAGCTGTAAGTATAGCTTCCCCCCACAAGTTCTGTGGTAAACCAGAACTTATCAACAACGCATTCATCATCTCTTTCAACGTTCGATTCTTTCTCTCCGCAATTCCATTAGATTGTGGAGAGTAAGGGGCAGTTGTTTGGTGAATAATGCCATTTTCCAAACATATTTCTTCAAAAGGAGATTCATATTCGCCACCCCTATCACTTCTTATCATTTTGATCTTTTTGTTTAGTTGTGTTTCAACTTCACTCTTGTATTGCTTGAAAGCATCAATTGCCTCATCTTTACTATTAAGTAAATAAACATAGCAATATCTCGTGCTATCGTCAATAAAAGTAATAAAATACTTTTTCCCACCGCGAGATGGTGTTGACTTCATGTCGCAAATATCTGTGTGAATTAAGTCTAAAGGACTTGAATTCCTTTCAACGGACTTATAAGGATGCTTAGCATACTTTGATTCCACACATATTTGACATTTGGAATTAATGCAATCAAATTTTGGCAATACTTCTAAATTTATCATCTTTCGCAATGTTTTGAAGTTGACGTGTCCTAAACGCGAATGCCATAAAGTGTTTGACTCAAGTAAGTAAGAAGAAGCATTCACTTTATTGATAGGAACTGCTATTACATTTAGCTTAAAAAGGCCCTCATTCAGGTAACCTTTTCCTACATACATATCATTCTTACTTAGTACAACACTATTGGAAACAAAAATACATTTGAATCCATTCTTGACAAGAAGTGAAGTCGACACAAGATTCTTGCGAATTTCTGGAACATGGAGAACTTGGTTTAGAGTCACTATTTTTCCCGACGTCATCTTCAACGCAATCTTGCCAACTCCTTCAATTTTGGCTGTAGACGAATTTCCCATGAAAATTGTCTCGTCGGGTCCTGCGGGGGCATAAGAAGAAAATAACTCCTTGTTAGCACAAACATGGCGGGTGGCTCCAGAATCTATCCACCATTCTTTAGGATTTCCTACCAAGTTGCATTCAGACAACATGGCACACAAGTCCTCCATTTCTTCAGCTTTTTCAACCATGTTAGCTTGATTCTTCTTCTTCTTATCATTCTTTGGTGCACGACAATCCACGGCCTTATGCCCAGATTTTCCACAGTTGTGGCAATTACCCTTGAACTTCTTCTTGCTTGGGTAGTTCTTTGGTCCAGAAGCCTTCTTTCTCTTCTTGGTTTGTGGTGCCTCCTCAACAATGTTAGCCCCCATTATTGTCGAGTTCCCACGTGACTTCTTTTCAGCATTTTTGTTGTCTTCTTCTATCCTCAAACGCACAATCAAGTCTTCAAGTGTCATCTCCTTCAGCTTGTGTTTTAGATAGTTCTTAAAATCTTTCCACAACGGAGGTAATTTCTCAATGAAAGCGGCAACTTGAAAGGCCTCATTTATGACCATACCTTCAGCAATAGATTCAAAATTAATAATAAGATAAATCTTATTAATAAACTTATTGATTCGGGTCATACCTTCAGTAAGGAGGTCATGCACAATGACTTGTAATTCTTGGACTTGAGTTATGACCGACCTAGTGTCAATCATCTTGAAATCCAAAAATCTAGCAGCCATGAACTTCTTAAGTCCGGCATCCTCAGTCTTGTACTTCTTCTCAAGTGCATTCCATAATGCTTTTGAAGTTTCCATGACGCTATAGACATTGTACAAGCCATCTTCCAGACAACTCAAAATGTAGTTTTTGCACAAGAAATCAGAATGTTTCCATGCTTCAGTTACAACAAGTCGTTCATCATCCGGAGTACTTTCTGCCAAGACTGAAGGATCCTCCTTGATGAAACGTTAAAAACTCAACGTAGTAAGATAGAAGAGCATCTTCATTTGCCAACGTTTGAAGTCAATACCGGAAAACTTTTCGGGTTTTTCTGCTAGTGCCATAGCATGAGCAGGAGTAGAACGGCTTGACGAGGTAGCAGCACTCGTAACAGTAGCTCCCGTTCCCACAACATTTCCATTAGTTGGTTTTCGTTCGTCATCTTTTCTGTAGAGTTGGAAACACAACAGAACTTTGTTAAATCAGTGAAGTTTTGATATCTTCAAACTGAATACCAAACCAAACATACAACACGTAACAGTGGTGAAGTTTTTATATACTTCAAACCCGCATGTTTATTATTCCGGTAAAGTTTTTATATACTTTAAACCGGACAGAACAATTATTGGAGTAGAAAGCACGAAGGCTTTAGTCTCCAAAACAGTATACAAAATATGAATAACAGTTTAATATATGTTTCAACACAGAAACGTTAGTAGAAAATTCCTTAAGCTTGTGAGCGTTACTGTGTTAAAACACAAAATCAGAAAAAAAAACTGTTAGAAGAATTAAAGTAATCTGGAAAATAATAGAGAATCAGAAATATTCCGAGTCCACAAGTTTCTTGTGTGTCCTTAAGGAATTTTAACCCCCTCACAAGTTGCCAAGGTAATGGATTAAATCCTCCCAGGATAAAACGGAATAAACCTTCCTGCAACAGTGGCAATACAAACTGCAGGATCCCAAAGAACTCAAAGAACGGAGCAAAATCACACTTACGAATTGGAGAGAGAGAGACTGCGAATTAGGATGCAGTATATTCAAAAAGAAAGAAGTTCTGGAGTATTTTTCGTGTGTAGAAAATGGAGCCTTGCCTCAGAATTTATAGGCAATTATCAGAAGAGGTGTCTGGAAAATGTGCCTTTTCAGAAGAATACGCTGCCTGTCGCGGTTCTACCGCAGTTACGGTAGAACCGCGGTCAGATCTTCAACAGGGTTCTGGCGTATTTTCAGCAGTGATTTGGCATTTAATTATTTATTAAATAATTAAATAAATTTTGTCCAAAAATAATCTTATCGATCATTTTCCAAATCCAAATGCCGAGCGAGCGACGACGACTGCGCGAGAGTTCATTCTCTTCAACTCCTTTTAAGAGCTTTAAGAAGTGATTCTATATATAAGCACAAAAATGTGATTGTCCCTCACCAATGAGGGACAAAGTGCAAGACAAAAGTTCACTTCTTCAAATTTTTATTTTTCCCTCCATTTTATTTCCCTCCATTTCCAATTCACACTTCTTCTACTTTAAAGCCCAATGGCTTAAAGTCCAACAGTTGATGCGTGACATTATGAAACGATGAAAATGATTCAATCTATCCAAACGTTGTATTCATCAAATAATACAATATACAACGCAATACAATACAATACAATACAATACGATAGCGACATATAACGATCCAAACAAACTGTTAAAGGTCGGGGGTGGAGTGAAAAATTCCCTCCATCCTTAACAGAGGTTTCAATTTCGAGCTTGGAAGTTCCTTTCAGTAGAGAGAATTTTACCTTTGAAATAGAATTTTCTTAAAGCGGATGTTATTACATAATGTCACGCACCAACAATAACGCTTAATATAAGACACTTATGTGAAAAAAAAATTGTTTTGATTAGTCTACAAACTCTATCCCAATCTTTCTTGGTTTGCTTGAGAAGTTTATAAAACACACGACTCTGCTATTTCTAGCAAGTTGTCCCCATCCTTGCGGAGAATTTGACTCGGTATTTGCCTCTCATTTTCCCTAATTCGATTATTTGAAAGCTATATATAAATGTTATCCAAAATTAGCGGTTATGGTAATAATAACGACTGAAATTGATACCCAAGGTTGCTTAATTCAGGAAAAAAAATATAAATATATGACTAAAAAGGTAAAAGGCCAATCACGTAAATATATTTTAACTACGTCAATTAAAACACCCAAGCTTATTATTTTAGTGAAATATAGAAACAAGTTCATAATTTAAATTTGATAAGTTGGTTCTTCACCCTGAATCAATTGTAAATATTACAATAAAAAATGAATTCGCTATGAAAAACTGCATCCGTCATTTATTGTCTTTATCATCTTATCTTTAACTTTTAAAGTTGTGAACTAATCTCTTTCTAAGTTTCGAGTTGTCGCCAGCCGTAAACGTTATATTGTCAACTAAAAGAATTAGCACATCCACACATCTCAAAATATTGATTTTCCAATGTAAGAGAATTTTCTTTTGAAAAAGAGAAAAGATTATGACCTGTGGGGTCTATTAATGTAATGTGGCTAAAATGGCAAAAAGTTATTTTTTGGCAGTATTCGGGAGACTGAGTCGCAGTTTAACAGCTCAGCAAGTAATCACTGAGCTGACGCCGACTATGAAGATAGTGGGTCCCACCACAAAGTGGTCCCCACTTTTATCCGACCCCACCTAGATGATAGACACGTCATCACTGCATGCTTATCTGAATTCACATGTATGTGCCTAGTGTACTCCCTCTGTTCTAAAATAAGTGATTTTTTTGATTGTTTTCTCATATATTAAGAAACTTACCTTTTAACATTAATTAGCAATGAAATTGATCATATTAACCTTTACTAGATCTTCACAAAAATACTCCTAACACATACTTCAACATTATTTACTCCAAGGACAATGTAGGGAAAAAATAATTAATTCAGTCTTGAAATCTGAAAAAATTACTTATTTTGGACCACAAAAAAAACCCAAAAAATCACTTATTATGGACCAGAAGGAGTATAAAAAAAGATTTTAATTCTCGTATTTTTAAAGAGAAATATTGGGCGACGTTAATTATGACGCAAGGGTTATTTCATAGATATCGTACGCGTGTTTGTGAAAAAAATTAAATTAAGATATTTAAACATGAGTAAACCCTATTTTACATTTCGAACTTATTAGTACATAAATGAAAAAGAAGAAGCTTATCACATAAAGTTAAGAGCCATATTAGTACTTCGTAACAATCCAAACATACAAAAGATTATTTCCATGCTCATTTTCAGAAAGAGAATATACTCTTGATGCTTGAGAAAACAAATATATTATTTGAATTTGCATGGATAGAACATTTTATATATATATATATATATA
>NC_031991.1:59071661-59084142 GCF_001879085.1 Nicotiana attenuata
ATATATAGTTCCTGCTATCATGTTTCAACACAGCATATTTCGTTTCCGACTTGCTGCATTGAATTAAATTGGTTTTTAAGGGAATAAGATAAGGGACACCTGTAAGTTGAAACTAGGGGAATTATCAATGATTGAAGCAATAATTCAATTCTATATAGTATTAATTTAATTTCTTGTGGCCAACGTGTCCAAGCTCGAATGGTACAATTTAATGGGAGATGCTCGAGACCTAGAGAATTCACTTGTTTTTGCATTATTTAATAATAATACATTCTTTAAAGGAATTGTTATATATATATTGAAGTCCACTTAATTAAAAAAAAAATCAAATAAGTTTGAATTATCAAGGGTATGAAACAAAATAGATAAATGAATAAAACGGAAGGGGTTCATTTTATCAAAGATAAATAATAAATATATATATGGTCCCCTTATCAAAATCCAGAAGGAATTGTTTTCTTCTGATCAGTATGAAATGCATATGGGCATGCAGCTGCTGCCATGACCTTGTCTCCCTTGTGTTTTTCTTGCTTAGTTGTAATATAATTAAGATCTAGTGTCATTAGTAAGTTCAAAGTGAATAAAATCTTATAGTGTGTGTATAATTTAATTACTTTATAAGTTAGAAGGCGAATGATAATAGGTTTAGAAGTATCACAGCTGGTCCAGAACCAAGGTTGTGGCCATTTGTCCAACAAAGGGTCTGATTATACTTGTACATATTTTCCTTGGTAAATAATATACTTTACTTATCAAAAAATATGAATACATATTTTGAGCGAAAGCAATGAATTCAGCTCGTAGAACCCCTAAATCCACCTCTGAAATCACACATATAACTAAACATGGTAGAAATTTCTTTTGTTAGGTATCCCTAGTAAGACATCGGATTAGGGTTTGGCCTTTCCACTTTATAGTTGTAACATGGAAATATTTCAAAATTTTCTCGTTAATTTTTTTTTTTGGTAAGTAAATTTTTCATTTCACAAACCAAATATAACATTTACAGCTCCTCTTTCCTAGGAACTTGGACATCATGCCCCAAGTCCTATACTCATCAGACAACTCTTCCTACTCTATCCTTGAGTACAAAAATGAATACAAATTAGACTATCCTCAATCTCTAGGGTACCACTTCATAGCTTGCAGTTTCCTAGTTAACTTCTTATGCAAATTTCCTCGGCTATGGAATTCCTGTGCTATCAGTTGAATAATGGTCTCCTTTGGCCTGGACTTGCCTTGAAAAATCCTCAAATTCCTTTCCATCCATATGTGGCAGACACACGCAGCCATGCATAGTCTGTACATATTTGTCATTACTGATTGTCCTTTTGCATGAGCCTCTGCCCATTGAACTTCTTCAGACCATCCTTGAGCCCTCCTTGTAATTCCCTGCCATTCCAATAACCTCTCCCACATTTGTGATTTCATTTCACATTTAAAGAACAGATGATCAGCTGTTTCTGGCTCTCTTGCACACAGTGGACATGTCAAGTCTTCGATCTGTTTCCATTTGGCTATTCTATCCCTTGTTTGCAATATCCCTTGTAAGTTGAGATACAGTATAAATACCCATCTAGGAGCCCCATAGTTATTACATACCAGTCTTCTCCAAAAGCATTTAGGGTACTCACCTCGAATCTTCCTGTATATTTTTTGGACAGAAAAGTTTCTTATTAGGCCAAATTCCCTCTCTTGTAATCCCACTTCTTCCAGATATTTTGCTGCTTTTAAGATCTTCTGTACAATCCAAGATGCTTGCTTAGGTTGATTCATCCACAGCGTGGTTCTTGTCCCATAGTAGCAGTGTATCCATTTCACCCATAGCTTATCCTTTTTGGTACATACATTCCAAAGTAGTTTGCATATAACATCCTTATTCCAAGCTTGAATATCCATTATATTTAGTCCCCCTGCAACTTTTGGAATGCTGAGTTTTTCCCACGTGATTAGTGCCCTTTTTGAAGTATCCACTCCTCCTGTCCATAAAAATCTTTTGCAAACACTTTCGATCAATTGAATCAGCTTCTTTGGTAGAGTAATATTTGGGACCAAAATGTCTGTATTGAAAAGAGGACACTCTTGATTAGCTGTAGTCTCCCTGCATAAGACAGTAGCTTGAAAGTCCAGCTTGTCACCCTGCCTATCATCTTATCAATTAGGCGTTTACATTGAACTATGGACAGTCTTTTGTGCTAAGAGGCACCCCTAAGTATCTTATAGGAAGTTTCCCTTTTAGGAATCCTAGTTGGTCGAGTATTTCAAGCTGCAGTTGCTGATTAACTCCACCAAAGTATACACTTCTTTTTTCCACATTTGCCTCCAGGCCTGACACTCTTGAGAACATCTAAAAGCATGCATACAAAATTTTCACAGAAGCCATATCACCTCTACAGAACAGTAGAAGGTCATATGCAAACCCAAGTTGTACTATGTTCAACTTTGCACATTTGAGTTGAAATCTGAACTCCTTTTTATCCTTCAGCCCCTTTAGAACTCATGTAAAATATTTTATGGCTAGTACAAATAGGAAATGGGACATAGGGTCTCCCTATCTGAGCCCTTTCTTGTTGGGAATGGCTTAATAGGACTACCATTTATGAGAATGGAATAGGATACTGTAGTGACACACTTCATGACCCACTGAATGAATATCTCTAGGAAATTCAGTTGCATTAGAATCTGTTCTAGGAAGAACCACTCCACATAATCATATGCTTTCCTCATATCAATCTTCATACAACATCTTGGTGAAATAGACTTCCTGTTGTACCCTTTAACTAGTTCATGACTAAGTATGATATTGTCTGATATTACCTTTCCATGAACAAATGCTGATTGACTATCATCTATCAGATAATCCATTACCTCTTGTAGTATACCAATGATAATTTTGGATATAATCTTATATATGGTGGTGCAGCAGGATATCGGTCTGAGCTCAGCTATTATGGATGGATTCTGCACCTTTGGTATCAAAGTCAAAGTGCTGCAATTAATTGGCTTATATACCTCAGTTGTTCTGAAAACTCTTGGACAGCCTCAATTAATTCATCACCTATAATTCCCCATGTCTTCTTGAAAAATACTGCGATCACACCCAACTATGCCTTATAAAAAGGACAAAGCGGTCGCTGCAAATATATTCCGGTTAACAAGTCCGGAGTCGAATCCCACAGGGAATTAACCTATCAATCACAGCTATTGGACTCACAGAAATTCACGTATTCAATCTTCAGAGATATTTGAGTAACAAATCGGGTGTTTATTAACTAAACATTATGTAATAAAATTGCAGTAATTAAGAACTAGCTATAAACGGTTTGTAAGCAAGAATGAGAATGGTCTAAGGTTCTGATTTCCCCTCTTGTCGGAATTCTTTCCGCTATGTTTGTTATAAATTTGCCTAAGTTTTCTCTATCGATCATGAGCACTCTGACTGTCGTAACTCTCTCCCGAGTAATTATAACAATATACTAGACATATTCTCCGAATTACGCTAGCTGGCCTTAGTTACAGCTCATTTAGATCGCACCCAAGGTTTCGTTATCCCTAACCCCACCTTTAAACCCTTCGTATTGATCCCTCATATACGTTAGGAGTGGTGTTGTTCAACAACTACCTAAATATAAACTCTCTCCCGAGTAATGCATACTAAATAGGCACAACCGATTTAGGGCCCTTCAATCAACATCAATCACAATATAGTTGAACAAATAGAGAAAATATTAGGGCAAATCTATATTAACATAACGCGAAATTCATCCTCCAAGAGGTTCCATCAAAATCCTAGATTAAAAGTTTAGCTACGCATAATCGTTTTTACAATCATCACGATATAATTCATCCTCAATGATAAAAACAAGAATAAGAAAGGTAAAAACTCTATGCCAATCTTGCGCCTTGCTTCTTGCCTGTTCTTGCCTTCAAAAACACTTCAAAAACCTCGATATCCTCTTTTTGGGCAAGCTGGGCTTCTTATAGGTCAAGGAGAGTTGTCCTAGAAATTACACGATCGACCTTGCATTATTTGGCTCTGAACACCCCGTCCGCGGATGGACCGCGGATTTGGCACAACTTCTGTCCGCGGCCGCGGACCTCACTGCGGACCTGGGCGCGGGTTTGGTCCTTGCTCTTTCTTCTCCTTTTCGATCGTGTTATCCTCCGATTGGCCTTTCATATTGACTCCAAAACACTCTTAAGCATAAAAATTTTAATTAGAGCATTTTTGTTATCTTTTACAATCAAGCATTAATAAAGTGCGACCGAATTAGAGTGTAAATATTAGCTAAATTGAATGATTATCATCTATTATCAACACCCCACACTTAAACCTTTCGTCGTCCTCGAGCAATCAAACCACACTCTACAACGGTCTAACTTCACTGAGCGACTCCTCTAACTCGTCACACCAAGAACATTTCACAAGAATTGAGCCCAGTAGTGTAACATCTTCGCCTCAAGAGCTTACTCTCCCATGCCACGCAATATTCCTAACTTTAGTCACTTACTCTAACACAAAGGTTAAGACTCACCTTTCCTTCATGAATCAAGTGCCCTTTCATAACAAACGAGAGTGATTCCACACACGATAACAGTTAAGAACAATTAGAAACTCAAGATAGAAAGAATTCACTCACTCTCAAAAAGAACATTCATATGCCACAAAAAATGCACCATAGGCATGCCCGTAGTGTACTACTCCACTAATCGAGCTCATTCAGTCTAGGATCAATTAGGACTTCATTTGGTTGTAATGTAGGCTGCGGGACGGGTAGGAAACATTTAGGTATAAGAGTGACTACACCTCCCTAAGCACTTTAATACATACACTTTAAGCTTTAAAACCCCACACTTATGTCAAACCATGGCTCCACCATCACATCATTATATCTTAACCCCAATCTTCTTTAATCACAATTACATCAAGAGCCACCACTTATCAAGGAATATTTTTTTTCCACAACAATACAACTATTATTTTCCTTCTCTTTCAATTCAAGTGGCTCTTCCTTTTTCAAAACAGTGCACCATTCTCCTTATTTCATTAGTTCCACTCAAAATCCAAACCAACCACCCAACACTTTAACTTTTACAAAGTTCATAACAATTCAAGTACTCATGAGAGGTAAAAAGGTTCAAATAGATGGTTAATTCAAACAATTGGGTAAGGCTTGTAATATGGTTGCCAAAAAAATAGAATTACAGGCTCAAAGGGGTTAACTACGATACATAACAATTAGGCGGGTAAAATATATATATCTGGCTTAACAAAGAAACGCCTATATCATTTCCAAGACTGAACAAACTACTATTTCGCTTTGCAAAAACACGGGGCAAGTTCTAGGCATCCAATGCAGTGCACAGAATACAACAATCCTCACACATACATGGCACATGACCCACTCCAGATTGGATCATCGAAATGCTCTAGTCAGAGTACTTATTCCAAATTAAGAAAATACAATTTAACGCACTCTAATAAGAATCAACAACAGAGCCTGAGCATCACACTAAAGTATCTACTGTATTCAAGGCATAATGTCGTTACGGGATCCTCCTTCCATATCAGCCCTTAGCCCACAAGTACCTAATTAAAAACAAAAAAAACTAACTAACCCGGTTCAAACAAAAACCCCTGGAAAAGAACCGCGGTCAAAAGAAAAACCAAGGGGTAATTGATACACTACCTACAAAAGAAAATCTTTTTTTATATATCGACTTAGACCCTCAAGAAACCCGTCGATTGATATACATCGTCGGGACAAGTCAAAAATATGAAATTTTCACACATTTAGACTACTAACAAAAAACTAAAATCAAACTAACCAAAGGCTACAATCAAATTAACCAAAGACTATAATCAAATTAGAATCAAGCTACATTCCTATATATATACACAACCTACCAACGAAGTAACCCCCACCCCACACTTAAAAAAATATCATGTCCTCATGTCATAAAATAGAAAGTAATGCAAGGCAAAGGAACTTCCCTGAAAGATCAGTCTTGATCAGAGACAGTGTCGGGGTCTAAGTGGCACGCCCTCCCCAACGCACGCAACCAGCCCATGATTTTCTTCTCTGATTTAGCATTCTGGGTGGCCTAGGCATCAACTCTAGTCCCCAAGTCTGTGACAGTAGTATGCAGTCCTGCCATTTCCTGCTCTAAGGCTGCCAGCCGTATAACCCGACCAACCCCGGATGGCCCTTCAGCTTCCGCAACATGCTCATGGGAGGGCAACTCAGCCCCCACTTCATCCTGCTGATCATCTCCCTCCTCGAATGCCTCAGAATCCTCACTATCAGTTGAACTGGCTGCCACCGTTTCTTTCCCGATGGTCACCTTGGAAGCCCGGAACATTGTGTCTTTCTTCACCTTGCCGTCTACATGGGGGTTCTCTGACCCCCTACAGCCCGACACAATCTAGTGACCAGATATGGGAAGAAGAACCTACCTCCTCAGTGTTGAATGGATGAACATCTCCGAGTGAATAACCTTGGCCACATCAAAATCGTGGCCATTCATAAAGCACTAGATCAAAGCAGCTCGCGGTCCATTGACTTCAGTGGTGTTGTAGGACGGCAGCAGTCGACTGTTGATGATGTACAACCAACACTTACCTTCAAAGGTGAGTGAGGCAGAGTGCAACTTCGATCCCTGAACAACCCACAGTACCTCCTTATCTGGTTTATAGATAGTTTGGAAAAACAATTGCCAATTTGTGGGTTCTCGCTTGTAAGTATCATAGTAATCCACCTCCCCAGTAAATGCAGGCAAGCGATATACTCTCCTGATAGCTTCAATCGAGGCATTCACCCTCTTCTGTCGCACAACGCAAACGTGATCCTCATGTTCGGGACAGTTGGCATAGAATTTCCTAACAAGCAACAAGTTACCTTCCTCCCGCTCCTCGAAGAAGATGTCGAGCCTGCACCTAGTCAGCTCCCTATACATATTGGGGCACTCAGCCCGGAGGGAACCCCTTTCAACTCTCCGTTCTGGTACCGACTTTCTAATACCCTTTTCACCAAAACGGTCTTGGGCAGCTCTGGAGACAAACCGGGACGAACCACCGGTAGTGCGTCTCTTCTTGGAAGATCTCATTGTACCTACACAACAACCACTATTATCAAGAATAAGCAGAACAGGTGACCCAAGAGTGGTTACTTAGGCTTCACGCGCTCCTGGGTCACAATTTATACTAGAAAGTTCATTTGAGCAATTCAACAAACACCTCCTGTGCATATGCCCCCCAATATACCAAAGGACCCAATTAAACCCTCATTCCTCACAACTCAACAATGTTTGTCTAACCCAACCAACCTAATGTCCTCACATATCAACAATTATACCAACAAATACACATAAATAAGAGTACCTAGAATTCTACTTTCTTACAACCACAATAGAAGAGACAAAGAATAAAAAGAAAAGAAACAAAATCGAAAAGAACAAAACAAAAGAAACTAAAAGAAGAGAGTAGAATCATGTACTTACTTGAGAACCTTGTGATGATTGGAAATGGAAGAGTGGGTGAGTAGAGAGGAGGGAGAAGAGAAGGGGATTTGGGGAAGAAGGGGGAGTTATGCGTTAGAAATTGGGGAAGGGGGAGGGTTTTGTTTAGTTTTGTGTTGTTGTTTATGGTTAAGGGGAGGGGGTAAAAGAAAAAGGGGGGATCCGATGGGGTGGGGTTTTTAATTAAAGATGAAAACTAATTAGAAGGGGGGGGGTAGAAAATAAAAAAAATTAAATTTTTGATACCTGACGTCGCCAGGTCCGCGATCGGATTCGCGGATTAGGCGTCCAAGTTTTTTTTATTTTTTTTTGTGTTTATGCCTACCTCCGGCAAACTTACGTCACCCCGAAGAATACAACAAATTAATGTGTTGCCTCCCATGAAGCGCCTGATTTAGCGTCGCGGCACGACACAGATAAGCGTATTTAAAGTACGCTCAACTGTGGAGGCTCGATCAAATGGGTCATAGACACTTCCTTTGATTCCTCCATGCCTACATAATTTTTCAACCTATGCCCATTGACACAAAACGTGCGAGAGTCATTACTCGCAGCAATCTCTACAACACCTGTGGGGTGAATTTCAACCACACGAAAAGGCCCTGACCATCGTGATTTCAATTTGCCCTGAAACAACCTCAGACGTGAGATGTATAGCAATACCGTATCTCCAAGTTTAAAAATCCGCTCAATAATATTCCTATCATGTATCATCTTCATTCTCTCTGATAGATCTTAAATACTCTTGCCTTATGTTTTGATGATCTAACAAACTTACTATTGAGAACCAGATAGGGAACCTGACCTACTTGAATTGCTGCAAGCTTTAACGGATTCCAGCTAAAGGTACACTGCTACATCTTCAAGAGCTAGGAACCAACACAAGGACCTGATGCTCTTGTGGTTTCCTCGTAGCAGTACAAAGTCAATTGGACACAACTGGAAATGAAGTGACTGACGGCACTGTTTTTGCCGCACTGCACTGTCCGCCCACTTATTCTCTAACCAAACAAAGTACTCACATCACTTCAAGTGATGTGATCAAGATGTACCCATAATGAGCTTTATACAAAACATGACTAGAAGGCTTCTGTTTCTCATTCAAGCCTCTTGCAAAAATAGAAAAATCATCCGCTCAAGCTTGAAGAACAAGGTTGAACGCCACTACGGACCAGTTCCTAAAAGATAGATTGTTGTTGTCCTAGTTGAGTTGTAACCTTGTCATTGTACTTACTGTATCTCCTAAACTGCTTACCTAGAAGCATTTTGATTAGGAATCCTCTTGTAAATCCGTAAACTCCTTGAGTTTATGTTGTGACTAGATTTAGTCATAAGAAAAAGACTTTGTAATAGTAGAGTTACAAAGTGGCTTGTGGTGATAGCATCACAAGTTAGAAAAAGTCTTTGTAACTAGGATAGTCACAAAGTGGCTTGTGGTAAAGGTACCACAAGTTAGTTGAGTAAATCCTTTGCAATAGGAAGTATTGTAAAGTGGCTTGTAATAGGTAGATTACAAGTTAGTGAAGTTAAAAGCCTACAGGTGTAGGTCGCGATTTTTTGATCCCCTTGTGTGGGATTTTTCCACGTAAAAATCCTCTGCCTCATTTACATACCGTTTTATTAAGTACTCTCATTAGAACCTTGTAGAGGAACAGGTACTCTACGATATGGTGGACCCATACAAAATAACAATTGGTATCAGAGCAGGTTCCTCCTATCAGGCTAACACCTAGGAAGGATCCTCATGGCGGCTCCACTAAATTTTGAAATAAGGTCAATCCATATACCAACCTCCCAAGTTTGATGGAAAATGATATTGGTGGTGGAAAGCTAGAATGCACGACTTCATCATGGCTGAGGATAGTGAGCTATGGGATATCATTTGCGATGGTCCTTATGTTCCAATCAAGGTACTAGATGAATTTCCATTTTCAATAAAAAAAACTAGCAAAGAATACACTGAAGAAGACAAGAAATCTGCGGAGAAGAATTTTTGTGCCAAGAATATTCTAGTATATGGAATGGAACCTAAAGAGTACGACAGAATCTCTACCTGCGACACTGCAAAGGAAATATGGGAGGCTTTGCAAACAGCTCATGAAGGAAATACACAAGTAAAACAAGACAAACCTAACACTGGTGATAGTTCCATGATAGTAGTTGAAGGCGAGGAGATTGGATATGACTCAACGTTCGCTTTGATGGCTCAATTAGATGATGATGAAGACAATGGCGACAAAGAGGTAAACTTCAGGGATGTTCAGAGAAATCTAAAATTCTATTCTCCAAAAAAACTGATGTGTTTAGCTGATGTTTTAATTACTGCCTTTTGTAGTCTTGCGGATAGGGATTCCTTAATCTTAGAACTAGAAGAATCTGAACATACTAGAGAAGACATAGTGGCTGCAGTTACTGATCATAAGAAAACCACTGAAATTCTTAGAAAAGAAAAGAGCGATCTGTTGACAGAAATTGCAGACCAAAGGGAAACAATAGTAAAACCATCGACTAAGTCAAAACCTGAATGTTCTGAAAGAGGAAAGGAGATAGCAAGTGAGGAATACCTTAGGCTTGTAGATGAGGTGAAAGCTTTGAGACGTAGGATAAGTGCTGAAATTGAGAAAAATGAGCTCCTCCAAGCAAATCTAGAAAAAGTAATGAATGATCTTGAAAGGCCTCTAAAGTGGACCTGGTCCTCAGTAGCTACCACTGCTTTGCTTACTAATGATAGTAAAAAAGGGCAGGGAGCAGGGTTCCAAAGGGAGAAAACCTCTCACAACCCTCACAGTAAGAGCGTCACTGTATCTGATCACTGGCCTCGTACCCAATGTGGGAACACTGGGCGCTTCAAGGAAGGTGTCCAAGCCATGAATCAATCAGTTCAGAAAGAGAAAGTGGCTGCTGAAACCGTGACCACAAAAGAGGGACCATGTTCCACTCACAAAACACGCACATTACCTGCATGGACTAAGAGAGCTCTTATTCATCCTCTTGCTTAAAAATAACTCCTAAATCTCTTGTGCAGGGAACAGTGAAAGGAAGCGGTCAACAATGGTTCATGGATAGTGGATGTTCAAAACACATGACTGGGAACACCACAGACTTTCTTTCACTAAAAGCCCTGCAAGGAGGGAGTGCATCCTTTGGTAATGGCAAAAAGGGGTACATTCTTGGAGTTGGAAAAGTTGGGAAGTCACTTACTCACTCTATTGAGAATGTGTACTATCTCAATTGGCTTAAGTACAGTCTCCTGAGTGTTTCTCAAATTTGTGATAAAGGAAACAAGGTGGAATTCTTATCCAAAATATGTACAGTCACTGACCTTGTGACCGGTGAAATAGTACTGGTGGCCAAAAGATACAAGAACATCTATGTTGTTGATTTTGAATCTTTACAGAGTGGTGATCTGAGTTGTCTGAAGGCTGTTAACGATGACACTGGACTTTGGCACAAAAGATTGGGCCATGCAAGCTTTTCTCTTCTGAACAAACTAATTTAGAAGGACCTGGTCCATGGTCTGCCTATGTCATAATTCAAGACTCAAAAGGTCTGTGATGCCTGTGCTAGAGGAAAACATGTGAAGTCCTCCTTTAAGTCAAAAAGAGATGTGAGCACCTCAAAGCCGCTCGAGCTCCTGCATATGGATCTGTGTGGACCTATGAAGGTGCAAAGTAGAGGAGGAAAGAGATACATCTTCGTGATTATGGACGACTATTCCAGATTCACATGGACTCTGCTTCTCAGAACAAAAGACGAAACTGTTGAGGTTTTTGTGGCCTTTGTGAAGAAAATCCAGGTAAAGATGGAGTCTAGAGTTGTTTGCATCAGATCAGATCATGGAACAGAATTTGACAATGTCAAATTTGATGAATTCTGCAATGAAAATGGAATCACTCACAACTTCTCAGCTCGTAGAACTCCCCAGCAAAATGGAGTAGTGGAAAGGAAGAACAGAACTCTGGAAGAAATGGCAAGAACAATGCTGATTGACAGTGGACTTCCAAAAAATTTCTGGGCCGAAGCTGTCAACACTGCCTGCTATTTAGTGAACAGGTGTATGATCAAACCACTTACGAATAAGACCCCTTATAAGTTGTTGAATGGAAGAAAACCCAAGCTGACTCATCTAAGAACATTTGGATGCAAATGCTATGATCTCAACAATGGAAAGGATCAGCTTGGTAAATTCGATGCCAAGAGTGACGAAGGAATATTCCTTGGGTACTCTTCTCAAAGCAAGGCTTACAAGATATATAACAAGCGGACTCAATGTGTTAAGGAGAGTGTCCATGTTATCTTTGATGAATCTTATCCATCATGTTAGAAGAGTGCTGAGGAAGATCACGATGGAGAACCCTTACTTGTTCCTGGTGAAGTCATTAACATGAAAAACGGAAAGACAGATATGATGAGTCAAGTAAAGGAGCCAAATAAAGACAATGCTGCCTCATCATCAACAGAACCAAGCACCTCAATCACGACCACAGAAGCTGAAGAAAGAGTGGTTGATGCAGTTCAGGGAACTCCACTAGCACCTGAAAGAAGGATAGAGGAAAATCAGCCAAACATACTTCCCTCCTCTCAGAGTGAACCTTAGGTGTCTAACTTGAGACACCAAAGCTCTCACCCTATAGACAACATCATCACTCCTCTAGACTCTGGAGTACAAACCAGGTCAAAAGCCAGAAATTTACTTGCCTTCTCAGCGTTTCTCTCCCAGATAGAACCCAAAAACATCAAGGAAGCTTTGAAAGATGCAGACTGGATTACAGCCATGCAAGAAGAGCTGCACCAGTTTGAGAGAAACAGCGTGTGGCACCTGGTACCTAGACCCCCAGATAGAACCATTATAGGAACCAGGTGGGTGTTCAGAAACAAGCTCGATGAACATGGAATTACCACAAGAAACAAGGCAAGGCTAGTTGTCCAAGGCTACAATCAGGAGGAAGGGATTGACTATGAT
>NC_031991.1:59087375-59098514 GCF_001879085.1 Nicotiana attenuata
GGCGTAATGAAAGCCATTTTCTCAGCATCTTCCTCATCCATCCAGATTTGATGATAACCAGCGAAGCAATCTACGAATGACTGTAGCTCATGCTTGGCGCAATTGTCAATCAGGATATGTATATTTGGCAAAGGGAAGTCGTCTTTTGGACTGGCCTGGTTGAGATCCCCGTAGTCGACACAGACTCTGACTTTCCCATCCTTCTTTGGCACTGGCACAATGTTGGCTAACCACGTCGGGTATTCTACTACCCTGAGAACCTTAGCGTTGATCTGCTTGGTGACTTCTTCCTTGATTTTCAAGCTCATATCAGGCTTGAATTTTCTAAGCTTTTGCTTTATCGGCGGACACATTAGATTGGTTGGCAGTTTGTGAGCCACAATAGACGTACTCAGACCAGTCATGTCATCATACGACCAGGCGAATATGTCCTCATACTCCTTTAGAAATTCTGTATATTCTTTCTTCTCTGATGGCGACAGGTGAATGCTGATTCGCGTTTCCTTGACGTTTTCTGAATCTCCTAGGTTGACAATTTTCGTCTCGTCCAGGTTGGACTTAGGTCTGTTCTAAAAATTCTCAACTTCTTGGACAATCTCGTCAGGTATGTCATCTTTCTCTGAATCCATGTCCGTTTGTTACGTTGTCTCATTGGATGTCACAGTCATTGGTTCATCAAGACAAGTAATAGTAATGCTGTATAGGTAAAGTAATGAGAGAAAACAATAGAAATAAACATTAATTCATAAGAAAAAATCAAAAATGCTTTTGATAAATTGAATAATTATTTTAAACATCGAAGATCTTATTGCGGGAACTGAAAAATGCGAAAAGAAAATCATTTAGTAAATAAAACAGTGAATAATGCTTGTTTTAGCCTTGCTACCCCGAGGCTCGTCGGGCTTTGGTTGTCCTGATGGTCCAATTCTTGAGATGTGCCCCTCTGCTCACAGCCTGTATGGAAGGGCCTTCCTCCCCCTCCTCCTCGAGAATAACGCAACAGTCCATATCACCGTCCTCTAGAAATAAGTTCTTCACTACTGCAAGTGCTTCTTCTTCATCTGACCCATAAATAATGTCGGCATGTTGGAAGGTCTGCTCCAAATGCGGTATTGGCTACTCTAGAGGGTAGCAAGGACCGTGCCATGGTGGCGACCAGCTATTGAATTCTTCCCAGGTGTATTCATATCCCAAACCGAAGGTGGTGCCATGTTTCTTGAGTTTTATGGGTTTAGAGATTCCTTGGAGGTTCTTGCCGAGCCCTTTGCCAGGCTCGTACCCACTCCAACTCAATATACTCTCGATTTTGCTATCCCACCATTTGTTTTTGTCGATAGCATTGACCCGTTCAATGTGGTGGTAAGCTTCTCCATCCAGCTTCCTTCTTCCCTCGATTGCTGAAATAGTCTGGCGACTGTATATAGGGTTGCTACCGTCCCCGTGAATGATCACTTCCTGGTGATTCCATTCGAACTTTACTGCCTGATGCAGCATTGACGCTACGGCCCCAGCAGCATGGATTCATGGCCATCCCATCAGCAAGTTGTAAGACGCTGGTACATCTATTACCTGGAAATCGACCTCGAACCAGGTTGGTCCCATCTGCAGGCATAGACTAATCTCACCAATGGTGGACCTCTGAGAACCATCGAAAGCTTTCACAATTATTGCTCCATCCTTTATCTCACGCAGCCCTTCACCCAACTTCTTGAGCGTTATCAGCGGACAAAATGTTAAGACTGGACCCTCCATCAATCAGGATTCTGGTGATGAAATGATCTTCGCATTGCACGGTGATGTGCAGTGCTTTGTTGTGCCCCAGCCCTTCAGGTGGAAGCTTGTCCTCATGAAAGGTGATCTTATGGCTTTCCAGCACTTGTCCTACCATATTAGCCATTTCCCCTCTAGTGATGTTATTTGGTACGTATGATTCATTCAGCACCTTCAACAAAGCATTCCTATGCGTCTCAGAAATTTGCAGCAAAGAGAGAATGGATATTTGTGCTGGTGTCTTGTTCAACTGGTCGATGACCGAATACTCCTTGGCCTTTACTTTCCTCCAAAGTTCGTCCGGACCTGTCTCAATAAGGGGTGGCCGATTGGAGACCTGCTTGCTTGATTCAGCTAGATGTCCAGGGGTATAGACTCTACCAATTCTTGTCATACCCTGTGCTTGTCGCGCCCCCTTTTTCTCGCGAAATCGGGTTTATGACATTTGGAGGGACAACTCGTTCCTTTTGGGAACTGGTTTTGCATTTGAAGAGTCGCCACTTAATGATTACGGTGCATTAGGACACCAATAGAGATTAAACTCTAAGCTTGTTTGAATAACCAGAGATTGGGTAAGGGCTTGAAATTATCCTAAGGGGAAGGTTTTGGCACCGCTCAAGATCCACTAGTGTGGTTCCCGGCCAGACAGTTATTGTGAATTTGGGGTACAATTATCATGTAAGCAAATAAGGCTCAAGTAAGAGGGGATTTCAATACATAATGGTTTGAAAGTAAACAAATTTGAAAGAACAATCGAAGAGCTGATTTTTTAAATAAGGAGTTACAATGCTGAAAAAAAAGAATAAAGGATAAAGGAAAGGGGGGGTCCTAGGTTTATTAAAAATATGGATCACCCCACACAATGTCCGGTAATCACTCCTCAATGAGGGGCTACACGTGACATTATCGTGTGGTTATCATATCCATATCTACCCTTCCCACCCCGTTAAGGTATTAAAGCGCGGATTGGTCTCAATTACTTATTGCATGCTATTACCCGTACCATTCCTATCAGTCCCGGAGGCATTTAGGACTACTAATCCTAAAAGGGAGGGGTATTAGGCTTATTCGAAGTTTCAAAGGTAAAAATTCTAAGGCGACATACAAAACATATAAAGACTGCACATTAAAGGGGGAAACACATAAGCATATAAGGCTCAAGTATACCTCCTCAAACAAAAGCACATAAATAGCATGACTTGCACATACTTTTTAGGTCTTATTTAAAGCACACAAAGACGAGGGAAGTTAATTGTTGAGGTAGCTTAGTTTATTACATAACTCGGATAAGAAGTCTGAATCAGGCCTACCTGCTGGTTGTAGCAATTAACAAAGCGGATTTAGTTTTACAATTATTACCCTAGGGCTTGCCTGAGTGCTTAGACGGAGTCCAATAGGCATGATGTCTTTTCAATTCAGAAGGTGATGAGACAGTAAAAACTCGAAATAAATTGTTTGAAATCCTATAGGAATGCTTGCTAAACCTTGTTAAGTAAGGGGATTAGATTATTAAAAGAGGTTCAGAAGGGACAAAATTAATTTAGACTAGTTACAGGTTCTGCAGGTGATAGTATCTACTATTACTGATTTTTAATCCCTATGAACAGGATATCTAATATTGAATGGGAATGAAACGAGTCAGATTTTATTTAAGAATCCATGCAGGCAAAATTACGAATGTGATACTTATTTATGGCTATTTAGAACGTACAGCATGATATCTAAGTGGCATGCAAAATTCGAATACGACCTATAGGCAGGTTATCTAGGTGTGAAACTGAACAAGCAGGATTTAGTATAAGTCCTAGAGACATAATTTCTAATGCAGTTTGAAAGTGCAGAATTAAAAGAAGTCCTATAGACATATTTTCTAATGCCGTTTGGAAGTGCAGAATTAAAAGAAGTCCTATAGACATATTTTCTAATGCAGTTTGAAAATGCAGAATTAAAATCGGTCCTATAGACATATTTTCTACCCTTGCATGCATAATTACCCAACCCTTTTTCACTAGTCAGCTCCAAATGTTCATTACAAATTATTACAAACCAGGAATAATAAATTACATCAGAAAAAGTACAAAGAAAAATTACAACCAGAGGAAGCCTGATTCTTGACTTTCTTTCTGAGTTATGAGATAAACCAACTCAAAGACCACTGATCCAAAGCCTTTCTCAGACTTGAGTGTGTCAGAGTTCCCTAAGGGCCTCAATAGGACCCCGGGCAGTGCTCACACCCAAGTTTCATAACCAGAATAGGGACAAGTGCAGTGTGGAAGTGCCAGCCCTCATGTGTCCAAGTTCAGAGGGAGCTCATGGGTCCCAAGGCAAGGCTCACACGAGGGGGGCAGAACTTAAGTCTAAGAAGATAGTGCAAGTGCAGAAACAGAGTTCTAAGAGCTAAGGGAATAAAGGAAAGGGGTAAAGGGGTTGGAAATTGCAAAGAGCCTATGTACTTAGGCAAGGGTCAGCTTTGGGCATGCATAGCAATAGAAGATGTTGGCATGCCTATAAGCCCAGTAGAACACACAACACTAGAGGAAACATAGAGGTTATGATCCCAGGGGGATCAAGTTTGAGTCATGGACAGAAATGTTAAATACTGCCATGCCCTATACCAAACATAGATACCAAACACATTGGGGATAGGGATTTAAGGTTCACAAAACATTAATTCAGAACAGGAGAAAAACAATTACAGCATGCTACATAAAGGTACTGAAATAGATACAAGCAGTAGGCAGACAAGAATGCAAGAACATTAAGTAACCATGTTGTTGTTGATGTTGTAAGCTTAATTAGAACATACCAGTTTAAAGAAACAAAATGCAGTAAAGAAAGGTAACAGGACTTCGAAATATAACTTTGGCTTTCAGCCAGCTATACAGGCCACAGTACAAGTAGTAAAGCAAGAGAGTGTTTTGAGTGTAAATTATGAGTTCAGAATTAAGAGTGTTCGTCTGTTTGTGTTAATGAGAGAGCAAGGTACTTATAGTTTGAAAACAGGTAGAAAATAAGGCAAGAATCATAGTTTAGCAGTAATTATGGAACTATGTGCTAATTAAAATCAAATCAGTATAAGTACTTCCTTTAATTAAGGAGTTAAATTTAAACGGTAACATGCAAATACTAAATAAGGAAAGAAATCACATAAGGCTGAATATAACAAATAAGGAAATATTTTCAGCATAGTACAAGTACACAATATGTAATAGAGACTAGGTTCAGCAGATTCTAATCAAGGAAATGTGGGTAAGAATCAAATACCAATGTAACCAAGGTAAGGGAATTAATCAAATTGAGTAGAAAAGTAGGGATCGAAGGTTCAAAGGAAAGTGTCCAAATTAGACCAAGAAACAGGGAAATCAGTAAGGCGAAACAAGGAAATAATCAATTACTTAACACGAGTGCAATCAGAATTTCACAAGGGATGGTTTGAAATCAGTCCGAAATTGAAGGTCATTTAAGAGGGGAATTCAGCATATAAATAGAGTGAATAAACATTAGGCATGCGAGGCCAAACTATGGCAAAGGGAAGCAGCATGCAATAATAATCACATAGTCAGTAGACAGTGAACTATCGAAACATGGTAGTCACATATGTCAACTTCATTAACTTAGTAATAGAGAAAAGAGAGAGTATCAGAAGCATGCAAAGGGTCAAGTAAAAAGGCCTTTCTGAAAAAGTATAGTCGAGTTTCAATGATAGCAGGAAGTCAAAATCACATAAATAAACAAATACTGAAATAAAAAGATTTCAAATTCAGTCGAGCAACTTCAAACAGATGAGTTGCACAAGCAGCTCCAGAAGCTCGAATAGGCCCCAAAGAAATTAGGGATTTTGAAACCAATCGAACTCAAAGATGACTAACAAGTAAATCACACAACAAATAGTCTCAGAAACTCGAATGAACCCAAACTTAGGGTTTTCAACACCAATCGAGTCTAGGGATGAAAAACAAATAAATCAAAGAACTATTAACTAAAAATAGATTCAGAAAACCTCAAAAACAATTAAGGCTTTTAACATGCAAACTCCAGTAGAAGAATGACATAAGGAAACACAGCAGAACATGTCAAAAATCAGAGAAAGCTTCGAAATAACTTAGCAAAAACCCTAATCTGAAAAGATAAGGGGTTTTGAAGGTAGAGTTTTAGAAGAAACTTTGAGAAAAACGTTCAGAAGTTTAGAGCAAACACAGATCTAAAACAGATCTAAAAGAAATCGGAAGAACCTTAAAGGTTAGGGTTTCAGAAGAACCCCAAGTGGTGAGAAAGGCTTTGAAAACCATCGATCTAAGCAGGAGAGTCAAGAGTCAGACTCGAATAGCCATGGCTGGCCGGAGAAAGGTCAGAGACGATCGGAGAACAATCATAAACTGAAAACGACCAAGGTCTAGACCAAACTTTTCCAGGATATAGCCTTGAAACCATGATAATCGGGCATGTAGAAGCTATAGGAGGTGGATACAGGCCTCCGATGACCTTGGAAGCCATTGATTTGGGAGATTTTAGGGTTGTAGTTGAGGGAGGCGGCTAGGGTTTGAAAGGGGTTTGAGAGAGAAGGGGATTCAGAGGCGGCGGAGTGTATGAAATGGGGTTAGGGTTAGGGGTTGTTTGAATTAAAAAAGGTAAGGATTGTTGTTGGCCGTTGATCTGAATGATCAACGGCCTGGATTAAAGCGGGCGAGTGGGTGGGTTATGAAGATGGTCTTGGGTCGGATTAAACGGGGATTGGGTCACGGTAATTGGGCCTCAGATTGGGTTTAATTGGGGTGCCAAATCAGGCTAAAATTAAAATGAAAATTGGCTAACATTTAAATAGCCACTTTTCCCTATTTGATTTATAAAAATTGTAAAATAATTTTTGGAAATAAATTAAAGGTACTAAAATTACTAATAGTACATAATTATCAAAATCAAAAATACTAGACTTAATTTTTATAGATATAAATGTAATTAAATCTAAAAGAGGCTAATATTGCAATTATATGCAATTTAGCTTTAAAAATACTAAATAAATTTGTAAAACTCATCTTAGCTATATTTTAGCATAAATATGAGAATCCAATAAATGAACTACCAAAATGATAATTTTGGTAATAATTATTGGTTTTTTTCTGGATAAAATAGGGCAATAAATTGATTAAAAAATCTTTAAAAATTAAGGAAAAATAGTAAAACATTTGGACATACTTATATATGCATGCACATGCTATTTAGAAATTATTTTGCATATTAAAAATATATAGGAAAAAATTGGGTATCAACAGTTGCCCCTCTTTACCCGGGAAGGATGAAAGAGTTGTCGGGTAAAGATATGATGGCCAGTTTTGACCGAACGAAATGGTTCGAGGAGACTTAGGTCGTGCCCTGGCTTCTAAGCTGCCTACATATCCCTGGTCTTAAAGGAATCAGGCCGTATGTAGTTCGGGATCTATCGGCGGAGTATGCCGATGGAGACTTTCTAGAACGGATGCAATATTCAGGACGGGGGAATGGTTAAGGTTTGATAGGGCTGCGGGAACTAGAGCGGGATCGCTCCTGGCGAGATGGTCGTTGCTCGCCGGTTTACCTGCAAATAAGCAATACAAGCATATATGGTGCGTAAATTTAAACATGATGCAAATTCCCGTCGGACCATGAAGGTTGTCTTTGGACGGTTAGAATGACGTCCTTAAACCATGATGTCCTGGGCCATGAAGCGTATAATAAAGGATTCGCAAGCCATGAAATGATGTTCTCGGGAGGATGATGCCTCCGAACCATGACGCCTTTGAATAATGATATACAAAAGATTAAAAGGGATCCTAAGGCCATGACATGGTGTTCTCGGGCTATGAAGATGATGCCTCCGTACGATGACGCCTTTAGATAATTTGGCGATCTTTCAGCCCATGAGATGCAGTATTTGGCGATCTTTCAGCAGATGGAGACAGCGTTGAGTCTCGGAAGGCAGAATGGTAGCCTTATGCAAGAAATAAAAGGGGAAATGGTAATAGAGTTTTCTTAGTTGATAGCAGATTGCGGTATCGTGACTGCTGGGGACATCGTGACATACGGAATGCCACTGGTGTGTGTGGATAGCAAATGTTGGTAAGTGCAACAGTTCTGAGAGTTGTATTCCTGAACAATGTTTGTCTCGTGAGTGTATAGTATGTCAGATGTTTTCGCAATCCAAGTGCCTGCATCCAAAGAAAAATCGTGAGTTTTGTAAAGGGGGAGGTTAGTTCGTATCTTCGCTGGCTCTGCTTGACCTGCTTGGCTTTGCTCTGGTGATACTGTATGTATCATTGGATTAGCGTTGCTAAACAAGCAGTTTTCAGCAATAATCATGCATGGTTTTGTAAAAATATGACATAAGTTCGATAGTGAACGAGAGATAGAGGAGCGCACTCTTCTCAATTAAAAAAGCTTTCTGATGAACCGACGACTGTGACGTGGCTCAAGACATTGCGACCTCTCTTGCTTCGGAATTTTGAGGGTCCTCCTCAAAATTCTGCCCCAGTTTAATGTGTTGATGCTCCTGACTGTTGCTTGCGACGACTGGCTGAAATCACTTCAGAATTTTGAGGGTCCTCCTCAAAATTCTACCCCAGTTTCCAATTGCGGGGAGAAATGGAAATTTTATTGAATTATGACCGAAACCATAGGGCTGCCTACGTATCCCCTCTTAAACGGGAATCAGGTCAGACGTAGTTCAATATACATCATATAGGAAAACATAAAGATTACACGTAGTAATGCTTGACTGCATCTGAATTAATTTTTTTTGGCCAAACTTCTCCGTCCATATCTGCAAGTATGAGGGCTCCTCCTGTTAGAACCGGTGAACCATGTACGGACCTTGCCAGTTGGGAGAGAATTTCCCCTTGGCTTCATCTTGATGCGGAAAAACTTTCTTTAACACCAACTGTCCCGGTGTGATTTGCCTTGGCTTGACTCTTTTGTTGAAGGCCCTGGACATTCTGTTCTGATAAAGCTGACCATGGAAAACTGCATTCATTCTCTTTCCATCTATAAGAGCTTGCTACTCGTAACGACTCTTCACCCATTCTGCATCGTCGAGCTCTGCTTCCTGTATGATTCATGAGGAAGGAATTTCCACCTCAGCGGGAATGATGGCTTCAGTACCATAAACCAGCATATAGGGGGTTGCCCTAGTTGATATGCGGACTGTGGTGCGATACCCCAATAAAGAAAATGATAGCTTCTCGTGCCACTGCTTATGCTTCTCTATCATTTTCCTTAGTATCTTCTTGATATTCTTATTGGCGGCTTCTACAGCCCCATTCATCTGAGCTCTGTAGGTTGTAGAGTTCTTGTGTCTGATCTTAAAAGTTTCACACATAGATTTCACCAATTCACTATTGAGGTTGGAGCCATTTTCAATAATGATTGATTCCGGAATCCCGAATCGACAAACGATGCGGTCGCGGATAAAGTCTGCCACGACTTTCTAACTCACTGCTCTATAAGATGCTGCTTCGACCCATTTGGTGAAATAGCCGATTGCTACGAGGATAAACATGTGCCCATTGGAAGCGGCAGGTTCGATTGGTCCAATAACATCCATTCCCCAGGCGGCGAAAGGCCATGGTGAGCTTGTTGCATTAAGCTCATTTGGTGGCACCTTTATCATGTCTGCATATATCTGGCAGTGGTGGCATTTCCGGACATACTGGATGCAGTCTGTCTCCATAGTCATCCAAAAGTAACCAGCTCGGAGTATCTTCTTGGCTAAGACAAAATCGTTCATATGTGGACCGCAGGTCCCAGGGTGAATCTCCTCTAGTAGTATGGATGCTTCCTTTGCGTCGACACACCTTAGTAATCCCAAATCAGGAGTCCTCCTATACAGGATTCCTCCGCTGTGAAAGAAATTATTGGACAACCTCCAAAGTGTGCGCTTTTGAGTAGGATTTGCAAGTCCTGGGTATTCTCCTTTTGCCAAATATTCCCTGATATCATGAAACCAAGGCTTTCCGTCTGCTTCTTCTTCAACATGGGCAGAATAAGCTGGCTGATCATGGATCTTTACTGGAATGGGATCAATGAAGTTTTTGTCGGGATGCTGTATCATGATGATAGGGTAGCCAATGCATCGGCGATTTCATTCTGGATTATGGGAACATGTCGGATCAGTTGGCAGTTTATGGGCCACGATAGATGTACTTAGACCAGTCATGTCGTCATATGACCAGGCGAATATGTCCTCATATTCCTTTAGAAATTCTGTGTATTCCTTCTTTTCTGATGGCGATAAGTGGACGCTGATTCGTGTTTCTTTGACGTTTTCTGCATCTCCCAGGTTAACAACCTCAGTCTCGTCCAGGTTAGACTTCGGTCTGTTTTCAAAATTCTCAACTTCCTTAACAATCTCCTCCGGTATGTCATCTTCCTCTGAGTCTATGTCCGTTTGTTGCGTTGTCTCATTGCATGTCACGGTCATTGGTTCATCAAGATAAGTAATAGTAATGCTGTATAAGTAAAGTAATGAGAGAAAATAGTAAGAGTGCTAATTTATATGGAAAATCGAAATGCTTTGATAAATTCTGTAACTGTTTTGAACATTGAAGATCTTATTGCGGAAATCAAAAATGCGAAAGGAAAAAATTAACTAGCCAAAATAAAAGATAGTGCATGATGCTTGTTCAGCCTTGCTACCCCGAGGCTTGCCGGGCTCTGGTGGTTCTAATGGTCCAGTTGCTGAGGTATGCTCCTCTACTTACGTCTTGTATGGAAGGACCTTCCTCCCCCTCCTCCTCGAACACAACACAGCAATCCTTGTCATCGTCTTCTAAGAACAAGTTCTTCACTGCAGCAAGTGCCTCCTCCTCGTTTGTCCCATAAACAATGTCGGCCTGTTGGAAAATCTGCTCCAAAGGCGGTATTGGTTGTTCCAGTGGGTAGTAGGGACCGCGCCATGGTGGCAACCAATTGTTGAATTCTTCCCAGGTACTCGCATATCCTAGACCGAAAATGGTGCCATGTTTCTTGAGATTTACAGGCTTAGTGATTCCTTGGAGGCTCTTGCCAAGCCCCTTGCCAGGTTCGTATCCACTCCAGTTCAATATACTCTCGATTTGTTGTCCCACCATTTGCCTTTGTCAACAGCATTGACTCGCTCGATGTGGTGATAGGTCTCCCCACCTATCTTTCTTCTGCCTCCGATTGATGGAATGGTCTGGCGACTGTATATAGGATTGCTACCGTCGTCGTGAATGATCACCTCCTGGTGATTCCACTCAAACTTCACTGCCTGATGTAGTGTTGACGCTACAGCCCCAGCAGCATGAATCCATGGTCGTCCCAACAGCAGATTGTAAGATGCTGGCACGTCTATCACTTGAAAATCAACATCGAACCAAG
>NC_031991.1:59103702-59132023 GCF_001879085.1 Nicotiana attenuata
GTTTTAGACTGGTACCCTTGAGCGGACAACCCAAGGGAGAAAGGCACGGAACCGTCGATTACACCGTTGATCGACTGGTTTTACCGCAAATATGCCTTTTCCGGATTTAGGGGTGATAAATCGGAAGAGCGCAACCACTCATTATAAGCGTTGTTATGGTATTTGTTTGGCACGAGTGGAATATGATGTTGAGCATAATTATGCAATAATTAAAGGCATTTTGTCACGTATTTGCACGTTAAGAAGGCAGTAACTACAATAGTTTTCATAATTTAAAGCAGTAATAAAGGGAAGAAACAAAAGACAAGTCAGTTTTGCAATTGAAGAAAAAGATTGAATGCTTAAAGGATTGAAACAAGTAATTTCACATAAAGAACATATATTCACAATGATAGTCTGAAATGGTAAAAGCCTAAATATCCCCAGCAGAGTCGCCATGCTGTCGCGCCCCCTTTTTCTCGCGAAATCGGGTTTATGACATTTGGAGGGACAACTCGTTCCTTTTGGGAACTGGGTTTGCATTTGAAGAGTCGCCACCTAATGATTAAGGTGCATTAGGACACCAATAGAGATTCAACTCTAAGCTTGTTTGAATAACCAGAGATTGGGTAAGGGCTTGAAATTATCCTAAAGGGAAGGTGTTAGGCACCCCTCAGGATCCACTAGTGTGGTTCCCGGCCAGACAGTTATTGTGAATTTGGGGTACAATTAACATGTAAGCATATAAGGCTCAAGTAAGAGGGGATTTCAATACATAATGGTTTGAAAGTAAACAAATTTGAAAGAACAATCAAAGAGCTGATTTTTTAAATGAGTTACAATGCTGGAAAAAAAAAAGAATAAAGAATAAAGGAAAGAGGGGGTCCTAGGTTTATTAAAAATATGGATCACCCCACACAATGTCCGGTAATCACTCCTCAATGAGGGGCTACACGTGACATTATCGCGTGGTCATCATATCCATATCTACCATTCCCACCCCGTTAAGATATTAAAGCGCGGATTGGTCTCGATTACTTATTGCATGCTATTACCCGTCCCATTCCTATCAGTACCGGAGGCATTTAGGACTACTAATCCTAAAAGGGAGGGGTATTAGGCTTATTCGAAGTTTCAAAGGTAAAAATTCTAAGGCGACATACAAAACATATAAAGACTGCATATTAAAGGGGGAAACACATAAGCATATAAGGCTCAAGTATACCTTCTTAAACAAAAGCACATAAATAGCATGACTTGCACATACTTTTTAGGTCTGATTTAAAGCACACAAAGATGAGGGAAGTTAATTGTTGAGGTAGCTTAGTTTATTACATAACTCAGATAAGAAGTCCGAATCAGGCCTGCCTGCTGGTTGTAGCAATTAACAAAGCGGATTTAGTTTTACAATTATTATCCTAGGGCTTGCCTGAGTGCTTAGACGGAGTCCTATAGGCATGATGTCTTTTCAATTCAGAAGGTGATGAGACAGTAAAAACTCGAAATAAATTGTTTGAAATCCTATAGGAATGCTTGCTAAACCTTGTTAAGTTAGGGGATTAGATTATTAAAGAGGTTCAGAAGGGACAAAATTAAATTAGACTAGTTACAGGTTCTGCAGGTGATAGTATCTACTATTACTGATTTTCAATCCCTATGAACAGGATACTAATATTGAATGGGAATGAAACGAGTCAGATTTTATTTAAGAATCCATGCAGGCGTGATTTCTATATGTTAGTGATTTCAAAATTATGAATGTGATACTTATTTATAGCCCTTTAGAATCTAAAGCATGATATCTAAGTGGCGTGCAGAATTCGAATACGACCTATAGGCAGGTTATCTAGGTGTGAAACTGAACAAGCAGGATTTAGTATAAGTCCTAGAGACATGATTTCTAATGCAGTTTGAAAGTGCAGAATTAAAAGAAGTCCTATAGACATATTTTCTAATGCAGTTTGAAAGTGCAGAATTAAAAGAAGTCCTATAGACATATTTTCTAATGCAGTTTGAAAGTGCAGAATTAAAAGAAGTCCTATAGACATATTTTCTAATGCAGTTTGAAAGTGCAGAATTAAAAGAAGTCCTATAGACATATTTTCTACCCTTGCATGCATAATTACCCAACCCTTTTCACTAGCCATCCCCAAATGTTCATTACAAATTATTACAAACCAGGAACAATAAATTACATCAGAAAAAGTACAAAGAAAAATTACAACCAAAGGAAGCCTGATTCTTGACTTCCTCTCTGAGTTATGAGATAAACCAACTCAAAGACCACTGATCCAAAGCCTTTCTCAGACTTGAGTGTGTCAGAGTTCCCTAAGAGTCTCAATAGGACCCCGGGCAGTGCTCACACCCATGTTTCATAACCAAAATAGGGACAAGTGCACTGTGGAAGTGCCAGCCCTCATAAGTCAAAGTTTAGAGGGAGCTCATGGGTCCCAAGGCAAGGCTCACACGAGGGGGGGTAGAACTTAAGTCTGAGAAGATAGTGCAAGTGCAGAAACAGATTTCTAAGAGCTGAGGGATTAAAGGTGAGGGGTAAAGGGTGGTAGGGAAACAGTTACAGAGTTGATAACTTCATACAAAAGGGGTTCAGGGGTTGGGAATTGCAAAGAGCCTATGTATTTATGCAAGGGTCAGCTTTGGGCATGCACAGCAACAGAAGATGGTGGCATGCCTATAAGCCCACCAAAACACACAACACTAGAGAAAACATAGAGGTTATGATCCCAGGGGGATCAAGTTTGAGTCATTGACAGCAATGTTCAATACTGCCATGCCCCATACCAAACATAGATACCAAACACATTGGGGATAGGGATTTAAGGTTCACAAAACATTTATTCAGAACAGGAGAAAAGAAATTATAGCATGCTACATAAAGGTACTGAAATAGATACAAGCAGTAGGTAGACAAGAATGCAAGAACATTAAGTAACCATGTTGTTGTTGATGATGTAAGCTTAATTAGAACATACCAGTTTAAAGAAGCAAAATGCAGTAAAGAAAGGTAGCAGGACTTGAAATATAGCTTTGGCTTTCAGCCAGCTAAACAGGCCACGGTACAAGTAGTAAAGAAAGAGAGAGCGTTTGAGTGTAAGTGTGAGTTCAGAATTAAGAGTGTTCGTGTGTTTGTGTTAATGAGAGAGCAAGGTACTTATAGCTTGAAAACAGGTAGAAAATAAGGCAAGATTCATAGTTTAGTAGTAATTATGGAACTATGTGCTAATTAAAATCAAATCAGTATAAGTACTTCCTTTAATTAAGGAGTTAAATTTTGAACGGTAACATGCAAATACTAAATAAGGAAAGAAATCACATAAGGCTGAATATAACAAATAAGGAAATATTTTCAGTATAGTACAAGTACACAATATGTAATAGAGACTAGGTTCATCAGATTCTAATCAAGGAAATGTCGGTAAGAATCAAATACCAATATAACCAAGGTAAGGGAATTAATCAAATTGAGTAGAAAAGTAGGGATCGAAGGTTCAAAGGAAAGTGTCCAAATTAGACCAAGAAACAGGGAAATCAGTAAGGCGAAACAAGGATCAATTACTTAACACGAGTGCAACTAGAATTTCACAAGGGATGGTTTGAAATTAGTCCGAAATTGAAGGTCATTTAAGAGGGGAATTCAGCATAGATAGAGTGCATAAACATTAGGCATGCGAGGCCAGACTATGGCAAAGGGAAGCAGCATGCAATAACAATCACATAGTCAGTAGACAGTGAACAATCGAAACATGGTAGTCACATAGGCCAACTTTATTAACTTAGTAATAGAGAAAAGAGAGAGTATCAGAAGCATGCAAAGGGTCAAGTAAAAAAGGCCCTTCTGAAAAAGTATAGTCGAGTTTCAATGATAGCAGGAAGTCAAAATCACATAAAGAAACAAATGGTGAAACAAAAATATTTCAAATCCAGTCGAGCAACTTCAAAGAGATGAATTGCACAAGCAGCTTCAGAAGCTCGAGTAGGCCCCAAAGAAATTAGGGTTTTTGAAACCAATCAAACTCAAAGATGACGAACAAGTAAATCACACAACAAATAGTCTCAGAAACTCGAATGAACCCAAACTTAGGGTTTTCAACACCAATCGAGTCTAGGGATGAAAAACAAATAAATCAAACATCTATTAACAAAAAATAGATTCAGAAACCTCAAAAGAAATTAAGGCTTTTAACATGCAAACTCCAGTAGAAGAACGACATAAGAAAACACAGTAGAACATGTCAAAAATCAGAGAAAGCTTCGAAATAACTTAGCAAAAACCCTAATCTGAAAAGATAAGGGGTTTTGAAGGTAGAGTTTTAGAAGAAACTTTGAGAAAAACGTTCAGAAGTTTAGGGCAAACACAAATCTAAAAGAAATCGGAAGAACCTTAAAGGTTAGGGTTTCAGAAGAACCCCAAGTGGTGAGAAAGGCTTTGAAAACCATCGATCTAAGCAGGAGAGTCAAGAGTCAGACTCGAATAGCCATGGCTGGCCGGAGAAAGGTCAGATACGACCGGAGAACAGTCATAAACTGAAAACGACCAAGGTCTGGACCAAACTTTTCCAGGATATAGCCTTGAAACCATGATAATCGGGCATGTAGAAGCTATAGGAGGTGGATACAGGCCTCCGATGACCTTGGAAGCCATTGATTTGGGAGATTTTAGGGTTTTAGTTGAGGGAGGCGGCTAGGGTTTGAGAGGGGTTTGAGAGAGAAGGGGATTCAGAGGCGGCGGAGTGTATGAAATGGGGTTAGGGTTAGGGGTCGTTTGAATTAAAAAAGGTAAGGATTGTTTTTGGTCGTTGATCTGAATGATCAACGGCCTGGATTAAAACGGGCGAGTGGGTGGGTTATGAAGACGGGCTTGGGTCGGATTAAACGGGGATTGGGTCAGGGTAATTGGGCCTCAGATTGGGTTTAATTGAGGTGCCAAATCAGGCTAAAATTGAAATAAAAATGGGCTAACATTTAAATAGCCACTTTTCCCTACTTGATTTGTAAAAATAGTTAAATAATTTGTAGAAATAAACTAAAGGTACTAAAATGACTAATAGTACATAATTATCAAAATTAAAAATACTAGACTTAATTTTTATAGATATAAACGTAATTAAATCTAAAAGAGGCTAATATTGCAATTATATGCAATTTAGCTTTAAAAATACTAAATAAATTTGTAAAAATATGTAAAAATTATCTTAGCTATATTTTAGCATAAATATGAGAATCCAATAAATGAACTACCAAAATGATAATTTTGGGAATAATTATTGGGTTTTTTCTGGATAAAATAGGACAATAAATTAATTAAAAAATCTTTAAAAATTAAGGAAAAATAGTAAAACATCTGGACATACTTATATATGCATGCACATGCTATTTTGAAAGTATTTTACATATTAAAAATATATAGGAAAAATTTGGGTATCAACAGTGCTGCGACAGTTTCTTCTGTCCTGACCTTGCCCTTCCTTCTCGCCTCGGCTGTATAGTCCCAGGGTACAGCATTTGCATAGAAGGGTGGCGTGGTTGATATCGCCACTGGGATCGGCGCGGCTATCCTCACTTCGAATGGAACATGTGCCTTGGGTGGCAAGACTGCAACCTCAAATGGTGCGGGTGCATTTGCCGGAGACACGAATTCAACCTCAATTAGTACCGGTGTCTTTGCGCGTGGCGCTGCTTCAAACTCAAGAGGTATAGACATATTCACCTCAGCGTCCTCAGACTGTTGGATCTGGACTATGATTGGATTGAGAGTAATTGCCGGTTTCTTTGGGTCATCACCTTCTGCGATCAACCCGATTGATCCCTCGGGATCCCAGTCATCTTCTACTTCAATCATGTGGATTCCTCCACCCTTATGGTCTGGCATAGGATTGTTGCGGACGTTTGGAGCGGGTTCCTTTGCCACAATGATCTTGTTATCAATCAAAGACTGTATCTTTTCTTTCAAAGAGCGGCATTCATCGATGGTGTGCCCTTTCATGCCGGAGTGGTATGCACAGGACTTGTTTGGGTTAACCCATTGAGAAGGATTCTCAGGGGTTGCAGCAGGGATGGGGTGACATAACCACCAACTTTGAGCTTCTCATACAGCTGGTCGATGGGCTCAGCGATGGCGGTATATTGTTTTGGAGGTCTGCGATCAAAATTAGGTCGAGGTCTAGGGAAGTTTTGGCGTGCAGGGGGTGATTGATAATGGGATGGTTGAGAATTATAAGTGTGGTAGACATGAGCGGGTTGGGAGTATCTGGGTGAAGTAGGTTGATATGTAGGAGGTGGAGATGATTGATAAGTTGGTGGCGGAGCTTGGTATGAGGGTGAGGGTGCTTGGTAATTTGGGGTTGGCTAGTATGTGAGTGGAGGTGTTGGGTAAGTTTGGTATTTGAAGGGAGACTTGGTCCTTTGCGCAACCATCACGGCCCCCACGTCCCTTTTCTTGGACACATTACCGGACTGTAAAGCCTTATTCGTAGCTTGCAAGGCTTCGAAATTTGTGACCATACCACTTCTAATACCCTCTTCAATTCTTTCAGCTAATTTGATAATGTCGGAGAACTTGTGGTTCTCAATCATCATCAATCGTTCATAGTACAGCGGGTCCTGAGCCCGGACAAAGAACTTGTTCATTTGCTCCTCTTCTAAGGCGGGTCTGACCTTAGCAGCTTCGGACCTCCAGCGAGTAGCATACTCGCGAAATGTCTCCATGGGCTTCTTCTTCAAATTCTAGATATAGAACACGTCTGGTGCGTTCTTTGTATTAAATCTGAATCTGTCCATAAAGTCAAATGCCATGCTCACCCAGCTTGACCATTTCTTGGGATCTTGGCTGATGTACCAAGACAATGCATCTCCTTTCAAACTCCTCATGAACAGTGATGATAGGCTATAATTACGTATTTTAGTCGATTATTACACTCTAATTTACTGCACTTTAATTGAGTTTGAGCTTTAATCGCTAGTGTTTTGCACTAATGGTGTGTTTTATGCCTTGTATGAGTGATTCCGAACTATGTAGATGTTATGGGATGAATTCAAGTGATTTGGAGATTTGAAGTCTGAGTAAAAGTCCAAGTAATTAAGCCGGGATCGTGTTTGGGGTCAACTTTGATAGTTAAGAACAAACGAAGACTCGAGTAGGCATATTGCGCACTGTCTAGTAAAATACACATAACTTTTTGATCAGAACTCTATTTGGGCTCCACAATATATGGTTAGAAAGAAAACTCAAAGGGCTAAAACTTTCATGTTTTACGTTTTTCCAAATTCTAATCGTAACAGGGTGAATTATGCGCGTCAATAGCGCGGTCGCGCTCAGCCCGCGCTCGTCAGGCAGAACACTGGGCCACTAGCGCGATCGCGCTAGTCAAACCTGGGAAAAGTGCCCTTTTTCACATTGGAGAAGGTATAATTGTTTGGTCCCAACCCTACTTGGTATATATACATGGAAAAACGGTATTTTGAGGGAGGAGGACGTTTTTGAGAGGAAAACACAAGCACAGAGCCGTCGTGGAGGCCGGGTTTCATCTTTTCTTCCACCAACTTAGTCTTTTTATGTTTCTTTGTATGATTTGTTGTTTTGCTACCATGTCTATGTGGATCTAAGCTTCACGTTCTAGGGTTGTGGTTCTTTCGTGACTATTGTTATTCGAATATTGATTTTGATTCCTTAGTTTATCATATTGGTTTATTTATTCAATCCTGCACTTAATTATTTGATTGCTTGATCACCAATTGAATACTATCTACGAATCTAGAGTTGAACTCAAAAGTGGAAATTCTAGATTGCATATAGGATTGAGTAGAGCAAGTTCTTGAACCTGGGCATCGGGGAACGGATTTGCAATTAGGATAGACATATACCTAATTGCCTTGCTTGGTTGAAATACAGGAATTATAAATGTGTTCTTGTTGATTCTAACTCCATAGACATATAGGCGTTAGGTTAGCTTGAATAGGCGAATAAGAACTCGACAGATTCTTATGAGCAATATTAACCCTATCAACCAATAAACTCGATAAATTAGTTAGTCAATTCAATTGAAGAATACAATAGGAATGTTAGATAGCCCATAACCCTAGATTGTTTTCATTACATTGATATCATAAAAATCTGCTCTTTCTCTGTTTAAAGTTCATTATTTATATTTCTTTATTTAATTAGTATAGAATCAAATACTTCTAGGTTTAATTCTTGTATAGATAATTATGATAGTCTAATTTAGTTAATAGTTAATCACAAGTCCTCGTGGGAACGATACTCTACTCACTACTTTATTACTTGACGATCACGTGTACTTGCATGAGTGCGTTTGGCCGCAACAAACAGCTTCATGCGGATCCTTTCATCCTTCCCTACTCCAACCAGCTTGTCGCAATAGGTCCTCAGATGGACCCTTGGATCACCCGTACCATCAGACATTTCGAACTTAGGAGGTTTGTACCCCTCAGACAGTTCGACATCAGGTTGTATGCAAAGGTCCTCATAGTTCAGACCCTCGATTCCTCTGCTTCCCTCGACGCCCTGAATCCGGCTGGTCAGTTTCTTAAGTTCCTCGGCCAAGTTCCTGATAAGCAGATCCCTTTCATCAGACTCAGGTATGTATGAGATAGGTTGGGTGGAGTGTGGCATGGTCTCCACGTAGATAGGATTGTTATGGTGGCTTGGTGTATGGGTGTGGAAATGGTCGTTTGTGGAGTTCTGAGGTTTTGGGATGAATAGTGGAGTGTTGTTTGGGGTATGGCAGGTGTTACAATGGTTCTTTGGTGGAGCAGCGTGATGGTGAGGTGCGGGATGATTCTACTGTTTTAGGATATTTTGAGGAGGTGTAGGGTTTTGAGCATTGGGGAAGTTGATGTCTGGGGCGTTGAGGGAAAATGACAGGTTTGCCAGATTTCAAACCTAATCGAGCTCTTCCTGGAATTTCATAGTTTCTGTTCAAGCTGTGACACATTCTCATTAGGAACCCGAATACCCTGGCCATCAGTGGCCTCTACTCGTTCAGCTGTGTTCTCCTTCCTGATGTTGTTTAAATCTTCCATTTTATTCTTTCCTTTGCCTTTAGAGGGACTAGGAGGATGAGTGGGTGGAGGGCCCCTGTATCTTGTGAAATAAGATGATGATGCCAGAGTGCACGAACTAACCTTTGGGGGGAATAAAAAGAAAGAAAACAAAATAAAAACAAAAGGTAATCAAGTCAGTGAGGATTATAAAAAGTATTGCAATATTTAAACACATAGTGCGCGAATGTAAACCTCTTTGTGCCCGAGGTAGGCCTAGCGACAAATTGATTTGGAGAACTTAGAATGTTAAATGCCTCATTTTATTGATAAAAATAGGCGAATCCCAAAACGACACTAAATAAGCAAGAAATAAAGGTCACTAATGGCCATTAGCCTTATTACATTCATAAAGCGAAAAAGTAAATTCCTATCTATTTGGTCCCAGAAGGACCTTCCCCAGTCTCGACATCCTTGGCTCCTTCGAAAAGTTTCCCCAATTCGCGAAGTCCCAGCAACAGGTATGCTCTGGCTGGATGTCCACCTTCGGTCCCTTCAACCTTTTGACAGTCTTCAACCCTTTTGAGAAATTTTCCCTCTAGTTCTACTATGCCTCGTTCTAAGTATCCTAGCCTTTTGTTGGCACTGATAGCCATGTCTTTCCATTCCTCAATCAGCTTCTTGTTGGACTCGTGTATCTTGCGGTGTTCGCTCTCGCATTCACGGATCCTTTTGCGCAGCTGGTTGCATTTGACTTGCGCCTCGGCCTTTTCATCTATAATTCTGTGGCCTTGAACGAACCCTGGCTTGCCCAGACCATCCCAATTGTCTTCCAACCAACCAGAATAGAAAGGGGTACAACCGGCGTGATATATGTCTGGCTCAATAGTGTCTTTTTCCATTACGATCTTGCAGTGACACATGTCCTGGGCTTGGCACTTGTGGGGACTATCATCATTTTGGAAGTCAGCTCGAAGATGGCTCATCTTGTCGACCCTGGGTATGACTTGCTTCCTACCTGCTTGCCTCATAACTCGAAGAGGGACGTAAGGGTATGTTCCTCTTAGACCAATCAGTATCAGGAAAGGTGCATCTCCGGATCAGGCGATGAACTCCTCTGTCGGAAATCACTCGAACATCCATTGAACCTGTTCTTCAGTCAGGTTATCAAAGAGCTCAACCCATTCTTTGGCATTCTCAGGATGAGCGAACATGTCGGGGATGTAATTCATTCGCTTTGGATGGTGGAAAGCGATGTGGTCATCCCAGGCCCTTCGCTGAATTTGTTTCGGTATTCGCCCTTTTGGAAATGTTCCATGAGCCAAAGCTGAAGTAGTAGAGGCCTTCATATCTGCATGAGGCTAATCCCTGCCTCCATATCTGCATGAGGCTAATCCCTTCCTCCATATCTGCATGAGGCTAATCCCTGCCTCCAAATCTGCATGAGGCTGATCCTTGCCTCCATATTTGCATGAGGCTGATCCCTGCCTCCATATTTGCATGAGGCTTATACCTGCCTCCATATTTGCATAAGGCTAAACACTGCCTTCTATTTGCATGGGACTAAGTATTGTCCCTCCTTGCATTAATGTTGCTCTATTCCAATACTATCTATTTGCTCTTCTATCGGGCTAAGCTCAGCCCTCCATTTCGCAAGACTAAGCATTGTCTTGTCAACATCTTATTATTGTATCCCATTGGCTGAAATATTGCCAATCTGTCCAAAGGCGTCATAGTCTAAAGACATCATCCTCATAGCCGGAAGACACCATGCTATGGCCTGAGGATCTCTCAAATTTGCATATCATTATTCAAAGGCGTCATGGTTCGGAGGCACCATTTTGATGGCCCAAGAACACCATTTCATGGCCTGCGAATCCCTCATCATACGCTTCATGGACCAGGACATCATGGTCTAAGGACATCATCCTCATCGTCCGAAGACAACTTTCATGGTCTAAAGGGAATTTACATCATGTTTAACTATTTTCAGTAAATTACACTCATCCTATTAATGCTTACATGTGCTTACATACTAATTATCCTTTATAGTAATACTTGAAGTTTGCAGGTACAAGCCACGAAAATCACAACAAGTTCTTGTTATCAAACTGGGGCAATTTTCGCATCCAGTATCTTCTATTTTCGATTTCTCAATTCCAATATCGGTGCAACCTGGCACCGGAGTAATCTTCTAGAATTAACTTCTCGTTCAAGTAGTAAGTGCATATATATCCTTTTCATAATATTCATTTTCACCGCTTACTTTTCTTTCCTCAATTTTTGCAACCATCTCTACCTCACTTAGAATTACATTACTTCTCAATCCTATTTTCACCATACACCCTTCTATTTTTTATACGATCATAATATCCAGTATTATCATAATTCAATACTGGGGCAAATTTTTAAGGATTCATGTCCTTCCCTAATCTAGAACTATACACGGTCTGATTCTCGTAAAGCCTGGGATATATAGGCAACTCAGAAACCAGGGTTCGACCACAATATTTTTCAAAACTCTTATTCCCTTTTGTTCTTACACAACTATCTCATCAGTCGGACAAAATTGGCTACTACTCAATTTTTTTGCCCGATAACTCTTTCATCATTCTCGGGCAAAGAGGGGCAACTGTTGACACCCAATTTTGTCCCTGCTTTATTCAATTTGTTCCCGAGGAAGCTATTTTTTAATCTTTAAAAAAATTATATTGACATTAGTAATATTTTTCATGTATTATTGCATTATTTAAAAAAAAATTATTATAATTGTTTTTACTATTTAAGTTTACTTCTCAGCATATGCATTTTTATTATTTTATTTATTACTATTAATTATTATGTAGTATGATATTTTTTTTAAATTTAAAATGGTGACCTGATTAAAATTGATCCAAATGAGCTCACTTGGTTTTAGAAAGAAAATCGATCGATCTCCTTCTCATTTAAAACATTTCTGAATCTTTTCCAATATATTCAGTGATTTTTGTCTACGTCTTCTTTCTTTGGTTATTTATTTACTAGTT
The DNA here is from genome assembly GCF_001879085.1 of Nicotiana attenuata. Lineage (NCBI taxonomy): Eukaryota > Viridiplantae > Streptophyta > Magnoliopsida > Solanales > Solanaceae > Nicotiana > Nicotiana attenuata. Next base: position 59,115,723 of record NC_031991.1, read on the forward strand.
ACTATTGAATTTATTTTTTCTTTCCTTTTGATTTATATTATTCCCTTCTTCTTTTAATTATCAAAAATTTCAAACAAATATCACACCCCAAAATTACTATTTTTCCATATAACCTTCTCACTCTCCCTAACCTTTGTGCCCTCCCTCTCTTAATTCCATATATCTCTCCATCAGATCTTTTTCACAAGGAAAGAATTGTATGGCCCCAAAATTCCTCAAATCCCATAAGATATTCCCCTTCCTAAGGTCCTAACAGCTCTCTTACATGTGTATAAGAATTGATACACCCACATAGACAACTACTTTCTTCTCCATGTTGCATATTCTTTAGTTAATATAATAAGAAGTTTATTTGCTTGTCTGGTTGAATATAATCTGTTAACTTAGGAACATGGGAATTATTTTAACACTTGCACTTAGTAGGTCTTGGTGGTATTCTTAGTAATAGCTTACATTAGGATTAAATTTAAAATAAGTTAGTGCTGTCCATTTTAGTTAGTTAATGTCGAGAAGATTAGATTCACGCTACCTTGGTCCCTTTAAGTGAAATAATCTATATTTTTTAAACTATTAATATTGGTGCTTTTTGGCATAGACTAATATTATGCGCCTTACTGCTTAGTGTTCTATCATTAGTCCTAGGATCGCGTTTTGCTTCTGCGGAGTCATTAAAAGTCTTAAATTCAATTAGTAGCTCTTTCAAATTAAATTCCTGAATTTATATTCTGAAAATGGAGAATATGATAGCATTGTTTCATATGAATCTTCCCTTTGGGAATACACTGCTAATGTAATCTCAAGAGCTTAATCATGCCTCCTTTTGTTGAAATGTTTCTTGTTTGAGATTCTCTTTATTGCCTTTATGGATGTCATATGAACTTTTAAAACATTAACTAGTTTACAAGTTACTTTAGGTAATATTTTATGGTACATATTTACCTCGTAGACTCTAAATAAATATCTTTCTACCACTTATTCACTCTTGAAAGTCAACAAACATGTCAGATGTTATTAGTAAAGTATTATGATAAATAAGTTATGCACCAGATTGTCATCTTGACTTTGCTGCTTCATGCCTGTTGTTCATTCATATTATTTGAGCTCATTTATTTGTGTGCCGATATCCTCTCCAAGCTAATTCATGGCTTATGGGAGGTTAAGGACTTCGAGGTCGAGTCCATAAACCAAAGAAAGTTGTATTTATTTTTTATAAAAAATGATTAAGCCGGTCGTATTTTCAATTCTAGCGTTATTTTTTAAGTCTTTTCACTGTGACATATTTGCTTACTGTGTGAATTAGTTGTAATATTTGGTAAATGCTAGCGTGCTTTAATTGACTAAGTATTTCTTTGTTTTGCATTGAAATATAACTTATTATGCTTTATCCTTGTTCCTGATCGGCTAGTCAAACTACTTGCTTTCTGTGCTTATATATTAATTTTGACCTCATATTAAAGTCACCACTAAGGTCAATGGCATGTGATTAATAATTGTCACAACGCCATGCCTCTAAGGTGGCGCACATTTTTTTACTAACCTTCTTTCAATTTTTTGAGCAGTGATTACCATGGAAATCAGCGAAAGCAATTTCGACGTGGAGAAGGATAAGTGTATCCTGTTTCATACCCCTCTTCTTTGAAGAACTTGAGATTTGCAAACACACAGTGAAACAATATTTTGTTGGTGATGAGCAAAAGAATTTATGAGCTGGTATTCTACAAATTGATAAGATTTTCTTTAGATTACTTCAAAAGGTCAGTATTCTTATTTCGGTTATAAGGTGTCACGACCCGGATTTCCCACCTTCGGAAGTCGTGATGGCGCCTACTAATAGGAGCTAGGCAAGCCAATTAATTTAATACCTCTCTTGACAACATCAACAATATAAAGGAAGACGAGACAATTAATATAAAGGCGGAAGTCTCAAAACATAAATAACTGAAACCAAGTGCGGAAGCTCAAATACATCTCTACCCAGATCTGGTGTCACTAACTCACGAACTTCTACAGAATGCTAAATACAAAGTCTGAATAAAGCACAGTACTGTCTGATCCGATACAAAGGAAATCAAACGAAAAACAAGGATAAGAGAGACTCCGGCCATGCGGACGTCAGCAAGGCTACCTCGGCAATCCCTGGACTGAAGTCAGCTCCCAATGCTCCTACTGCTGTCCAAAAGCTCCTGCTCCGGTACTGTGATCTGTGCAAAAAGATGCACAGAGTGTAGCATCAGCACAACCGACCCCATGTGCTGGTAAGTGCCTGGCCTAACCCCGGCGAAGTAGTGACGAGGCTAGACAGGACTACCAATCAACCTGTGCAGATATATATATATATATATATATATATACAAACACTACAAAGATAACAACGGAAGGTAATAATTAAGACTGGGAAGGGAACATGCTTTTGGGGATAACAGATAAAATAGAACGGTAGGAATAAACAAGGAAAACTACAACTAATCTCTTCTAACACAGAATACGTGGTCGGCGTGCCACACGATCCCATTTCATGATATATAAGTGGTCGGCGTGCCACACGATCCCATTTCATAATATATAAGTGGTCGGCGTGCCACACGATCCCATTTCATAATATATAATATGGTCGGCGTGCCACACGATCCCTTCTCATAATATATATATGGTTTCCCGGCAAGGGAACAAGTATCAATTCAACTATCCCGACGAGGGAGAATACAAGTAAATCCCGGCAAGGGAGCAACGACAATATCTTACACGTCCCGGCAAGGGAATAATTACATCTCTTTCTCCTTCGTTCATTTCTTACTTCCTAACCAGGTCATAATTCGAGCCAACGCTCCAAGGAGTTTACAAGTCATATTCCTCTTCATATTGTTCACATTATATAACAACTATCAATTAAACAACGAAGAGTCACTACAGAATCCCAAATAAGCACAAATAAGGACTCACGGTCATGTTAGACACCGGTGTATAGATACTCGTCACCATGCCTATACACCGTACTCCACATTTGGCAATTAGCAAATAATACTCTACTCCTATTCCCTCAAGCCAAAGTTAGATCAAACACTTACCTCGAATGCTCCAAACTCAACTCAAGCCTCTAGTATAGCTTTACCCCTCGAATTCGGCTCCAACTCAGTCAAATCTATGAAATAATGACTTTATAATATCAATAATAGCTAAACAAACTAAACCTAAAGCCAAAATATAGATTTCTAAGCTTTCTTCCCAAAATCCCAAAAATCGACCTCGGGCCCGCTTGGTCAAAACCCGAGGTTCGAACCAATTCCATGTTACCCATTCCCCCACGAGCCCGGATATACAATTTGTTTTCAAATTCGACCCCAAAACGAGGTCTAAATCAAAGAAAATCGAAAAACCCTAACTCTACCCATTTCCCTAATTTTCTACCATTAAAACCCTAAGAGTATTGATAAAAGTTGATGAAAACACTAGATAATGGAAAGAAATCAGTTAGTAAGTGCTTACTTGTGATTTGAGAAGAAAACCTCTTGAGAAAATCGCCCTAGTCTTCTAATTGTTGAGAAAGTTTGAAAGAAAATCGCTGAAGTTATGTTTTTAAAAAAAAACTCACAGCCCGACTTTCGCATCTGCGGTACAGGGGTCGCACCTGTGCCACCGCACGTGCGGAAAAAATGGGCGCTTCTGCGGTAATGGCTAGGCCCCGCTGGAGCCGCACCTGCGAAGAAAAGATCCGCTTCTGCGGACCGCATCTGCGGGGTAGGAATCCGTCTGCAAAGGAGACCGCATCTGCGAGCCGCTGCTCGCACCTGCGAGTCCGCATCTGCGGCCAAAGGACCGCAGGTGCGGTTACACCAGAACTGGTGCAGCAGCAGTGATTTTCTGCAATTTTTTCTCTAAGTTCCACAACCCCGAACACCCCCGAAAACACTCCCGAGCCCTCGGGACTCCTAACCAAATACGTACACTAACTCAACAACACCCTACGAACTTAACCGTGCAATCAAATCGCCAAAATAACATCAAAAACGAGAAATCAAACCTCAAAATCATTACTTTTTCATCAAACTTCATAAACCTTCATTTTTAGATGTTTAGGTCCAAAACACGTCAAACGACGTCCGATTTTGACCAAATTTCACAGGAAGCGCTTAAACCACATATAAGACCTGTACCGGTCGCCGGAACCAAAATACGATCCCGATACCAATACTTTCTAATCCATTTTCATTTCAAATTTCCATCTTAAATTCCAGAAAAATAATTTCTTTTAAAAATTCATTTCTCGGGCTCGGGACCTCGGATTTCGATTCCGGGCATACGCCCGAGTCCCATATTTTTCTACGGACCCCTCCGGGACCGTCAAATCACGGGTCCGGGTCCGTTTACCCAAAATATTGACCAAAGTCAACTTTAATTATATTAATATCAAAATTCATCAATTTTTACACAGAATTCATATTTAAGCTTTCCGGCTACGCGCCCGGACTGCGCACGCAAATCGAGGCAAGTAAAAATGAGGTTTTCAAGGCCTCGGAAGCACGGAATAAAAGAGAAAACAGGTGATGACCCTTTGGGTGGTCACATAAGGTTTCTCCATTTGCTTGTTATACTTTACTACCTGAAGGATTCTTTGTATGAACGCTATGTATGTCAATACTCGGTATAATCGTAAATTATGTGTCTTTTATGTGAATAATGTATATGGGTATAAGTGAAACAATAAGTTGAAATTATCTCAGCATTTGAGTTTCAAACAGTAGTTTAAGTTTTGTTCTTACTTTCGTGCATTCATGCATCGGCATATATACCACTTTCATAATCTTTTTTTTCCTCTTTTATTTTACTTTTTTTTCTGATCCAATTTTTTGTCGCAAGCTTTGACTTATTTTATTACCATACATTTAACTATTTTGTTGTATTATGCTTGGGACTTCTTTGCTTTTTCTGAGTTGAGTATTTAAATAAAAGATTGAATATATTTTATAAAACTACTTCACCTCTATATTTATAAAGCAATATCGTAGTCACTTTCTTTGTTAATAAAATGTGCTTCTGTCCAAATTATCCCACTTTTCATGCTAAATGCTATTTTGTTGCTCAAACTCTTTTCTTTTCTCTTCATCCTTTATTTTTTTCAACACTTTCGCTTAACATACTAATTGATCATTTGCATGTTCAATCACTTAGATTAATCAATAAATAATCTCACAAAGTTTAAAATTCGGCCGGGGCCCACCATTGTGGACCGCGAGGGGTGTCTAACACCTTCCCCTCAAGGTTATTTCGAACCCTTACCCAAGTCTCTGGTAATGCAAACTGGTTACACGAGTTAATTACTCTAGGTGCCCTAATGCACCATAATCCGTTAGGTGGCGACTCTTCAAATACCTAATTCCCAAAAGGAAACGAGTTGTTCCCCCATGAATGTCGAAACCCGGACTCCGCGAGAAAAAGGGGACGTGACAGCATGGCGACTCTGCTGGGGATTTTTAGGCTTTTACCATTTCAGACCGCTTTTGTGAATTTGTACCCCTCCTATGTGCAATTATTTGTTTAATTCTTTTAAGCATTTAATTTCTTCTTCAAAAGCAAACTAACGTATCTTTCTTGTTTCCTTCCTTTATAACCGTTTTAAATTATAAAACTAATGTATTTATCGCTTTCTTAACGTGCAAATACATGACAAGATGCTTTTAATTATGGCATAATCATGCTCAACATCATACTCCACTCGTGCCAAACAAAATACTATAGCAACGCTTGATGAGTGGTTGCGCCCTTCCTATATCATTACCCTCTAAATTCGGAAAGGCTTATTTGCGGTAAAACTAATCGATCAGCGGTGCAGTCGACAGTTCCGTGCCTTCCCCCTTGAGTTGTCTGCTCAAGGGTACCAGTCTAAAACCCCATAGAAACCTTACTCTGTTATTGTTGTTGCATGCATCATGGTCAAACCTAGCCAGGCTAAAAGTGTTGTCCGCACAATAGCTTTTAAGATAGCCTTGTCCAAAAGTCTACTGGGTTTCCCTAAACCCAAACGGACATCATCACGTTCTGTGCATTTATTTGGAGAACTAAATGCTTCATGCTAATTGTTGATGTTAAATAGTCGAGTCTGGTGGGGGTAAGGGCCTAACCTTGTTTGCCTTGCAGAAATATGAGGCACGAAGTCCCTTGGTGACCATGCCGAATCTGGGCCATTGGCCTTATTACATTCATAAAGCGAAAAAGTAAATTCCTATCTATTTGGTCCCAGAAGGACCTTCCCCAGTCTCGACATCCTTGGCTCCTTCGAACAGCTTCCCCAAATCGCGAAGTCCCAGCAACAAGTATGCTCTGGCTAGATGTCCACCTTCAGTCCCTTCAACCTTTTGACAGTCTTCAACCCTTTTGAGAAATTTTCCCTCTAGTTCTACTATGCCTCGCTCTAAGTATCCTAGCCTTTTGTTGGCACTGATAGCCATGTCTTTCCATTCCTCAATCAGCTTCTTGTTGGACTCGTGTATCTCGCGGTGTTCGCTCTCTTCACGGATCCTTTTGCCCAGTTGGTTGCATTTAACTTGCGCCTCGGCCTTTTCATCTATAATTCTGTGGCCTTGAACGAACCCTGGCTTGCCCAGACCGTCCCAATTGTCTTCCAACCAACTAGAATAGAAAGGGGTACAACCGGTGTGATATCTGTCTGGCTCAATGGTGTCTTTCTCCATTACGATCTTACAGTGTCACATGTGCTCGGCTTGGCACTTGTGGGGACTATCATCATTTTGGAAGTCAGCTCGACGATGGCTCATCTTGTCGACCCTGGGTATGACTTGCTTCCTACCTGCTTGCCTCATAATTTGAAGAGGGACGTAAGGGAATAGTTTATAAGCGACATAATTAATGGTCATGATTACCTTGAAAACCGACGAAAATATTTTTCCAAATCATGGGGTAACACATGGTCGGGTCATTAAATACGAAGAGACGTGCGTCCTTTCAAATGTCAGAAACTATTTAGAAACTTACCCGCTAAGGAAAGAAGTTTTATCTACTTTTCGGTAACACTAAAGTATTGTCACCGAAAAGTAGGGGACTATTTGTATAGGATAAAATTTGTTAGCGACAGGTAGATGGATTACGAGGTAACACGTGTAACTGGAGACAGGTAATATATGAGGCAGCAAATAATTGACATCGGATACAAACATGAGCTCGGTGCTGTATAAATTCTGAAGGCATGGGAACCGATAACAAAGGTTTGAAAGGAAGACATCGGTTGGGAAAGACGACATTCAATGAGCAGTCGTTACAAAGAATCTATGTACTTATAGCCAACCGTTATGCAACCATCAATGACGGTTTTTTTTCTCTTTCAAAGAGGAACTTGATTTGGGGATCTTGGCTCCCTAAATAGAGCTATAAATAGGAGAATTAGTATCCATTGTAGGACACGAAAAAATCTTCTGTACTCAAAGGCTATAATTTGCTCTCATATTATGAAATTACTTGCTTTCCTTTGTTCTTAATATTGTTCATATTATTGCTTTCGGAGAGGCTAATCATACAACAGACTTGTATTTCTGTTATAATCTTGACTCTATTCTTACTTATTTTATATTTTTGGATCAAGTTAATTCACGTATCTATAAACCATGTTACAAATTTAACTATATCATTTTACGGGTAAACATTATTCGGTGAAAAAGACGTACGAGCCATAATGGTAATGACAAAATCATCTATTTATTTTAGAGAGCAACGATATCTTTTGGAGTTCAGTACAACACAAGAGTCAGGACTGAGCCCAAAATCTAAACAAAAAGAGTAATTTAATAAGTAAATTTCCCTATAAGTTTATCATCCAATACATGTTATCCCAATACTTCCCTATAATTTAATACATGCTATCCATGTAATCTTAACTAAATTTTCCTGACAGTAATGACAGGTCATCTTGTAATTCTGGGTCAACAATATTTTTCGAATTTTGAATTTACTACACAAGAGTCAAGCCTTGCGCCAAACCGTTAAACAAAAAGAATAGACTGTTTTATTATGTTCCATATTAAATTCCACATAATTAAATTAATATGCAAATTTCCTCATAATTAGTTAGATGTACACTATTTGTACAGAAACAAAAATGATAAAATGATCTTAGTTAGTTAAATACATGGAGTGATTTAGGATTATTTTTTCTTGGGTTCGAAAATCTGTCGGAGATGATTTAATGACCTATTACAAATAATTTTTTAATTATATAATTCTTTTCGTGAGAGATTGGTAAAATAAAGGACATAATTTCATGTGTCTATTTACAATATATAACGAGACGACGACAACAACAACAACGACCCAGTAAAATCTCACTAGTGAGGTCTAGGGAGGGTAGTGTGTACGCAGACCTTACCCCTACCCCGAAGAAGTAGGGAGGCTGTTTCCGAAAGACCCTCGGCTCAAGAAAACGAAAACACAAAAACACAATATCACTACCTCCAATAAAAAATATAGGAAAAATAACATCATGAAAATGAGAAAGTAGATGTAAATATATAAGGAGCTGGTTAATAAAATACATGAGATGTTTTATTAGACTTTGTTCTCACGAGCCCTAGTATTATTAATGAAGAAATAATTTTTTTAATTTTAGAGTCAACTTTAAAATAATTTTTTTTTCGTCAACTTCAATAAATTGTCGGATTTTTTTTTTTTTTGTTAGAGTCAACTTTAATAAATTGATGAAATATTCATTTACTGGACAAAGAGCAAAGACCAATGAGCCCAGCAAAAGCCAAACAAAGAAGAAACTAAATCGTTATGCAAAAGACAAATGGTTATAAACAGCATTTTTAAGTAAGAACATATTTCATGTAATCTGATAGATGTAATCTTGATGGTGGCTAATGAGGATGAAAATGGCAGTTTCACTACTCTGCTTCATCAGCATACAGCTGGTTACACACAAGGCTCCTCTCTGGTTTGTTACACTCTTGAAAAGGTTGTAATTATTTTCTTGCCAATCTCTAAATTTAATAAATTAAATTACAACACTCACTTGTTTAATTTCTAGTATAAATTCATCCCCTCCCTTTAGCCTTTCATTTTTCACACATTTCTCCTTTTTTGCTTTCTTGTGAGAAATGGTGAGTCTTGTTTATGGTTTTCATTGGTTCTTTGTTTTGTTTTTTTTGTCTGTAGAATGATCTTGTTGGTTTATCTTGATAATTGGTTAGCACCAGTTTTTTTTATTTTTTCATGCATGTTTACATACCCTGATTGTTTATGATTATTTTTTATTGATGGTGGTGTCCGGGCCAGTTTTTGCGCGCCTCGATTATTCCACCGGATACCTGCTATCTCCCATCTGTATAGGTATCGGGTTTGTTTATGATGAGTTTTTGTTGATTTAATTTATTTCCTGTTTCATCTCTTTTTGGAACAAGAATTGGCTTTCTGATGATGTCTCAAGTCATGAATGTTATGACATTCATCCCTAGATTAGTTTTGTACCAATTTTTTGGGTGTGTGTGTGTGGGATAAGATTGGTGTCGAGACAGCTTGCGTGCATCTCGACTAATCCACTGGCTTGTCGGATTATCATCATGTGCCTTACACATTTTTCTTCTGTGAATTAGGATTTGATAGAGGTTTTGGTTTTCAAAATTCAATTCTTTGCGCCACTTCTTGTCTTTTGAGAGAAATCATGTTTTATCAGATGCTCTCATCGTCTGATCTCTGAAAAAGTATTTTTCATAAAACATTTAACCAGATTTGGTAGATACACTGCTCTATGAGCTCATTAAGTTCTATGAATCAAAGTTTTTAAGCCGAGACCACATGTTGGTTTTAATACCGCTAGATCTGTAAGTTTTAGTCTATGCTTCTAGGTTCATATAAACCTACCTACGTCTAAGAGGCAAATCCATGGTTGTTCCCTGCATCCTGCCCCAGAGAGGTTTAGTGTACCACTTAAATAAGCCGGAAGAGAAAAGGTCCATACACTCCTTTTTGCTGTACAAGGCTTGTGGATCATTCTTTTCTTTTCCATTTGTTATCAGAATGATATCATTCGTATCATGTGGTAATCAGTCTACTGCTTATTTTTAGTGTTACTGTTCTTCCTTTGGTCTTAAACATTTCATGTTTTAAACTTCTCAAATGTGATTGTTTCTGATTTTTCATGAGTGAAATTTTATGTGTGTGGTTTTTCGCCTTGTTTTCTTTAATTCCTTCTCCATTTTTATTTGTTTTAGAAATGTTCTCATGTCTTTGTTTTGTTCTATCATTTTGTGTGGAGACTCAATTATAAAACATATTGAATAGAGGCTAAAGTTGCTTATTTTGTTCTTGCAGCACAGCAGCCACAAAGACAAGACCGCTTGATTCTCAGACGCTCCTGCAACAAAGGTGTTGGCTGATTCGTGGTATATCAAGTGTTAGCTTACTAAAAGTTTCAACATTAGTTCTCTGCTTATTTCAGTGTTTTGATTTATTTGCCATGGTCAACTTTCATGTGGTTTGCGGATTACTGAGAAGTTTTGTTCAATGTCTCTATATGGAGTGTTTGCCTCAATCATCCTAAAATTTATTAGCTCTTTATTTGGCAAGTGGTTTTCTTGTGAACTTTTACATGACAAGCAGTATTCGTAAATTCTTCAAGTTTAATTTGGAAATTAGTATCTTAAACAATCTTTGCTCAACTTGGTAGTCAATAGCCTCAATGTGACACTATAGGCACGCCGTTTTTACTTTTATATCTTTTCCTTTTTGAGTTGGGGTGGGGGAAGCTGACCTAGATGGTAGTAGAAATGTGAGCGTGTGTTTTGGCTTGTGAATCATAAGTAACTACAAACTCTGTAGATGTTGCGGTTAACATTTTAATTTCGTGTAATGCAAGACTATTTATTGCTGAGTTTCCAAAACTATATCATTCTTTTGAAGTCAGTGTCATGTTAAAAAGGGTCTTCAAACAAATGGAAGGTTATATCCTGCTGACAACTTACTCCTAAGGGCATTCTGAAAATAGTTATGTTGTTGTGCATAAAAAATAAGAAAACTTGAGGATGTCTAATGCTTAAGACTTAATATTTGGCAATGGTGCAGCCGCGCAGCAACTTATATTGATTCTTCTTCTTAGCCCTGCAAACAACTTATACCCATCTTATCCCCCTCTAATGTACTACGGTTAGAAATGATAATATGAGATTGTTCGTAGTTTTACTTTGGAATTTATAAGACTTATGTGCGTTCTAGAATCCTTGATAACTCAAACTTACATCGAACTTGTTCTCACATCATTGCAAATGACATACATAGAAGTGATGTATGTGTGAGTTTTACTTATAGATTTCACATATTTTAGAGCTTTTCCTATGTTTCCTTTTCCTTTTCTATTTTTTTTCCTCTCTTTGTGCATGCACCTTCTATATATTCTTGTTTACTATGGTATGACGAAGTGTAATTAATTTCATTTGCAAAGTCGTGTTTGAGCCAGTTTTATAGACATTTACACTGCATTTCGTGGTAAAATTACAGGTCCGGCGAGAAATTTCAGGAAATTATCTGTGATAGAGTGGTTTAGCTCTTTTGAAGTAAGCTACATAACTTGTTGCGCATTCTCAAATGGAGAGATACAATTCCAATGCGGGAAATACAGCCTTTAACGGAACTCCTAATGGTAGCAATGATTTTGCTACAGCCCCGCCAGCTGCTCTTGGCGTTGGTACTGGTTTGGCTGCAGATGGGACTACATCAGTTGATTCAGAAAGCTCTTCTTCTGATTCTATCCGTATTTTGATAGATCTGAATGTTCCATATGTTCCTGACAGCGGTGACTCTGAGATAGATGGGCCAGTTGGATTTGATCTAAATGAGGTGAGGCATAATCAGCAGTGCGTTTGCGGAAGAAAGAGAAAAGCACGTGACAGCACTTCCAGCAGCTCAAGCTCAAGCACAAGAAATCGTCATGTTCCTAGTCAGTCAAACCAGATCGCTCCTAGGGGCACAACAGGAGGAATTTCCATGTCTGGAACTTCTCGTGCTGTGAGTGACTTCGCAAGAAATACCAGCCCCGGTCTTCCGGAGCGTCAGCTAAGCATAGACCTACACGGAATATCTGCTGGAAATACTCAGCGCTATTCACCAACTCCGTTGTGCAGGATGTCCTCTCTGCTAAATGCAAGATCAGCTGGACTCCAGCCTTTGAATCAGAGACGTAGTTCACCTGTACATTGGATGACTAACTCAAGCTTTGTCGAGACATCTTCAGTTCCTCGCATCCCTAGAGCAAACAATGCAGGGAGCTCTCTTCAAATGCAAGGGTTATGGCATGCTGCAACAGCTCCACCTTCTCAGAGTACGCACTTTCCTGGAGCTTCAAGGATAGCTCTGGTGGAAAACACTACAGATTTGATGTTCACTGAGCAACATACAAACTTCCATAGTGATATTCCATCTGCTTCAAGATATCAATCTAATGATGTTATTCAACCTTCAAGTGGTGCACCATATGCTTCAAGATATCAATCTAGTGCTGTTATTCAGCCTTCAAGTGATGCAATTAGAGATTTGACAGCAAATGAACTGAGGACAAGAAGAATTGCTGATTTTCTTAGAAGGCGCTCAGAGTTCAATGACATTCATCCTCCATCAATTCCCCTTGTAATTGGGGAAACTGTTGCTGCTGATAACAGAGATAGGCTGGTGTCCGCGGTTAGTTCTTCAATCATAACATGAATACTGTTCACTTTCTTAATTTCACTGAGCTTTCAGTCCATTCTCTTTACTACATGGATATTCTCGTTTATTTAGCCATCCATCTTTTGGTGCTGAAAAGTTTTCCCTTAAAATATTCCCTCAATCCGCCCTCTCCTTTAAAGTACACACTGCGTTCAATATTTCGGAGATACTTCATCTTGTTGATTTGTTGTATCTGAAGTTCTTAGGCATGAAAGTATACTTCACTTTATGATTAGTTTACCTGCTTTTAGTACACGTCCTTTTTTTTAGAAAGATTAATTATTATGCTTTTAATAAACTTTTAGATTCTTTAAGATGTTGATTTTTTCTCCTATTATTCCATGTGATGCTTTAGAGAGAATATATATATATACATATAGCATGAGCCCCTTTCGGTACATCTTTCCTTGTTATCTGGTTGAATTTCCTACAATGAATTTCCTAGATAGTGTGTTGTATGTGGCTTGGTTTATGAAGTGCTTGCTTGTGACATAGGCTGTTAACAAGACATGCATTTACTGCACGTAAATAGGTTTGTTTTCATAATATTTACACGTTGTTGACTGTTTTTGAAATATTAATACTCACTTCCATTATCATTGTTCTTTTCCTTTGGCATATCTGAAGCATACTTTTCGTTTTCTTATAATTATTGGTGACTCTCACCCAATTAACTTCAACACATAGGCTGGTGCTGTGAGGGAGCCAGGGCGCAGAAATCAACCCATTGTTATCGAGGTCAGCATTCTGCATACTTTACCTAGTATGATAATAAGGAAGTAGTGTGATCTCACTTGCCAGTTCAACCTCTTTTCATTTTAGTGTTATTTGGCTAAAATAAGATTTTGTGAATTAAGACTTGGATATATGATCTACACTTGTTACCAGCATGATTGAACCAATCCATAACTCCATATTATGCTTGCATGAGGCACTTGTAACGGCTTAGCCTAACTATGTTAGTAATACTATTAAATACTGTTCATTTCCAATTGGCGATTTAAGAACATTAAAAGCTTGTGGTTCATCAAAATAGGGTTGCCAAAAGTAGTCTTCGCATGTTAGATATGCTCTTCCATTACCCTATTACAGTGTTGTTGCTATTGTTTGTGCTCTATTTTCACTGTTCCTTTGAGGCGAGGGTCTATTGGGAACAGCCTCTCTACCTTTATAGGGTAAGGGTAAGGTCTGCTTACACACTACCTCCCTACACCCCACTTACGGGATTACAGTGGGTTTGTTGTCGTTGTTGTTGTTGCATGTTAGATATGCTATTTCATACATTGGTGCAAGACAAAGTGAAATGTAGAGCTTCCATTCATATGTTTTCACGCGATTTTGTGTAAGATGGTACGCAAAATGAGTCATTGCTACTGATAGCTCAAAATTACAGGAAAATGAAGAAGATGAACACGAGGCAGCTCAACAGGGTGCCATTCATGTTAATACTGAGAATCTATCTTATGAGGTAATTAATGCAATGAGCCGCAATACATGAATGTGTGATATGGTTTAAAGTACTCAAATCAAATATTTTCTCAAATAACGGGTGGTTTGTGTTTTAGGAATTGTTGGCACTTCAAGAGCATATGGGAGATGCAAGCACCGGATTGAAGAAGAGAGTTATTTCTACACTTCTGAAGCAGCACAAGTATTATCATCAATCGCCCAACATGAACGATAGCAATGACTCCTGCTGTGTATGCTTGGTAAAGAGCACCAAACTTTTTCAGCTGTCCTCCTCAGTTTTAAGCTTGCTTGCAACCTGATTCTTTCTCTTTGGATGTGTATATATAGGATACTTTTGGCGACGGGGACAATCTTGGACAACTTGACTGTGGCCATGAATTCCATTATGATTGCATCAGAAAGTGGCTGAGGGGCAAGAATTGTTGTCCTATTTGCAAAAGGACTGCTTTGACACCATGAGATAGTAACTCATGGTTCTCGTTGATTGGCTTGGCGGACAAGACGGGGGAGTAGAATTATCAAATTTTTATTCAGTTTGGTGTTTTTTGTTTTTTTTCAGTATTAGTCAGGTTGTAGCTGGGGATATCTCAGTTCTAGCTTGAACAATGGTGTTCATGACTTTTCCAGTTTGGCGTTTTTGTGGATTTTCAGTATTAGTCAGGTTGTAGCTGGGGATATTCTCAGTTGTAGCTTGAACAATGGTGTTTTTGACTTTTCCAGTTTGGTGTTTTTGTGGATTTTCAGTATTAAGTTGGTACTAGCTGGGACCTTTGAGATGCCAGTTTTAGCTTAAGTACTAATATTAAATACTTATGGGGATTTCAGTTGTTTTAATTTCCCAATCTTTTTGAATTAAAGAATGTGTGCTTGAATTGACTGAATATGTGAATATGGATGTTTAATTATACCTATATGTCTTTATTAGTATATACATGTGTCACGATCCGGATTTCTCACCCTCGGGAGTCGTGATGGCGCATACTCGTAGAAGTTAGGCAAGCCACGATCTTAGAAATCATTAACTCTTTTTGTTTTTAATTCCTTTTTAACCAATTAAATTACCGAAAATAAACAAATAAATTACAGCGGAATATGAAATTTAGCGGAAGTCTTAAATAAAATGTAAAACCAAAACATCCTGAAGACCAACACGGGCTTCTAACCAGAACCTGGTGTCACAACATCCACGGATTGTCTAGGATTACTACAAATAAGTGTTTGAAAGAAAAGAACATAGTTTGTCTCGAGTACAAATATAATGACAACAGAACATAAAAACTGAAAGAAGAGACGCCGGGCCTGCGAACGCCAGCAGGGCTACCTTGGAGTCTCAGACTGAAGGATAGCTCCCAATGATGACCAAATGCTACTCCGGGACCTGGATCTGTGCAAAAGAGCACAGAGTGTAGTATCAATACAACCGACCCCATGTGCTGGTAAGTGCCTAGCCTAACCTCGGCGAAGTAGTGACGAGGCTAGGACCAGACTACTAAATAAACCTGTACAGATATACAATATATTGCAGAAAATAAACAAGAAATAAGCAATTAAAAGGGAGGGGGTACATGCCTCGGGGAAACAGTTCAACTTAGCAGAAACTAAACAAATGTGAAGGAACAGTACAGTATCTAAAACAATATAATAACACTACTGTTGCAGCGCGCAACCCGATCCATAGGTATATATATATATAACTGTTGCGACGTGCAACCTGATCCAATAAATATAATATATTTGTTGCGGCGTGCAACCCGATCCAATTATATATATATATATATATATATATATATATATATATATATATATATATATATATATATATATATATATGTATATGTGTGTGTGTGTGTGTGTTGCGGCGTGCAACCCGATCCAATATAATATATTTGTTGCGGCGTGCAACCCGATCCAATATAGTATGTGTTGCGGCGTGCAACCCGATCCAATAATATACATGTTGCGGCGTGCAACCCGATCCATATATGTATACATAAATAAAAATATTGCGGCGCACAACCCGTTCCAAATATACAGCTCACAGTAATCATGACAAAAATTCCGGCGAGGGATTAACCATAAAATACTCTATCCCGGCAAGGGAACTCAACAGTACAAGTATATTCGTCCCGGCA
>NC_031991.1:59133242-59137818 GCF_001879085.1 Nicotiana attenuata
GTGCGATCAAATCGCCAAAATAACATCATAAACATCGAATTAAACCTCAAAATCCATGAATTCTTTCAAACTTCATAAAACATCAAATTTTTCAATTTAGGTCCGAATCACGTCAAACGACATCCGTTTTCAACCAAATTTCACAGGAAGGACTTAAAACATATATAAGACCTGTACCGGGCGCCGAAACCAAAATATGGGCCCGATACCATCGCTTTCTAATCAGATTTCATTTCCAATTTCCTTAAACAATTTCAGAAAACCATTTTACTAAAAAATTCATTTCTCGGGATTGGGACCTCGGAATTCGATTCCGGGCATACGCCCACGTCCCATATTTTCCTACGGACCCCGGGACCGTCAAATCACGGGTCCGGGTCCGTTTACCCAAAACGTTGACCAAGGTCAAATTTATTCATTTTAACATCAAAACTTGGCATTTTTCACAGAATTTCATATTTAAGCTTTCCGGCTACGCGCCCGGGCTGCACACGCAAATCGAGGCAACTTTAAATGAGGTTTGCAAGGCCTCGGAGTCATAGAATTCGATTAAAAACAGGTGATAGACCCTTTGGGTCGTCACAACATGCATGCAAATGAGACTAAAAGAAATGTTTATTTATACATACAAGTAAGCTATATAGATTTTCTTGTTTTGTCCCTTAAACCTATTTGACCAACTCTCTTGCTCTACTCCCTCCCTTCCTGCAAATCTTATGCAAATGACCATGCATGTAAATTAAACTTAAAGAGTAGATTGTGAGGATTCCGGTATGGAATCAAGTTATATACACTGCAAGTATAAATTTTTTTGACACTACCAATATATTTTGTATTTTAATCAAACTATAGTAGTTTATTATTCTATCGTCTAGGCTAGCATATATATATCGGACTTGTAATTTTTATACTGAGTCGTATGAAATATATATATATATATATATATATATATATATATATATATTTTCTTTTTCAGGAATGAAAAGAACTTCATCTCATAAGCATTTGAAGAAATGATCATTTTGGTAGATGCATTGATGAACTCTATTAACTTAACTGAATTGGCAGATCTATGTTGTACTATGACTAGTGGTACTAGCTACTTAATTAGAGTAGTTTATTTTCCTCCTTAAAAAGCAACAAAGTCTCCTTCCTTTATATAGAGAAGAAAAGTAAACTTCTATTAACTCTTCATTTAAGAAAAAGTGTTAATTGTTATTTGTTGGTTACAAAATGTTATTAGTACGGTTCTTGTTCCAGTACTAGCATGATAAATAGGATAAATTTACCGATGTTAATTAAGAGTCCACTAAACTGTATATCAGTTCCCACATAACAAACACACACAACAGTATTTTACGTGAAAAACTCTCAGCTCAGGAGATTAAAAACTACGACCTATACTCGTAGGATATCAACTTGATTAACCGAGCAAACTTTAGATTACAACCTATTGTAGCCTAGGTCTTAAACTCTTAGTCCCTCACCTACTTGCAATAATTCTATTGCAAGCCTCTTTGTAATAAGTCTATTACAAAGCTCACCACTTTGACTAACTCTAGCCAAACACAAACACACAGTTTATGACAAGGGCGGTTCCATAAAATTAGTGGCGTAAAGCTAAATTTTAATAAGAGGCCTTGTGCTTTTTTATTTGTACGTATACATACATATATGCAAAAAAAATTAATCTTGCCATTTTTTTCATACTTGTTGTTTATAGTATATATTCTTAAATGACATAAGATCTTTAACTTCACGTAGTAATATTATTATTTATATTAGAAAAGGATAATTTAAATAAATGAGATGTTAGACATGTATTTGCAATATGGTAGCTTGATATTGTTGTAAAAAATATATTTACTAATATGAAGATTTAAGTAGTTTAATTCAAAGTTTTTATAATATTTTTACTGTTAAAGAGTAGATACATTTCTTTCTTGTTTACAATTTTTTTGTACTTTTTTATTTTTTCTACAAACATTAATATTGTCTAATTTAAAATAAAATGATAAAATTAATTATAAAAAATTTTGGAAGACCTAAATCAAGGCTTTACTAGTCTCATACTAGAGCCACTTATCCACCCCTAACATTCTCAATCAAATTTGTAGAGTCTCACTTAAGATAAGGCAACAATGACAAGAACATTAAAGATAGTGTGTCATTCAGTTACCAAATGTGAATGAAGTTGGTTGAACAGTACGTTCATGGTGGGACAGTAGCAAGGGCGGCTCTAAAAAATTAGTGGCTAAAGCCAAATTTTAATAAGAGGCCTTATACTTTTTTATTAGTACGTATACACACATATATGCAAAAAAATTAATCTTGCCATTTTTTTCATAGTTGTTGTTTATAGTATATATTATTAACTGACATAAAATCTTTAACTTCACATAGTAATATTATTATTTATATTAGAAAAGGATAATTTAAATAAATGAGATGTTATACATGTATTTGTAATATGTTACCTTTGATATTATTGTAAAAAGATTTAAGTAGTTTAATTCAAAAAATTTAAAATATTTTTAATGTTAAAGAGTAGACACCTTTCTTTCTTTTTTACAAATTTTTTGTACTTTTTATTTTTTCTACAAACATTAATATTGTCTAATGTAAATAAAATGATAAAATTCATTGTAAAAAATTTTGGGGTACTTAAATCAAGGTTTTGTCTCCTACTAGAGCCACTTGTCCGCCCCTGACATTCTCAATCAAATTTATATAGTCTCACTTAAGATAAGGCAACAATGACAAGAACATTAAAGACAGTGAGTGTGACATCCAGTTACCAAATGTGAATAAAGCTGGTTGAACAGTACGTTCATGGTAGGGCAGTAGTCTATAAATAATTGTTGATCGTCAATGAGGGGCTGACTCAACAGAACTGGTGGCCTAAAATCAAAATATATTAAAAAGACCCTGAAACCTCTTTTACAAAATCCATATAATATTGAGACACAAAAAAAATCTACGTGACTTTGATACAATGGTGAGGCAACTCATGATGTATGAGTTAGGCGCACGTCATATGGTATTGAATTCTTCCCTTAAGTAAAAATGGTAAAGGGTGAGCCCATTATCCATCGTGTTTTGAACCTTGCGACATTTGTCTCGGGATTTCTTAGTTAAAAAGATGAGACACAAAAGAACTTGCTTTCTGGTTTGTGGATCAATCAAATGTGACAAAGGAGAATAGCTAATTTACAGAATTTGAGTTGAAATTAGAAAGTAAAATCGTGAGAACCATGAAAAAAGACTATACATAAAGGAAGAAAAATAAAATTGACGAGAAGGTAAATATATTATTTAATTTAGTGAGAAAATTATCCAAACTCACCCAATCTTACGTCTACCAAATGTTAAAAATTATTAAAATTTGAAATCTTTTATTAAAAATTATACAAATATAAATTATGGAGTATATATATTATATAATAGTATAGTAGTGATTCTTATTTTTGGGGCCTTAATTATTTGGAGGCATAAGGCAAGGGCTTCACTTGCCGTACCCTAGAGCCGCCCTTAGGCGTTAGTCTGTAAATAATTGTTGATCGTCAATGAGGGGCAGCTCAATAGAACGGTGGCCTAAAACCATAATATATTAAAAAGACCCTGAAACTTCTTTTACAAAATCCATATAATATTGAGACACAAAAAAGATCTACATGATTTTGATATTGTGGTGAGAGCGCAACTCATGATGTATGAGTTAGGCGCACGTCATGTGGTATTGAATCCTTCCCTTAAGTGAAAATGGTAAAGGGTAATCCCATTATCCATCGTGTTTTGAACCTTGCGACATTTGTCTCGGAGATTTCTTAGTTAAAAAGATGAAACACAAAAGAACTTGCTTTCTGGTGTGTGGATCAATCAAATGTGACAAAAAAGAATAGTTAATTTAGAGAATGTGAGTTGAAATCAGAAAATAAAACCGAGAGAACCATGAAAAAAGACTATACATAAAGGAAGAAAAATAAAATTGATAAGAAGATAAATATATTATTTAATTTAGTGAGAAAAATTTATCCAACTAACTCACTCAATCTTACATCTACCAAATGTTAAAAATTATTAAAATTTAAAATCTTTTATTAAAAATTATATAAATATAAATTATGGAGTATATATTGATCCCGTTTGGATTAGCTGATTTGAAGTAGCTGATAAGCATTAGGTGCTGAAAAGCACTCTCAAGTGCTGAAACTGATTTAATAAATAAGCAGTTACGTGTTTGGATACAACTGCTGAAATTGATAATAAGCTGCTGCAGTATTTTATAAAAAAGTGCTGATAAGCTCTTTTTCTGTTAAAATGGCTTAGATAACCTTAGAACTGTTTACAATTATGTGGGCGTAATTTCTTCAAAATTTAAGATTCCAGATCAATTCAAATACAAAATATTCTATTTGTCATTTTATTTTAATACAAATGTACTTAGATAAGATAACTTTTATGATAAATATAATTTATTTTATGATAAGCATATAATCATAAGTTATAATAATTAATAAATTGACAAAAGTTATTCAGTAAAAAATAAAGCTAAATAGGACAAAATATTTGAAGA
>NC_031991.1:59139357-59154610 GCF_001879085.1 Nicotiana attenuata
ATTTTTTAATTTCCATTAAACAAATTCCATCTTTTATTTTTATTAATTTATAATTTCCATTCACACAATTCCATAAAATTTTAAATAATATAAATTGTAAGCAATTATTATAGATTAACTAATAATTCAAATAAAAGTGAAATCATTGCGATACAAGATTAATTAAATACATATTACATAACGATAAAATTTATTCGAAATACTACATAAATATTCAACTTCAACCTCTAGTATTCTCCCAAAATGATTTATTAATGCATTACGAAGAGCAAAATAATAAAGTATATTGTCGATCCGACTCGTCATGAATTTATGCGACAAGAACAACAACGAATAATGTATAAAAGAAGTCAACAATATACACAATCACAACCACAACAATCCTCGGCCCTATTCATTCAATACTATAATGATTTTGGTGTATCTGGAAATGACATACCTCCCTACTAAGTTATTATGCTATTTACCGTAGTTTCAATTTTTGTGTGTTTTAATTTAATGTATTTTCAATTTTCATGTATTTCCAATTTTAATGTATTTTCAATTTTAGCAACATCTATTTTATATTCGCACCTTTCAATTTTAGCAACACTAATAATTTATATTTGCACCATTCATTTTTTGAGATGATTATATATTTTTTGTACAATTATAACTTAAAATAAATTAACTTACAATTTTACAAAAAAATAATAAATGCACGAAAATTAATTTATCAAAATTATACGTCAAAGTTAAGATGTAAAATTAATATTATAAAGATATTACATAAACATAATTAGGTATATATAAAGAGATAAATTAAAAGAGTTAAATAATAAAATAATAACAAAATATGCATGAATAGTAATGGGGAAGAAGAATAGTTTCCCCCATATTTGGAGAAACACTATTCATCCCTCATTTTGGGGGAATAATAGGGAAGGATTGGATCTCCATTATAACAAAAATTGCCCCTATTATGGAAAATGGAGGAGGATTGAAGATGGCCTTACATGCACAAAACACACACCTAAAGAAAAAAGGAAGAAAGAATAATTGGTTTTAGTTGAAGAAATGTACAGTGGCAATTGGAAGAAGTAGATCCACTAGCTAGTCTTAAGTCTCTGTCATTAGTGAATCATTAGTGAAAGGGACAGCCTGGTCTTTGTTTATTGGTATGGGATTTGGACAGGGGCGGCTCGATATAATATGAGGCGTAAGACGAAAATAAAAGGTGAGAGCTTAAATTCTTTTTGATTATATTTTTTACTCTTATAATTTATCGAATCTAAAGAAGTTATAATCAGTTTTAGTTATTGTTAATGTCTAACCAATTTGTTTAATCACTCTTGTGTTATCATTGTGAACTTTATTGATTTAGTTTTGAAAAACTTTTTCAATCGAGACAACTAATATAGAAACTGTTAACGGTAATTGAATTAACATTTTCTACCTGATTGAGTTTGGCAATTAGAGTATTCTTCTACTTATACAGTTTCTCTCACTTTTAGTTCTAAACATAAGTTGAAACAAAAAATACTGTAATAATTACTATGTTTCAATAGTCATTCAACGTTAAGGACGAATTGTAATAGTTACTTATTAAAGTAGCTTGAAATATGTCTACAAAGGCACTTAAAGAATTAAGAAAAATTATTCTAAGAAAAATTATTCGAAACTAACATTATAAGAAGATCGATTTAAGTTGGGACAAATTAAAGATAAAAAACACCTAGTAATTATAATTTAAGATGTGTAAAACTTTTAGCTATAACTATTTTAACAAAATAATTTAAAAATTCTATCAATAGTGCATAATTATTAAATATTATTATATATATTATTTATAAATTTTGGGGCCCTAAGGCCATTGTGGCATTAGGCTCCAGCCGGCCCTGGATTCCGATAATAATAGGTTCTATTAAAGGTGTAAAACTTTGGATGGGATGTTTTCCATTTCGATATCTCTAGTTAAAGACGAAAAGATGTAATCACTCTACTACTCCCCTTGTAAATTTCTTTTTATCTATATTCGATTTTGGTTGGCCTTCACTTCTAGCCACAAGTTATCCCCGTATTTTATCAATAAAGTGTTTAATCCTCCAAGATCAACTATATGTCCATAGTGAAAAATATTATTCCATCCGTCCCAATTTATGTGATACTATTTGGCTGGACATAGAGTTTAAAAAATAAAGATTTTTTTAAAAAACCTTATAAATATAAAATAAGCCATAAATATTTATATCATTATAAATTATCAATTAAGAGTTTAAATTTTTTTAAATAAAATTATCTCTAAAACATAAAAAAAAACTTCTTTTACGATATAGACAAAAAATACCAGCACATAAATTAAGTATTATTTGAAACAAATAATACTTACGTCCACTTTTTAGAAATTTCAGATCCGTCACTTCCGTGAAAATAACCCAAACAGTTAGATAGGAGCCAGAAGCGAGAAGTGTAGCATTTGGTGACATCAAAGGCCGAAAACTGAAACTTCTATCAANTATTGAATTCTTCCCTTAAGTAAAAATGGTAAAGGGTGAGCCCATTATCCATCGTGTTTTGAACCTTGCGACATTTGTCTCGGGATTTCTTAGTTAAAAAGATGAGACACAAAAGAACTTGCTTTCTGGTTTGTGGATCAATCAAATGTGACAAAGGAGAATAGCTAATTTACAGAATTTGAGTTGAAATTAGAAAGTAAAATCGTGAGAACCATGAAAAAAGACTATACATAAAGGAAGAAAAATAAAATTGACGAGAAGGTAAATATATTATTTAATTTAGTGAGAAAATTATCCAAACTCACCCAATCTTACGTCTACCAAATGTTAAAAATTATTAAAATTTGAAATCTTTTATTAAAAATTATACAAATATAAATTATGGAGTATATATATTATATAATAGTATAGTAGTGATTCTTATTTTTGGGGCCTTAATTATTTGGAGGCATAAGGCAAGGGCTTCACTTGCCGTACCCTAGAGCCGCCCTTAGGCGTTAGTCTGTAAATAATTGTTGATCGTCAATGAGGGGCAGCTCAATAGAACGGTGGCCTAAAACCATAATATATTAAAAAGACCCTGAAACTTCTTTTACAAAATCCATATAATATTGAGACACAAAAAAGATCTACATGATTTTGATATTGTGGTGAGAGCGCAACTCATGATGTATGAGTTAGGCGCACGTCATGTGGTATTGAATCCTTCCCTTAAGTGAAAATGGTAAAGGGTAATCCCATTATCCATCGTGTTTTGAACCTTGCGACATTTGTCTCGGGGATTACTCAGTTAAAAAGATGAGACACAAAAGAACTTGCTTCCTAGTGTGTGGATCAATCAAATGTGACAAAAAGGATAGCTAATTTAGAGAATTTGAGTTGAACTAAAAAGTAAAATCGTGAGAACCATGAAAAAAGGCTATACATAATGGAAGAAAAATAAAATTGATGAGAAGGTAAATATATTATTTAATTTAGTGAGAAAAATTTATCCAACTAACTCACTCAATCTTACATCTACCAAATGTTAAAAATTATTAAAATTTAAAATCTTTTATTAAAAATTATATAAATATAAATTATGGAGTATATATTGATCCCGTTTGGATTAGCTGATTTGAAGTAGCTGATAAGCATTAGGTGCTGAAAAGCACTCTCAAGTGCTGAAACTGATTTAATAAATAAGCAGTTACGTGTTTGGATACAACTGCTGAAATTGATAATAAGCTGCTGCAGTATTTTATAAAAAAGTGCTGATAAGCTCTTTTTCTGTTAAAATGGCTTAGATAACCTTAGAACTGTTTACAATTATGTGGGCGTAATTTCTTCAAAATTTAAGATTCCAGATCAATTCAAATACAAAATATTCTATTTGTCATTTTATTTTAATACAAATGTACTTAGATAAGATAACTTTTATGATAAATATAATTTATTTTATGATAAGCATATAATCATAAGTTATAATAATTAATAAATTGACAAAAGTTATTCAGTAAAAAATAAAGCTAAATAGGACAAAATATTTGAAGAGAAACAAACATTATTCATCACCACAATATTTCAAAGATTAATACACAATCACATAGATACAAATATGCAAAGGAATAGAGAATTTGCTTATTAAATAGTCAATGAGAATTGCAGACTTGAAGAGGCAGGGGGGAAGGGGGTTTAGGTTGAAACAATACTTGAGGCAGTGAGTATCGATGTAACAGTTTTGTTCTAAAAGAATATTTTAAGGAAAAATAGTAAAAATCTTGGTCAAACTTAAAGTGCTTATAAGTTAAAATTTGATAAGCTGGGGGTGACCAGCTTATGGCTTTTGGCTTATTT
Organism: Nicotiana attenuata; assembly: GCF_001879085.1. Taxonomy (NCBI): domain Eukaryota; kingdom Viridiplantae; phylum Streptophyta; class Magnoliopsida; order Solanales; family Solanaceae; genus Nicotiana; species Nicotiana attenuata. The sequence goes on from NC_031991.1 coordinate 59,143,689, forward strand.
TTGACTTATAAGCACTTGGCTTATAAACACTTTTAACTTTACCAAACGCGTAGATAAGCCGAAAAGTGCTTATAAGCTAGTTTGACCAGCTTATAAGCTTAGCCAAACACCTTCATTATATGATAATATAGTAATGCTTCTTATTTTTGGTGCCTTAATTATTTGGGGGCCTAAGGCAAGGGTTTCACTTGCCTTACCCTAGAGCCGCCCTTGGTTTATGATTTACAGAAGATATCCTACAAGACCCTTCTAACTAAGCTTAGTAGTAATTACAAGTGGATAATATTAACAAAGATACAATAACACTAAGGACACACGATAAATTCAGTGCTTGGATCTGGTACTTTGTTCTGTTGCCACTTTGTTCTTCAAGCCTTGGAGTTAACGGAGGCGGCAACACACTTGAGAGAGACTTAATGATTTAGGGTTGCAAGTGTGTGTTTTCCCTTGACTCATGTTGGTAATATATAGGTGAGGTCATTGGGATGATGTAACCAAGTATCCGGTACATAGCATGCTCCATGAAGTGACTGCTATGTTGGTAATATATAGGTGAGGTCATTGGGATGATGTAACCAAGTATCCGGTACATAGCATGCTCCATGAAGTGACTGCTGCACCGTAGCGTGTGTAGTGCAACAGTGTAGCAACTTTAACAGCTGTAAAGAGTTGTCTTGTAGTGTGACCGAAGGAACTGATAGCCATCTGTTCCCTCTGCCGTTTCTTTATCTGATATTATTGGAACTTGTGTATTGTGACCGAAGGAACTGATAGCCATCTGTTCTTTCTGCCGTTTCTTTATCTGATATTATTGGAACTTGTGCAGACACGTGACTTGTTGTTTTGAGCACTTTGAGGTTGTGTAACAGATTCCTATCTAGTTCTCATATGAAGTTTGTTAAATAACCAGAATACAAATGCACATAACTTATCAATTTCCCCCTTTTTGATGATAACAAACGTAGAATTGAAGTTCCCATGAGAACCAGATCTCCATACAATTTACCCTGTAGATTAGTTTTATTTCCCTTAGAACATGTTTCTCTTTCTGTTCCCCCTTCAATTTTTCATTTTTCTTCCCCTTTTGGCATCATAAAAATAAGAAAAGTAAACTTCTATTAACTCTTCATTTAAGAACGACTGTTAATTGTTATTCGTTGATTACACAATGTCATTAGTACGGTTCTTCTTCCAGTACTAGTACGATAAATAGGATAAATTTCATATTTTGGGGACAACTTTTCCAACCATTTCCCTATTTTTCCCCCAAAAGAGAATATTCTTTTTTATATTCTTCTCTCTCTTCTATATTATATTATTATCTTTCATTTCAATTTTATTTTTAATTACCATTAAACTAATTCCATCTTTTATTTTTATTAATTTGTAATTTCCATTAAAACAACTCCATAAAATTTAAATAATATAAATTGTAAGCAATTATTATAGATTAACTAATAAATCAAATAAAAGTGAAATCATTGCGATACAAGTAGTCAAGAATATCCACAGTCACAACCACAACAATCCTCAGCCCCATTCACTCAATACTATAATGATTTTGGTGTATCTGGAAACGACATACCTCCCTACTAAATTATTATGCTATTTACCGAAGTTTCAATTTTTATGTATTTTGATTTAATGTATTTTCAATTGTCATGTATTTCCAATTTTAATGTATTTATATTTTGATGTATTATCTCTTTATATATACCTAATTATTTTTATGTAATATCTTTATAATATTAATTTTACATCTTAACTTTGGCGTATAATTTTGATAAACTAATTTTCATGCATTTATTATTTTTATGTAAAATTATAAGTTAATTTTATTATAAGTTATAATTGTAAAAATATATATAATCATCTCAAAAAATGAATGGTGCAAATATAAAATATTAGATGTTGCTAAAATTGAAAGGTGCGAATATAAAATATTAGATGTTGCTAAAATTGAAAAGTGAAAAGTGAAAATTGAAAAATAGTGTACCCCCATATTTGAGGAACACTATTCATCTCCCATTTTTGGGGCAAAAATGGGGGAGGGTTGGAGCTTCATTACCCCAAAAATTGCCCCTATTATGGGGAAATGGGGTAAGGTTGGAGATAGCCTAAGGCCTCATTTGTTTTTATTTAAGATTAAGACGTCTGAATCTGAATACACATCCGAATATCAAGATGTGTATTAAAATTAAGACATCTGAATCTGAATACACATCTGAATATATTATGATGTGTATTAAGATCTGAATAGAAACAATTAAGACTGTTTGATTTTTAACATCTGAATGTATAAAATTTATCTTTATCTAAAATTAATAAATATAAAATTCAAATGAAATACTAACTAATCCAATATTCTATCAATAAAATATATAGTTTTTTTAAAATATGATAGTTGTTGGTTGTGATGGCTAACGGGTGAATGCCGAATAGAGGCGGTGGTTGTTTTGGTTGATGATGGTGGTTCGTGCTAGTAGCTAGTAGTGATTGGTAGTGGTGGCAATTATGATTGAGGATGATGGTGGTGGGTGGTGATAGTTAATAATGGCAAGTGATGTTTGTGAGCACGTGATTTTTGCCTCGCATGATTTACTCCTACAGGATTCTTAAAATTAGGATTTTTCTTTTAATTATTTGATTTTTAGGATTTAATTGCATAAGTTTGTGTGTGTTTGCATTTGTGTGTGCATTTTTAGTTTGACATAATTCATAAAAAAAATACAAAAATACGCATTGCATTTGCATTTAGGATTTAATTTTACATATTTTAGATTAATTAGTAATTATGGTTTTACAAAAATACAAAAAATCACAAAAAATTGATTTATTTGCTTTGTTTAATTTTAGCTTTGAATTTTGTTCAGTTTTCCTTTAAATTGGTATTTAATTAATTGTGTTGATTATTAATTAGAGCTTAATATAATTGGGTAGGTTAATTTAGTTTTTAGAGTTAATTTAAATTTTTAGTTTTAATTTGAAAAGAAAAAGAAAAGAAAATAAAAAGAAGAAGAATTAAAGAGAATCAGATTTTGGGCCAAATCAATTAGAATTCCCCAAGCCCAGTTTAAATTACCCTTAAACCCGTCCAAAAAACCTTCAACCCACCCAAACCTAGCCCCGACTCCGGTCCACGCTCTATCACAACCCGGATTTTTNGTGCATAATTATTAAATATTATTATATATATTATTTATAAATTTTGGGGCCCTAAGGCCATTGTGGCATTAGGCTCCAGCCGGCCCTGGATTCCGATAATATAGGTTCATTAAAGGAGTAAAACTTTGGATGGGATGTTTTCCATTTCGATATCTCTAGTTAAAGACGAAAAGATGTAATCACTCTACTACTCCCCTTGTAAATTTCTTTTTATCTATATTCGATTTTGGTTGGCCTTCACTTCTAGCCACAAGTTATCCCCGTATTTTATCAATAAAGTGTTTAATCCTCCAAGATCAACTATATGTCCATAGTGAAAAATATTATTCCATCCGTCCCAATTTATGTGATACTATTTGGCTGGACATAGAGTTTAAAAAATAAAGATTTTTTAAAAACTTATAATATAAAATAAGCCATAAATATTTATATCATTATAAATTATCAATTAAGAGTTTAAATTTTTTAAATAAAATTATCTCTAAACATAAAAAAAAATTCTTTTCGATATAGACAAAAAATACCAGCACATAAATTAAGTATTATTTGAAACAAATAATACTTACGTCCACTTTTTAGAAATTTCAGATCCGTCACTTCCGTGAAAATAACCCAAACAGTTAGATAGGAGCCAGAAGCGAGAAGTGTAGCATTTGGTGACATCAAAGGCCGAAAACTGAAACTTCTATCAAACAGTTGGGCCTCCATCTTCCTCTCTTCTTCTGTTTCTTGCAGCAGGGAAGAAGCGGCAGGCACCGGCACCGGCACCGGCACCGGCACGGAATTGTTTGGTGAAATTCAAAGGCCAAAAAATAAACTCTCATCGATCGTAAGTTTACAAAATAATCTCCACTTAGTTTTTAACGTTGTACCAGAGAACAATTCTGTTTTATTCCATCGAAACCGTGTTCTACAAGGTTGTCCCTTTTCACTCCCTTCGTCTATAAATCCATTAATCGTAGGACTCTATAGAGGAGAATCATGGCGGCTGCAGTAGCTAACGGGGTGAAGAAAGAACAAATACGGCCTAATAAGTGTGCGGTTATTAGTGTGCCGACCAATCCAATGGTGACACCTCTTTTAACAGATCTTTATCAGTTTACTATGGCCTATTCTTATTGGAAAGCTGGAAAACACGATGAACGAGCCGTGTGAGTGTCTGCATTTCCCGTTTTCACCCAAATGCATCTTTATTTACCATGCATTTAATGTGTTTGATACAATGAATTAATGACAATTATCCACGAGGTTCGAACCATGCGCCACTGGCGCAGTGGCGGAGCCACATGCAAGGAAGGGGTTCAATTGAATCCCTTTAGTCAGAAAGTTATACCGAGCAAATATGGTAAAAAATATTCTTTTTATGTGTATATAAAATTTTTAATCCCTGAAGATAAGAGAAATGCAGGTTCAGATCCTAGGTATGGTATATCTGGATTTTTTTGAATCCCCTTGTCAGAGTTTTTGGCTCCGCCACAGCACAACTGGCCCTCAAGAATTTCTTGGTTTTCAAAAAAAATATAAATAAATTAATGACAATTATTGAGTTTCAATTCTGGCATTAAATTATTGATTTGGATTGTTGATCGAAGTATCGAACTGTAAAATTGTTATTGATCATTGTCTCGATTGAAGGTGACACCTCATAAATGTTTCTATGAGTTCTTTTTTTCATTTTTTTTAGTGAAGATGGTAAGTATCAACACTTCAAGATTTCTAACTGTTTATCTCAATGCCTTATTGAAAAAAAACTGGAAACATTTATTTATTAATTTTATGTCGGCAACATGCCTACGTTTGGTCTAATTCTTGCTTCTTCCTAACATGTGAAAGCGTTTGGAGTAATGGCTGATATTCAGATTCGAACTCAGGATCTCTGCTTGTCCACCATATTTATTTGAGTGAACAACACTGTTAGAGAGGGACACCATTATTTGTTTATTTTAGGTCTACAACACTAACATTCTTATTTTATTTTTCTCAAGCAAACGTTTTTTCATCTAAAATCAAGTGAGCTACAAAATGGCTTATTCCTATCTGATTGAATATTTCAGGTTTGACTTGTATTTTCGGAAGAATCCATTTGGTGGTGAATACACAATTTTCGCTGGGTTAGAAGAATGCATAAAATTTATTGCTCATTTCAAATTAACTGAGGATGAGATAGCTTTTATCAGGTCATCATTGCCCCCGACGTGTGAGGTAGATTCATTATTGACAAAGTAAATAAGCAGCATTATGTGTGTATAGTTATTTTTGGCTAGTGACATAAATATGCTTGTATCCTTTTTTTCCTTTTAGGGTTAATAGTTGTTTTTATGTTTTATATGTCATTATAGGAAACTTGTGCATGAATTCTGGAGGATTAATGATTTTCCTGCTTCATGATACCTTAGTGAAATATGTTATCTCCGTTAGTATAAAACCTGGGTGATTAATGAGATAACTATAAGCATGAGTTGCTATGAGTGAACTGGTGGCTCATTTCGAATTGTTACTTCTATTCTAGATGTTGTTTTAGAAACATATCGAAGTGTATCTCGATAATTTTGGACAAAATAGTCTTCTTTATAATCTTGCATTTGCTGTTTTGCTGTTGTTTAATCTGTGCATTACAGTCCATGCATTACTAATCCCTGTATTATTAATGCCCTATATTACAATCCCTGCACAATTTATTTCTAAATCAAAAGACCTCTTAAAGAATAAATTGACATACTTACAGTCTTAAGCGCATGAGTAATAAGCATCTGTGTATGGCTTTTGTAGGGTGCCTTCTATGACTACCTTCGAGGAATTAACTGCTCAGATGTTGAGATATATTCTATACCTGAAGGATCAGTTGTCTTTCCCAAGGTACCGTTGATGAGGATTGAAGGGCCAATTGCTGTAAGTACCGATTAAATTATCCTTTTATTCATGCTTGAATGTGAAGGATGCATTGTTCCCAGTAATTATGCTCCATGCATTTTCTCAAATTTATGTCCAATTTTAATGTGCCTGGTGATTGCTTTGAATCTCAAAAGGTGGTTCAACTACTGGAAACTGCTTTTGTCAACCTCATAAACTATGCATCGCTAGTCACTACTAATGCTGCAAGACATCGTTTTGTTGCTGGAAAGTCCAAGCTGCTGCTGGAATTTGGGCTTCGAAGAGCACAGGTCTTTTTATTTTTGATATTTATTTCTGATAACTTGAAATTGGAAGGGTCTCTCTTACAAATTTTGCTGTGATCTTTGCTTCTTCATGAGTAGGGTCCTGATGGTGGTATATCAGCTTCGAAGTATTGCTACATGGGAGGATTTGATGCAACAAGGTGATTCCTTACACAAGTCTCCTGTTGTAATCTGCTTTCAGGAAATAGTGCCACTATCTATTCTTCTTTCTAAGTGAGATGCAGTTTTTGAATTCATTCTGGACATCCTTTTTTCTAAATTTATATTTTGAATAAAAAATTTTAAGAATCTTACAACCAGTCATAACATTGCAAATGTGCCACTGTATAACCGGTATAATTAAGAACACTCTCGACCTCTGTTGCACGGACTCTCCAAAATACTGCCGCACTCGTGTCGGATTCTCCTAAAATACATTGCTGTTGGAGAATCCAACACGCACTCGGCGACATTTTCGGAGAGTCCGAACAACATAGCTCTCGACTGCTAGACTTCTGAAAAAGTAGTTCATAGGAAGTCACCATCAGCAACAACAACAACTAGGTCTCAATCCCAAGCACGTTGGGCTCAACGATATGAATCCTCATTGTCTTCATTTAAGCTCATATGTATAGTGAGGATCCATCATATATTGACTTGTTATAAGGTGACTGCTAGCCTACTGTAACCCTCCTCTTTTATCGGGGTAATGAACCAGCAAGAGAGCAAGCTCACACAATGTATAAGAAGTCACCAGCCTCATTAATTCTTTTTATTTAAAAAAAAATCGAATGCTATTAAGTTCCAAAATTTATTTTAATAGGTAAAGGATTTGTGTTAGGTCTTCCAGAAACAAGATTGAACATTTTCTAAAAAGGATCACTACACTGGAAAGTCAAGTGCAATTTGACCTCGAAACACTAGAATAGGCTCTTGTTATGGGTGGATGACATCAATTGAGATCATTCTAACATAAGTTTTCATTTACCTTTTGCTTTACGATGTGCTTTGATTAATAAGATGAATAAATTCTCTTGATAAGCAACTCTAACTGCTGAGATTATCTTCAACTGCTTTATTTGCAGCAATTTAATGTTCTTCTTTTAGCTTTTTTAAAAAAATGTTTGAATTTGAAGAATGTGAAACCCAGAACATTGTGATACTTGTTTCCTTTCTTTTTGAGATTTAAAATTTTATCATATAAATCTAGCCATGAGGATCATATCTTCCTTGGAAACTTTGTTTGACAGCAATGTGGCAGCTGGGAAGTTATTTGGAATCCCGTTGCGTGGAACACATTCCCATGCCTTTGTTAGCTCATTTCTGGTAGGTGGAACCTTTGCGACAACTTTGCCTTCTGTGTAATATAAGTGGTATTTTTAGTGTGCAAGTGTTTCAAAAGTTTGTTTGTCACACACAACTCACAATGATATTTGCTTAGAGACTTGGGCTTTTATAAGGAGCATAACTGAAAGGTGTTTTATAACATCAAATCTTTTAATTTCATCTTTGTCCTTTTCCATGAATGCTAGTTTGCCTTCATTCCACATCTATTATTATTAGTATTATCATCACTGTTACTGTTATTTCCGTAGATGCAGTATGCAGATCATCATCTAGATTCTTCCTAGTTAATTTAGATGCACAAATACCATTTATTCTGTAACACATCTGGGTTAGTCGTAGAAATAAGCCTGATTTGGATATTGGGAAAAAATTGATTTTGGTCGCTAAAATTTCTTTTTCTTGAAATCTGTAATAGAGGCTTGGGATTGACGTATAATTGATTTTGATGTGAACTCTGTAATAGTGCCCTTGATTGTTGGAAGGGGCTGCCAAACAAAGATTTCTCTGAGAACAAGTATAATTACAGTGACATATACTTGCATCACTTGATAATCTTAGTCATGGATCGTTGCTTGACAATGAGATATTTGAGCATCTTTACGATAAGTTGAAGTGAAATCTGCTTTATGTGAATTAGAATAATCACATATGTGCTTCTTGTTCTCCATATGGTAAAGCAATCTTCATTTCTGTCTTTAGCACTTCTTGGCAAGTGAGTTGTTACCTGTCGACTAGTGAAGCCAGGTTTTTGACATGGTTTCTAATTTCAAGGTTTGGTTCTTTCAATTGATTGGTTATATCTGGTTCATCTTGTTCATAATGAAGATAAACACAACTAAAATACAGACTATCTAGATTATAATGGTCTCTAGATGCTCAGTACTTATAATTTTATGCTCAATGTCTCACGCTGGCTCAAAGTTCTGTTTTCTAATTTAATCTGATATTATGCAGAGCCCAGACGAGATCACAGATAAATCACTTAAACATCATGATGGCTCTAGTGTTTGCAAGGATTTTGTTAGTCTGGTAAAGACGTGGCTTAATAAATTAAAGGTATTATTTCACCCACTTAATTTAAATGCTGTGTCCCTGTTGCCTTATTATTTACTTCCATCTTCAGTCATCAGATTTTGTTCTAAATTTTCATTTCATTCTGCTTTTGCGCTTTGACATGTGTCCCTTCCTATCAAGTATCCTTTATTTTGGCTTCACCTTTTTTACTTTGCATTTTAATCTACTCTGGGCTTTTATCTTCTATGATCACTCAAAATTTGATTAATCTAAGAAGTGTTGGGGGTTTATCCAATTCAGATGGTTGTCCGGCTGTAAATTTTTTCGCTCTTTACCGGTGTAGTCCCATTGCGTAAGGGTAATAAGTTGTCTTTTCTGATCTTGTGAAGTGAATGCACCTTAACCTAAGTGGTAGCTTGAAGCGGGGAGCAGTTGAGTAGATAAGTGGCCAATTGCTAACTTGTGATCCTCAATGTGTTATTCCCATTTGAAAGAAACTTTTTGGATAAATTTCACTGAGTTGAGTGAGTTTAGTCCACATGCCATTTTAAGCGGCTGCACAATAAGTGGTAGCAGATCGTTCTAGGTCGTGCCCCTTCATCCCTCCCATTCCCATTCGATTTATCTACTTCCAAAACAAGTTAGATGTCAGAAATAATAACATAACTCACTAAATATGCCATTTTAAGCGGCTGCACAATAAGTGGTAGCAGATCGTTCTAGGTCGTGCCCCTTCATCCCTCCCATTCCCATTCGATTTATCTACTTCCAAAAAAGTTAGATGTCAGAATTAATAACAGAACTCACTAAATATTACTCCCTCCGTTCCAATTTATGTGAACCTGTTTGACTAGGCACAGAGTTTAAGAAAAAATGAAGACTTTTGGAATTTGTGGTCCTAAATGAGTTAAAATGGAGCCCAGAGTATTTGTGTGGTTAATAAAGCTTCTCATTAAGGGTAGAATTGTAAGTTTAAGCTAAATTGTTTCCTAATTTAGAAAGGGTTCATTCTTTTTGGAACGGACCAGAAAGGAAATAGGTTCACATAAACTGGAAAGGAGGGAGTATTATATATGAGTGATTACATGGAAACAATTTCATCTATTGCAGACTTCTCTTGGCACTTCCATAATGAAGCTGAAAAACAAAACAAAACAAAACAAAACAAAATCTTCTGAGTATCATCTGGGATTTTCTTAGTTCCTGAACAGATCTTTATTTAAATACTTCTAATATAGTTAAACGTACTCCCTTATTTTCCTGTTTTCCCTTCCTCTATCAGAGGTTGCAAGAAATTGATACTCTATCAGAATTGAGCAACACTCAAATCTTGATAATCATCAAAATTTTAGTTGATGAAGGTGGTTGATGCTTCTTTTCTTCCATTTTGAGCTTGGATGTGAATTTTATGATGACTGCTATCTTCAGGGGTCGCGCATATTAGGTGGAATTTTCAGTGAGACAAACCAAAGTGAGTTAGCAGCTTTCACCTCATATGGGCTCGCCTTTCCTGGAAGCTTTTTGGCCCTTGTAGACACTTATGATGTAAGTGCACCTCTAAATTTCTGATGCCACTGCTTTACTTTGTTTTCTGTTTGGGACTTGACCTTGTTATCCATAAACTAAGGATGTGTAGTTGAAAGAGCACAAATTTAAGTTGCGTCAGTACCTTAAACTAAGGAAATCTATTTGGGAAGAGAACAGTTTATTCATGGTATCCAGTTATCAGCTGAGGCCTAAACTTCAGCTTATAGGATTATTTTGATTTAATTTTATAGTTTGTATTATGGTGCATTTCCACTCTGTTCTTGGATTACATTCTGCTTTGGCATCCTATCAACTTTCTTGTTGATGTTGACCTTCTATAACATGTACTTTAACAGGTCATGAGAAGTGGTGTTCCAAATTTTTGTGCAGTTGCGCTTGCACTTAATGATTTGGGGTAAGTGCTTCACTTGATAAGTTCTATTTTGGTTTACACATTTTGCCTTTTTTTCTTATGCATGTCCTCTACTTCATATGCTGCTGAATATATTGAAAGGTGTGCTATTGAAAGTTTTGTAATATTGCTCGTATGGAAGAGGAAATGGCAGCTGGAACTCCTAGTGCTATTTTAAATCTGATTCCCTCATGCGTTGTATTGTTCAGTTGATGATCTAACTACAATTTAAAGAACAATTTATCTGGAAATGGATCTCACAGATTACTGAAGATGTTGATCCCCATCCCTCCCCACACCCC
>NC_031991.1:59154630-59155469 GCF_001879085.1 Nicotiana attenuata
ACGAAAACTTAAATTAACTACGTTAGTAACGTAGGGAATCGTACTACCAGAACTTACGTAGTAACGAGTAGTAGTACTCCCACTCCCCTACCCACCCACCCCCTACCCCACCCCCCTCCCCCCCTACCCCCCCACCCCCCCCCCCCAAAAAAAAAGAAAAAGGGAAAAAGAAAAAAGAAAGAGCTGAAAAACAGAAAGGAGTTGAGAAGCTCCTTAGAGATCCAAGGCCATTCTTTCCCTTTAGCACATTGTGTTTAGGTTATGGAAAATTGTCCACTTTGCTTGGTCGACAAAGCACACAGTTTTCTTTCTTAGTTATAATGGCTAATGCCAATTATAAGAACTCAGCATGATTACCTCCTTTTTCTGTCCTAATCAATTGTTCTCTCCTATGAGGATTTATTGTTTTAGTTGAAACCATAGTTTGTTTGACCAAGTCTTTCTTATTGTTGTATTTGTATTTCTACTGTGGTCATTGGGAACACGGCCATGCCTTACATAAATTTTTTTCTTTGTATGTTGTTTTTATGTTATATTTGCAGGTATAGAGCAGTTGGCATTAGATTAGACTCTGGTGATCTTGCTTATCAGTCATGTGAAGCCAGGAAATTCTTTCAAACTATTGAAAAGGAGTTTGGAGTGTCTGGTTTTGGAAAGATGAGCATCACGGCTAGCAATGACCTTAATGAGGAAACACTGGATGCACTAAATAAACAGGTTAGAGCATCAGGAATATAATACAGGCATAATAATAGAATCTTCTCCTATGTTATTCGACCTTCATCATGTCTCCTGTTTCCGTAAAGGCCAATGGATGAAGGGCAGATGGCATCTTTCTT
>NC_031991.1:59155489-59156818 GCF_001879085.1 Nicotiana attenuata
GGGGTTTGGATGGTAAACATTGCAACTAGAGCAGTGAGGGGAGCATCTAGATTTGGGAAGTAACCTGAGCTAGGTATTATGTAACATACACACTGTTAAGTACTGAAAAATATGGCGGTTCACGTCCATTTCAGTTTCGCTTACATGATTAGCATTTATGTGTCGATCGGGGAAAAATGATGCAAGAATATCGGTGAAATATGCTAATAAAATCTTCTATTTCTTTTTGCATTACCTCCTAGTGTATGTTCGTTATTTTGAAATTCGGAGGCATGAGTACAAACTCCCAACTGGACACCTTTTCATTTTTATAACCTTAAATTCTTGAGCTATAGCTTGAATTCATGCATTTATATCCACTGCCTTCCATTTTTGCCCTTGATTAAAGGAAGATAATTTGACCTACTTCCTAAACAGGGGCACGAGGTTGATTCTTTTGGTATTGGAACACATTTGGTTACCTGTTACGCGCAGCCCGCTCTAGGTGTTGTTTTCAAGTTAGTTGAAATAAATAATCAACCAAGGATCAAACTTTCTGAAGATGTTACAAAGGTTTGCTGAAGCTATACTAAACTCTGTAGGCATTTGAGATCTAATATGGATTCCATTCTATTTCCTCTCTATTCCATGAATATGGAGGTTCATTCTATTTCCTTTCTAGGTCTCTATTCCATGTAAAAAACGGTGTTTCAGATTGTATGGAAAGGAAGGCTACCCCCTTGTCGACATAATGGCTGGTGAAAATGAACCACCTCCCAAGGTACTTTATTTTTCTTTTATTTTTTCAATACATCCTACAGTATTTATCAAAGCTTGTCATGTCTAGTTCTTAAGTTGCGGTCCTTAAGATTTATCTGGTGTATACAATGGTTAACAAAGAAAGAAATATTGACAGGTAGGTGAACGAATTTTGTGCCGTCATCCATTTAGTGAATCTAAAAGGGCATATGTTGTACCCCAGCGTGTTGAGGAGCTTTTAAAGTGTTTTTGGCCTGGAAGTTCAGGTGAGACTTGTTTTCTCTAGAATTATAGTAACTTTTAAGCTGGAAAATTTTCTGAGAAAAAATGTGACCCAACAATTCGTCAATTCCAAAATGCATCGGATGCTGAGTTAATTAGCTACTTGTTGTTAGTTTTGCAAGTTATTGCTAAGTGACTAGGGCTTCCAGCTGCTGCATTTTGCTTTTATGAGGACATTGTTCAATTCATCGCATATGTCAATAAACACAACCAAGCCATTTAATTATTTTATGTGGTGTGTGTGTGTGTGGGGGGGGTGGGGGGGGGGTAGGTTAGTGTAGTTAGAGTAAGGTAAAAGTAGAGTGTACG
>NC_031991.1:59156838-59166525 GCF_001879085.1 Nicotiana attenuata
GGGGGGGGGGGGAGGGTTATGATTTAGATAGGAAAAAGTAGAGTGTACAATTTTTTTCCTGGTCTCATTTCCCCAATAAGAAAAAGGGGAAAAACTGTTGTTGAAATATTAAATTTCTGTAGCATTTGCTGGCAATTCTTATGTAATGGTACTTGTGTCAAATTCTTAAATATGTGCTATTCTTTTATTTTCTATATTGGTGGTGTCTGGACCAACTTCCGAACACCTCGACTATTCCCCTGAATTGCTGCTACCTCCCACTAGTATAGGTACTAGGTAACTCTACCCATCAAGACTTAGGCATATAAGAAGAAAATCACCTAAGTTTTTTCTTTGTCTCTGCTGGAATTTGGACTTCATACACTCTTTATCATTCTAAAAAGTCTACTTCAGTTTTCTCAACGGTGAAAATGGTCAACAGAAGGACCATGCTTCCAAATCAACTGCTCTTGTAACAATTTATCCAATATGGAAAAATTGATGTTGCTTTTATCATTTCTGAAGATAAAAAACGAGAAGACCTACCTCCCTTGAAGGAGATTAGGGAACGGTGTATTAAACAATTGGAGCAAATGCGGCCGGATCACATGAGAAAGCTGAACCCAACACCATACAAGGTATTGCTGATGAGAAATACAATTTTCGAATTCTTCTACAACTTCAGTAATTTTAATGGGTTTAACCTTTATGTTCTTACCACTGATCTCATCATACTTTTGAAATTATGGGTTGAAACTTAAGGATTTCTTTCACACACACACACAAGTATATGTAAGTATAGTATATAATTGTGTGTGTGTGCGCTCCATGTCGAAAATGTGGGGTTCAGTTAAACAGATTAATGTTATACTCCATGCGCCCCTGGCTGAAGCATTCTTTTGCAAATTTTGTTGGTTTTGCTTGAATTACTGAGCAGGTTAGTGTGAGCGCAAAGTTGTATGATTTCATCCATTTCCTCTGGCTGAATGAAGCACCTGTTGGGGAGTTGCAGTGATCAGCAATGAAAGAATAGAATTTTTGAAAGATTTTTTGTAGTGGAGTATAGTTTGTTCAGAAAAGGATTTTCCAATAACATGTACATCATTTTCCTTTTTTTTTTCTTTTTCCAAGTGGAATGTATAAGATCCCTTGGATGTTTAAGAAGTGAATAAAAGCCAGTTTTCTCTCTCTTCGTTTTTGTTTATTTCCTACCATTATTTCTTTCGTTCCTCAACTAGCTATTTTAGTTCTTGGCGATGGAACCGAAATGTATATTTCATAGAGACAATGTTCCAAAATACGCAAGATGCACTTATTAAATGGGAATATATCAATTAATACTACACAAAAGTAATCAATTATAAACACTAATACAATTATTATCTGCTCTTTATAGACATACTTGGGATTTGGAATGAGCATACAAAATTGACGATACTAATTGGGTGAAAACTTAATATATAAGTTTAAAGTTCCTTTTGTTAAAAGCCAATCAGCAACAGCACCTGAATTATAGTATTATTTTGCAAAACAAAAAAGATACACACGCCCAGTGGGACTCGAACCCACAATCGCTTGATTAGAAGTCAAGCGCCTTATCCATTAGGCCATGGGCGCTGTTGTTCTTAACCCTTGTAACCATAACTAGTTAGAGTAGAGACCTGAGTTATCTACTTTACCTTTACAACTGTTTTTTCTGTTAAAAAATTTGAACAATCCAACTTGCATTAACGAGTCGAGTTAAATTCGACAGATTAAAACTGATTGTAACAATAGGAGAGTTGAGTCATAATTTGTCCAAAATTCGAATATTGGATCGATGTGTTGGATAACCAAAGCTAAATAACGGGTCATAATCAAATTTATTTGTTCTTAATAATAACAAACTAAAAGAATGCATTTTTTTAATCGTAGTTGTATCTAACAAACCATCACAAATTTTCGTTTTCCCATATTCATTTTGGACAGAATATGTAATCCAAATAGACCAAAAGATTATATGTGTTAATTTGACTTGTGCCTAAATTGACTCGCCATATACGACCAGTCCAACTCGCTTAAACTTGAACAAATCAATCGAGTTATATTCTTACTGGATACCTTATTAGCCTTTTTATTCAAGTTTCAATTTAATTACCTTCTATATACAAATTTATCAATTATATACACTTTAGGATTAAATGAGTATCCCTTTATATTAGGAACCAATTATTTCTCATCCTTATTCTCTTTCCCTCATGTTCTCTCTCTCTCTCTCTCTCTCTCTCTCTCTCTCTCTCTCTCTCTCTCTCTCTCTCTCTCTCTCTCTCTCTCTCTCTCTCTCTCCTGCGCTCTTTCTCTCTCTACGTCTCTCTATCTCTCAATCCCTAATTCCAGTAAAGTAAAGCAAAGGAAAAGAGAGCATCAATTCCACCATTGACAACCATAAAAAAACTTTGAATTCGAATTTGGGTTTTCAAAAAACATTATTTGTTTGTGGCAATTCTTTCTACGTCTCTCTCTACCTCTCAATCCCTAATTTCAGTAATGTAAAGCAAAGGAAAAGAGAGCAGCAATTCCACCATCGACAGCCATTAAAAAGCTTTGAAGCTTTGAATTCGAATTTGGGTTTTAAAAAATCATTATTTGTTTGGATTGGGTGTTGTTGCAAACAATTGGGGATATGGTTTGGAGTTATATCTCAATTTTGAGGGTGTTTTGGTAAAGATTAGACTTGATTTTGGCTGAATTTCAGATTGAAACTCGAAAAAGAAGGAGACATGACATACATTATATTTACAAAATTGTAGTAACATCGTAAAAAAATTATATTCAGTTGTTTATATATATATTTTTTATTTAACTATTGTATGAAAGTTGAACAATATTGTATAAAATTTGTATTTAAGTTGTATGTTATTGTAGTTGTATTTAACTGGGTAGATATAATGTGTGAAAGTTATAGATAAGTTGCAGATAAATTGTATAATATATAATTAGTTGTATGAAATTTATATTACTATGTATAAATCAGATACAAAATATACAAAAGACATATTGTATAAATTTTGTATAAAATTTGTATTTAAGTTGTATGTTATTGTAGTTGTATTTAACTGGATAGTGTACGAAAAAATTCCCATGAATAAATTGTGTGCATATGAACGAATTCAAAAATTGATTATGTTAATATTGGAGTTAGTTTAATGCTCTTTAGATTGAATTATAAAAAACTGTATGCAACTTATGAACGGGTGTGATATGACGAAAAGACGTCGACATTAATTTTCAAACTCTTTTTCTAGTCAAATTTTCCTGCACTTTGTGCTCTGGCTTTATAATGAGTGTGTGTTTCCAGCTTCCCCCAACATAAAAATATTATTTTCATTGTTTACTACTTATAACTGTTGCTAAACTCTTTCCTTGCTTCCTACCTTTTGTTGCTGCTGTAGGTTATGAACTTTTTCTTTGATAAAAAATACTTGAGAATAATTTTGACAACTTTTCATTGTATTCATTTTTTACAATAATTTTTTGTTTACTTTATGAAAATGTTTAAGGTGGCATACTTTTGGGTTTAATTTTTGTAGGAAAAGAAGACAGTTGTATGCATATAAACGAATCTGGAGAGCAAGTTGGATTTGCATCTTGAACAAGTAATCGTACTCCTCCAACTTTAATTGATTAGTGTATTTTAAGGCGGAAGAAAAATAAGGAAAGAGAAGAGGAGAAAAAAAAGAAAAAGGGTATAACTACATCCCTTGATTGAAGGCACAAATAATGGATTGTGAGCCTTTTAAGGTGGATTGTACATAATTTGTAAACAAAACTTGTTTATGTCGGGTAATTAACTAAACATGGGCATTAAAGATAATAAAGTTTCAAATAGTGTATAGGAATGAAAAAATCTCCAAGAGAATTGGTGTAAAATTTGATGGCAAACCTCTATTACAATCAAATTCTTGACGATTAGTCCAGTTCCTCGCAATTAAAGTATTATAAGATTTTATTATATGTTAAGCCTTAGTAGTTCTGGTCACGCCCAACTATGCCTTATAAAAAGGACAATGCGGACGTTGCAAATATAACCTGAGTATTGTGCCCAGAGTCGAATCCACAGAGAATTAACCTATCAATCACTATCTTTAGACATACTAAACTCTTTAGAATCAATTTCCCAAACGTTGGGAATCACAGTTGATGGTGTTTTTAATAACTAAGATCAACAGTAACTAATAGCTACAAATTAAAGATGCTAAGCTGTAAACAATAATGAGAAAGTGCTAAGGTAATAATTTCCCCTATTGATGGAATTCCTTCTGTTTATGCTTCATACAAATTTACCAACACATCTCTATCAATCATGAACACTCTTCTTACCGTAAATCTCTCCCGAGTAATCACAGTAATTTACTAGTTGCACTCTCCCGAGATACACTAGCTTGTTTTATTTAACACAATTCACTTTAGGTTACACCCAAGGCTTCGTTATCCCTAATCCCGCCTTTAAACCCTCGGTTATTGATCTCTCATATACTTTGGGAGTGGTGTTGTTCAACAATTACCTAAATATGCCCTCTCTCCCGAGTTATGCACACTAAATAGGCACAGCTAATTGAGGATCCTGTCAATTAACTACAACAAACACATAGTTGAACAAATAGAGATTGGAACTAGCAATTTGAATTCACATAAACAAGAAGTTCATCCCCCAATAGGTTCCATCAAAACCTTAGACAAAGGATTTAGCTACTCATAACTATGGGTAAACAAACTAAAACAATATTCATCATAAAACTTGCAAGAAAAATCAAAGAAAAGAAGAAAGATGTTTTTTTGGGTGATCTCTCACAATTGTTTTCCTTGCTAAAATATTCTCCAATACAATCCTTGCCTCCTTTGGGCGAAGTCTAGTATTTAAAATAGGGTTGTGGGCTAAAAATCCTGTGTTTTGCACTTAAGTCCCTGAACTTTTCCGCCTCTGCCGCGGTTCTGCCGCGGTCGCGGTCAAACCGCGGCCACACACCTTCTCTGAATCTCAATTTATCCGCGACCATCTTCTACCGCGGTTCTGTCGCGGTCGCGGTGGAACCGCGACAGTCCTTCTTCAGGCTTGGCTTGAGCTGCTTCACTTGGTTCATTTGGCAAAATTTTACGATTAGCCTCTTTTTCTCCATATTTGATCTCAAAAGTACTCCATAGCCTTCTCTTATCATATATCACCTGCAAAGCATGAAAAACATTAATCAGAGCATTTTGTTATCACTTTTATCATCAAAACTATACGAGAAGGTGGTTCTTTAGGGCCTAATTATAGTTAAATTCACCTATTATCAACACCCCACACTTAAATCTTTGCTCGTCCTCGAGCAAGTTAAACCACACTTCTAGGCCTAACCGTTCGATGCATTGCCCCAAGTTTATGCTATACCTGCCATTATGAACGAATAACCTAAGCAGTGCAACAGCCACACTCAGATGCAGACTCTAATGCCATGACACACTCGTGCTTACTCTAGCTACTCTAACAGAGGTGAAAACTCACTTTTTCTTCCTGAGTCACATGCCCTCACATCACAAATCTGAGAGAAGTTCCACACACAATAAATTAAGCAACAAGGAACCATAGATAGACAGAATTCACTCACTCTCAGCAAAGAACATTCACATGCCACACAGATACACCATAGGCTTGCCCCTAGTGTAATGCTCTACTAATCGAGCTATTCAGTCAAAGATCAAAAGGTCTTTATTTGGTTGTAATGTAGGCTAAGGGACGGGTAGGATATATTTGGATATAGTGACTAACCTCCCTAAGCACTTTTAATACAAACTTCCTTTTTTTCAATTTCCATGTTCAGCCCAATCGTTCTTCCACATTTTGTTTCATATTTGCCCCCCACTTTTCTTTAGGTGCACTGGCCTTTTTCTCCTTTTTTTTAGCTGCCATTGCACCATTCAAGTATTTCTTTCCTGATTCCCCTTTTTCCACTCCCCTACTACACCACACCTTGACTTTTGTATGTTCTTTAATAATTCAAGTGCTTCTATGAGGTACAGGATCAAACAGTCAAACTACTCAAACACAGGGATGTAGGTTATTATAGGGTTATCAAAGAATAGGATTCAGGCTCAAAAGGGATTAACTATGGCAATATATACAGGTGGATTCACAATTATACAGGCTATACAAAGATATGCCTCAATCATCTCTAAAACCAAACAGCTTCTATTTCGCTTTGCAAACACACATGGCAAGTTCTAGGTATCGCATGCAGGCACAGAATGCAAGTAATAGCTCACACACACTTGGCATGTAACTCATTCCGAATCAGTTTATCAACACACTCATACGAGTGTTCAAGCAAGACAAGATGTGCAAAATT
Source organism: Nicotiana attenuata (assembly GCF_001879085.1). Lineage (NCBI taxonomy): Eukaryota > Viridiplantae > Streptophyta > Magnoliopsida > Solanales > Solanaceae > Nicotiana > Nicotiana attenuata. The sequence continues at coordinate 59,163,183 of NC_031991.1, forward strand.
AAGGCATCAAAGTATGAGTCTACAAACGAGCCTAGACGTCGCACCCTCAGTTCGTTTTTGTTATTCTCAGGTGTGTACATCTAGGGCTGCATTCTAGCCTTCACCCATCTTGGTCCTAAAACTACAAAAGAAAAATCTACCTAACCCGGTTCAAGAAAAGCCCTTGAAAAAGAACCGTGCTCAAAAGAAAAACCAAGGGAGAATTACTACACTACCTAAAAAAATAAAAATAAAGAAACTACATGGACTACTTCCCTCAAGAGTACTGTCCAAGTGGTCCGTCCTCAGGAAGAGTCCTCTACAATTTTTTTTTTATTTTTTTTTATATATCTGACTTTGACACTCAAGAGACCCGTCGACAAGTGTCCGTCGTTGGGCCAAGTCAGTTACTTCTCATGTGAGTACAGTCAATTATACACAACAACATCAATCTAATATTACAACATACTCGATGTCTATATACACTACAATACACTACTAGAGCAAGTCTCCCACCCCACACTTAAAATTATGGCATGTCCCCATGTCATATAATAAAGAACAGAAGGGTAAGAAGACTTCCCTGAGCATCAATCGGAGTCTGAGACGGTGCTGGGGTCGACATGACAAGCTCTCCCCAAAGCACGGAACCACGCCATAAACCGGCTCTCAGATCTGGATTGCCGCTGCGACATGGCATCCATACGTGTGTGTAAGCCCTCCACCGAGGTGCGAAGATCCGCAACCTCTTCCTCCATAGTACGCAGCATAGGGCGGGTGGACTGTGATATGGATAAGCCTGCTCCAGCATGGGGCTGCCGAGAGGGTCCGGCACTGTCATAGGATCTCCTTGATGGTGCCATGGGAACTGGGTCATCATCCTCATCATCGATCTGAATGGTGGTGCATGCACCCCTGCCCACTCTGATGCCCGAAGCTTTGAAAGCTGCTTTCTGTGGCAACTCTCCATCAGTAGGATTAGTGGGGACATTCCTCAGCAGGCACAATGTAGTCACCAAGGAAGGGAAGTAGAATCCCTTTGACCGCAGCGGGGACCGTATGATCATTTCATCACCAATTAGTTTTGTCGCATCGAAATCTTTCTTTGTGACAAAGCACCATGTCAAGAGGGCTCTTTGGAAGTTCACTTCAGTCGTATTGCCTGAGGGCAAGAACCTGCTGCAGATAACAGTGAGCCAACACTTAGCCAAATGGGTGAAAGAATTGGAGTTCAGAGTGATATGGTCACGTATCCAGGTGGGTTGCCCCCCTGTGCAGAGTACATCAGTCATAGTCTCCCAAGTGACTCCTGGAGCGGCCTGGTAATAGTCGGTGTCACCAGTAAATTCAGGCAGCCGCAACACCTGGCGAATAGTTGCAACTGAGGCATCAACCACCGTGCCCCTCACAATCACCTTCCGCACCATGTGTGCCGGGCAGTTGGCGTAGAACTCTCTTACAATCATCCTGTTCACCGGTGTAGGTTCATCAAATAAGAACTCCATTTCCCTCCTCCGGATCTCTTCATACATCTCTTCCTTCTCCGCCCGGAGGGCTGCCCTGTCAATCTGAATCTCAGGGATGAAGCTCTTTGAGGCCTTGGCATGAAAGTCGTTCTCCGCCAATTCTGATTCGAACCTGGAGTCATCATATGTGGGTTGTTGGGATGTGCCCGCCGATCTCTTTTGCTTCTTACGAGCCATATTACCTGCAAAAGATTCGAGAGAACATCAATGCATCCTAAGTAGTGCCGGTCGGATGGGTACTTCAGACTTCGCCACCCGATGGAATCAACCTTAGCCTCCATTATTTCTGCCGTTCAAACTATCACAACTAGCAGGGTGTTGAAAGTTACAACCCCTACAATGGCTCTCACAACAGTACTAACTCACAATATTCGGCATACGAACACCCCACACTGACCCCCTCAAGTGGTTTACGTCAATTACAGCACAATCATTCACCCAATACAACACCATCATTCACCCAATACAACACCCTCATTCACCCAATACAACACCATCATTCACCCAATACAACACCATCATTCATACTAGGTTAGGCACAAAACGCCTCAAAATAAGTACAAAAGCCCCAAATTTTCGGCCAAGAGGGCTTTCCACCAAACTACATCACAAAAAATTAATTTCTAGGCTTTCAAACCATCTAACACCCCCACAATTGAAGCACAATGAAGACCTACCCATTTAAGCATCACACAAGTCTACAAGAAGCAATTACAAAGAAAGAAAAACATAAAAGAAAGCAAAAATTTAAAAAATTAACACTATTCCTAACTAGGGTTTACTTAATCTACAACAAAACTAAATTACACTATATTGAGATGAAGAAATAGAAAAGGGAGAGAGAAACTTACTGGATGGAAGAAGGGAAGGGGTGGGTAGTGTTGGGATGGAGCTTGGAGAAGGTGATAATGGAGGTTTTGAGTGGGGGGGGGGGGGTGATTTGAGAGTGAAGAGGAGAGGTTTGTTGGGGTGGGGTGTTTGCTTCAGATGGGAATAAGGGTTGGGGTGGGGAGGGTTTATGTTAATTAGAAAAAAAGGGGGGGGGGGGGGGAATATAATAAAAAAAAATTTTTCATACCTGGGCCGTCTGGGTCTGCCGCGGTTCTGCTACGAGTCGCGGGTTGAACCGCGGTAGATAAGATTAAGAGATGGGTTCCCATCGCGGTTTGACCGCGGTCGGGTGGAACCGCGGTCTGGGCCTCTTCTGATTTTGCATTTTTTTTTGTATAATGTGTTACACTTACAACAATTTCGTGGGTTGCCTCCCACGCAGCGCTGATTTAACGTCGCGGCACGACTTAGATGAGCGCAATTAAGGCTCGCTCGACCTCTGTGGTTCAGTCAAATGTAACTCAGACACTTCCTTTTGGCCCGCTCATGCCACATACAGTTTCATTCACTGACCATTTGACTCTAAATGTACGAGAGTTCATTCTCAGTTGGCAATTTCAACAGCTCCTAAAGGGAAAACTTCAACTACTCGAAATGGTCCAGACCATCGTGACTTAAGTTTACCTGGGAGCAGACGGAGTCTTGAGGTTTATTAGCAATACCATGTCCCGGGTTTGAAATTTCTCTCAACAATGTTCTGGTCATGCAGCCTCTTCATTCTCTCCTTGTACAACTTGTGCTCTCGAAAGCAAGATATCTGAACTCCTCGAGCTCCATGCAGTTAGTGAATTCTTGTTGTGCCCGATCTTCCATGTCTAAGTTTAGCTGCTTAATGCCCACCGCGCTTTATGTTCAAGTGTCCACTGGCAGGTGGCAGGCCTTCCCAAACCACCAACTTGTATGGTGACATACCAATTGGAGTTTTGAAGGCAGTTCTGTAAGCCCAG
>NC_031991.1:59173123-59175908 GCF_001879085.1 Nicotiana attenuata
AACTCCCCTTCCTACCCGGAGGGAGTCTTGGTAGTTAGTTTTAATTTCCTTTTAGTTTAATCTGGATTATTTCCAAGGTTGTAATTCGGATGCTATGTTCCGTCCGTTTGGATGAGTTAAACCTTGTTATCTTAAATGTTAATGAAATGCAATTTCCCTCCTTTTCATTCCTGATAGTTTTCATTTTGTCTTTCTTTTCCTTCTTGTACAGTCCCTTTTACGCTGGTTTCAGTGATGTGTCATGCATGAGGAGTCTTCGGCCCAGTCTTAAATGCCAATCTAACTCCGAAATAATAATACAAGAAATTGAGTGTGATGACGAAATAGAATATGATGATGAGGAAGCTTTTGAGGAAATCAGTAAAGAATTAAGCCATTTTGAAGAAAAACCCAAACCTAATCTGAATGACACAGAGGCAATCAATTTAGGGGATCAGGAGAATGTACGGGAAACGAAAATAAGTGTCCATTTGGAACCTCAGCTCCGAGAAGAGATAATTAAAGCGTTGTTTGAGTACAAAGACATTTTTGCGTGGTCATATGACGACATGCCTGGTTTAAGCACCGATTTGGTGGTCCACAAATTGCCCACCGACCCAGCATGCCCTCTTGTCAAGCAGAAGCTAAGGAAATTTAAAACAGACATTAGTGTGAAAATCAAAGAAGAGGTCACCAAGAAGTTTGAGGCAAAGGTCATCCGGGTCACGCGGTATCCCACCTGGTTAGCCAATGTTGTGCCTGTGCCAAAGAAGGATGGAAAGACCAGAGTGTGCGTAGATTACCATGATCTCAATAAGGCGAGTCCAAAAGACAACTTCCCACTGCCAAACATCCATATATTGATTGACAATTGTGCCAAACATGAGATTGGTTCCTTCGTGGATTGTTATGCGGGCTATCACCAGATTTTGATGGATGAGGAGGATGCAGAAAAGACGGCATTCATCACGCCTTGGGGAACGTATTATTATAGGGTCATGCCATTCGGGTTGAAGAACGCCGGGGCAACATACATGAGGGCGATGACCACCATGTTCCATGACATGATACATCGGGAAATTGAGGTCTATGTAGACGACGTGATCATAAAGTCGGGGAAACAATGTGACCATGTCAAGGACTTGAGGAAATTTTTCCAGAGGCTCCGCAGGTACAACCTCAAACTTAATCCAGCGAAGTGTGCGTTTGGAGTCCCATCTGGGAAGTTGTGGGGTTTGTGGTAAGTCGACGCGGTATTGAGTTAGACCCGTTCAAGATCAAAGCCATTCAGGAGCTACCGCCGCCAAGGAGCAAGAAAGAGGTGATGAGATTGCTTGGCAGGTTGAATTATATCAGCAGGTTCATTGCCCAGCTCACAACGACTTGCGAGACCATCTTTAAACTGCTAAAGAAAGATGCTGCGATCAGATGGACGGATGAATGTCAAGCAGCATTTGACAAGATTAAGGAGTATTTGGCTAGTCCACCTGTGTTGGTCCCGCCGGAGCCGGGAAGACCCTTGATCCTTTATCTAACAGTTTTGGATAACACTTTTGGTTGTGTACTGGGGCAGCATGACATCACATGAAAGAAAGAGCAGGCGATTTACTACCTCAGCAAGAAGTTCACATCGTATGAGGTGAAGTACACTCAACTTGAGAGGACGTGTTGTGCCTTAACCTGGGTAGCGCAGAAGTTGAAATATTACTTGTCATCATATACCACCTATCTCATCTCTCGGTTGGATCCATTGAAGTATATATTTCAGAAGCCCATGCCCACAGGGAGGCTCGCGAAGTGGCAAATCTTGCTTACGGAGTTTGATATTGTCTATGTGAACCGGACTGCAATGAAAGCACAAGCGTTGGCTGATCATTTGGCCGAGAATCCAGTTGATGATGAATATGAACCTTTGAAGACATACTTCCCCAATGAGGAGATAATGCATGTTGAAGAATTAGAACAAGTCGAGAAGCCGGGATGGAAACTGTTCTTTGATGGGGCTGCCAACACCAAAGGCATCGGGGTAGGAGCAGTACTGATTTTTGAGACAGGGCAACACTACCCTGTTACGGCTCAACTTCGTTTCTATTGCACCAATAACATGGCTGAATACGAGGCGTGTATCTTGGGTTTGAGGTTGGCTATAGACATGGGTGTCCAGGAAATCTTGGTCATGGGTGACTCGGATCTTCTGGTGCACCAGATTCAGGGGGAATGGGAAACACGAGACTTGAAGCTCATACCGTACCGGCAATGTTTGCATTGTTGACATGTGATTTTTGACCCTCCCCGAAATTTTACCCATTTTAGCATGTAAATATTTAGTTTAGGCCTAATATCGCCATTTCAACTAATTTTTACTATTTTACTTTATTTTATTACAAGAAAATGAAAAATTACAAAAAATAGGTTTATTAATATTTTATAGTCATTTTTAATCTTAAAAAAAATTACCAAAATAGTACCCTATCTTTATTTTTATAGTCTTGAAAACACAAAAAAAAGTAGTTTTATGTTTTATAGTTTAATTCAATTAATTAAAATTAGTCTTATATTTTTATATTATAATTGTACATAATTTTAGAAGAAAGAATTAGTTTTAGGTTGGTTTATCCCGTTTTTATAAATCTTATAGTCCATTTTTTTAGTCTTTGGCCCAAAATACCTAGCCCATAGTTCCTAGGCCCATACCCTTAACCTAATCCCTACCCTATATAATACTACCTATATACACATACAAAAAAGAAAAGGACGCCTGAAACCTAGCAAAGGAGGTTGCGTCGATACAAAAGAACCCCACCCC
>NC_031991.1:59180653-59183451 GCF_001879085.1 Nicotiana attenuata
GTATTTTCGTTGTGCATATTAACCATAAAAAATATGAAGAAATATATTTGGCTTTTGCATTTAGGATTTAATTCCACATTTTAGGATTAATTAGTAGTAAAGTTACTTTAAAAATAAAGAAAATAGCAAAAGTTGGTTCTTTTGGCATTTATACTCTTAATTATCTTGGTTTGCGTTTAATTAGGAATTATGGTATTTGAAAATTAAATAATATAATTTAGAAGTCAATTTAGGTTTTATTTGTTGATTTGGCATTTAATGAAATCAGAAAATATAAATACAAAAATAAAACAAAAGAAAAAGAAGAAAAAGAAAAGAAAAGGAAGTTATCAAAAGAAAGAGGTCTTAGTAAGAGACCCGAATTGGGCCACTTCTTCTTAGCCCAAATGCCCAAATCCACTCCCAGAGCCGGCCCACACCCGTCCCTTACCCGGTCCGCCTCATGTGGAGTCAAAACGACGTTGTTTCGCGTTGATAGATCCATGTCGTCCATTGCCCATAATCTAACGGCCCAGATTCGCTCAGGGGATTTAAATAAAAGTGTAATAAAACACTTTATACAATCAGAGACCAAATATCATCCTCCTCGTACCCGCCTACCCCTCTCCGTCTCCGTCGCCGGCTCCACCCTAGCTCCGCTGCCGGAAATCGCCCACGGCGGCGGAGAGCAACCAAACCTGCTCAAATTTACACCATAGCCTCGTCGTCGTCTCCCCATTCCATATCCATCATCAACTTCCTTCAAATCCCTGTCAAAAACCCCAAATCCTTGTCCCAAACCCTACCAAACTCACACCCTACACTCCTCTCACCCTCCTTTACCTAAACCGCCAAACCTTTTCCCCTAAATCCAACCGGAATTTGTAAGATTTTAGATCTAGGGTCAGATTTTTTTTTTATCACTGTCCTGGGAATTCAATGAACTCGAGAGATTTTTAATTGATGTTATATGTTCTATTTTAACAAATAAAACGTATAACACTAATTAAAAATCAATTTCGAAGAACCAATCAAAATGAAGACCAAAATAATGAGTGTTCCTTCTTTTCTTTCTTTTATTTTATTCCTTCTTAATCCTTTTCTTTTTCTGATTAAAACACTAAATGTCCCGATTAGTTTTAAATTTTTGCTTGATTTCTGATTCTGTTGGTTTAATTTTTGTTCATGCTTAGATCTGTTTTCATGAGTTTTTTTTGTTTATAGTTAACCCTGGCTTATTTTCTGTTCTATTTTGATTTTTAGTTTAGTTTTGTTATGATTTGTTGCTCGGGTATATTTGTTAGGATTGATTTAGGGTTCTAAATTGATGCTCATATCAAGCCAGTTTCAATTCATGATTCAATAGTGGTTGATTAATTCTTGTGTTTATTTTCTGTTGATTTTAGGATTACTATAGTACTTGTTGTTTTGGATTTTTAATTAGTTAATTCAAGTCCTAACTAGAGTTATTCGAATCCCTCAATTCAGATATTGAAACTGTTTGGTTATAGCTGTACTAGGTTAGTAATTTTAGTTTGAGTTCAGGGGTAATTTGGGTTCTTAGGGTTGCATAGGAAGGCTGTAGTTAATCTAGAACCCTCTAGAGTCTTCTAAATAGGGCCTTAGTTTAAATTTCAGCAATTGTAGGGTAATAACTTGAGCAACAAGTCAGTAAATTAGGGACTATTGAATAAAATCTGAAATAAAAGGGGGAAAAAGGTGTGAATGAGATCTAGAAGCTTCCCCCTGAAGTTTGCCTATAAAAGGCACCCCCCTTACCTTCTTTTACAAGTTGGAAGCTCTGAAAATCCCACCCCCCCCCCCACTCTCACAAGTCCTCATCAGCTCAAATTTGAATTTCGAATTCAAAAATTCTCTAGATCTAGATCTTCAAAAGCCAAAAACAAAAAAAAAAACAAAAAAAAAAAAAAAAGTACTGTTCTATTGCTTTTCTTTAGATCAATTGCCAGTTCTAGCTTGAAAATTCCTAGTATTTGATTGCTGAAACTCAGAAGTTGCTCTGGTTTGATTTTGAGTCAATTTGGGATTAGATCAAGGGTTGTTTTGGGTTATTTTGTTGGTTGCTGTCGTCTGTCCTTTGTTCCTGGGTTATACTGGTGCAATTTGGTCTCCAATTGATTCTAAAGCTGTGATACTGCTGATTTTTGGTGCTGTGATTTGCTATTGGGACTGCCGCTGACCTTTCTCTTTTCTTTGTTACTTTGAACTTCCAGGTACACTTCATGAATCCAACATAATGTAGATATCGAATTGCAATATGAAATGAACTTTGTTGCACGATTTTGCTGGAGAGTTGGCTGTTTACTGGTTTGTCTCAGTGAGTCCTTTTCCTTTTAGAGGATTGAGATCTAGTATAGTATAGTATAGTTAATACAGATCTGGCTCGTATATTCACTAGAGATTCAAGTTCAGTTTAAGAGGCTAGGTGAAAATTGAACCCAAAATAACATAAATTTTCCTGTTGATGCAGAATTGATATCTCCTGCGTTTTAAAATAGCTAGCTCCTTCAACTTGTTTAACATGCCCTTTTGAAGAAGTAAAACTTAAAACTCAGTTCATTTACACTTCGAAACCACATCATATTTCAGTTCCACACGATCTGCTCTCAGTTAAGTTAATTAGGTAATGTTCATGGGCTACAGGTTACCAGTCATTTATCACGTATTTTGTTTGTTTCGTGCTTCTCGTTTGGTAATGTGTGGTATAGGCTGCTGGATAAGAATTTCAAAATTGGAAAAGAGATTAGGGCTTACTACATCGGGCCATTGATTTGTTAGGTCCACTAGAGATTAAAATT
>NC_031991.1:59186562-59187072 GCF_001879085.1 Nicotiana attenuata
CAATTTGATTTTATTTTTATTTTTAATTCCATAAAAATCAGGAAAATGTAAATAATGAATAAAATAAATACAAAATAAAAAAAAAAATAAAAGAAAAGAAAACAAAGAAAACAACTTATAAAGAAATTAAAATAGGTTGAATTTGGGTCCGATTCAATCCAAATAGACTCTAAAATACGGACCAATCCACACCCCGACGTTCGGCCCAAACGTCCCAAACCCGACCTGCCCCTTCACTAACTAAAACGACGTCGTTTTGGCGTCAGTCCATCCTAGCCGTCCATCTTCTTTGATCCAACGGCTCCCAATTGATACAAATTTTACATAAAAATGTCCCAAACCCTAGAGACAGTATGTCTCTTCCTCGTACCCTACTGTCTTCACCGGCACCGCCTTACGCCGCAGCCGAAAATCGCCTCACGGCGGCGGCCGGCCACCAAACACCCCCAAAACTCACACCACAGACTCCCCTCTGCCTCCCCGTTCCACTATCCACCATCGACTTCCTCC
>NC_031991.1:59189784-59199637 GCF_001879085.1 Nicotiana attenuata
TAATGTCTGAATCCCTAATCTTCAGCTGGTGATAGCCCGATCGAAGGTCAACCTTAGAGAATACCCTTGCTCCCTGAAGCTGATCAAACAAATCCTCAATACGGGGTAGTGGGTACTTGTTCTTCACTGTCACCTTATCCAGCTGTCTGTAATCAATGCACATTCTCATTGTGCCATCCTTCTTCTTTACAAATAACACTGGTGCACCCCAAGGTGACACACTCGGGCGAATGAACCCCTTATGTAGGAGTTCCTGAAGCTGTTCCTTCAACTCTTTTAACCCCTCTGGTGCCATACGATAGGGAGGGATAGAAATGGGCTGAGTGCTCGGCACCAGATCAATACCGAAATCAATGTCCCTGTCCGGCGGCATGCCCGGCAGGTCCGCTTGAAACACATCAGGGAAATCCCTCACAACGGGAACCGAATCAAGACTAGGAGTCTCAGCTCCAACATCTCTAACGAAAGCCAAGTACGACAAACAACCCTTCCCAACCATCCGTTGGGCTTTAAGAAGGAAATCACCCTGCCGGGTACATAGTCAATCACGCCACGCCACTCGATCCTCGGAATACCCGAAATAGCCAACGTAACTGTCTTGGCATGACAGTCCAGAATAGCATGGTAAGGAGATAACCAATCCATACCTAGAATCACGTCAAAATCCACCATGCCCAATAATAACAAGTCAACTCGGGTCTCCAGACCCCCAATAGTAACAAGACAGGATCGATATACGTGATCCACAATAACAGTATCACCAACCGGGGTAGATACATGCACAGGCAAGGCAAGACAACCACGGGTCGTACCCAAATGATGAGCAAAATATGAAGATACATAGGAGTAGGTAGATCCGGGATCAAATAAGACAGAGGCATCCCTGTGGCAGACTGAGATAATACTTGTGATGACTGCATCTGATGCACTGGCGTCTCTCCTATCTGGAAAGCATAGAATCGAGCCTGACCACCGCCAGTACGGTCCTCGCCCCTGGGGTGACCTCTGGCTACCTGACCTCCACTCCTAGCTGACTGAGTGGGTGCTGAAGAAACAGGAGCAGAAGATGAGGGCCGATCCCTCTGCTGAGACTGTCTACTACGGAATCGGGGACACTGTCTCCTCATATGACCCAACTCACCGCACTCGTAGCAACGACCTGGAACTGGAGAAGGGGACCGATGGGAACCCCTCACTGCAGATGAACCCTGGGCTGAAGAAGCAGAAGCAGAGCTCTGGGCTGGAAGGGCACTCAGTGCAGGCTGGCTCTGCTGATGACCCTGATGACCACGGCCTGACGAAGCCCCACTGGACCCTGAACGACCTAACTGAGGAGGTCTGAAGGAACGACCTCTGCTGCGCTGGAACTGGCCCCTAGACGGAGCACCACTGAAACTACCTGAACCTCGAGGCCTCTTAGCCTCCCTCTCCTCACGCTCCTGACGACGATCTGTCTTAATCTGACGAGCCGCATCAACTACCTCCTCAAATGTAACTGCTGTAGCCCTTTCTCTAGTCATCAATATGCGAATCGGATAGTTGAGACCATCCACAAACCTTCTGATCCTCTCGCGATCTGTCGGGATCATCCACGTAGCATGCCGAGCTAGCTGTGTAAACCTCAACTCATACTGAGTCACTGTCATATCTCCCTGAGTCAACCACTCGAACTGATGACGCAGCTCTTCCCTGTGAGACTGGGGTACATATTTCTCCAAGAATACCGTAGAGAACTGCTGCCACGTGAGGGGCGCTGCTCCAATAGGCCTACGCCTCTCGAACTCCTCCCACCAATTAAATGCAGGCCCTGTGAACTGGAAGGTAGTAAAAGCCACTCCACTAGACTCCAGAATACCCGCAGTACGAAGCATACACTGGCACTTATCCAGAAAACCCTGGCATCCTCACCCTCAACACTACTGAATGTCGGGGGCTGAAGCCTACCGAACCTCTCCAACCGACGTTGCTCGTCATCCGGCATAGCTGGAACCACATGAGCTGGGACTGGTGCGACTGGCGCAACTGGAACAACTGCTGCAACTGGTGCAGCTGGCTGAACTGGCTGAGCTGGAGCTACCCCAGGTGTCTGTAAGCCCTGAACAACCTGCTCGGGTGTGCGAGCATCGGGGGTCTGATGACCACCCCCGATCTGAGAAGTAGTCGCCGCTGTAGTAGCTGAAACCGCTTGAGTCAGGCCAGTGCAGACGGACAAGATCTGAGCCAAAGCCTCCTGGAGACCAGAAATCACGATGGGCACTGCCGGTGCCTAAACAGGTGCTGCTGGAGCATATACAACTGGAATTTGACCCTGAGCCTGGTCAACTGGTGCTGGAATCTGACCCTGAGCCTGGTCAACTGGTGGGTCAGCAGGTGCTGTCCCTGTTGCCCTGCCTCTACCGCGACCACGGCCTCTAGGTGGCACTGGTGGTCATCCGCCACGTCCGTTAGCGCGGGTTCTCGCCATCTGCGAGAGAATAGAATACGGAATTTAGTTTTCATAGTAACAAGCCGCACGATATAAATTTCAAGAAAGTGAAGTGTTTCCTAAAGATTTTGTAGCCTCCCGAGGATAGATACGGACGTCTACGTACCGATCCGTGAGACTCTACTAAACCGGCTCATGACTCGCGAGGCCTAGTAACCTAGGCTCTGATACCAACTTGTCACGACCCCAAACCCGGTCGTGATGGCGCCCAACAATATTGCTAGGCAAGCCAGAGGACAATCGTTCCCAAATTAATCGTAAACCTCAAACCGACAATCTAAAGAGGTTATAATAGTTTTAGAATAATAATCCAATATTTATAATAGAATAATACTGAGAAAAATACGAACACTGATAAAACGCTCCCAAAGACCTGGGGTCACGAGTCTAGAGCCTCTAAAACAATCTGAATAACAATATCTGAACGAAAATACTCAAGTCTGGAAATGTATATATAAATAAAACTGAAATAGGAAGAGTGGTCAGGTCCTGCGAACGTCAAGCAGCTACCTCAACAACTCTGATAAGCTCTGGGAAACAAAGACTGCTCAGCTAAGCCTCCGGTGTACCTGAATCTGCACACAAGGTGCAGGGAGTAGTGGTGAGTACTACCGACTCAGTGAGTAATAAGCATATAAAATGTCTGAAGATAAGAAACCCACAAAATGCCACAAAGTAAAGCTAAAACTAACAGTCCAACACCTAACTACGAACTAACAGCGAAACAACTTCAAATATATCAGTCAAGTATAATGTAAAGATGCAATGCAATGCACATGACTGCTACGGCGCGTAGCCTGATCCATTTAACGTCGACGGCGCTCACTGGGGGTGTGTACAGACTCCGGAGGGGCTCCTTCAGCCCAAGCGCAATATAATCATACCATTCGCTGCGGCGTGCAGCCCGATCCATACTCAGTCCACAATATGCATATGAGTCACGCAACAGATTCAATTAATTTCCCAATTTCCAATTTATTAAGAAGAATATACTTTAGATATTTAACTTCAGGAAAAGTGACTTAGCATTTCATAACAGTGATTAAACACAGGACTGAGATCAATGATTATACAAAGCATGCTATCACAATGACATTCATCCTCTAAGGATGCTACAGATCGGCACAAGGCCCCAAACACGGCAATAAGCCCAGATATATTCAATACAGGGTGCGTATCAGTCGCCAATATAGGAATATTCTTGTTCGGGATGGACTAAGTCTCAATCCCCAGTCATAACCAATCCCGCACCTGCCATGGGGTGCGAGTCATGTCCTGCAATAGCGTCACAATGTGATAAGCCGGGGTTTCAAACCCTCAGGCCATCATATACACCAACTACTCACCTCTAACCGGCCGTAGAATGGTCCGCAATGCCTTTTCCTTTCATATCAACCTCCTCGCTTGTCGAATCTAGTCAAAATCACAACGAATACATAAATATGGGTTAAAGAAACATAACCCAATCAAAAATACTCGAAAAGTACTAAAATTCACGAAGTTGGTAAAACCCGAGCCCCGGGCCCACTTCTCGAAAAATTCCGAAAATCACACCAATGGATTCCTCGTCTCGCCAGAAGTCCGTGCATATAAAGTTTACCAAAATCGGAGCTCGTTTGACCCTCCAAATTCCATTTTTACATCACAGCTTTCCAAGCCCTAGCCTGACCCGTTTTTGATGAATTTTCTACAATTTACATGTAATTTCTACCATAAATTCGAATATTTAGGCCAAAGAACTTACCTCCAAGTGATTCTCAGTCAAAACCCTCGAATTTCCTTGTTCAAAGCTCTTAAGAACGTCAACAATGGAGGAAAAATATGAAAGGGTCGCGGATGAAATATTATTTTAAAACCCTTCTGTCGCCCAGCGATTTTCGCTTCTGCAGTCCCGCTTTCGCTTATGCGGGACCGCTTTTGCGGCCACATTTCCGCTTATGCGGGACCGCTTTTGCGGCCACATTTCCGCTTAAGCGGTTTTCACTTAGAAGCCCGGACTTCGCTTATGCGACGCGAAGTCCGCTTCTGCGGTTCCTTCAAACCCGCTTCTGCGGCACCTTGTCCGCTTATGCGAACCCGCTGGTGCGAGCCACCTTCCGCTTCTGCGGAATTTCCCTAGACGGCCACGACCGCTTCTGTGACCACATACCCGCTTCTGCGGTACCGCTTCTGCGGTCCATTTCCGCTGAAGCGGAAACACCAGATGACAGAAAAATTTGACCTGCAATTACACCTCAAAACTCTCGTTTAACCACCCTAATTCACCCCGAGGCCCTCGGGACCTCAACCAAATGCATAGATATGTTCTATTACTTCATTCGAACTTGCTCGTAACATAAAAACACTATCATAAACACCAAAATCATCGAATTACCACGGATTCAAGCCTAAGTTAAACTAAAACTTCCGAAACTTGCATTTGATCTAAAACCCGACCTAAACACCTCCGAATGATCTGAAACTTTGCACGCATATCCAAAATCACCTAAGGAGCTACTGAAACTCTCGGAATTCCATTCCGACCCTCGGATCAAAATCTCACCTACCATCCGGAATTTGCCAAAATTCAACCTTAGCCAATTCAAGCCTAATTCCACACCGGACCTCCAAATTCAGTTCCGATTGTGCTCCTAAGTCACAAATCATCTCCCAAAACTGGTCGAATCATCGGAAATCCATTCCGACCTTCTAACTCATAAGTCAACATTCGGTTGACTTTTTCCAAACTAACCTTATCATAAAGAGACTTATTGTCTCATTTCTAACCAAACTCTATCCGAATTACTTCAAATTCTCCAAACACGTATAAGGAAACATATAGAAGCATAAAACGGGGAAAACGGGGTGGTAACTCCCGTAACGACTGGTCGGGTCATTACACTAACCCCTTCTCCCGGGTTAACAGAATTCCTTAGTCGGATTTTTAGTTCGCGACTGTAATACAGAGTCAAACCCTTTCCTCGATTCGGGATTCAAACCGGTGACTTGGGACACCATAAATCTCCCAAGTGGCGACTCTGAATCTCTTAATGAATGAATCCCGTTTCGATTGTCCTTTAACTGGAAAAACTCCTTTTATTATACCCTTCACGGGGTATAGTAGTGAAAAAAGGAGGTGTGACAGCTCTGGCGACTCTGCTGGGGACAAGAACCCAGAATTTCGGTTCAGGGTTCAAGAATTCGAGCTCAGTTAAATTGTTATATTTGGCTTTATCTGATTTTTCTACATGTTCCATGCTATATGTGCTAAATATTTTACCGCTTTGATATTTGTTGAATTGTATATAAACTGTTATGAATCCCTTCCTCTCTCTGAGTCTTCTACATCATGGAGAAGGGTGCACTTCGTGTATCTTCTCTTCTTTTTAGAGTCTTTTCCCATTTAGAACGAGGTTTGGATAAGTTGCTAAGCCGACGGAGCTTCTGTATCCCCGGTACGCTGCCTCCCCCTCGGCCCGAGTTGTCCGCTCGGGTAAGCCAGGTCTAGACCAATAAACCTAGGGTTCAAACCTAGAAGAACAAAAACTCATGCCAGATCCCTAGTAGGACGCTTGTTTGCATCATGTGCATTTGACTTAGGGGACTCAACACAGGCGTTGGGTCCGTCTAGGACAGGTGACCTGAAATGAAAAGACCATCCTGATGCATCTTACGTGCTACTTGTGCATTCATTTGCTTTGGATTGGCATGTTGACCGGCTTGTATATAATAAGAGAAATTGAGAAAAATAGCAGTGTTAGGACTAAGTAAGGGTGACCATTTGTTTTGAAAAACCCAATGCCCAAATAGTACCGAAATGCTGCCGGATTTTTTGAAAAATGGAAAAGAAAAGAAAAGAAAAATATTTGAAAAATAGAAAGAAAATTGTTCAAAGTAGCTTTGATTCTAGCAAATCTGACCGAACTACGCTGGTTTGGTTCTCACCGGATGTGAGATACGTAGGCAACCCTCATCGGGTCCAACCATCCTTTTGCAAAAATAGCCGAAAATACCAAAATTTTAATTTTCATCAAATAAGTCGGGCGATGCCATTCTTGCTTAAAATAAGCCGAATGCCCCCAAAAGGGCGCCGGAAGGCTGTTTTTGCAAGAACAGACACCCTGAGTCATTTGAAAACGGTTTGCGGGCACAACCTTAAAATCTCCCTTTCGGAAGTGCTGAAAGGCCGTATTTGCAAAACCGAGTCTTTGTTTTCTCAAAAGAAATATTTTTGAAAATAGCCACTTTTCTTTTTTTTAAGTCAAAATAAGTCATTACATGGCCAGCTTTCTTTAAATAACCTACAGTTGACATTGAAACCTTCTCAGTCTTGCGCACAGGCCCGCGGCGATGCCGAAAGATGCCCCGTGGACCCCAGGATGTGAAGCTTTGATGTACGCTGGAGTCTGTATTTTATTTTGAGTCTGTTTTGTAGTATCCTTTTCAAGAAAACAAACAACCTAGTAACTTTTGTAATCGGAGTTTTAGTAAAGGAAAAATCCAAAAAAAAAGAGGGATAGACAAGAAACAAACAATGGAAAACAAGAGGGGAAAGCAAAGAACAGGCCTGACAAATAAATAAAGAAAGCTGGGATGATGCATGCAACCAAGCAAAGGCATAATAGAACTGGTTAACGGCTTAGGTGCATTCATTCCCAAATGTGCGATTTTCTATCTGTTAATGCTCTAACCGCTAACAAAGTTGTTGTTGATAAGTCCAGGCAAGTGGTTAAGTTGACTGGCATTCTGGCAACCCATCCCTACAACACCCGCTCTAAGGATAAGTCAAACATGGTCAACCAGGAATTAGACGCAAGCATTGTCGACCCATCTAGGGAGGAGGAAGTAGTGGACGTTAATGCAATGAAGGAGGAGATGTATAAATTGAAGCAACAAATGGCCGAGATGTAGGAGGCCTGGTCAAAGGGACATCCACCACCAGCCTATCCTGCTAACCCCGCCTACATCCCACCACTAGCTCAGCCTCAAGATCCTCCCACAGTGAACTCATCTCCGGCTTTCCCTACTTACCAGCAGTACTACGGAACCACCTCTCAAACACCACCACCTCCACCACCCAAACAAAATCCATTGCCCTCCACTACCAACTACTCCTGTGTTTGTAGCTCCCCCACCTGTCGCATTACACAGGTCCTCTAGCGAACCTTCTTTGTTCCACAAACCCATGATAAACCAGTACTACCCGCCCGAAGCCACCTTTCAAACCACCAGAACTATGCTCTTACATCCCCGTCTTGATCCTCTCAGCTGAAGAAGAAAAGCCTTCCCAAAAAAACCTGAGCAAGAGGAAATGATACGAAAGGTTAAGAGCTGTAGAGCAGTCATTCAGAAATATGCAGGTCTCGGAGGTCAAGTGAGTGTAGCCTACAAGGACCTGTGCCTGTTTCCCGATGTCCAGTTGCCAGCAGGATTCAAGTTACCCAAGTTTGACTTATATGATGGACATGGTGATCCGGTGGCCCACTTAAGGGGGTTCTACAGCAAAATGAGAGGAGCTGGGGGAAGGGACGAGTTAATTGAATGGCTTACTTCAGTCAAAAGTCTAAGTGGAAAGCAGCTTGGAATGGGTAGGCAACACAACAGGATCATTGCTCGACTGGTACACCCTTGGGATGACCTTGGCCCAAGCGTTTTACATGTCATTTTTAGTAAAACCTCGAAATTGTCCCCGGACCGTCTGTCACTGACAAAAATTGAGAAGAAGCCCGGGGAAAGCTTCAGAGAATACGATTTTCGGTGGAGAAGAGGCAGGCGGGCAAGAGTCGATCCTCCAATGGAAAGAGAGCGAGATGGTTGATTTATTTTCCTATAGGCTTTGGGGATCCTCACCTACTATGGGTCAACTTGGTGTCAGCAGTGGGAAAAACTTTCAATGGGGTCGTGAAATGGGAAGTATGGTGGGAAGAGGGTCTCAAGTCCTAACAAGATTATGAGCTTTCGGCGATCAAGGCACTACCCAGGCCAACCAGAGCGGCACTGGAGGGGGTATTGTGGGAAAAGAAAAAGAAAGCAAGATGTTGCACAAGTAGTAGAATCGAGACTTGGTCCAGGGAGTCCATCATCATATTTATCAACCTACCAACTCCGACCTCATCCCCAAACCTACCCACCATCCCCATATGGCCCACCGCAAACACACTACCCACGCTCCTGTTCCCACATTTCTCTGTCCACCATGCCAAACATACCCCCAACCTCCTTACCCATAACAATGGCGCGCACCACACCCACAAATACTTTACCCAGCTCCCAACACTACCCCACCCCGAGAGCCAACCAGAAACCCCATTGGAAACCCGGTTTTCCGACCTAAACCCTGCATCTAAGATATGATAGGCTGCAGAAGAAGAAGACTGTTCAACTCCATTGGGTTGAATCTTCAGACCCAAGTTTTATACCACAGATTGAAGACCAGTTGGGCCAGGTTGATCTGATTGAAACCAAATTGGCCAATCCTCCCCCAAGGAATCTTGGACCACATCTGTAAGTTGCGAGTATTGCTCGGTGCTTCCGGGGACATACACAGAAAAATGTGGCATTTGAAAACGGCCATTTTAGGAGCGTCATTTGACACCCGCCGAATTGAAGTGCAAGCCCTAGAGACGCCTACATCACTCAGAATCCATTGCCAACCCATCACGAGACCCATATGATTGAGCTAGTACAATAAGGGAGAGCCATAAGAGAAGTCTTCACAAACCCCGTAATGATGAATCAGGGCTAGTGAGGACAGATCAAATGAGCAACCAACGAAGAGGGGGAGCATCGATCAAGGTAGAAGAACAGTTAGCCAAAGAAACTAGTTTGTGGTGGTAAAGAAGGAGCTTTTGACAATGTTGGCAGTAAAACAAGAACCAGCTTAAAGTGGTAAAGTGCCGGGTGCCAGCTGTCAAGCCCACCGTGATCATAAAAGGGGTCGCACAGAGCCGATATCATTAAGCAGTGACTCGTTTACAGTAATCCAGTGAAAAGGCCGTCCCATGGAAATTACGGCTGAGAGGACAGTTGGACGTATAAGGGAAGGAAGTTTAAGGAAGAAGTTCTGTGAAACCCATGGGGCATGGAACTCGCTCAAGGAAGATGCTTTTGCTCCTGCGACGCCTTGAGAAAAGCTAAAATCTTACCAAAAAGATAATCCAGTACCTGATAAGAAAGGCCGTTTAACTGAAGAAGAGGCCAGAAGAATTCTGAAGAAGATGAAGGCACAAGGATTACCTCCAATTGTAGAAACAGTTGAGAAAGAACCCCAGCACAGATCTCATTTGTCTGTCCATTATTGATTCATTCGGATGAGCACCGGCCGGGGCGTTGATTGAAGATTCTGAATGAAGCCATGATTCCTTGATGATTTCTGTGACCATCTAGAGA
>NC_031991.1:59201260-59289086 GCF_001879085.1 Nicotiana attenuata
ATGATGAGGAAGCTTTTGAGGAAATCAGTAAAGAATTAAGCCATTTTGAAGAAAAACCCAAACCTAATCTGAATGATACAGAGGCAATCAATTTAGGGGATCAGGAGAATGTACGGGAAACGAAAATAAGTGTCCATTTGGAACCTCAGCTCAGAGAAGAGATAATTAAAGCACTGTTTGAGTACAAAGATGTTTTTGCGTGGTCATATGACGACATGCCTGGTTTAAGCACTGATTTGGTGGTCCACAAATTACCCACCGACCCAGCATGCCCTCCTGTCAAGCAGAGGCTAAGGAAATTTAAAACGGACATTAGTGTGAAAATCAAAGAAGAGGTCACCAAGCAGTTTGAGGCAAAGGTCATCTGGGTCACGCGGTATCCCACCTGGTTAGCCAATGTTGTGCCTGTGCCAAAGAAGGATGGAAAGGCCAGAGTGTGCGTAGATTACCGTGATCTCAATAAGGCGAGTCCAAAAGACAACTTCTCACTGCCAAACATCCATATATTGATTGACAATTGTGCCAAACATGAGATTGGTTCCTTCGTGGATTGTTATGCGGGCTATCACCAGATTTTGATGGATGAAGATGATGCGGAAAAGACGGCATTCATCACGCCTTGGGGAACGTATTGTTATAGGGTCATGCCATTGGGATTGAAGAACGCAGGGGCAACGTATATGAGGGCGATGACCACAATGTTCCATGACATGATACATCGGGAAATTGAGGTCTATGTAGATGACGTGATCATGAAGCTGAGGAGACAATGTGACCATGTCAAGGACTTGAGGAAATTCTTCCAGAGACTCCGCAGGTACAACCTCAAACTTAATCCAGCGAAATGTGCGTTTGGAGTCCCATCTGGGAAGTTGTTGGGGTTTGTGGTAAGTCGGCGCGGTATTGAGTTAGACCCGTCCAAGATCAAAGCCATTCAGGAGCTACCGCCACCAAGCAGGTTCATTGCCCGGCTCACAACGACTTGCGAGCCCATATTTAAGCTGCTAAAGAAAGATGCTGCAGTCAGATGGACGGATGAATGTCAAGCAGCATTTGACAAAATTAAGGAGTATTTGGCTAGTCCACCTATGTTGGTCCCGCCGGAGCCGGGAAGACCCTTGATCCTTTATATGACAGTTTTGGATAACTCTTTTGGTTGTGTACTAGGGCAGCATGACATCACGGGAAAGAAAGAGCAGGCAATTTACTACCTCAGCAAGAAGTTCACATCATATGAGGTGAAGTACACTCAACTTGAGAGGACGTGTTGTGCCTTAACCTGGGTAGCGCAGAAGTTGAAACATTACTTGTCAGCATATACCACCTATCTCATCTCTCGGTTGGACCCGTTGAAGTACATTTTTCAGAAGCCCATGCCCACAGGGAGGTTGGCGAAGTGGCAAATCTTGCTTACGGAGTTTGATATTGTCTACGTGACCCGGACTGCAATGAAAGCACAAGCGTTGGCTGATCATTTGGCCGAGAATCCAGTTGATGATGAATATGAACCCTTGAAGACATATTTCCCCGATGAAGAGATAATGCATGTTGAAGAATTAGAACAAGTCGAGAAGCCTGGATGGAAATTGTTCTTTGATGGGGCTGCCAACGCCAAGGGTGTCGGGATAGGAGCAGTACTGATTTCCGAGACAGGGCAACACTACCCTGTTACGGCTCAACTTCGTTTCTATTGCACCAATAACATGGCTGAATACGAGGCGTGTATCTTGGGTTTGAGATTGGCTATAGACATGGGGGTCCAGGAAATCTTGGTCATGGGTGACTCGGATCTTCTGGTGCACCAGATTCAGGGAGAATGGGAGACACGAGATTTGAAGCTCATACCGTACCGGCAGTGTTTGCATGAACTTTGTCAACGGTTTCAATCAATAGATTTCAGGCATATTCCAAGGATTCACAATGAGGTTGCCGACGCTTTGGCCACTTTGGCGTCAATGCTGCATCATCCAGATAAGGCTTATGTGGACCCGTTACAGATTCAGGTCCGAGATCAGCATGCCTATTGTAACGTGGTGGAAGAAGAGCTTGATGGTGAGCCGTGGTTCCATGATATCAAAGAATACCTCAGGATGGGAGTATACCCAGCACAAGCTACAGGGGATCAAAAGAGAGCAATTCGACGCTTGGCAAGTGGCTTTTTCTTCAGTGGAGGAGTGTTGTACAAGAGAACCCCAGATCTTGGATTACTGAGATGCATGGATGCTAAACAGGCTACAGTTATCATGGCCGAGGTACATGCGGGAGTTTGTGGACCTCATATGAGTGGATATGTATTGGCCAAGAAGATTCTCCGAGCGGGTTATTATTGGCTTACTATGGAACGGGATTGCATCAGTTTCGTGCGCAAGTGTCATCAATGTCAGGTACATGGAGATTTGATTCATTCTCCACCATCTGAATTGCATACAATGTCGGCACCATGGCCGTTCGTTGCTTGGGGAATGGATGTCATTGGGCCGATCGAGCCAGCGGCGTCAAATGGGCACAGGTTCATTCTGGTAGCTATTGATTATTTCACTAAGTGGGTGGAGGCGAAAACCTTCAAATCTGTGACCAAGAAGGCAGTGGTCGATTTTGTGCATTCGAATATCATCTGTCGGTTTGGGATCCCGAAGGTAATCATCACGGACAATGGTGCCAACCTCAACAGTCATTTGATGGCAGAGACATGTCAGCAGTTTAAGATCACGCACCGCAATTCCACCCCATATCGTCCTAAGGCGAATGGAGCGGCCGAAGCAGCTAACAAGAACATCAAGAAAATACTTCGAAAAATGGTAGAAGGGTCCAGGCAATGGCATGAGAAGTTACCTTTCGCCCTTTTAGGCTATCGCACTATTGTCCGCACTTCAGTAGGGGCGACTCCTTATTCAATGGTGTATGGCACTGAGGCAGTAATACCCGCAGAGGTTGAAATCCCGTCCCTTCGGATTATTGCTGAGGCGGAAATTGATGATGTTGAATGGGTTAAAGCCCGCTTGGAACAACTAAGTTTGATTTATGAAAAGAGATTGGCAACAGTATGTCATGGTCAGTTGTACCAACAGAGAATGGCAAGAGCATATAATAAGAAAGTGCGTCCGCGGAAGTTTGAAGTAGGGCAATTGGTGTTGAGGCGTATCTTACCTCATTGGGCTGAGGCAAAAGGAAAGTTCGCCCCGAACTGGCAGGGGCCATTTGTTGTAACCAGAGTGTTGTCCAATGGCGCATTATATTTGACAGATGTGGAAGGAAAATGTGTAGAAATGGCTATCAACTCTGATGCAGTCAAGCGATACTATGTATGATTTCTTGGTTTAATTGTACTTTATTGTATTTGGCATATTTTTGAGATTGAAATGACGAAGGCGTTTTGTTATGCTATCCAAACACTTTATCCTTTGTTATCCCTTTTGAGCCTCATTTACTTTCTTTCGTACCCCTCTTTCGGAATCAATAACAACTCGGGAGCTCGAGCAAGAAAAATCAGTGAAGAAACAAGAAAACACAGTCCAAAAGAAAAGAAAAGAAAAAAAAACGAAAAAGAAAAGAAAAAAAAACGAAAAGAGAAAAGAAGGCAAAAAGAAAAAAAAAGGGAAAAAGCAAAGAAAAAGAGAAAAAGAAAAATGAAGAGAAGAAAAGAAAGAAAAAGAAATGAAAAGAAAGAAAAGAAAGTGGAAAAAAAAGGAAAGATTGCTACAACAAAGTAATTTCTATGACCTGAACTACGTTCGACTTGATCCCGAAAGGGTACGTAGGCAGCCTCTCCATGAGGTTCAGTCACACCAAAACAAAATCCCAAAAGTCCCCAAGAAAGAAACTGGGGCAGAAGTTGTGGTCGCTGTGAGAGATTTGATTCCGAAAGTTGTAACTGTGAACCCATGTTAAATTGTTTCGAGCCTTTGATACCCTTCTTTCTAACCTCATCCAAAAGCCTGCATTACGGTCCAAAGAAAGACCTTCTGATCAATCTTCAGGAAGTGCCAATACGAGCAAGTAAAAGTGATTCACGTCAGGGGCAACACTCCGGTGCAAGAAAAAAATGATAAAAATGAGAGAGTCTTATTGGTGAAAACCCTCACGGGCACCGTAAGGCGAAGTGAATTGAGAGAAATCGAAAATGAGAAAGTCTTATTGGTGAAAACCCTCACGGGCACCGTAAGGCGAAGTGAGTTGAGAGAAATAAAAAATGAGAGAGTCTTATTGGTGAAAACCCTCACGGGCACCGTAAGGCGAAGGTGAGTTTTTCAGACAGGCGAATGAGACAAGTCTGTGGTCAAAAGCTGCTTAAGACATTGCAGGACGAGCAAGGTTTGGGTTTGGGTGAAAATCAGGTTATGAAAGTCCGGAACAACAAATGTGGCAATCGAAAGTTGATTGGTTAGACAGACTGGGCTGGTTAATCCAAAATGCATGGCATGCTCAATGGTACTAGCATTTCCACTCAGATAAGTCTCATTCTCTTCTTTCTTCATTACAAATTATCCGTTCTCGGATTCTCTTTATCCTTAGCCCTCGAGGTCGTTGCATTTCATTCTTTCCAGGTCTATCTTTAAGATATTTCAGTGTCAGTTCTATTTGAAACAAAAAGAAGGAATGTCAAGGCTAACTACCAGCTTTCTAGTTGTACAGACAGGGCCAGAATATATCAAAAAGAAAAGTAAGTCATAAAGGACCACTGGAAGTTTCATCGGTGGATTAATCGGATAATCGTGGGGAAGAAGCGAAGTTTCAAAAAGAAGGGGCAGAAACACAAAAACAACAATATGGGATAGAACACTTGGGTCATCAGAGTCAAGGGTTGAAATTTGGTCAGGAAGTCGAGGGGATTCAAGGCAAGTCCAGGAAAGCGGGACGGAGTAAAGCCCGGCAGCAGGGATGTACCTAGCAAGAATGCCAGCAACTAGCCACCATTTTATATTGACAAGATTTTTCTTTGATTGAAACAGGGGCAGAAATTTCGTTCGTTTCGGAGAAACCCTCCGTAAGGAAAGGTAGCACCCAAACAGGTATGACTGGAAACCTCAGGGCTCTCCTGGGAAATGGGACTTAGTTTAAATGTCAATGTTGATACCCAATTTTTCCCTAAGTATTTTTATGTACTCAAAATATCCTCAAAATAGCATATGCATGCATATATAAGCATTCCCAAGAGTTTTGGTATTTTTCCTTATTTTTAAATCAATTTATTGTCTATTTTAACAGTACAAAATCTAATAATTATTCCCAAAATTATCATTTTTTTTGTGAATAACTTATTTTATTCTCATATTTACACCAAATATAACTAAGGTAATTTTTTGTATATTTTTACAAATTTGTTTGGTATTTTTAAAGCTAATTGCATATAAAGGCAATTATAGCCTATTTTACGATTAATAGTGTTTTATAATTGTAAAATTAGTTCTAATATTTTTAAATTAATACATATGTATTATTAATTGGTTCAGCATCTTCAATTTTCTTTTAAAATTATTCACTATTTTTATAAAATTAAAAGGGGAAAACTGGCTATTTAAATGTAGTCCCATTTCATTTCAATTGCATCCCCAATTCCATTTCAATTTTAGCCTTAATTTTGGCCCAATCCTCCCCCAAATCAAAGCGACCAAATTTGATTTCTCACCCGAACCCTAACCCAATTGCTAAACCCGCCCGGGGTTCTTTTAAATCCAGGCCGTTGATCCTTTTGATCAACGGCCACATATGATTCTTCCCTTTTTAATTCCACATGACTTAACCCTAATCCCCATTTCTCTTCGACAGCCGCCTTTGAACTCTCTTCTCTCTCAAACGCTCTCAAACACTCAAACCCTAATCGCCTCCCTCGTCTTCTCCGACCATTATCTCGCCGGAGTCCATGGCTTTTCAGGCCATGGACGACCTGTGCTCACCTTCTTTTACCCCTAAACCATGGGTGTTCGAGATTTCGAGGTCTAACCTCGACGGCGTCCGTTCAGATCCCCTGCAGATCTGTGTTCTGTGGCCTATCCGGCCCCATTCCGACGTATTCGAGCTTTGAAAGCCTAGTCATGTCCATCTCTGACTCAAGACCAGACCTCTTCCAAGCCTTCTCATTGTTTCACAGAAACCCTAAGGCTATTCGAGGTTCCTTCCTCTTTTATTTACTTAGATCTATGGTGGATCTGTGCTATATTCAATGTTTTAAAGCTTTTCCCCTATTTTCTTTTCAAAATTAGCTTGTTTCAATTTAGGGTTTTCGGAAAATCTTAAAACGACTTCTGACTTTTCTTCTTCTTCTTTTCTTTGTGTGAATCTGTCTATGCCATGTTCTTGTGTTCTTTCCTCGCATGTCTGCTCCTATGTTCTTATGTTTTGCCATATTATGCATGTTCTTCTATTTTTTGTGTTCTGTTCTTTCTTCTACCGGGCTCTATAAGCATGATTTACATGTCTATCTCGTATGTTTTTTTACTGTATTTTACTAAGCTTCTAATCCTTGTTTGCCTTTACTGGACTTTTGTTTGAACTCTAAGCAGGTTCCGTCTACTGTTTTTCCTAAACCTGTATCGCTTTTTCTCTCCTGAACTTGTTTGAGTGCCATATTTTGCCTAAATGTATTCCCTGTGTTTCAAACTTGCTGCTCTCTCTGTTTGTTTTCTCATAAGTCTCTGAAAGAGACTACTGAGCCTGTTCTATTTGTTGTTTTCTCGTCTATGCATCTGATTCGAGTCAGAAACCCTAGTATTTGGGGTTTTTGGCAGGCTTGACTTTGTGTTTGGTCTAGGGTTCCATTCAGAACCCTTGACTCTCTTTCAGGCTCATTCTGAGTCCACAAACCTAACCTTCTTGGTCACTCTGATTTCTTGCTAGTTTTACGACAACTCTCTCTTGTCTCACATGTCTGTATGCTTTTTATATGACAAATTCTCTTCTTTCAAAAGGCCTTTGGCCAGCTTGTGATTGATTCCGAGTTCCTTTTTAAAAGGTTTTGTACTGTTGATTTTCATTAAATTAAACCCCTTCTCACCTTTTCTGGTTGGATTCATTCACACTAAGATTCGAATCCTGATTTTACTGGCTGTTGATTGATTGTCTTTCCATGTTCTACCCAAACCGTGTGCTACCAGACTATTTCCTTAAATAAACTGCTGTGTATTTGTCCCTATTACACTGCTTTAGAAAAGATTTTTAAAATGAATCCTTTCCTTATTTATTTTTGCCCGTTTGAATCAAATCCCTTAACCAAAGGGAAACAGCTTGTGATTGATTTCAAAACTATTCTCTTACCTTTTTCTTACTCATCTTCTGCACTATAAAAGGGCCTGCCCTTTTGCACTAAAGGGGGGTTTTACAGAGGCTTTTCACAGACTTTTCCTACACACGAACACAGAACAACATCTGAGTTCACAATTCAGTTTCACTTAAAACTCTCTGTTTTGATACTTGTGCTGCTGTGGACTGTGTTTACTTTACTTTCTTCTGCACTTCTTTTGCTTCTCTACTGGTATGTCTCAGTTAGTTTACATGCCTCAACAACAATGTGTTTAATTCTGCCTATTTCCTTTAGTTGATATTTGTTTCCCTCTCCTTTATATTTCTATATTTAAGTTATGTGTGTAATCAATTGTTTTTCATGAATTTGATACTCTGTGAATCCCCTTTACCCTTTTACCCCTTTGTATGTGAGTTTATTGTTCAGGGCATAGTAGCACCCCAATATTGCTGTCTATGATCCTGAACTAGGTTCATTGAACTCCTTAACTCAATCAATTCCCACTTCCCATTCTCCCCATTATGTGCTTGAGCCTTGACTTAGGTCTGATAGTGTCCTAATCACTATCCAGACCTTTGTCTGACCATCAAAAGGTTTGCTCCTAACTTGTTCATCTAGCAAGTGGTCAGGGGTGTGCCAGCCTACCTTATGGCTAGGTATGACCACCACTTGTCATGGCCCCCTTAATTCCCTTTCACTTTGCACTTACTCCTAGCTATAAGTTCTGCCCCTCTCTTGCAAGCCATGCTTTGGGACCCCTAAGCTCCCTCTGAACTTGGATGCCTGAGGGCTGGCTATTCCACACTGCACCATCCTGTTCATAATGGCATCCTGGGTGTAAGCAATGCCTGGAATCCCTGAGGTTCCTTGAAACTTTGAAACACCCTGGATAATGAGAAGGCTTTGGAGATCTGGACCCCGGAGTTGGTTAAATACATATTATTGGACATTAGGATTGAATTAGGCTTCTTGGATCTAGCTGTTAGTTTTTGATGTATTTTTATTATTTCGTTGATTCATTGGGTTGTAATAACTTGTATAGAACTCGGGGAATCTAGTAAAAGGGTGTGGGAGGGTTTTTACTTTCTTGCATCAATAAAGGGTAGATATCATGACTTTAGGACTTTAATTTTTCTACTAGAAATACTGCACATAAGATGGTTCGATGTTTTTTTATTCAAGTCACCTAGATACCATGCCTATAGGGTTTAACGTTTAATTATGATATAAGTCATCTAGAAATCCTGCCTATAGGACCTTAACATTCATATAATCAGTGCATATAGAAATCATGCCTATAGGGAATGCATATGCATTAGGCAAACTGTAGGGTAATTAATAATTACCTCTTCTTACCAGTTCTTAACAGACTTTTTTTAATCAGATATAGATATCATAGGATTCCGCATCAAGTTCGTCTGATTCTTCTTAAGCAATAACAATCTGTTAACTGGTCTCTAATGTCTTAATGTTTTCAGCCTCAATCTTTTGACAAAAACTCTTTTGAATCAGTATACATTTGAGTCCTTCAAATCAACACCTCTTCGAAAATGGTTTCTTTCTAAAATTCTGCCTAAACATTTTCCAACTAAGTTTTGGTCTTCCTGAAATTGTCTTTAAAACAGTTCTGCAGTTTACTCTTTCCTTAAGTATTTCTTACTCTGGAAATCCTTTTATGGTTTATACTCATGATTCTCTTAAAACTTATTTCTAAACTGACTGCAGTCTGTACTTTCCGGCATTAGACTATTTTTCTAGAACCAGTACTTTCTAAATCACTCGCTAAAAATACCTTAAGTTCTGACAATTGGATCCAAGTTGCCTAATGTGGGCTTCCTGTCTAAACGTATGTATCGAACTAGTCCGCTCGCTGCTTAATTTTTAATTTTAAAGACTAAAGCAGTATGTGTAAAGGCATGCTAAACTATATGTTATCTGATTTACGGGGTTTATGTGAGTCTTACCTGTTTGTCTGTCCATTCTCCTTACTTGTTACTTGTTTTTGAATGTTGATTAGAATTTTTGTCCTTTAAACTCCATAAAGGTCCCCATCCCTTTCTCCCCCTTTTAGGATTAGAAGTCCAATGCCCCGGGACTGATAGCTTGGGACGGGTAATAGCATGCGATAGGCAAACGATACCATTCCGCGCTCCAATACCTTAACGTGGTGGGAAAGGGTAGACATGGAGATGATGATTACACGATAACACTATGCGTACAATTGAGTACCAGTGTTGTGCGATGATCCATGTAATATATAAACCTAGGACCCCCTTCCCTCTTTATTAGTTTAACAATTTTCTGAATCTTAAAAAGTTGTTGCACTTTCGACTTCTGCTTTTCACATAATTTTCAGATTGTCCGCACTAAGTACTTGACTTCTTCCTACTTGCACTTTTAACTAAACTGCTCCTTCCCTAAAATTCAGCACTTTTTTTTAACCTTTTGTGCTCCTTATTTGTAATAGTTTTCTCGTATTTTCAATGCTTGCTTGT
The DNA here is from genome assembly GCF_001879085.1 of Nicotiana attenuata. Lineage (NCBI taxonomy): Eukaryota > Viridiplantae > Streptophyta > Magnoliopsida > Solanales > Solanaceae > Nicotiana > Nicotiana attenuata. The sequence continues at coordinate 59,210,993 of NC_031991.1, forward strand.
TTACTTGTTCGTTTGCATTCAAAGTCACAATTGTAGCATGGCCGGGAACCACACTAGTGGATCTTGAAGGGTGCCTAACACCTTCCCCTCGAGATAATTTCTAGCCCTTACCAAAACTCTGGTTCTTCATCTCAAATTCTTCCTTAAAGTGTCCTAATGCACTATAATCATTAGGTGGCGACTCTTCAAACTAAAAAACCCAATTCTCGCAAGGGAATAGAGTTGTCCTCCCGAATGTCGTATACCCGATTCCGAACTCCGTTTTGGAAAAAAAAGGGGGCATCGACAGTCCTCACCGTGAAAATCAGTATAATTGGCACGGCGTCACCCTTTGTGCTTTTACCTCGCATAATCACTCATATAAAGGCACGGAATTGTACATCGTGCGGCACGGCATCACCGTTCGTGCTTTACACTCTTCCTCACAAAAACAAAGCACAGCATCACCCTTCGTGCTTTAACTCTCTTCCTCACCCAAACAACAATCATAAACAATAGGGCAAGGAAATAAAAGAAGTTACAATAAGAATCCCGGCAAGGGAACAAAAATTCAACAAAAAGTCCCGGCAAGGGACAACATCAAAACAACAACAATACCCGGTAAGGGAGACATGCTTTTCTCTTTTTTCACTTTTACTTCACAACTCACTTTACAACTTGAGCCAATGCTCTAATAGGGTTCAATTTACCCCTTACATTTCCACATTTCATTAAACGACTTGAGCCAACGCTCCTCAATATTCAATGCCACAATTACTTCCCAAACTTTGCCAACAATAGAAATCATCACCAAAGCATGAACAACACAACAAGGTCATAAGAATCACAATATAAGACTCACGGGCATGCTTGTCACCAACGTATAGATACTCGTCTCCATGCCTATATGTCGTACTCGACAAACACCACATAGCAAATAAGACTCGACTCCTAATCCCTCAAGCTAAGGTTAGACCAAACACTTACCTCGATGCCACCCCTTGATTTCACCACCAATTCGCTCGTATCTAGTCATAAGTTACTTAATTACATCAATAAACGCTAAATGAATCAATTCCAATGCATGAAAATGAATTTTCCAAAGTTTTTCCCAAAAAGGCAAAAATTGCCCCCGGGCCCACATAGTCAAACCGAGGTTCGAACCAAAACCCGATTACCCATTCCCCCACGAACCCAAATATATAATTTGTTTTGAAATTGGACCTCAAATCGAGGTCCAAATCCCTAATTTTTGAAAAACCTAGGTTCTACCCAAAACACCAAATTTCCCCCATGAAAATCATTGATTTTGAGTTGAAATCATGTTAAAAGATGTTAATGATTGAAGGAAACGAGTTAATATTGACTTACAATCGATTTGGAAGATGATTTGTTCTTGGAAAATCGCCCTAGGGAGTTTGTGTTTTGAAAAGATGTGAAAACTGGTTGATTCTCGGCTAAGTATAAAAATTTGCAGGTTGCAGTTATGGGAAATGCGAACAGGCTTCGCAATTGCGAACCCTTCAGAGAATTTGGACTTTCGCATTTGCGAACGAAAATGTCGCATTTGCGACTTCGCATTTGCAACACATAGGTCGCATTTGCGGCCTCAAGCATTACAAGCAGACTTCGCATTTGCGAAGGGACCCTCGCATTTACGAGATCGGAATTGCGAGGAAACATCTCGCATTTGCGAGGAAGGGCAGGCCTGGGCTGGTTCGCATTTGCGACCAAGCCCTCGCATTTGCGAGCCAGGCTTCGCAAATGCGAAGCCTGCAGGCCTGATCACACCAGCAATAAAACCTGCAATATCCAAGTCTAAAATCCACCCTGTGGCCTATCCAATACTCACCCGAGCCCTCGGGGCTCCAAACCAAACATGCACACAACCCTAAAAACATCATACGGACTCGCTCGTGCATTCAAATCACCAAATAACATCAACAACTATGAATTTAGCATCAAAACCATGAAATTTTCTTAAGAACTCCAAATTTCCCATTTTCTCAAAAGTGATCCCATTCACGTCGTTTCAAGTCCGTTTCTTACCTAATTTCACAGACTTATCTTAAATCACATATAAGACCTATACCGGGAGCCGGAACCAAAATACGGGCCCGATACCATCAAGTTCTAATCACAATTCATTTCCAAATCTCATAAATAATTTCAGAAAATAATTTTCTTTAAAAATTTATTTCTCGGGATTGGGACCTCGGAATTCGATTCCGGGCATACGCCCAAGTCCCATATTTTCCTACGGACCCTCCGGGACCGTCAAATCATGGATCCGGGTCCGTTTATCCAAAATATTGACCGAAGTCAACTTAATTCATTTTATAGTCAAAATTTATCATTTTCCAGAGATTTTCACATATTGGCTTTCCGGCTACGCGCCCGGACTACGCACGTAAATCGAGGTGAGACAGAAAGAGGTTTTTTAGGCCTCGGAATGCAGAATTTATAATTTAAAACAAGTGAAAGGTCATCACGTTCTCCACCTCTAATATAACCGTTCGTCCTCGAACGGATAGAAGAAGGAAGTACCTGAGTCGGGGAAACGATGGGGATAACGGCTCCGCATATCGGACTCGGACTCCCAGGTCGATGCCTCAGCAGGCTGACCTCTCCACTAAACATGAACAGAAGGAAAACTCTTCGATCTCAACTGACGAACCTGCCGGTCTAGAATAGCTACCGGTTCCTCCTCATAAGACAAGTCCTTGTCCAACTGGACAGTGCTGAAATCTAACACGTGGGATGGATCGTCGTGATACTTCCGAAGCATGGACACATGAAATACTGGATGCACGGCTGATAAGCTTGACGGCAACGCAAGTCTGTAAGCCACCTCTCTCACTCGATCGAGAATCTCAAACGGTCCAATGAACCTAGGGCTAAGCTTGCCCTTCTTTCCAAATCTCATTACGCCCTTCATAGGCGACAACCGAAGCAATACCCGCTCACCGACCATGAATGCCAAATCACGAACCTTACGGTCGGCATAACTCTTTTGCCTGGACTGAGCTGTACGAAGCCTATCCCAAATGGTCCTGACCTTGTCCAAGGCATCCTGTACTAGATCCGTACCCAACAACCGAGCCTCTCCCGGCTCAAACCATCCATCTGGCGACCGACACCGCCTACCATATAAAGCCTCATAAGGAGCCATCGGAATGCTCGACTGGTAGCTGTTGTTGTAGGCAAACTCTGCTAAAGGCAAGAACTGATCGCACGAGCCTCCAAGGTCAATAATACAAGCTCGGAGCATATCCTCCAAAATCTGAATAGTCCGCTCGGACTGACCGTCCGTCTCAGGATGAAACGTTGTGCTCAACTTAACCCGTGTGCCCAACTCTCGCTGAACTACTCTCCAGAAATGTGAGGTAAACTGCGTACCTCGGTCCGAGATGATAGACACAGGCACACCATGAAGACGAACAATCTCCCGGATATAGATCTCAGCTAACTTCTCGGAAGAATAGGAGATTGCCACAGGAATGAAATGTGCTGACTTGGTCAGCCTATCAACAATAACCCACACTGCATCGAACTTCCTCTGAGTCCGTGGGAGTCCAACAACGAAGTCCATAGTGATACGTTCCCACTTCCACTCAGGAATCTCAATCCTCTGAAATGAACCACCGGGCTTCTGATGCTCGTACTTAACCTGCTGACAAATGAAACACCGAGCCACATATGCGACGATGTCCTTCTTTATTCTCCTCCACCAGTAATGTTGCTGCAAATCTTGATACATCTTCACGGCGCCTGCATGAATAGAGTACCGGGAGCTATGGGCCTCCTCTAAAATCAACTCTCGAAGTTCATCCAAATTAGGCACACAAACTCGACCCTGCAATTTCAAAACTCCATCATCTGCTAAGATGACCTGCTTGGAACCTCCGTGCTGCACCGTGTCTCTTAAGGACACACAAATGCGGATCATCATACTGCCGATCTCGGATACGCTCCAATAATGAAGAACGAGTGATGGTGCAAGCTAACACACGGCTGGGCTCAGAAACATCCAACCTCACGAACTGATTTGGCCAAAGCCTGAACATCCAAAGCAAGCGGTCTCTCACCGACCGAAATATAAGTAAGACTGCCTATACTGGCTGACTTCCTACCCAAAGCATCGGCCACCACATTGGCCTTTCCCGGATGATATAAGATGGTGATATCATAGTGTTTCAACAGTTCCAACCACCTTCTCTGCCTCAAATTCAACTCCTTTTGCTTGAACAAATACTGCAGACTCTTGTGATCCGTGAACACCTCACATGCCACGCCATACAGATAATGCCTCCAAATCTTCAACGTGTGAACAATGGCTGGCAACTCCAAATCATGAACCGAATAGTTCTTCTCATGAATCTTCAACTGTCACGAAGCATAGGCAATGACCTTTCCATCCTGCATCAATACCGCACCAAGTCCAACACGAGATGCATCACAATAAACTGTATATGGCCCTGAACCTGTGGGCAAAACCAACACCGGTGTCGTAGTCAAAACTGTCTTGAGCTTCTGAAAGCTCGCCTCACACTCATCCGACCATCTGAACTAGGCACCCTTCTGGGTCAACCTGGTCATCGGGGCTGCAATAGATGAAAACCCCTCTACGAACCGACGATAGTAGCCTGCCAATCCCAAGAAACTCCGAATCTCTATAGCTGATGCTGATCTAGGCCAGTTCTTGACTGCCTCAATCTTCTTCGGATCAACCTGAATACCCTCTGCTGATACAACATGACCCAGGAATCCAACTGAACTCAACCAGAACTCACACTTCAAAAACTTAGCATACAACTGACTATCCCTCAAGGTCTGAAGAACCACTCTAAGATGCTGCTCGTGCTCCTCCCAGCTGCGAGAATAGATCAAAATATCATCAATCCTCGGCAGCGGATACTTATTCTTGATTGTAACCTTGTTCAATTGCCAGTAATCTATACACATTCGCATCGATCCATCCTTCTTCTTAACAAACAACACCGGCGCACCCCAAGGCGAAACAATGGGTCTAATGAAACCCTTCTCAAGAAAGTCTTGCAACTACTCCTTCAACTCTTTCAACTCAAGCGGGGCCATACGATACGGCGGGATAGAAATGGGCTGAGTGCCCGGAGCCAAATCAATTCAAAAGTCAATATCCCTGTGGGGTGGCATACCCGGCAGGTCTGAAGGGAATACCTCAGGAAACTCACGAACAACGGGCACAGACTCAATAGAAGGAACCTCCGCAATAGAATCACGAACATAGGCCAAATAGGCCAAACACCCTTTCTCGACCATACGCCGAGCCTTCACATACGAGATAACACTGCGGGTAGAATGACCAGGAGTCCCTCTCCACTCTAATCGAGGTAAAACCGGTAAGGCTAAGGTCACAGTCTTGGCATGAAAATCCAAGATAGCGTGGTAAAGTGGTAACCAGTCCATCTCCAATAAGACGTCAAAATCAACTATATCCAAAGGTAACAAATCTACTCGAGTCTCAAGACCCCCAATCACAACCACGCAAGAACAATGAACACGATCTACCACAATAGAATCACTCACCGGTGTAGACATATAAACAGGAGCACTCAAAGAATCACTAGGCATAACCAGATGCGGCGCAACATAAGATGACACATACGAGTGTGTAGACCTTGGATCAAATAGCACTGAAGCATCTCTACTACAAACCAGAACAGTACCTGTGATAACTACATCGGAAGCCTCAGCCTTAAGGCTTGCTGGAAGAGCATAACATCGGGGCTGGGCTCCACCACCCTGAACTACATCTCTGGGACGGCCTGCTGCTGGCTGGCCTCCACCTCTAGCGGCCTGAGCTCCACCTCTAACACCTCTACCTCCACCTCTAGCACCTCTACCCCCACCTCTAGCTGGCTGGGCGGGCTGTAGAACACTCGGTGCCTGAACCATGGCACAGGAACCTTGATGCTGAGAGCTACTCGATGCTCGAGGGCAAAACCTAGCAATATGACCCATATCACCACAAGTGTAACAAGCCCTCGGCTGCTGAGACTGCTGACCCTGACGGCCTGAATGAGTCCCTCAATGAACCTCCTAACTCTCTCTCTCTCTCTCAGTGGGAAGAAACTTCTCCAAAAGCAGCTGAGAGATCTGATCCCAAGTCAAAGCTGGTGACCCAACTGGTCTAGCCAAACGATAATCTCTCTACCAAGTCTCCGAAGACATAGTTGCTCTATTACCGGTCTGTGCTGCTGCTCGCTGAAGAAGCGGTACGTGACCTTGCCATTCGTAAAGGAACAAAAGTGGAAGTTCAACTAGCATTGAGAAATCAAGTCGCACGACAGGAAAGAATAGATGTGAAGTTTTTCCTAACTCTGTAGCCTCTGGGGGATAAATACAGACGTCTCCGTACCGATCCCTCGACTCTACTAAGCTTGTCTGTGAGTTGTGAGACCTATGTAACCTATAGCTCTGATACCAACTTGTCACGACCCGGATTTTCCACCCTCGGGAGTCGTGATGGCGCCTACTAATGAAAGTTAGGCAAGCCAATCAACTGAATTATTTGCCTTGTTTCCATTTTTAAATCCGTTAACAGTTATAATCCAACAGTTAACAATCAAAAAAATTTAACAAGCGGAAGAATTAATTTTGAGCATAATAATACTGCTAATACCATTCCATAACAACACTACCCAAGATTGGTGTCACAACTTCACAGACTGTCTAAGATTACTACAAATAAAGGTCTGAAAAGAAATAATACAACATTGTCTCTGGAGATACAAGAAAGAAACAAGAATAATAGCTAGAAGGAGACGCCAAGGCTGCGGACGCCTGCAGGACTACCTCGGGTCGCCTGATGGACTAGAAGCAGCAACCTCATTGCAGTCCGAAATCTACAACACTAGGATCTGCACAAAAGAGTGCAGAGTGTAGTATCAGCATAATCGACCCCATGTGCTGGTAAGTGCCTAGCCTAACCTCGGTGAAGTAGTGACGAGGCTAGGACCAGACTACCAAGAATAAACCTGTGCAGTTAAATCATATACAGCGGAACAATACAAGCAGAAATGTACAACTAAGGATGGGAGGGGGAAACATGATGCGGGGACATCGAATAATAACAGAAGAATAACACTTAAATATAAAGATCACCACAGTTCAATTGAAGATAGGAAGGGGGATCATGCTGCGGGGTACAACAAGTATCAACAGAAATCCAACAATAAAATGTAGAGAAACCATAACTCAGTTATCAATAAAAATCAGGAAATCAAGACAAGTGCACGGCATCACTCTTCTTGCTTTAACACTCTCTCACCAAAACAATGCACGACATCACCCTTCGTGCTTTAACACTCTCTCACCAAAATAATGCACGGCATCACCCTTCATGCTTTAACACTCTCTCACCAAAACAATGCACGACATCACCTCTCGTGCTTTACACTCTTCCTCACCCAAGAAACAATCACAAACAATAAGGGCAAGGGAATAAATGAAATTACAATAATATCACAATAAAATCCCGGCAACACAAATAACATCACAAATAAATCAAGTAACAACAGGAAATCAGTAAGTAAGCGTAAAGAACACCATAACTCAATTACCAATAAGATCAGGAAAATCAAGGACAAGTGCACGGCATCACCTTTCGTGCTTTTACTCTCGTCCTCACCGTGAAAATCAGTATAATTGGCACGGCATCACCCTTCGTGCTTTTACCTCACATAATCACTCATATAATGGCACGGAATTGTACATCGTGTGGCACGGCATCACCCTTCGTGCTTTACACTCTTCCTCACAAACACAATGCACCGCATCACCCTTCGTGCTTTAACTCTCTTCCTCACCCCAAACAGCAATCGCAAACAATAGGGCAAGGAAATAAAAGAAGTTACAATAAGAAGCCCGGCAAGGGAACAAAAATTCAACAACAAGTCCCGGCAAGGGACAACATCAAAACAACAACAATATCCCGGCAAGGGAGACATGCTTTTCTCTTTTTTCACTTTTACTTCACAACTCACTTTACAACTTGAGCCAATGCTCTAATAGGGTTCAATTTACCCCTTACATTTCCACATTTCATTAAACGACTTGAGCCAACGCTCCTCAATATTCAATGCCACAATTACTTCCCAAACTTTGCCAACAATAGAAATCATCACCAAAGCATGAACAACACAACAAGGTCCAAATCCCCAATTTTTGTTTTGAAATCGGACCTCAAATCGAGGTCCAAATCCCCAATTTTTGAAAAATCTAGGTTCTACCCAAAACACCCAATTTCCCCCATGAAAATCATTGATCTTGAGTTGAAATCGTGTTAAAAGAAGTTAATGATTGAAGGAAACGAGTTAAAATTGACTTACAATCGATTTGGAAGAAGATTTATTCTTGAAAAATCGCCCTAGGGAGTTTGTATTTTGAAACTATGTGAAAAATGGTTAATTTTCGGCCAAGTATAAAAATTTGCAGGTTGTAGTTATGGGAAATGCGAACAGGGTTCGCAATTGCGAACCCTTCAGAGAATTTGGACTTTCACATTTGCGAACGAAAATGTCGCATTTGCGACACATAGGTCGCATTTGCGGCCTCAAGCATTACAAGCAGACTTCGCATTTGCGAGGTCGGAATTGCGAGGAAACATCTCGCATTTGCGAGGAAGGGCAGGCCTGGGCTGGTTCGCATTTTCGACCAAGCTCTCACATTTGCGATCTCGCATTTGCGAGTCAGGCTTCGCATTAGGCCTGATCACACCAGCAATAAAACCTGCAATTTCCAAGTCTAAAATCCACCCCGTGGCCTATCCAAAACTCATTCGAGCCCTCAGGGCTCCAAACCAAACATGCACACCAACCTAAAAACATCATACGGACTCGCTCGTGCATTCAAATCACCAAAATAACATCAACAACTATGAATTTAGCATCAAAATCATGAAATTTTCTTAAGAACTCCAAATTTCCAATTTTCTCAAAATGATCCGATTCACGTCGTTTCAAGTCCGTTTCGTACCAAATTTCACAGACTTATCTTAAATCACATATAAGACCTGTACCGGGTGCCGAAACCAAACTACGGGCCCGATACCATCAAGTTCTAATCACTATTCATTTCCAAATCTCATAATTAATTTCATAAAATAATTTTCTTTAAAAATTTATTTCTCGGGCTTGGGACCTCGGAATTCGATTCCGGGCATACGCCCAAGTCCCATATTTTCCTACGGACCCTCCGGGACCGTCAAATCACGTGTCCGGGTCCGTTTACCCAAAATGTTGACCAAAGTAAATTTAATTTATTTTATAGTCAAAATTTATCATTTTTCACAGATTTTCACATATTGGCTTTCCGACTACGCGCCCGGACTGCGCACGCAAATCTAGGTGAGACAGAAAGAGGTTTTTAAGGCCTCGGAATGTAGAATTTATTTTTAAAATAAGTGATGACCCAATGCAGTCTGGTCCATCTATCCAACAGCTTATGCGGCTCGATGACCGCACCTAATCTGGGCTATGGTAGAGCCGGTATAACTGGTTGGGCTCCGCCCACAGGTAATGCACCTGTGGTCTGATATACGGTAGTAGCGTGCCTTGGAGCCTTAGCGGCAGGGGTCTGTACTCCCCATCCCACTTGAGATGTGGCTGGGTCCGCTGGAAATAAACCAGCCTACGTCGTAGAATTCATGAACCGGAGCATACGGCCCATGACCTCCTGAAATCCCGGTGCAGATGTGAAATCTACCGGGGTCGGCTCTGCTGTAGGAACCTCACCTGCTCCTCAATGATAGGATCCTCCACTGGATCCGCAGGTGGTACAAAGGGAGCAATTCTAGGATTCCCTCGTCCTCTAGTAGGGCTGGATCCCTCCACCGGCCTCTCCCTCGGCCTCTAGCAACAGGGGGAGCAGCTCATCCACCGTCGGGTACATCTGCCGGGCGCGTTCTAACCATTGTTGAGAGAAGAAGAAAAAGATACTTAGTACAACATCAATTGCACGATAGGAGATGAAGAAAGAGAAGTTTCCTAACACCCTATAGCCTCTCGAAGATAAGTGCGGACATTTCCGCACCGATCCGCAAGACTCTATCAGGACCGTTCATGACTTGTGAAACCTATGTGAACCTAGAGCTCTGATACCAAGCTATCATGACTGAATTTCCGCTATAGGATATGATTGCGCCGAAAGTTGCTGCTAGGCAAGCCAATAGTAAACTACCCGTTTAATTCCTCATTTTATATTTTTAAGGAGAAGTAAGGTGGTAAGGTAAATGAGCATGGTAATGTAAAGCATAAAATAAAAGGAGAAGTATGGTGGTAAGGTAAACAATCAAAACCCATGAATGTCTACAAGAATTTCCAAAAACCCGTTGTCACAAGTGCACGAGCATCTAGTAGAATATACAAAAATCCTTAAGAACTACTGTCTGAAACAAGGCATTAGTGATAAAAACATGACAAGGGAAGGCTCCGGGTGCTGCAGAACGGAGCATGGGAAAGCTGCTCGCCAATAAGCCTTCGGATAGTGCGGGTACGCGCCCGGACGAACTCCAGATGCACCTGCCTCAGAAACTGCACAATATGTGCAGAAGTGTAGCGTGAGTACATAAACAACATGTATCCAATAAGTATGTAGTCTAACATCGAAAAAGTAGTGATGAGGGGTCGACTTCGACACTTACTAATGGGCAATATACATAATGTACAAGATTATTTAATAGGCATGAAATGCAACAACAATAACGAAATAGGAGGCAATAATTAAATGACCATTTATCAAAATAACAATTTAAAGTCCTCAAATATCACATATTAATCTCAACAAGTAAGGGCTTAACTCGTATCATAAATCCTTAAGTCATGACAGACATATCAAGTGAAATCAGACTCCGAGTGACAACACGCACGAGTTGTGCCGAGGTCGTACAGCCCGATCCATAATAATCGTGTACATACACTACTGAGGTCGTACAGACTAATCCATGGATGCATATATATATATATATATATATATATATATATATATATATATATATATATATATATATATATATATGTAACTTTCGCTGAGGCGTTCGGCCCGATCCACAAGAATAGAGAAACTTTTCGGATTACGAATTTCATATTTACAACTCCGAGGTAAGCCCATGAAAGGATATAATTTCCATCAATAATTAAACATTTCCGCCAACTCTCTAAGTAATGAAGATCGATTTAACATAATCTTTAACCAAGTTTTACTAACTAATACAAGCAATTAAACTAACAAATTGAGTCCAAATAGTGTAAGTAATAGCATAATAAAGGCCCATGTCTACCCATACATAACATGAATTCTACCTACGCACGGACTCTCGTCACTTCGTGCATACGCAGCACCTACAATTAGTAGAAAATAGCAATTTAAACACCTATGCGGTAAATTCTATCTTACAAGGTTAGTCAAGAGACTTACCTCGTTCCCAAGTTCACTTTCCGGTCCACAAATCATTCTAAAGGCCTCAAGTCGGTGCCGAACAATCCGAAACTAGCCAAATATTGTATAATTTAATCAATATATCAAAAGTTCATAATTTAGCTATTAGAGTAATTACCCAACCCAAATTGGAAGATTCCTAAAATCATCCCTAGGCCCACGTGCCCGGATTCCGGAATTCAAAAATAAATGTTAGACATAACCTCACAAACCCAAATATATAATTTCTACTTAATTCCATAATCATTTTCGTGGTCTAATCCCATTTTTATCAAAACCTAGGTTTTTCAACAATATCCTAAAATTTCCATAATTTTTATGTTAAAATCTACCCATAATATATGTATTAAACTCATATTGTGTAGAAAATACTTACCCCAAGGTGCTAGATGAAAAACCCTCCTCAAAGAGATCTAAAATCGGACACTAGTTGAGAGAAATGAACTAAATAAGCCTAAGTCCCGACTTTTAAAAACGTTTCTGCCCAGGCATTCCTTCTTCACGATCGCGAAGGCAAGCTACCAAGGCCCGAGAAAAATGAACTTCGCGAACGCAACCAGATACTCACAAATGTGAAGGCTTGCCTGACCTGCCCTACGCGAACACGAGGGCTTCTTTGCGAACGCAAAGACCAATCATCGTGCCACCCCTAGCCCCAGCTTCCTCTACGTGAACGCGGGCCCTCTCATGCGAACGCGAAGGCTACAGGTCCCAGATCTTTGCGAACGCGAAGCACGAATTCCAAGTCCTCCAAATTCCTTCTTCGCGAACGTGACCCAACCCCTGCGATCACGAAGAAGGAAACTAGAATCACTAGTGACAGATTTTTGGACTTAGCTGCGGGTGGTTCGAAACTCACCCGAGCCACCTGGGACCCTGTCCAAATGCACAACCAACTAGTCCACAAACATAATACAGACCTGCTCGAACTCTTGAAACACATAAAACAACATCAAAACTAAGAATCACACCCCAAAACCAAATTGAATCAAATTATGAACTTCAAGCTTTAAACTTACTTCGAACGCTCTGAATCATATTTAGACTACTCGGAATGACACCAAATTTTGCGTACAAGTTAAAGATCACCATACGAAACTATTCCTAGGCTCAGAATCCAAAACGGACCTTGATAACTCCAAAGACTACTCCAAACCAAATTTAAAGAACTTGAAAACCTTCAATGCGCCAACTTTCAATTAAGCACTGAAATGCTCCCGGGTCATCCGAAACCGGATCCAAACACACGCCCAAGTCCAAAATCATCATACAAACCTATTGCAACCGTCAAATCCTAGTTCTGAGGTCGTTTACACAAAATGTTAACTCAAGTCAAACTTGGCCATCTTAGGCCACTGTTAAGGAACCAAGTGTTCCGGTTTCAACCCGAACCCTTCCAAACCCAAGTCAACCATCCCCGCAAGTCATAAAATAGTAAAGACACATATGGGGAGTCTTAATTAGGGGAATGGGGATCTAAAAATCAAAACAGCCTGTCGGGTATACATTTTCCACCTCTTAGACAAATGTTCTTCCTCGAGCGGGTCTAGAATCATACCCGGAGTGCTGAATAGGTGAGGATATCTGCTCCGCATGTCCTTCTCGGTCTCCCAAGTCACTTCCTTGGCTGGTTGACCCCTCCATTGGACCTTTACCGCAGAAATCTTCTTAGACCTCAACTGGCAAACCTGCCTGTCAATAATAGAAACTGGCTCCTCCTCGTAACCCAAGCTCTCATCTAGTTTGAATCATGTTATAATCTAACAAATGTGACATGTCGGCATGGTACCTCCGGAGCATAGACACATAGAAGACCGGATGAACTCCCGATAGACTGGGAGGCAAAGCAAGCTCATATGCAACCTTCCCAACTCGTCTCAACACTTCAAATGGGCCAATAAACCTTGGGATCAACTTGCCCTTCTACCCGAAACTCATGATTCCCTTCATCGGTGAGACTTTCAAGAGAACCTTCTCGCCCACCATAAATGATAAATCTGTGGCATATAACCTAGCATCACTGGGCTCGAACCATCCGATGGGCGAACGACATCACTGGCCATATAAATCCTCAAACGGAGCCATCTTATTGTTGGACTGATAACTGTTGTTATAAGAAAACTCGGCCAAAGCCAATAATCGATCCCACTACCCTCCGAAGTCAATCATACATGCTCTGAGCATATCCTCCAGGATCTGAACTTTCAGCTCCAACTGCCCGTCGGTCTGTGGATGAAAGGTTGTGCTAAGTCCTACCCGAGTGTCAACTCACTTTGTACCGCTCTCCAAAAGTGCAAAGTGAACCGAGGGCCTCTATCTGAAATGATAGAAGCAAGCACACCATCCAACCAAACAATCTCCTAAATGTAAATTTTGGCCAATCTCTCTGAAGAGTACATAGTCACAACCGGAATAAAGTGTACCGACTTGGTCAGCCTGTCGACAATGACCCAAACGGCATCAAACTTCCTCAACTTCCACGGCAACCCAACCACAAAGTCCATAGTGATTCGCTCCCATTTTCACTCTGGTATAACCATCTGCTAGAGTAGGCCACATGGACTTTGGTGCTCATACAGAACTTGCTGGCAAGTTAGACACCTCTCTACATACTCAACTATGACTTTATTCATCCGCTGCCACCAATAATGTTGCCTCATGTCGCGATACATCTTCATAGCACCAGGATGAATAGAAATATCGAGAACTGTATGCCTCCTCTAGAATCTTCTCCTCCAAGCCATCAACATTAGGAGCACATAAGCGACCCTGGAGTAATAGAAAACCATCCTCTTCGATAGTAACCTCCTTGGCACCACCCCGTAGAACCGACTCTCATCATCGTACTGACGAGCCTTGATCCACTCAAATAATGAAGATTAAGCCACAAATATGAGGGCTTGAAGACAGCTTTAGAAGAGTGCTTGATAGAGACCTTAACGCTAGGGATAAAGCCTTTCTTTCATAACCAAATGAAACTGTCTAAGGTGAGGATCCAAGACTGATGGGTACAGAATCCGGTGGTACTTTTTATTGATCACAAATCGCTTGTTATCGCACTGTACTCCTTTTGCAAGATCAACTCTTAGATGCGAAAAATCAAATGATGAAGGGGGGAAACATATGCAAGAACTCGACTGAGCTTTGTAATATCCAACCTCACAAGTCTGTTAGCCAAGGACTAAATGTCCAAAGCCAATGGCCTGTCCTCCACTGAAATGAATGCCAAGCTACCAATACTCTCAGCCTTTCTGCACAAGGCATCCGCAACCATATTTGCCTTGCCCGAATGATAAATGATGGTGATTACAGTCCTTTAGTAACTCAAGCCACCTGCACTGCCTCAAATTGAGATCCCTCTACTTGAATAAATGTTGTAAGCTGCGATGACCGGTGTAAACCTCACAGGACACCCCATAAACATAATGCCTCCAAATCTTGAGAGCGTAAACTATCATGGCCAACTCCAAATCATGTATAGGGTAATTCTTCTTGTGGGGCTTCAGCTGACGTGAAGCATATGCAATAACTCGCCCCTCCTGCATCAATACACAACCCAGCCAATGAGTGAAGCGTTGCAATACATAACATATATCCCTGAACCAGAAAGCAACACTAAAATCGGTGTTGTAGTCAAAGTTGTCTTTAGCTTCAGAAAGCTTGCCTCGCAGTCATTGGACCATCGAAATGGAGCACCCTTCTTGGTCAATCTAGTCAAAGGTGTTGCAATAGATGAGAAACCCTCCACAAACCGGCGATAATAACCTGCTAACCCCAAGAAACTCTTGATCTCGATCGCTGTGGTAGGTCGAGGGAAACTCTGGACTACCTCGATCTTCCATGCATCCAACTTAATACCCTCACCTGAAACAACATGTCCCAAAAATGCCACATAATGTAACCAAAACTCGCACTTGGAGAATATAGCATATAGCTTCTGTTCCCGCAAGGTCTGAAGCACAACTCTCAAATGTTGCTCATGCTCCTCCATACTACGTGAGTAGATCAATATGTCATCAATTAAGAGTGAAGACAATGACAAAGGAGTCAAGATATGGCCTGAACACCCGGTTCATCAAATTCATAAATGTCGTCGGAGCGTTAGTCAAGCCGAAAGACATCACTAGAAACTCATAGTGGCCATATCTAGTCCGGAAAGCAGTCTTCGGAGCATCCGAAGCACAAATCTTTAGCTAATGATATCCATATCTCAAATCGATCTTAGAGAACACACTCCACCCTACAACTGGTCAAACAAATCATCAACACGCGACAACGGGTACTTGTTCTTAATGGTAACCTTGTTCAACTGGCAGTAATCAATGCACATCCGCATACTCCCATCTTTATTTTTCACAAATAACACTGGTGCACCACACGACGACACACTCAGCCTGACTAACCCCTTTTCCAGCAACTCCTCTAGCTGCTCAATCAACTCTTTAAACTCTTTCGGAGCCATACAGGACGGTAGAATAGAGATAGGCTGAGTACCTGGTGCCAAATCAATACTGAAATCGATATAACGATCTGGTGGCATGCATGGTAAATTAGAAGGAAACACATCGGTGAACTCCTGCACCACGGGCACTGAATCAATCGTAGGAGTCTCTATAGTAGTATCTCAAACATAAGCTAGATAGGACAAACAAACCTTGTGGACCATGTTTTGAGCCTTCAGAAAAGAGATAACCCGACTAGATCCACTGATAGATGAACCTCTTCACTCCAATCTAGGAAACTCTGGCATCGCCAAGGTAACGGTCTTGGCATGGAAATCCAAGACAGCATTATACAAAGACAACCAGTCCATGCCTAGGATGACCTCAAAGTCGGTCATGTCGAACAACAGAAGATCCACTCTGGTCTCATAACCATAGAAAGTCACAATACAGGAACGATAAACTTGATCCACAGTAACAGAATCACCCACGGGCGTGGACACATAAACAGGAACACCCAAGGACTCATGACAGACATCCACATAACGAGAAAATAGAAAAGAAATATATGAATATGTAGACCCTGGATCGAATAATACTGAAGCATCCCAGCCGTAGACATAAATAATACCTGTGATCACGGCATATGCGGCTACTGCATCTGGTCTGGCTGGAAAAGCATAGAACCTAGCTAGTGTTCCACCTACCTGTCCTCCACCTCTAGGGCGACCCCTACTCACCTGCCCTCCACCTCTGGCAGGGCGGACGGTTGGTGCAGCAACTGGTGCGTTAATCATGGGCTGATGGCCATGGTGACCCTACTGCATTGCCCTGCCCAAAAACCTAGGGAAAGTTCTCCTCATGTGACCAAGCTCTCCGCATTTATAGCAGCCTCTCGCTGCGGAAGATGATTGACCTTGAGTATGGCCCTGGGTACCTAAATATCCGCTGGAAGGGCTCTGAATAGCCAGTGGATGGTAGGATCTCTCTAGAACGGCAATGAAATAGGGCCGCACTAGTACGCCCCGAGAAGGCGGTGCTGCTGAATAAGTGGGTCAGCTGGCCTGACCCCTCACGAACTGACCTCTACCCCTAGATGGGGCGCCATTGAATCCTCCAGAATGCTGAAGCCTCTTCTCCCACGTCGTATAAAATCAGTCCTGGGTGCGGATACCATCAATCCGCCAAGCTATCTCCACATCCTGCTTGTAGGGAGTCCCCATCTCCACCTCTGGGGCTATAGTAACCTGAATACCATAATGCAAGCCCGCAATAAACCTCTGCACTCTTTCTTCATCGGTGGAGAGTATCATAAGTGCATGGCGGGACAACTCATAGAACCTCGCCTCATAATCGGTCACAGATATCTGACCCCGTTGGAGCCGCTCGAACTGACCCCGTAGCTCTTCCCTCTAAGATGGTGGAATATATCTCTCCAGAATGAGACGTGTGAACTGATCCCAAGTCAAGGGAGGCGAACCCGCTGGCTTGCTAAGAAGATAGGACTGCCACCATCTATGGGGCCTGTCCTCCAACTGAAAAGTGGTGAAATCGACCCTGCTGGACTCCAATACTCTCATGTTTTGCAGTCTGTCACTACAACGGTCAATAAAATGCTGGGGGTCCTCATGTCGCTCACCGCCAAAGGCAAGAAGATGTAGTCTGGTCCATCTATCTAACCGTTTATGCGGCTCGTCGGCCGCATCTGGTCTAGGCTCTGGTACAGCTGCTGCAACTGACAAGGCTCCGCCCACAGGTAATGCACCCGAGGTCTGATATACGGCAGTAGCGTGCCCTGGAGCCTGACTGGTAGGGGTCTGTAGTCCCCCTCCCGCCTGAGATGTGGCTGGGTCCGCTTGAAATAAGCCAGCTTGCATCATAGAATCCATGAACCGGAGCAAACGGCCCATGACCTCCTAAAATCCTGGCGCGAACGTAAAATCTGTCGAGGCCGTATCAGCTGCAAGTTCCTCACCCTGCTCCTTAGTGATAGGTTCCTCCACTGGATCCGCAGGTGGTATAACGGGAGCAACTCTAAGATGCCATCGTCCTTTAGCAGGATCTGGAGCCATCCCCCAGCCTCCGCTTCAGCCTTTAGCAACAGGGAGAGCAGCTCCTCAACAGCCGGGTAAATCTGTCGTGTGCGTTCTCACCATCGCTGAGAGAATAAGAGAGAGATACTTAGTACAACATCAACTGCATGATAGGAGATGATGAAAGAGAAGTTTCCTAACACCCTATAGCCTTTCGAAGATAAGTACGGACGTCTCCGCACCGATCCGCAAGACTCTATTAGGACCGCTCATGACTTGTGAAACCTATGTGAACCTAGAGCTCTGATACCAAGCTGTCACGACCCAATTTCCACTATAGACTGTGATGGCGCCCAACGTTGCCGCTAGGCAAGCCAATAGTAAACTACCCATTTAATTCCTCATTTTAATATTTTTAAAGTCTTTGATTTTTATTTAAATGCGGAAACAAATAGTAAATGAGCGTGGTAATGTAAAGCATAAACTAAAAGGAGAAGTAAGGTGGTGAGTTAAACAATCAAAACCCATGAATGTGTACTAGAATTCCCAAAATCCGGTGTCACAAGTGCACGAGTATCTAGTAGAATATACAAAACTCCCTAAGAACTACTGTCTGAAACCAAATAGATAGGAATAATAAAATCATGACAAGAGAAGGCTCTGGGTGCTGCAGAACGGAGCATGGGAAAGCAGCTCACCACTAAGCCTCCGGATAATGAGGATACGCGCCCAGACGAACTACAGATGCACCTGCCTCAGAACCTGCACAATATGTGCAGAAGTGTAGCATGAACACATAACCAACATGTACCCAATAAGTATCTAGTCTAACCTCAAAGAAGTAGTGACGAGGGGTCGACTTCGACACTTACAAATGGGCAATATACATAATGTACAAGATTATTTAATAGGCATAAAATATAACAGCAATAATGAAATAGGAGGCGATAGTTAAATGACCATTTATCAACATAACAATTTAAAGTCCTCAAATATCACATATTAAATTTCAACAAGTAAGGGCTTAACTTGTATTATAAATCCTCAAGTCATGACAGACATATAAAGTGAAATCGCACTCCAGGTGACAATGCGCATGAGTTAGCCGAGGTCGTACGGCTCGATCCATAATATCCGTGTACATACACTGCCGAGGTTGTACGGTCCGATCCATGGATGCGTCCCATAATATATATGTATATATTGCCGATGCATTCCGCCCGATCAACATGAATAGGGAAACTTTTTGGATTTCGAGTTACATATTTACAACTCCGAGGTAAGCCCATGAAAGGATATAATTTCCATCAACAATTAAACATTTCCGCCAACTCTCTAAGTAATGAAGCTTGATTTAACATAATCTTTAACCAAGTTTTACTTACTAATACAAGCAATTAAGCTAACAAGTTGAGTCCAATAGTGCAAGTAATAGCATAATAAAGGCCTAGGTCTACTCAGACATAACATGAATTCTAGCTACGCACGAACTTTTGTCACTTCATACGTATAAAGCACCCACAACTGGTAGCAAATAGTAATTTAAACACCTATGGGGTAAATTCCCTCTTACAAGGTTAGGCAATAGACTTACCTCTTTCCCAAGTTCACTTTACGGTCGACAAATCACTCTAAAGGCCTCAAGTCGGTGCCGAACAATCCTAAAATTTACCCCTAAGCCCACATGCCCGGATTCCAGAAATTTTAGAAAATAAATGTTACACATAACCTCACGAACCCAAATATATAATTTCTACTCATTTCCATGATCATTTTCGTGGTCTAATCCCATTTTATCAAAACCTAGGTTTTTCAACAATCTCCTAAAATTTTCATAATTTCTGTGTTAAAATTTACCCATAATTTATGTATTGAACTCATATTGTGTAGAAAATTATTACCCCAAGGTGCTAGATGAAAAACCCTCCTTAAAGAGCTCTAAAATCAGCCACAAGTTGAGGGAAATGAACCAAATAAGCCTAAGTCTCAACTTTTAAAAACCTTTCATCCCAGCCATTCCTTTTTCGCGGTCGCATAAGAGGCCTCGCAATTGCGATCGCGATCGCGAAGGCAAGCTGCCAAGGCCTCACAAAATTGAACTTCGTGAACACGACTGCCAGGCGAACGCGAAGGCTTGCGCGGCTTGCACTACACGAACGCGAGGGCTTCTTCGTGAACGCGAAGACCAATCAGTGTGCCACCCCCAGCCCCAGTTTCCTCTACGCGAACACGGACCCTCTCACGCGAACACGAAGGCCACAGATCCCAGACCTTCGGGAATGCGGACTGGGTGTCGCGAACACAAAGCACAAATTCCCAGTCCCCCAAATTCCTTCTTCGCGAACGCGACCTAACCCCCGCGATCGCGAAGAAGGAAACCAGAACCAGTAGTGAAAGATTTTTGGACTTAGCTCTGGGTGGTTCGAAACTCACCCAAGCCACCCTGAACCCCGTCCAAATGAAAAAAGTCCACAAACATAATACAGACCTACCTCTCGAAACACCTAAAACAACATCAAAACTAAATTGCACTCCAAAACCAAATTGAATCAAATTATGAACTTTAAGCTTTTCAACTTACTCTGAACGCGCCGAATCATACTTAGACTACTCAAAATGACACCAAATTTTGCTTACAAGTAATAAATCACCATATGTAACTATTCCCAGGCTTGGAATCCTAAACGGACCTCGATAATACCAATGTCTATTCTAATTCAAATTTAAAGAACTTGAAAAACTTCAAAGCGTCAACTTTCAACATTAAGCGGCGAAACGCTCCCGGGTCATCCGAAATCTGATCCGAACACCCGCCCAAGTGCAAAATCATCATATGAACCTATTGGAAGCCTCAAATCCCGGTTCTGAGGTCTTTTACTCAAAATATTGACTCAAGTCAAATTTGGCCATCTTAGGCCACTATTAAGGAACCAAGTGCTTCGGTTTCAACCCGAACCCTTCCAAACCCAAGTCAACCATTCCCGCAAGTCATAAAACAATAAAGGCACATACGAGAAGTCTTAATTAGGGGAACGAGGATATAAAAAGAAAAAACGAACGGTCGGGTCATTCCATTCTCCATCTCTTAAACAATTATTCGTCCTCGAACGGGTCTAGAATCATACCTGGAGTGCTGAATAGGTGAGCATATATGCTCCTCATGTCCTCCTCGGTCTCCGAAGTCGCCTCCTCGACTGGTTGACCCCTTTATTGGACCTTTACCGCATAAATCTTCTTAGACCTCAATTGGCGAACCTACCTATCAACAACAGCAATTGGCTCCTCCACGTAACCCAAGCTCTCATCTAGCTAAACCGTGTTGTAATCTAACATATGCGACCTATCGACATGGTAACTCCGGAGCATAGACACATAACCAAATGAACTCCCGATAGACTGGGAGGAAAAGCAAGCTCATAAGTAACCTCCCCAACTCGTCTCAACACCTCAAATGGGCCAATAAACCTTAGGATCAACTTGCCCTTCTTCCCGGACCTCATAATTCCCTTGACCGGCGAGACTTTTAAGAGAAACTTCTCGTCTACCATAAATGATAAATCGCACGCCATCTGATCTCCGTATCTCTTCTGCGTGGACTGTGTTGTGCAAAGTCACTCCTGAATCAACTTTACCTTTTCCAAGGCATCCTTCACTAAGTAAATGCCATATAACCTAGCCTCGCCGGGCTCAAACCATACAATGGGCAAACGACATCGCCGACCATATAAAGCCTCAAACAGAGCCATCTCAATGCTGGACTGATAACTGTTGTTATAAGCAAACTCGGCCAAAGGCAAGAATCGATCCCACTGCCCTCCAAAGTCAATCACACATGCTCTGAGTATATCCTCTAGGATCTAAACTTTCCACTCTGACTGCTCGTCGATTTGCAGATGAAAGGCTGTGCTAAGCTCTACCGGGGTGACCAACTCACTCTGTACCGCTCTCCAAAGGTGCAAAGTGAACTGAGGGACTCTATCTGAAATGATGGAAACAGGCACACCATGCAACTGGACGATCTCCTGAGTGTAAATATGGGCCAATATCTCTGAAGAGTACGTAATCACAACTGGAATAAAGTATGCCGACTTGGTCAGCCAATCGACTATGACCCAAACGGCAACAAACTTCCTCAACGTCCGCGGCAACCCAACCACAAAGTTTGTAGTGATCCAACCCCATTTTCACTCTAGTATAACCATCTGCTAGAGTAGGCCACATGGCCTCTGGTGCTCAAACTTAACTTGCTGGCAATTTAGACACCTCGCTACATACTCAACTATGTCTTTCTTCATCCGTCGCCACCAATAATGCTGCCTCAGGTCACGATACATCTTCGTAGCACCAAGATGAATAGAATACCGAGAACTATGTGCCTCCTCCGGAATCTTCTCCTTCAAGACATTAATATTAGGAACACATATACGACCTTGGAGTCGAAGAACACCATCTTCACCGATAGTAACCTCCTTGGCACCACCCCGTATTACAGTGTCTCTAAGAACCAGAAGGTGCTGATCATTGTACTGACGAGCCTTGATTTGCTCAAATAATAAATACTAAGCCACAACACATGGAAGAACTCGACTGGGCTCTAAAATATCCAACCTCACAAGTCTTTTAGCCAAGGACTGAATGTCCAAAGCCAACGGCCTCTCCTATGCTAAAATGAATGCCAAGCTACCCACACTCTCGGCCTTTCTGCTTAAGGCACCCGCAACCACATTTGCCTTGCTCGAATGATAAAAGATAGTAATATCATAGTCCTTTAGTAACTCAAGCCACCTGTGCTGCCTCAAATTGACATCCCTCTGCTTGAACAAATGTTACAAGTTGCGATGATCGGTGTAAACCTCACAAGACACCTCATAAAGATAATGCCTCTAGATCTTGAGAGCGTGAACTATCGCACCCAACTCCAAATCATGTACAGGGTAATTCTTCTCGTGGGTCTTCAGCTGACGTGAAGAATATACAATAACTTGCCCCTCCTGCATCAATACACAACCAAGGCCAACGTGTGAAGCATCGCAATACAAACCATACATCCCAGAACCGGAAGGCAACACTAAAATTAGTGTTGTAGTCAAAGTTGTCTTGAGCTCCTGAAAACTCGCCTCGCAATCATCGGACCATCGAAATGGAGCACCCTTCTGGGTCAATCTAGCCAAAGGTTCTGAAATAGATGAGAAGCCCTCCACAAACCAGCGATAATAGCCTGCTAACCCCAAGAAACTTCTGATCTCAGCCACTGTGGTAGGCCGAGGCCAACTATGGACTACCTCGATCTTCCTGGGATCCACCTTAATACCCTCACCTGATACAACATGTTCCAAGAATGCCATAGAATCTAATCAGAACTCGCACTTAGAGAACTTAGTATATAGCATTTGTTCCCCCAAGGTCTCAAGCACAATTCTCAAATACTGCTCGTGTTCCTCCATACTATGCGAGTAGATCAACGTGTCATCAATGAAGAGTGAAGACAATGACGAAGGAGTCAAGATATGGCCTGAACACCTGGTTCATCAAATCAATAAACGTCGCTGGAACGTTAGTCAAGCCGAAAGACATCACTAGAATCTCATAGTGGCCATTTCTAATCCGGAATGCCGTCTTCGGAAAATTCAAAGCATGAATCTTCAGCTAATGATACCGAGATCTCAAATAGATCTTAGAGAACACCCTGGCACCCTGCAACTGGTCAAACAAATCATCAACATGCGGCAACGGGTACATATTCTCAATGGTAACCTTGTTCAACTAGCGGTAATCAATGCACATCCGCATACTCCCATCCTTCTTTTTCACAAATAACACTGGTGCACCCCATGACAACACACTCAGCCTAACTAACCCCATTGTCAGCAACCCCTCAAGCTACTCCTTCAACACTTTCAACTCTTTCGGAGCCATGCAGTACGGTAGAATAGAGATAGGCTGGGTATCTGGTGCCAAATAAATACTGATATTGATATCACGATCCGGTGGTATTCCTAGTAAACTAGAAGGAAACACATCGGTGAACTCCCGTACCACGGGCACTGAATCAATTGTAGGAGTCTCTACAGCAGTATCCCAAACATAAGCAAGATATACTAAACAACCCTTCTCGACCATGTGTCGAGCCTTCAGGAAAGAGATAACTCGACTAGATGCACTGATAGATGAACCACTCCACTTCAATCTAGGCAACTCTGCCATTGCCAAGGTACAGTCTTGGCATGTCAATTAAGGATGGCATGATATAAGACAACCAGTCCATGCCCAAGATGATCTCAAAGTCGGTCATATCGAGCAATATAAGATCCGCTCTAGTCTCATAACCACAGAAAGTCAAAATACAGGACCGGTTGACCTGATCCACAATAACACAATCACCTACGGGCATGGACACATAAACAAGAACACCCAAGGACTCACGAGGTACATCCAGATAATGAACAAATAGAGAACAAACATATGAATATGTAGACCCTAGATCGAATAATACTGAAGCATCCCTACCGCATACAGAAATAATACCTGTGATCACGACATCTGAGGCAACTACATCTGCTCTAGCTGGAAAAGTATAGAACCTAGCTGGAGCACCACCTACCTGGCCTCCACCTCTAGGAAAACCCCTACCCACCTGCCCTCCGCCTTTGGCAGGCCGGATGACCGGTGCGGCAGCTGGTGCAGTAATCATGGGTTGATGGCCCTACTGGCCTTGCTGCACTGCCTTGCCCCGAAACCTGGGGAAAGATCTCCTTATGACCAAGATCCCCACACTCATAGCACCCTCTCGGTGTGGAAGATGACGGACCATGATTCTGGCCCTGGGACCTGAATACCCGCTAGAAGGGCCCTGAATAGCCGGTGGACGGTAGGAGCTCTGTTGAATGGCACTAAAATAGGTCCGCTCTGGTGCACCACGAGAAAGCGGTGGTGCTGAATAAGTGGGTCTACTGGACTGACCCCTCACGAACTGACCTCTGGCCCTAAACGGGGCGCCGTTGAATCCTCCAGAATGCCGAGGCCTCTTTTTCCCCGTCGTATACAGTCGGCCCTGGGTGCGGATACGCTCTATCCACCGATCTATCTCCACAACCAGCTCGTTGGGAGTCCCCATCTCCGTCTCTCGGGCCATAGTAACCTGAATACCATAATGCAAGCCCGCAATAAACCTTTGCACTCTCTACGCATCTATGGGGAGTATCATAAGTGCATGGAGGGATAACTCATAGAACCTCGCCTCATAAGCGGTCACAGACATCTGACCCTGTTGGAGCCGCTCTCAAACTGACCCCGTAGCTCTTCCCTCTGGGAGAGTGGAATATATCTCTCCAGAAAGGAGGCAAACCCGCTGGCCTGCTAAGAAGATAGGACTGCCACCAACTATGGGCCTTGACGTCCAACTGAAAAGTGGTTAAATCCACCCCGTTGGACTCCAATACTCTCATGTTTTGCAGTTGTCCCTGCAACGGTCAATAAAATCCTGGGGGTCCTCATGTCGCTCACCGCCAAAGGCAGGAGGATGCAGTCTGGTCCATCTATCCAACAGCTTATGTGGCTCGATGACCACAGGTAATGCACCCGGGGTCTGATATATGGCAGCAACTTGCCCTGGAGCCTAAGCGGTAGGGGTCTGTACTTCCCATCCCACCTCATATGTGGCTGGGTCCGCTAGAAATAAACTAACCTGCGTTGTAGAAACCATAAATTGGAGCATACGGCCCATGACCTCCTGAAATCCCGGTGCAGACGTGAAATCTGTCGTGGTCGGCTCAGCTACAGTCACCTCACCCTACTCCTAAATGATAGTATCCTCTACTGGATCCGCTGGTCGTACGATGAGAGCAACTCTAGGATGCCCTCGTCCTTTAGTAGGAGCTGGAGCCCTCCCTCGGCCTCTAGCAATAGGGGAAGCAGCTCCACCACTGCCGAGTATATCTGTTGGGTGCGTTCTCACCATCGGCGAGAGAATAAGAGAAAGATACTTAGTACAACATCAACTGCACGATAGGAGATAAGAAAGAGAAGTTTCCTAACACCCTATAGCCTCTCGAAGATAAGTACGGACGTCTCCGCATCAATCTGCGAGACTCTATTAGGACCGCTCATGACTTGTGAAACCTATGAGAACCAAGAGCTCCGATACCAAGCTGTGACGACCCAATTTTCACTATATGCTGTGATGGCGCCCAATGTCGCCGCTAGGCATGCCAAGAGTAACCTACCCATTTAATTCCTCATTTTAATATTTTTAATAGTCTTTGATTTTTATCTAAATGCGGAAACGAATAGTAAATGAGCATGGTAATGTAAAGCATAAAC
Source organism: Nicotiana attenuata (assembly GCF_001879085.1). Taxonomy (NCBI): domain Eukaryota; kingdom Viridiplantae; phylum Streptophyta; class Magnoliopsida; order Solanales; family Solanaceae; genus Nicotiana; species Nicotiana attenuata. The sequence continues at coordinate 59,237,244 of NC_031991.1, forward strand.
TAAAAGGAGAAGTAAGGTGGTAAGTTGAACAATCAAAACCCATGAACGTCTACTAAAATTCCCAGAACCCGGTGTCACAAGTGCACGAGCATCTAGTAGAATATACAAAACTCCCTAAGAACTACTGTCTGATACAAAATACGCAGGAATGATAAAATCATGACAAAAGAAGGCTCCGAGTGCTGCAGAACGGAGCATTGGAAAGCAACTCACCACTAATCCTTCGGATAATGCGGGTACACGCCCAGACAAACTCTAGATGCACCTGCCTCAAAACCTTCATAATATATACAGAGATGTGTAGCGTGAGTACATAAACAACATGTACCGTAAGTATCTAGTCTAACCTGGATAAAGTAGTGACGAGGGGTCGATTTCGACACTTACTAATGGGCAATATACATAATGTACAAGATTATTTAATAGGCATGAAATGCAACAACAATAATGAAATAGGAGGCAATAATTAAATGATCATTTACCGAAATAACAATTTAAAGTCCTCAAATATCACATATTAATCTCAACAAATAAGGGCTTAACATGTATTATAAATCCCCAAGTCATGACAGACATATCAAGTGAAATCGGACTCTGGGTGACAACACGCACGAGTTATACCGAGGTCGTACGGTCCGATCCATGGATGCATCCCATAATATATGTATGTATGTGTGTATATATATATATATATATATATATATATATATATATATATATATATATATGTAATTGTCGAGGCGTTCGGCCCGATTCACAAGAATAGGGAAACTTTTCGGATTTCAAATTTCATATTTACAACTCCGAGGTAAGCCCATGAAAGGATATAATTTCCATCAATAATTAAACATTTCCTCCAACTCCCTAAGTAATGAATCTCGATTTAACATAATCTTTAACCAAGTTTTAATTACTAATACAAGCAATTAAACTAACAAGTTGAGTTCAAATAGTGCAAAGCATAATAAAGGCCTAGACTGACCAGAGCATCCTGAAGAACTGGGGTAGCAATAAACACCTCTGGGACCTGAGTTGCGCCCACTAGAACCGTTGGGACCGGAACCTCATCCTCAAAATCAACCTGAGGCTCTGTCGCCGGTGCTGCTACTCTGGGCTGAGCTCTGCCCCTGCCTCGGCCTCGCCCTTTGCCGCTCGTGGGAGCTGCTGCTGGGGGCGCGGGCTGCTGATCGGTAGATGAGGAAGCGCGTGTTCTCGCCATCTGCGAAAGAACAGAGTAGAATTTAATTAGCATTGAGAAACCAAACCGCACGACAAGAAAGAACAAATGTGAAGTTTTCCTAACTCGGTAGCCTCTGGGGATAATACTGACGTCTCCGTACCGATCCCTCAGACTCTACTAAGCTTGTCCGTGAATTGTGAGACCTATGTAACCTAGAGCTCTGATACCAACTTGTCACGATCCGGATTTCCCACCCTCGGGGGTCGTGATGGCGCCTACTCGTAGAAGCTAGGCAAGCCACGAAATGTAGAAATCTTAATTCATTCACTTTAATCCTCTTTAACAACTTAAAATATACAGGTGATCAACATTAAAATAATTGCGGAAGATGAAATCAAGCGGAAGACTTAGTCAAATTAAATACTAAAATCAGTACAGAAATGCCAATATATGCCTCTACCCAGAAACCGGTGTCACAATAACCACGGACTGTCTATGAGTGCTACATACAATGTCTGAAAAAGGAAATACAGTCTGTCTCGGAAACAAGCGAAAACAGAACATAATCATAGATAGAAGAGAGCGTCGGGCCTGCGGACGCCTGCAGGACTACCTCGGGCTCTCTGACTGGACTGAAAGCTGGCTTCCCGAGTGCTACTGCCCAAATGCTGCTCCGGTATCTGCACATAGTACAGAGTGTAGTATCAGCACAACCGACCCCATGTGCTGGTAAGTGCATGGCCTAACCCCGGCGAAGTAGTGACGAGGCTAGGACCAGACTTTAGATAAACCTGTGCATTTATATAATATACAGCGAAAAATAAACAGAAACAAACAATTTTAATGAGAGGGGGCACATGTTACGGGGAATAATGTCAAATCCAGCAGGAACTTAAGAGAAATACGAGAGAACAACTCAGAATCTACAACAAAACAATAATAGTACTTTTGCGGCGCGCAGCCCGATCCCTTAACATTTACCATTGTTGCGGCGTACAACCTGATCCAATATAATATTTACCACTGTTGCGGCGTGTAACCCGATCCAATATAATATTGTTGCGGCTTGCAATCGGATCCAATATAATATAATATTATTGTGGCGTGCAACCCGATCCATATTTAGTATTGTTGCGGCGTGCAACCCGATCCATATATATATAATATTATATAATATATTATATAATATATATATATATATATATATATTATATAATATATATATATATATATATATGCTTTAGCAACAACCATACCAAATGTCCCGGCAAGGGATCAACAATAAACTACACTATCCCGTCAAGGGATCAACAATAAAAGTAAATACGTCCCGGCAAGGGAGAATCAGCTATAACCAATCTTAACTCAACCTCTATTCATCTTAGCTAACATCAATATTCAAATCATAAGTAATTCCCACGAGAACAAATTTAATCCTCGCTCAATATCGAGAATCACCAATTAAAGCATCCGTAGTATCATATAAGAACACAACAATATCAATTTAAGACTCACGGTCATGCTCGACATCAACGTATAGACACTCGTCACCATGCCTATACATCATACTCAACAAGAAGCAATTAGCAAATAGGACTCAACTCCTAATCCCTCAAGCTAAGGTTAGACCGAACACTTACCTCGAACTTCCACGGCCAACTCAATCCTCAAACACCGCCTTTCCTTCGAATTCGGCTCCAAATCAATTGTATCTAGACATAATCAACTTAATAACATCAATAAACGCCCAACAATCCAATTCCAATGCTCAATTATAACTTTCCAATCATTCTTTCCAAAAATCCCAAAATTGACCCCGGGCCCGCTTGGTCAAAACACGAGGTTCGGACCAAAACCCGATCACCCATTCACCCACGAGCCCGAATATGTAATTTGTTTTGAAATCCGACCCCAAAACGAGGTCAAATTACCAAATAACCAAAAAGCCCTAACTCTACCCAATTCCTCAATTTTCTACCATTAAAACCCTAGCATTATTGATAAAAGTTGATGAAAAACATTAGATAGTTGAAAGAAATCAGTTAATGAATACTTACTTGTGATTTGGAAAGAAAATCTCTTGAGAAAATCGCCCTAGTTCTTCTATATTTATGAAAGTTTGAAACAAAAATCGCTGAAGTTATGTTTTAAAAGACTCACTGCCCGACTTCCGCATCTGCGACTCGTGGGTCACATCTTCGCAACCGCACGTACGAAAAGATAATCGCTTCTGCGGAAATGACTTGGCCCACTGGGGCCACATCTGCGAGGGGGAAATCCGCTCCTATGGAACCGCTTCTGCGGAATTTTGCCCGCATCTGCGAAGGCTGGACCGCACCTGCGATTCACTTCTCGCACCTGCGAGTCCACATCTGCGGCCCAAGAACCGCAAGTGCGGTTACACCAGAGTTGGTGCAACAGCAGTATTTTTCCTAAGTTTAAACACCCTGGATCCTACCCGAAACTCACCCGAGCCCTCGGGGCTCCAAACCAAACATGAGTACTAACCTAAAAACATCATATGAACTCATCCATGCGATCAAATCGCCAAAATAACCTCTCAAACAACGAATTAAACCTCAAAATCAATGAAATATTTCAAAACTTCTTAAACATCAACTTTTGCATTTAAGGCTCGAATCACGTCAAACGGATTCCGTTTCTTACCAAACTTCACAGAATTATCTTAAAATCATATATAAGACCTGTACCGAGCGCCGGAACCAAAATACGGGCCCGATACCAACATGTTCTAATCAAATTTCATTTCCAAATCCTTTAAAAAAATTCAGAAAATAATTTTCTTTAAAAATTTATTTCTCGGGCTTGGGACCTCGGAATTCGATTTCAGACATACGCCCAAGTCTCATATTTTCCTACGGACCATCCGGGACCGTCACATCATGGGTCCGAGTTTGTTTACCCAAAACGTTGACCGAAGTCAAATTAATTCATTTTATAGTCAAAATTTATCATTTTTTACAGATTTTCTCATTTAAGCCTTCTGGCTACACGCCCGGACTGCGCATGCAAATCGAGGTGAAGATAAAAGAGGATTTTAAGGCCTAGGAACACAGAATTCAATTTAAAAGCAAGTGATGACCTTTTGGGTCATCATAATTAACTCAAGTCAAACTTGGCCATCTTAGGCCGCTATTAAGGAACCAAGTGTTCCGGTTTCAACCCGAACCCTTCCAAACCCAAGTCAACCATCCCCGCAAGTCATAAACAGTAAAGGCACATACGTAGAGTCTTAATTAGGGAAACGGGGATCCAACAATCAAAACAACCGGTCGGGTATACATTCTCCACCTCTTAAATAAATGTTCGTCCTCGAACGGGTCTAGAATCAAACCTGGAGTGCTGAATAGGTGAGGATATCTGCTCCGCATGTCCTCCTCGATCTCCCAAGTCGCCTCCTCGACTGGTTGACCCCTCCACTGGACCTTTACCGCAAAAATCTTCTCAGACCTCAACTGACGAACCTGCATGTCAACAGTAGCAACTGGCTCCTCCTAGTAACTCAAGCTCTCATCTAGCTGAACTGTGTTGTAATCTAACACATGCAACCTGTCGGCATGGTATCTCCGGAGCATAGACACATGGAAGAACGGATGAACTCCCGATAGACTGGGAGGCAAAGCAAGCTCAAACGCAGATGCTAGAGGATCGAATTTCATCTCCTGTTTAGACATAAAAAAAAATTACTTTTTCTAGAAAAAAATTAAAAACATTATTTGTTCATGAAATTTGACCAGCTTTTGAAAAAAATTCAAGTTTCAAAAACTCATTTAGGCTAGTTTTTGGGTGAAATTTTTTCTTCCACTCACAAAACTTCAACGTATTTTCAAGTAAATGCATATCCAAAACACAAATAAAATTTTCAAAAAATATTTTTTAACATAACTTCAAGAACTCTTTTTTTCACGTTCAACCAAATATATGTCCAAACATTGGCTAAGACTTGATCAGTCAAAAAGCTAGAGAACATCCAATAACAACTTTTTTTTTTTTGAATGATTAATGGATGCTCTAAAAATAATACTTAGTGCTATGGAATAAGTAAGATTAAATACGAAAAGTGCTCTTTTGGTAAATTTAAAGAATCAAAATTATTCAAAAGTATATATTTAAAGGACTATGTTAAACCTATTTCAAACATAAGGAACTATTTTTGTCATTTTCTCTATTGGTTGGAATAACGATATAAAAATAACATTTGAGATCGTCGTGAAAGAAAATAATTTCTGCGCAGAAATGAGAAAATTGAAGTCGTTTTTTCCTATTTCTTAATAAAGAAATTTCCTTTAAAATAATTTTTTACACCTACACACCAAATATCAATTATTTTCTTCAAAGTATTTTTCTCATACCAAGTACAAGTTGTAGCAGTTTACCACAAGAATATATAATGTCAGCTATATTTGGCTGCCAACTTTTACCAGAACTAGAACACACTAGTCCTAAAGCAACAATTAAGATTCCCTCTCCCCCCATTCCTACCTTATGACACTCCTTTTTCCTTTGACATTTGAGAGTAATATATGTAGTGATCAAAACTTTGTAAATTGGTGTTCAAGGACTGCTATATCGTATCCCCTTGAAAAGACACTCAGTTAGAAGCTAATTTATGTGCCTCAGTAGGGGTGTAAATGATTATTTTCAATTAGTTATCTGAGGAAATTTGTTTTGTAGTCTGTACTAAATTTTCAATTAACCTATTGAGTTCAATTAAAATTATACTTTTGCAAAACCGTCACGGTTGAATAAATTTCTCTCTAATACCAGTTCATCCGATTACTAGTTGATATGTTATTTGAAAAATAAACATATGTTCAAAATCTCAATGATGTCTCATTTGTTAAATTAAACGCTGCTACTAAACTTATATAGGAAAAAAAACTATAAAAATCTCACAATAAAATAAGGAATTTAGCAAGAAATATTTAATTTGGGCGTGAAAATGATAGATCAAGGGTGTGTTTGGTACGAAGGAAAATGTTTTCCTAGAAAATGTTTTCATGGAAAATGAGTGGTTTTATCACTTATTTTCTCTTGTTTGGTTGGTAAGTGGAAAACATTTTCCGGAAAATATTTTCTATTGCTTGGTTAGAGAGTAGAAAATAATTTTTTTTAGGAAAATATTTTTTATGCAACTCTCCTCACCCCTCCCCCTCCCCCTCCCCACCCTCCCTCCTCCCCCTACCCCTCCCCTCCCCCACCCCTTCCCGGAGTCTCTAAAAATTGACCACAATCTAAAAGGAACTAAGTGATAGCTTTACTTTTTAACGCAAAAATCGCGTATTTTTCGAACCCGTAAACTTTATAATTTCTAAACCCGTAAACTTCCAAACACATTAAACCTCTGAATTCATAATTGGGAACTTGCAAAATTTTGAGCCTTAAATCGATTAAATAATAAAATTAAAAACTAAAAAATATATTTTAAATTTTTTTTCGGGGGGTGGGGGGGAGGGAGGGAGGGGGTGGGTCGGGGCTGGGGGAGGGGAGGGGACAGTTAAAACTAAAAAAAACAAAATTTTAAATTACAAAAAAAAAAAGTAAAAAAAATTGTGCGGGGGGGGTGGGGGGTGGGTGGTGCAACAGAAAAATGAAAAAACAGAAATTTGAAATTGCAAAAAAAAAAATTTAAGGTTAAAAAAAACATTTTTTTTAGCGGGGGGAAGGGGGGGTGAGGGGTAGTAGGGTGGATGGTAACCGGAAAACCTGACAATTTAAAAAAATAAAAACCTTTTTTGGAAAGGGGGTGGGGTGGGTTGGTGAGGTAGACAGTTGAGAGGATGCTTTTGGAAAAATATTTTCCCTTCTTTTTGATAAGGAAAATATTTCCCTCCAATTGGAGGAAATGAATTGATGTAAGGAAAATGTTTTCCAAAACATTTAAGCCAACCAAGAACATGGAAAATTGGAAACATTTTCCAGAAAATGTTTTCCTTGCATACCAAACACAACCCCAATATGAGCAACACTAACTTTTGAGTGTGACGATCCCAAAGGTCATCACCTGTTATCTCCTACTCACTCTGTATGCTCTGAGGCCGTTAAAAAACCTCAACTTGGGGGTTGCCTCGAATATTGTGTGCGTAGTCCCCGCTGCGCGTTGCGCGGGCCGGAACGTTGTTAAATATGAAATTTGTGAGAACAAAAAATAAATACCTTAGTGGTTTAATTGATTAAGGTTTTGACTTGTCAACGTTGAGACAAACGGGACCCGGACTCGTGGTTCGACAGTCCCGGAGGCTCCGTAGGAAACTTTGGGACTTGGTGTCGTGACCCGGAATCAAAATTCCGAGGTCCAAGTCGAGAAAAAATTATATTGTGTGAAATTGGTTTTCTTGAAAAAATTAAAGAATTTTGAAAGTGTTTATTTGGTTTAGAAGACTGTGCTGTTGGCCGCTCGTATTTTGGTTTCGACGCCACGGCCAGCAAGTCTTAAATATGAGTTTAAGCAATTGGCTGTGAAGTTTGGTTAGATTTGACTCAATTTACGTGTTTTGTGAGCTGAGGCAACAGTAAAATTTGGATGTTTCATTGGAAAGTTTGGAAGGAAATTCCATTGGGTCTGAGGCCTAATTCGATTGTTTGTTTTTGGTGATTTGAATCGCATGACGGAATGAGTCCGCTAGGATGTTTTTTGGAGTGTGTGTTATGATTTGGTTGGAGCCCCGATGGGCTTCGGTGACCTTTGAGGTGGGTCCCGGAGTACGGTTTTATGAACTTACGAAAGCAATGCAGAAAATTTTGCAGGTCCAGGGTGTTGCAGGCCCAGCGCGACCGCGATCATTTCTGCGCGGTCCCGCGCAGGAAACCGACGGCCGCGGTGCATCTTCTGCGCGTCCGCGTGGCTAGGTTGCGTACCTAAGGCACCATGGAAGCACGTCAGTCAAATCCACGGCGGCTCAAAATCAGCGTCCAGCGCTGGATAGGTTCAGAGAGTCGTTTTCCCTCCCTTCCTCGGCGCGGCCCCCGGGGGCATTTTTGCGGCGGTCCGTGCCAGTCCTTCCAGCAAAGTATATAAATTCTGAGATTTTCATCATTTTGCACTTTTCAAAACCCAAAAGCATAAGAGGCGATTTATCCAACGATTCTTCCAGCTTTCAAAACGCATTGGTAAGTGAATTTTACTACTTATTTTCCTTTGCTTACTTAACATCTTTAGAAGCATAATTCAACTCAAAAACAAAAGATTTAATGGGTCGGAATTTGCGAATTTAGGGTAGAACTAGGGTTTCAAAATTTGGGGGGTTTGGACCTCAATTTGAGGTCGATTCCAAAGTACTTATATATCTGAGTTATGGGGAATGGTATCGGGTTTTGTTTCGAACTCGGTTTTGACCCGGTGGGCCCGGGGGAAATTTTGGGATTTTGAAAAACAAACTTTGGAAATCACTTTCATGCATTCAAATTTATTAGATTAGCCTTTTGTTGATACACCAAAAATTTGACTAATTCGAGCGGTTTGGTTGGTGGAATTCGAAGGTTAAAAGCTGCATGTATCAGAGGATTGAAGATAGAGCTTTGGAAGCATTTGAGGTTAAGTGTTTGTTCTAACTTTGGCTTGAGGGAATAGGATTAGGATGTTATTTGCTACTTGCTAAATGTGGAGTACGGTGTATAGGCATGGTGACGGTTATCTATGCACCGGAGTCTAGCATGACCGTGAGTCTTAACTGTTTTTAATTCGAATGACGTGATACAATTACCTGGTTAAATTGATAAATTTCATATAATGTGAACGGTTGAGGAAGAATTGTGATTGGTATATTTTGGAGCGTTGGCTCGAAGAAGAATGTGATAGTCGAGAAAGAAGTGATTTACAAGAGGATGTGTTGTGATTATTCCCTTGCCGGGACGTGTAGAGTATTATTGTGTACTCTCCCTTGCCGGGATATTTGGGCTGTTAGCTGTACCTTTGCCGGGTTAAAGTGTTATGTTTGTCGGATTCCCCTAATGGGGCCTTCTTTACAAAGTCAGATATTTTGAACTATAATATGGGATCGTGTGGCATGCCGACCACTTATGTATTATGAAATGGGATCGTGTGGGACGCCGACCACTTATATATTATGAAATGGGATCGTGTGGCACGCCGACCACTTATATATTATGAAATGGGATCGTGTGGCACGCCGTCCACTTATATATGTTATGAACTGGGATTGTGTGGCACGCCGACCACCTAGAAATATATATTATGAAATGGGATCGTGTGGCACGCCGACCACTTATATAGCTTGTGAGATCGGATGTGGTTTCGTGTTTACTTCTGATAAATTGTGTTCATCTGTATTTCCCCTAAGCATGTCCCCTCCCTGCCTTAGCTGGTATTTTCTGTTGTTATTTCATTGTACTTGTTTATACATATATACCTGCACAGGTTGTTTTTTTGGTAGGTCCTGTCTAGCCTCGTCACTACTTCGCCGGGGTTAGGCCAGGCACTTACCAGCACATGGGGTCGATTGTGCTGATGCTACACTCTGTGCATTTTTGCACAGGTCCAGGTATTGAGCAGCAGCAGCAGCATTAGCACGGGGGCGAACCTTCAGTCCAGAGAGACCCGAGGTAGCTTGCAGGCGTCCGCAGGCCCGACGTCTCCCGTCTATCCTTACATTTGGCTGTCATCTCTTTGTACCCGAGATAAACAGATTACGTTTCTTTCATACTTTGTATGTAGTACTCCTTAGATGTTCGTGAGTATGTGATTCCAGTCCCGGGGTAAAGATATATGTGTTGGAACTTCTGTATCATTGACCATCTATCTACATTTAGGTCTTCTGCTTATGATTTTAATTCCGTCGTCTTTATTTAATGCTGTTAATTGTTAAAAAGGAATAGGTGTTTAATGAAATTGCTAATTAAGTTGGCTTGCCTAGCTCTCATTAGTAGGCGCCATCACCATTTCTGAGGGTGGAAAATCCGGGTCGTGACAAGTTGGTATCAGAGCACTAGGTTACATAGGTCTCACAACTCACAGACAACTCGGTAGAGTCTGAGGGATCGGTACGGAGACGTCTGTATTTATCCTCTAGAGGCTACAGAGTTAGGAAAACTTCACTTCTGTTCTTTCTTGTCGTGCGAATCTGTTTCCCCAAATACTGATTGTCTTTCCACTCTGTTCTTTCACAGATGGCGAGAACACGTGCTTACTCTTTTACCGCGCAGCAGCCCGAGCCCCCAGCAGCAGCTCCTACGAGGGGCAGAGAGCGAGGTCGAGGCCGGGGCAGAGCTCAGCCCCGAGCAACAGTCCCAGAGGTGGAGCCTCATGTTGATTATGATGAGGAGGCTCCAGCCCCAGCAGCTCCGGTGGGCCCAGCTCAGGTCCCAGAGGGGTTCATAGCCACCCTAGTCCTTCAGGACGCTCTGGTTAGATTGGTAGGCTTTGTGGAGAGCGTCACTAGAGCGTGTTTGCTTCCAGTAGCACCAGCCACTTCTCAGGCTGGAGGAGGGGTTCAGACTCCTGCTACACGTACTCCGGAGCAGGTAGCTCCCCAAGCTCAGGTTCTAGTGGTTCAGCCAGCTGTGGCGGTTCAGCCAGGTATTGTGACTCAGGCCGGCGATGGAGCGGCTATGTCCTCAGATGCTTTATGGAGGCTTGATAGGTTCTCCAAGCTCTTCACCACCACCTTCAGCGGTGCTCCTACAGAGGACCCCCAGGACTTCTTATTCAGCTGCCATGAGATTCTCCGGACTCTGGGTATTGTGGAGACCAATGGGGTCGACTTCGCCACTTTTCGTCTAGCAGGATCTGCCAAGACTTGGTGGAGACACTATTGTTTATCAGACCAGCAGGGTCGCCATCACTGACTTGGGACCAGTTTGCACAGTTGTTTTTGGAGAAGTTTCTCCCAGTCACTCAGCGAGATGCTCTTCGCAGGCAGTTCGAGCGTCTCCAGAAGGGCACTATGACAGTCACCCAGTATGAGACTCGGTTCATTGATTTGGCACGCCATGCTATTGTTATACTCCCCACAGAGCGGGAGAGGGTACGGAGGTTTATTGATGGATTGATTCAGCCGATCCGTCTCCAGATGGCTACGGGAGCTGGTAGCGAGATTTCTTTCCAGGAGGCGGTCAATGCGGCCCGCAGAGTTGAGATGGCACTTGCACGGGGAGGTGGTCATGGGTCAGATAAGAGGCCCCGTCATGCAGGTAGATTTAGTGGTACCTCGTCTGGAGGTGGGGACTCTTGTGGTAGAGGCCATCCTCCGAGGCCCTTTCAGTCAGCCCTACAGGTCTCACATGGTACAGGTGGTCGTGGCTCTCAGCCGCAGTTTTCTGATCAGCAGCTCTTCAGTTCCCCATTAGCACCCATCAGCGCACCACCACTCCGCTATTCTCAGCAGCCGAGGGCTTGTTACATGTGTGGCGACACGAGACATATTGCTAGGTACTGCCCTCGAGCTTCTGACAGCTCTTAGCAGCAGGGTCCTCGTCTTATGATTCAGGCATCAGGTGATCCACAGGCCGCCCAGCCAGCTAGAGGCGGGGGTAGAGGCCATAGAGGTGGAGGTAGAGATCCTAGAGGTGGAGCTCGGACCGCCAGAGGTAGAGGCCAGCCAGTAGCCGATCGTCCCAGAGATATGGTTCAGGGAAGTGGGGCCCAGCCCTGGTGTTATGCTCTTCCAGCCAGGCCAGAGGCTGAGTCTTCAGATGCAGTCATTATAAGTACTATTCTGGTCTGTGATAGGGATGCTTCAATGCTATTTGACCCTGGGTCTACGTTTTAATATGTGTCGTCCTATTTTACACCCTACCTGACTATGCCTAGTGATGCTTTGGGTATTCCTGTTTATGTATCTACACCGGTGGGTGATTCTATAGTGGTCGACCGAGTTCATCGTTCTTGTGTGGTAGTGTTTGAGGGTCTTGAGACCCGTGTTGATTTATTGCTCTTAGACATGGTGGATTTCGACGTTATATTAGGGATGGATTGGTTGTCCCCATCTCATGCTATCTTGGACTATCACGCCAAGACCGTGACCCAGGCCTTGCCAGATTTACCCCGATTGGAGTGGAGAGGGACCCCAGGTCATGCCACCCGCAGTGTTATCTCATATGTGAAGGCTCGACGCATGGACGAGAAGGGGTGTCTAGCTTATCTGGCGTATGTTCACGATTCCAGCTCAGAGGTTCCTTCTATTGATTCTGTTCCTATTGTTCGGGAGTTCCCCGAGGTTTTCCCTTCAGACCTGCCGGGTATGTCGCCCGACAGGGATATTGATTTCTGTATTGATCTGGCCCCAGGCACGCAGCCCATTTCTATTCCGCCGTATCGCATGGCCCCGCCAGAGTTGAAGGAGTTAAAGGACCAGTTGCAAGATTTGCTAGAGAAGGGTTTTATCAGGCCTAGTGTTTCTCCTTGGGGTGCGCCAGTGTTATTTGTGAAGAAAAAGGATGGATCGATGAGGATGTGCATTGATTACCGGCAATTGAACAAGGTGACGATAAAGAACAAGTATCCACTGCCGAGGATTGATGATTTGTTTGACCAGCTTCAGGAAGCAAAGGCGTTTTCAAAGATAGACTTGAGATCTAGCTACCATCAGCTGAGGATTAGAGCATCCGATGTCCCTAAGACAGCATTCCGCACTCGGTATGGGCATTATGAGTTCCTGGTCATGTCGTTTGGGTTGACCAATGCCCCAGCAGCATTCATGGAGTTGATGAACCGAGTGTTCAGGCCATATTTGGACATGTTCGTGATAGTCTTTATTGATGATATTCTGGTGTACTCCCGCAGCCAGGAGGAGCACGAGCAGCACCTCAGAGTGGTTCTTCAGACTCTGAAGGATAGTCAGTTGTATGCTAAGTTCTTGAAGTGCGAGTTCTGGTTGAGTTCGGTTGCATTTCTGGGTCATGTTGTATCAGCAGAGGGTATTCAGGTGGACCCGAAGAAGATTGAGGCAGTCAAGAACTGGCCTTGACCAGCATCGGCTATAGAGATTCGGAGTTTCTTGGGGTTGGCAGGTTATTACCGCCGGTTCGTGGAGGGATTTTCATCCATAGCAACCCCGATGACCAGATTGACCCAGAAGGGTGCCCAGTTCAGATGGTCGGATGAGTGTGAGGCGAGCTTTCAGAAGCTCAAGACAGCTCTGACTACGGCACTGATATTGGTTTTGCCCACGGGCTCAAGGCCTTATACAGTTTATTGTGATGCTTCCCGTATTGGGCTTGGTGTGATATTGATGCAGGATGGCAGAGTCATTGCTTATGCTTCGAGGCAGTTGAAGATCCACGAGAAGAATTACCCAGTCCATGATCTAGAGTTGGCAGCCATTGTTCATGCTTTGAAGATTTGGAGGCATTACCTATATGGTGTGACGTGTGAGGTGTATACGGATCACAAGAGTCCGCAATACTTGTTCAAGCAGAAGGAGTTGAACTTGAGGCAGCGGAGGTGGTTGGAGCTATTGAAGGACTATGATGTTACTATTTTGTACCACCCGGGGAGAGCCAATGTGGTGGTCGATGCATTGAGTAGGAAGTCCGTCAGCATGGGTAGTCTTGCTTATGTTCCGGTCAGCCAGAGACCGCTTGCTTTAGATATTCAGGCCCTGGCCAATCGATTTGTGAGGTTGGACATTTCTGAGCCTAGCAGAGTGTTAGCTTGTACGGTCGCTCGTTCTTCATTATTGGAGCGTATCCGTGATCGGCAGTTTGATGATCCCCATTTGTGTATCCTGAGAGACACGGTGCAGCGTGGAGGTGCCACGAAGGTGACCTTAGATGATGATGGTGTTTTGAGGTTGCAGGGGCGAGTTTGTGTGCCCAATGTCGATGGGATTCGAGAGTTGATCTTAGCGGAGGCCCATAGTTCTCGGTATTCTATTTACCAGGGCGCCGCAAAGATGTATCAGGACTTGCGGCAGCTTTATTGGTGGCGTAGGATGAAGAAAGATATTGTTGCATATGTGGCTCGATATTTGAACTGTCAGCAGGTTAAGTATGAGCATCAGAGGCCTGGTGGTTTGTTTCAGAGGATTGAGCTTCCCGAGTGGAAGTGGGAGAGGATTACCATGGATTTCGTTATTGGACTTCCGATGACTCGGAAGAAGTTTGATGCTATTTGGGTCATTGTTGATAGGCTGACCAAGTCAGCGCATTTTATTCCTGTTGCAGCCACTTATTCATCGGAGAGGTTAGCTGAGATCTACATCCGAGAGATTGTTCGCCTTCATGGGGTGCCGGTATCTATTATTTCAGATCGGGGTACGCAGTTTACCTCGCGCTTCTGGGGAGCAGTTCAGCAGGAGTTGGGCACCCAGGTTCAGTTGAGCACAGCGTTCCATCCTCAGACGGACGGCCAGTCCGAGAGGACTATTCAGATATTGGAGGATATGCTTCGAGCTTGTGTCATTGATTTTGGAGGCTTGTGGGACCAGTTTTTGCCTTTAGCAGAGTTCGCCTACAACAACAGCTACCAGTCCAGCATTCAGATGGCTCCTTATGAGGCGTTGTATGGTAGGCGATGTCGGTCTCCATTCGGATGGTTTGAGCCGGGAGAGGCTCGGTTATTGGGTACATATTTAGTTCAGGAGGCCTTAGATAAGGTCAAGATCATTCAGGAGAGGCTTCGTTCAGCTCAGTCTAGGCAGAAGACTTATGCAGACCGTAAGGTTCGAGATGTAGCTTTCATGGTTGGTGAGCGGGTATTGCTCCGAGTGTCGCCTATGAAGGGCGTGATGAGATTTGGGAAGAAGGGCAAGCTTAGCCCTAGGTACATCGGCCCGTTTGAGATTCTTGATCGAGTGGATGAGGTGGCTTATAGACTTGCGTTGCCACCTAGCTTATCAGTCGTGCATCCAGTCTTCCATGTATCCATGCTTCGGAGGTATCACGACGATCCTACCCACGTGTTAGATTTCAGTACTGTCCAGTTGGACAAGGACTTATCTTATGAGGAGGAGCCGGTAGCTATTCTGGACCGGCAGGTTCGTCAGTTGAGGTCTAAGAGTTTTCCTTCTGTTCGCGTTCAGTGGAGAGGTCAGCCTCCTGAGGCATCGAACTGGGAGTCCGAGTCTGGTATGCGGAGCCGTTATATCTATCTTTTTCCCGACTCAGGTACTTCTTTCTCTTGTTCGTTCGAGGACGAACGGTTGTTTTAGAGGTGGAGAATGTGACGACCCAAAGGGTCATCACCTATATTCCTACTCCCTCTGTATCTCAGAGGCCGTGAAAACCTCACTTGGGGGTTGCCTCGAATTTGTGTGCGCAGTTCGGGCGCGTGGCCGGAACGTTTTAAATATGAATTTGTGAGAAAAATAATAAAACCTTGATGTTTTAATTGATTAAGTTTGACTTTGGTCAACGTTTTGGACAAACGGACCCGAGCTCGTGGTTCGACAGTCCCGGAGGGTCCGTAGGAAACTTTGGGACTTGGGTGTGTGCCCGGAATCAAATTCCGAGGTTCCAAGTCCGAGAAATGAATTATTGTGTGAAATTGTTTTCTGAAAATAATTAAAGAATTTGAAAGTGTTATTTGTTTAGAAGACTGTGCTGTTGGGCTCGTATTTTGGTTCCGACACCCGGCACAAGTCTTAAATATGAGTTAAGCAATTGCTGTGAAGTTTGGTTAGATTTGGACGTCATTTGACGTGTTTTGAGCTAGCAACAGTAAAAAAATTTGATGTTTCATGGAAATTGGAAGGAAATCATGGGTCTTGAGGCATAATTCGATGTTGTTTTGGCGATTTGATCGCATGGATGAGTCCGTAGGATGATTTTGGAGTTGTGTGTATGTTTGGTTTGGAGCCCCGAGGGCTCGGGTGAGTTTTGAGTGGGTCCCGGGAGGGTTTTAGACTTAAAAGCATCAGAAATTGCAGGTCCAGGTGTTGCAGGCCCCCAGCACGGCCGCGATCATTTCTGCGCGGTCCGCGCTGGAAGCCACGCGGCCGCGGTGCATTTCTGCGCGGTCCGCGTGGCTAGGTTCAGAGGGCCAGTGAACTCTAGGTCAACCAGCGCGGCCGCGCACCAAATCAGTGCGGTCCGCGCTGGATAGGTTCAGAGAGTCGTTTTCCCTCCCTTCCTCGGCGCGGCCGCGGGACATTTTTGCGCGGTCCGCGCCAGTCCTTCAGCGAAGTATATAAATCTGAGATTTTCAGTCATTTTGCACTTTTTCAAAACCCAAAACATAAGAGGCGATTTTCCAAACGATTCTTCTCCTTCAAAACGATTGGTAAGTGATTTCTAACTTATTTTCCTTGCTTCTTAACATCTTTAAACATAATTTCAACTTCAAAACAAAGATTTTAATGGGGGAATTTGGGAATTTAGGGTAGAACTAGGGTTTCAAAATTTGGGGGTTTTGGACCTCAATTTGAGGTCCGATTCCAAAATAACTTATATATCTGAGTTCATGGGGGAATGGGTAGTCGGGTTTTGGTTCGAACCTCGGGTTTTGACCACGTGGGCCCGGGGGCATTTTGGGGATTTTTGAACAAACTTTGGGAAATTCACTTTTCATGCATTCAAATTTATTAGATTAGCCTTTGTTGATACACTCAAGTAATTTGTGACTAGATTCGAGCGGTTTGGTGGTGAATTCGAAGGGTAAAGCTATACTAGAGGATTGAGTTGAGTTTGGAGCATTTGAGGTAAGTGTTTGTTCTAACTTTGGCTTGAGGGAATAGGATTAGGATGTTATTTTCTACTTGCTAAATGTGGAGTACGGTGTATAGGCATGGTGACGGTTATCTATGCACTGGAGTCTAGCATGACCGTGAGTCTTAACTGTTTTTAATTCGAATGACGTGACACAATTACCTGGTTAAATTGATAAATTTCATATAATGTGAACGGTTGAGGAAGAATTGTGATTGGTATATTTTAGAGCGTTGGCTCGAACAAGAATGTGATAGTCGAGAAAGAAGTGATTTACAAGAGGATGTGTTGTGATTATTCCCTTGCCGGGACGTGTAGACTATTATTATGTACTCTCCCTTGCCGGGATATTTGGGCTGTTAGTTGTACCCTTGCCGGGTTAAAGTGTTATGTTGTCGAATTCCCCTAATGAGGCCTTCTTTACAAAGTCAAATATTTTGAACTATAATATGGGATCGTGTGGCACGCCGTCCACTTATATATTATGAAATGGGATCGTGTGGCACGCCGACCACTTAAATATTATGAAATGGGATCGTGTGGCATGCCGACCACTTATATATTATGAACTGGGATCATGTGGCACGCCGACCACCTAGATATATATATTATGAAATGGGATCGTGTGGCACGCCGACCACTTATATAGATTATGAGATCGGATGTGGTTTCGTGTTTACTTCTGATAAATTGTGTTCATCTGTATTTCCCCTAAGCATGTCCCCTCCCTGCCTTAGCTGGTATTTTCTGTTGTTATTTCATTGTACTTGTTTATGCATATACACCTGCACAGGTTGTTTTTGGTAGGTCCTGTCTAGCCTCGTCACTACTTCGCCGGGGTTAGGCCAGGCACTTACCAGCACATGGGGTCGGTTGTGCTGATGCTACACTCTGTGCATTTTTGCACAGGTCCAGGTATTGAGCAGCAGCAGCAGCATTAGCACGGGGGCGAACCTTCAGTCCAGACAGACCCGAGGTAGCTTGCAGGCGTCCGCAGGCCCGGCGTCTCCCGTCTATCTTCACATTTGGCTATCATCTCATTGTACCCGAGATAAACAGATTATGTTTCTTTCATACTTTGTATGTAGTACTCCTTAGATGTTCGTGAGTATGTGACTCCAGTCCCGGGGTAGAGATATATGTGTTGGAACTTCTGTATTATTGACCATCTATCTACATTTAAGTCTTCCGCTTATGATTTTAATTCCGTCGTCTTTATTTAATGTTGTTAATTGTTAAAAAGGAATAGGTGTTTAATAAAATTTCTAATTAAGTTGGCTTGCCTAGCTCTCATTAGTAGGCGCCATCACAACTCCCGAGGGTGGGAAATCCGGGTCGTAACATTAAGATATACCAACTTTCGTGTTATTTCTGTAACTTTTTATTGGTGTTAGGGTTTACTCTACCACCACCAATTACATCATTTCGTAGCATTGGCATGGCCTCACACACTTTTATTAAATGCGCATTTTCCAACTTGCTACGAAAACACACAATTAATGTAGCATAATCTATTGCTTAGGTGTGGACATATATAATACTAGTTGCTTATCCCTCGGTCAACCGTCACACTGTTTGGAGAAAAGCAAAAGGTTACGTCCACAATTAATTATGAACAAGGGTTACAATATATTGATTTTTCCGAACTTGCAGTTGTGGAAAAATATTGAATATGCATGCCTCGTAAAAATGTTATGTCACGTCTCTTATCTTTTTCCTTCAATTCTTTTCATTCACCTTCTTTTAAAAAGCTCAAATGTATATTATATTAACTCAATAGTTTCCATTCTACAGTATCTATATAATTCTGATTATATGTGATTTATAACATGTCACTTCTCTTGATCTACCAGATATATTTATCTTTTTTCTTACTTTTTATTATTTTTCAAAGAAATTGAACTCTGAAAACTCTTTTAGCTTTAAGTGTCTTATTTTGTCTTTGATGACACGCTCTTATGTTATAGAAACGTTCGAACACGTTTCGGACTACAAGTTTAACGGTACGTTTGATAAGTGCGAGACGTATTTTTCTTCTTATATTTCATTTCTAGTCAAGCATCGTCGAATAAAATGAAACGGGTGAAGTCATCTTTTTTACTTTGATTTCATTTATTTGTATTTTGTGGGTGGGTTGGGGTAGTGTGGAGGCTATCAAGATTTGACATGAACTGCTGCATTGGCATGGTGTCATACTTTTATTGCGCATTTACAACTTTCTACGCAAACACACAATTAATGTAGCATAATCTATTGCTAGGTGAACTCGTATTTGCTTAGCCCTAGGTCATACGGTCCAACAAAAGAAAAGATTATGTCACACTTAAATATGAAATACAACTTATAGTTGTAGTTATACAGTATAGTTTATTCCTGCATGCTAAATTATTACTCCCTCCGGTTCACAATAAGTGTCCAATTTGCTTTTTCATTTTGGTTCAAAATAAGTGTCCAGTTATGTAATCAAGAAAGAATTCAATTTGTTTTTACAAAATAACCCCTATGTACATATCCCTAAAAAGTTTTCTTACTCCTCACATTAAATGTTTAATTAGGGGTAGTTTAGTCATAGTAGGTATTTTTGTATAGAATTTAACATTTTCTTAATGGGCGTGCTAAAAGTAAATTGGACACTTATTGTGAACCGGAGGGAGTACCGATTAGGATTGACTGAGGGCACTTTATACGGGCATTATTCATTGGCAGAATATTGTACATGCATTCTTGTATAACAAGATTCAATAGTATATATAAGGCAGTGGAAGCAGAAGCTTTTAAGAGGACACAGGGAAAGAACAAGTTGAGCAAAGCTACAAATACTTAGTTTTACCAGTTTGTGGTGAAGTAACAAAAGAATGGCTACTAAACCTGGCATTCTCACAGACTGGCCATGGGCACGCCTTGGAAACTTCAAGGTACGCTTTCTTGAATTCCAGACTATTGTTTCCTCTTTCTTTTGTAGTCAAAACAAGTTATTTTTACAGTATATTGGAAAGCATGTAGACTTAAAATGATGTAATCTTAAGAAGTTACTGTTGGAATACATAAAAGAGAGAGGGATAAAAGCCACTTCCTTTAGTGCTTTCTAATATAGCAGTAGTAATAATTAAATCTGACAACTTACAAGAAAATATTCTTTCTTATTTGAATATGTACTGCTTTCAAAAGGTCTACTGTCTCTTTTGTTAAAATGCTCATGGTACCCTAACTAGTTACATTTTTCGGTCGTCTTCCTTTTAAAAGTAAAAGGTAAGTAACTAATTAGCTCCATGTAACACTATAATGTTTTCATCAGAATATGTGTTACGTAGTATTGGCATTGACAATTAAGGGGTCGTTTGGTTGGAATACGCTTAATACCGGTATAAGTTATGCCGGTATAAGTTATATTGGAATAAGCTATGCTGGGATTAATTATGCTGAGATTGTTGTTTATTCATTGTTTGGTATGTTATATTAAGAATGACAATTGCATAATTTCTAAGAAGAAGGTACAAGTTATACCGGTGCTAATTACCCCACCTTCTATAAGGTATAAGTTATCCCAGTGTTAAAATTAGCACCGGGATAACTTATACCTGGTTTGCTAACCAAACAGAGTATTAGGGTGGTATAAAAATATACCTGGTTTGCTAACCAAACAGAGTATTAGGGTGGTATAAAAATATACCTGGTATTAAATTTTTATACCACCCTTATACCTTCTTATACCTCATACCAAACACACCCTGAGTTTACACTTTAATGCCTAAACCTTTGTTTTCTTTTCTTCCTTCTAAAACGATTCTGTGCTGAATCAGGAAGTTATAGCTAGACTTGCTAAACTCTCTACTCTTTTTTTCTTGAAATAATTTGTTGGGATGAAGTACTTGCTTTTGGCACCATTTGTGGGTCATAGCATATACTCATTCTTCATGGGCAAAGATGAAAGTCAGAGGGACATTACATACATAGTTATACTCCCATATCTACTCTGGAGAATAGTTCACAACCAGATGTGGATATCCCTATCCCGCTACAGGACTGCCAAGGGTGATAATCGGATTCTTGACAAGAGCATTGAATTTGATCAAGTTGACAGAGAACGAAACTGGTATGTACATTCCGACCTCACCTACTCCACAGTAGTTATGTGGTAATATTCAACCTTGCCTCCAATTTCTTAGCAAGGAAGATTTGATTTTATAACGAATAATTGAACCCCTGGTGGTCATTAACGTAACACTCTGTATAAATTTTACATCGGCAAAAATACGATAAAGATGATGCCTTGTAGGCTAGGAAGCTACATATGATATCAGAACCACTCATACAACCTTAGGTGATGGTTGGGCAACTCTCAACTGAAAGCTGAGTTTTAAGCAAATCTCACATTGTTAAGAGAGACGGTAGGGAAAAATCTCAACGAAGTTTAGGTGTATGTCACATCTTACGACAATGTTGAATCTTTACGAAAGGTGGTGGATGTAACACCCAAGTCAAATCTCATATCCAAAAAAAAAAAAAAAAAGAGAGAGATGCTGGGTGTATATAATAAAACAAACCTTAGATCCTAGTGACTAGGGGTGTACATGGACCGGGTTGGTTCGGTTTCTATCAAAACCAAACCAAACCAATTATATCGGTTTGGATTGGTTCGGTTTTGTCGGGTTTTCGGGTTTTTTTGTTACATGAATATTATTTCAATCTTACGTTATTAAAATTATAGATAAAGCTTTGATAAGTGAATATATGTTTAGTAAATATGGAAAAAATTGACAAACATATGATCTATTAAAATATTCTAATGGGAGAAATTTTTTAGTAACACATGATAGTTATTTTCTTAGTCGTCTAACAATAATTTTTCGTTAATTTACGCTTTCAAGGTTAATACATGAGAGGATCCAAATATTTCTACATTTTCTAAAGAAAAATCACTACAAAGTCTTAAAAATATAAATAAAATTTATATATTTATATGTCGGTTTGGTTCGGGTTTTTTTACTCAATACCAAACCAAGTCAAACCAAACCTAGTTGGGTTTTTTAATCGGTTTGGTTTGGTTTTTCGGTTTGGTGCGGTTTTCCGGTTCGGTTTGAACACCCCTACTAGTGACACATTTTAAGACCTTGTGGGCCTAGCCCAAAGATGAGATATCGCTAGTAGGCTGAACAGTTACATTACCACACCAAATAAATAAAAAATTGGGGGCTGAATTGCTACAACCAAGACCCTTTTGTGCATTAAAAGTTATGATGCAAATCAAGTGTTCTCCAGCTGAAGGTGTTATGGGAAAGTTTCAGCCAGAAGAAAAGCTATACACCTGATAGGAGTCAGAATCTTGGACTAGGTCGCACATGTCTAAACCATGCTTTGACAGTACTAATTAGGTTTCGACAGTGTCTAAAAAGAATCCAACAAAGCAAAAAAGAACGTGCAAAACAAATGTACATGACAAAATTGATTTAAGGTTGAAGTATTTTTGTAGGGATGATCAAATCATATTTAATGGAATGTTATTCTACATTGCATACCTGAAGTTCCAACAGACTCATCACTTGCCTTTGTGGAGGACTGATGGGATCATAATAACTGCCTTGATGCATCTCGGTCCGGTGGAGTTTCTCTATTATTGGCTTCACAGAGCTCTGCACCACCATTTTCTCTACTCTCGTTATCATTCCCATCATCACTCCTCCATGGTTACTGAGCCCATCACTTGTAAGTGGCCTTCGTAAACGTTTTGTATCATATGTTTAATTTGATGTAGTTTTCTAGAGGCAGAACAATCAGTCTTTGAGAAAATATATCAGATATTACAAGGAGCTTATATTAAGCCTGACATAGTAACCTAGACAATAATATCGACAGTAGTCAGTAGATAATGTTAAAAAGATCTTGTAGAATGGCTGTCACGTATATGATTTAAATGGGATGGATGAGAATATAAGTACTTTGTAGATTGGCTTTCTGCATATTAAAGACCTGCCTACTGGCTTGTAGGTCACTTGGTTTCCGTTTAATTTCAAAGACAATCAATGACCTATCTGCAAATACTTACAAAGCAAAGTTTTTTATTGTTGCAGCTGTTATTCATCCGTTTGCTGAGATCGTAGCATATTACACTATCTTTGTTATACCGGCGGTCACAACTTGTTTCACTGGAACTGCTTCTATAGCTGCATTTGTTGCGTACATCACTTACGTTGATTTCATGAACAACATGGGGCATTGCAACTTTGAGCTCATTCCTAAGTGGATGTTCTCTATGTTTCCCCCTCTCAAGTACTTGATATATACGCCCTCGTGAGTCTGTTTTCCCTATATTTCAATTTTTCTAGTTATAGCATCAACTATGCTTTAGACGTTTGTTTGGTTTTGCCTTGACAAGACTTCACTTACCATGTGTTTTTTCCATCCTGCATTGTCTTTTCATGTTCAACTTTCATTTGCAATGGCTATCTTTGACAGGGATTTGAAATATCATCGGATGTTAATTGGGTGAACAAATATAATTCGAAATAGTTGCAAGTAAAAGGAATTTACAAGAAACTTTTAAGGGTTAAATTTCACGTACTTTATCCATTATAATGGTAAAGTTAGAAATTGTTTTGTCGCGCTAAAGTAACCGAACTTTAACCTGTATAACAGTAAAGTAACTAAACTCGACCGACTATAACGGTAAAGTCACAAAACTTTATTGTCACATTAAAGTAGTTGAAATGTACTTACTACAATAGTAAGTCATTAAGCTTTATCCATAAATGACAAAGCCTACCCAATAAGGTGACTTTAATGTTACAGTGGATGAAGTTCATTGGCCACAAAATATTACTATACCCATGGAGGAAAAAAGAAACAGAAACTCAGAAAGGAAGAGAGGGAAGTTGTTTCGAAAGTTTGGCTTGGAAATGACTGATCAGGAAACACTCATTCGAAGGAAAAGTGCAAAATAAAAGGCTCAAATGCACAGACCCCCACTTTTTGATCTCTTTTGGAAACTGAATTGACAAAGATAATGAGAGTTTTATACCTTTACCCACAAAAACTAAACTAATTACCCTTATCTACCCATTAGTTTTTCTACCCCCAAACTAATTACATTTTCTACCCATTGCAGCTTTTGTGGGTAATATATTAGTGAAAAGAGATAGAGGAATCGTGATTGTGGCTATGCTTTCATAAAGTTAAATGGAAAGTCATAAGAGGCTATTGTTAAACCGTGAGATTAAATTGTGCCCATAGTTTATTCTTGACACATCACATAAGGAGGAGGGAAGCGAGAACCTGAGAAAGCCAACAAGAGGTGAAATCGTAGGCTGCCTGTAAAAGTTAAGTATCGAAAAGAGAAATAATTATTATTTTCATCATCTACTTATAATACAATAAATAACATCTCCATGGAATTCCATCTAACACCTTTTAAGGAAAAAATTTTGTAAAAAACATAAGAACTTTGTTAAAATATTTAAAAAGGATCCAGTTAAAAAAATTTAAAACTTAAAAATGACCCAATTATAACATCATGTTGTAATATATATTATTGTAGTAAACTATATACTATTGAACTATATATTATTGTAGTAAACTATATACTATTGAACTATATATTATATACCAAAATAGCATACAATATATGAAAATGATATTTTATGTTCTTCATTCAACATTATACTATTACATTAAAATAGTACTATTATGGTATATTGTATACTAATATAGCATACTGTTGCAGTATATTGCACACAAAATACCGTTACAGTATATTATATACTACAATAGTATACAGTTGCATTATAGTTGTAGACTCTAGACTCTTACAGTATATTGTATACCGTAATGGTATACTGTTAAGTAACTGCGTTCTTCAATTATTACAGTATACCGTTGCAGTATATTGTATACTATAATAGTATATTAGTGCAATATAGTTATATACTCCTGCAGCATATTGTATACCGCAGCGGTATACAGATACTATTAGGTAACTGTGTTCTTCTTCGATTTTCAGCTGAAAGATTCGATCTCAATCACCTCAAATCAACTTCAAATGTGATCAAATTTTAGTATGAACTTCCAGAAAGTATTATAAGCAACATTTAATAACACCCACTTTGAATCAAACAAAACATCCTCAAAAATAAAAATTGAGCTTAAAGCCAACAATGGTGGATATTCAAACACACGTAAAAATTCAAATCTGGGAAGCTTACTTGAAGGTACTATAAGCAAAATTTTATAGCACCCACATCGAACCATACAATAAATCTTCAAAATAAAATTTCAAATTTAGGAGTTTCAAGCTCAACAATGGTGGGTCTTCATACACACACAAAAATCATAAGGAGAAGAGGTAAGCAATAGCTTGTGTTGACCCTCTTAAGGAAGATCGATCTGGCGGAGGAGAAGTAGATCCATTCAAGTGCACTACCAAGTAAGCTTGCAAAAATGAAACCGAATATTTTTAACATTCTGTACTTCAAATGAGAAGGCAAATAGCTAATGGGTGGGCCGGGTAAATACTTTAGGCTGCATAGGTAGGAAAAGTAAACAGCTTAGGCTTGGGTATTAAAGGGTAAATAGTTTGGGCTTAATGGGTATAAAGTGAGATTTTCCCAAGATAATGTACACAAATATCTTTTTCATTTTTTACTTCCAGAACATTAATGTTTCTTCTCATTCAGGCGACCCCAAGATGTATTTAATCATGCATATCTAGAAGGTAGCAGAGCAGTTTAATTAGAAGACAAAAGAGATGCAATTTTGGTACTTCTGTACAAACAAAGTTAGAGACCTCAGTGAACAGAAATTTTGTATCTGCTTCTAACTTTAGCTCACCAGGAAATAAAAGGAAAAATGGAAATATAAGTCTTCTTTCAAATGTATTTTTTCCTACTGACTAGGCAGACTAGTAATCCCTGATGAATTTGTTTTATTTTTTACCACTAATGTCAATTCTTTGATGGCACAGGTACCACTCGCTACATCACACTCAATTTAGAACAAATTATTCACTTTTCATGCCAATGTATGATTATCTGTATGGTACAGTGGACAAGTCGTCAGATACATTGTATGAAAAGTCACTTGAGAGGAAAGCTGACTTGCCTGACGTTGTGCACCTAACACATCTAACAACCCCAGAATCAATCTACCATCTCCGACTAGGGCTTGCATCCTTGGCCTCGACGCCTCATGCTTCCAAGTGGTATTTATGGTTATTGTGGCCCGTTACCCTATGGTCGTTTTTTATTACTTGGATTTATGGTCAAACATTTGTTGTTGAGAGAAATTTATTCAAGAATCTTAAGTTACAAACTTGGGCTGTCCCAAAATACAGGAAACAAGTAAGAACTTTTGTTAATCATGACTAGTTGTATGTTCTGGATACATTGTTAAAGCGACTAGTTGGCCTAATTTTTTACTTTGTTCAGTACTTTATGCAATGGCAAAGAGATACTATTAACAATTTGATTGAGGAGGCCATCATGGAAGCTGATCAGAAAGGCATAAAAGTTTTGAGCCTTGGACTCCTAAATCAGGTAAGTAAAAACTCTAGAAAATCGAATAATTCCCATCCTTACTTGAGTATATAAGAAAAATGCATGATCTCTACCTAAAATGCAATTTTCTGAGAAAAACATTCTGTTAGCTATGGCAGATATTCACTATTAGGGAGAAAATTAATAAAAATTCTCCCAACATCCTATATACAATGTTTGTTGGCTGGACGAAAGAAGGTTCCAGTTGATACTTACAATTTTACACAAATGTAACGTTCTAACAGGAGGAGGAGCTGAATAATAACGGTGAACTTTACATAAGGAGGCATCCACAGTTGAAAGTGAAGGTGGTTGATGGAAGTAGTCTAGTTGTTGCTGTGGTCCTTAACTCCATTCCTAAAGGAACTCCCCAAGTGGTCCTTAGAGGTCGTTTGTCCAAAGTTTCTAGCTCCATCGCCCTTGTTTTGTGCCAAAGAGGAATTCAGGTATCTCTGATTATTAATCTCCTCCATCACCTTGGTTTCCCTTTTTCTCATTCATTACAATTTTTATATATAGGTTATCATGTTAGATGAAGAAGAGTACAAGAGACTTAAATCAAGGCTTACCCCTGAGGCTGCAACTAATGTGGTCCAGTCAAAGACCTATTTATCAAAGGTATAAACCAAAATACATTGAAAAATACTGACCTAAATCTTAATGATTTATAACAATTCCTTTCATCTCCCTCCCTCCCTCTCCCAACCCAAAGTTTTGTCATTATGTCCCTCTCCCTCACCATCCTCTCTCTCCACACCCCACGGTCTCGCAGAAAATAGTTCTTGATTGAAGTATTGTATTGCAGATATGGCTAGTAGGGGATGGATTGAGTGAAGATGAACAATTAAAAGCACCAAAAGGAACATTGTTTATTCCTTTTTCACAGTTTCCACCAAGGAAAGCTCGCAAAGATTGCATCTACTTCAGCACACCAGCCATGACTATCCCAAAACAACTTGAAAATGTAGACTCTTGTGAGGTTAGAGAAGATAATTTTAATTTCCTTAAGTTTTTGTTTGATCTTTTTGGATAATTAAAGTAAATTTATGACTATTATTATAACCCCAGAACTGGCTACCAAGAAGGGTGATGAGTGCATCAAGAATAGCAGGGATTTTGCACGCATTGGAAGGCTGGAATGAGAATGAGTGTGGTGATATGATGTTTGATATTGAAAGAGTGTGGAAAGCCAGTCTTGATCATGCTTTTCGCCCGTTAACCATGACTTCTGCCACTGAATCAAAGCCTTAAAAATTATAGACTGCTTTGTCATGATCATATCCTGAATCAGTGACTTCCAAGTTTGTAATAGTGTAATAAACATCTTATCTTTCACAACCAAAAATTTTCCTTGACCACAACAGGGGCAGAATTTTCCTTTTGACCCTGGATGCTAAAATACAGTCAATAAGACCAGGGAAGCAATCAGCTCATATTGTTCTCCCTTTTAATGTAATTTCAGTAATATGTAAGTTTCGTGTTAAATTCAATTCGACAGTTTCTATCACAATTCTATCTCATGACTGTTAATTTCTATGCTTGCTAAACTCATGAGCTAACTTTCCATTTAGTCAAACTCAAGGACTGACTCGATCTCCATTTTCGGTCAATTTTAAGTTCAATCTTATCTTTAGGTCAATCAAACTCAATTTATATTTCTTGGCGAGTTCAAAATTCAATTTCCTCTTTCTTGTTCATAAGTGGGACATCATTTGTTTGTTTGATTCCGGAATATGCATATTTTAAACTTTTCATGAGTTCACAATTTGGTGATATAAAATATAAGCTTACCTCTACTCAGTTAGAAACTCATATTTGTTAAGAGTATTATTTTGTGTTAAATGGAGGCAACCTTCTATCCTAAGTCGACATTGTCATTTGGTCAATAATGTTCTAATTAGACATAGTTACCTTCTTGGTAGGATTGGTTTGCTATAACCAAGGCAGCTCCCCATGTCCTTTAATTTATATCGTCCGGAGAATAAGAGCCCCTCGTTTGTGTTAAATGGAGGTGTTGTTCTTGTGATTCATTCCTTAGTACATGATTTACCAAAAGGGAAATACTTAATGAATCAGGGTTCATCAAGTAGATCCACAGCTGGTATATTTCAAAACTTTGTACATCTTTAAGGAGTTTGTATGTTTCTTCTTTTATAGCGGTCCACAAATAAACATAATACCATCCTTCATCTTATGTAAATGTCAGCTAGTTGGTTTAAAGATGCTAAATAATGTTTTATTAATTTAGGGGTCTAAGTGCAAGAGGTTATAATTATACTTGTCAGAGAATGTCATGTTTGGTACTTCAGAACCTTACTCTTTAGCCATGCTCATTCATAAATATCCAATGAAATACATCCTAAGTTTGTGTGAATCTATACGTTGCATCCTCTAGTAAAACAAAATTAATAGAAAATTTTATTTCAAGTCAATTGCATGATTTTTGGTTCTTAGGATTACTGCTCATCTTAGTCACTTTGGGCTTTCCTTCACTTTAAGGTTGGGGATAATTGAAAATGCAAAGCACTAGATTATCACAGAAAAGGAATTCAACAAGTCAACAACAATCACTATGCTAATTGTTCTCTAATTCTTAATGAACAAGTTCTAAAACCCCCGGTCTTCTTAACCATTGCAAGGTCCAAATGTTAAAACAGAACAGTGATGCCTTATATCAGTTATGTTCTCTGTAAATGTTCATTCTGCAAGTTTCTACAAGTCTTCTTTTACTGATAGTGGTATGGCTGACCAGTAACTTCATAGAGCGGGTAAACAAAGCAGCATGATCGATATGTTAATAAGAATT
This sequence comes from Nicotiana attenuata, assembly GCF_001879085.1. Taxonomy (NCBI): domain Eukaryota; kingdom Viridiplantae; phylum Streptophyta; class Magnoliopsida; order Solanales; family Solanaceae; genus Nicotiana; species Nicotiana attenuata. The sequence continues at coordinate 59,266,378 of NC_031991.1, forward strand.
AGATCTGAGATGTAGAATAGCACTTACTGTATCAATTTTTTCAAGCAGGTAGCTCAGTTCCATGGCTTGGTTGTTTATAGTCTTCTTCATCATCCTGAACAGTACGCGCTAAAAAAAATATGAAAATACAGTTAGCAAGCTCAAGTAGCCTAAACTGAAACAAGAAAAATTGAAACTCCAAAAAAAAAAAATCAGGAGACGAGAAATTGGAGAAATACCTAGAGATAACACAAACACTAATTCAATTTCACAATAGCCGTAGGAATCAACCCATATAGATCAATGAACTTCTCAGTGATCCCAAAACGGAATAAGGAAAATATCTGAACAGATCCCGAAAAAATAACTTTTACTCAACAAAAGTGAAAAAGGCATAAATAGAGAAATAAAGTTCTGCAGATCTAACACTGTTTCGCCTGAGAGAGACAGAGTTGAGAAGAGGGAAAACAACTCTGGCTAAGAAAAACTCCAAAGCCTAATATTGAGTTGCTAAAAGGAATTTCTTTTAGCATGTTGTTTCACCACTTCCGCCCAATGACTTCAAGCCGATCCAAGTAGTTTACAAGAGGGTCAAATAAATAGGAAAAAAAATGCTCTTTCTTATTTCTAGGAAGTCATTTATTGAACCGCAAAAGTTGCTAGAAATCACGTGCAGCCTTCACATATTACCGTAGCTTGGAGGTCCGTGATCTCTCTTGCTTCTAGCACACCAACTCCCATTAGGATTTCATAGTGGGATCTTTACACAAATAACAACAACTTATTGTTAAAATATCGTGGTATAGCCAGTTTTCACACTGATCAATGAAAAATAGCCAGCGTTTATCAAGTCAATGAAAAATAGCCACTATTTGATGCAACAGGGACCGGTCCAGTATAATATACGGGAGTTCTGGTGCATTTGTGTACGAACTCCAGCATATTATGCTGGACCGGTATACTTTGCTAACTCCTGTAAAATTTGCGGGAGACTGGAGCGCCAGTGCTCCAAACTCCAGTATATTATACTGGACAATTATACTTGCTGGAACTCCCGTAAAATTTGCGGGAGTTCCAGCATAATTATGCTTGAACTCCCGTAAAATTTGCGGGAGTTCCAGCATAGTTATCCTGGAACTCCCGTAAAATTTGCGGGCGTATTTTTCCAGATTTTGAACAGTGTTTTCGCTCAGATTTAAAGTGGCTAAATTTCGATGACTTTTAAAACTTGGCTATTTTTCAACGACCAGTGGTAAATCTAGCTATTTTTGAATTTCAATGTTTACTATTTTGTTATATACTTAGTATATACATTGATTATACACAATTTTACATATATAGTACAAATATTATGCATATAATATACTCTAATCGGTTATTTTTAGTTTAGACGGTTAGGTGAGCGGCTATTTGAGTTAATTCTTCTTTTATAATTGAGTGGTGTTCAATTAGGCCCAATCGAAAGACTAGATGTTGATAGTCTATGCTTGGGTGAAATTCAAAAATAGTCAGATTTACAAGTGGTAATTGAAAATAGCCACAGTTTCAAAAGTAATCGAAATTTAGCCACTTTTCATTTATGATAAATCTGAACGAAAACACTCTTCAAAATTCGAAAACTAGTACAGCATAATATACTGGAGTTCGAATTTTTTACATGTGAACTTCCAGCGTAATATACTGGAGTTCCTGCATAATATGTTGAAAGTTCATACACAGGTACTCCAACCTCCAATATATTAGGAATTTTCCGTGTGTTGGAGTTCCAGCATAATATGCTGGAAGTTCATAGACACAGGTGTACCAATCTCCAGTACATTATGTTGAAACTTTCCGTGTTGCAGCAAAATACAATGACTTTACAAACACTAGCTATTTTTCAATTACCAGTTCGAAAACTGGCTAGCACATGCTATTTTCACTCAAGCTTGGCACGGACCAAAGCCAAATAACAAAACAAAAAAAGGAATTTACATAGAATACAACTTATTTAATACTTATTTAAATGAGTTACAACTACTTTTAGATTATTACATATAATGCAACTTTTTTAAAATCTACAACATTCCATATTCCTAATATCTCTCTCTTAGTTGAGTTAATAGTATTGACTCCTTAATTTTCTCATTCTTTAAGTTGATGGTATTGAGAAATCATAACACACTTGTTCTCTTAAATATCCAATTATCTCACCATACCATATTGAGAATGAACAGACATTCTCTTCCACAATTCCATGGGAAATTATTTTCTCCTTGCACTTCAATTTCGTCTGCTCGTTTGAGCACTGAGGAGTCACCCAAACCACTTATTTTTTGAAATACTTGTCGTGTTATTCATGGAAGCAGAAATGAGTTACAAATCCACCAAGAACACCAATATCACTATTGAATTTGGATTTCGAATCTTCAAACTTATTTTGATCTTTGTTGTTCACACCAATGATGTTCTTTTCTTCCTCTTTTTTCTTTCTTTTGTTCGGTATTAAATTCAATCAATAGAAATTAATGTTCTTAAATTTATTTTTTGAGACATTCCCGTGATTCAATAATTTCAGTTTTGAAAGTAATAATGTTTAATCACGTAGTATCATGGATTAAGGTAAAATACCAAAATATTTATTTATAAATTTGGTATAATATATGTAGTTACTTTTCATATAGCATATATGAATAGATTAATATACGTATTTCCAAAATATATTTAGATGCTCTATTATCTATATACAAATAAAGAACATTGGATATAATAGGATTATATATAGTATATGGTATATACTATATAGTATGTAGTATATAGTATATTTATACTATGTATACAATATACAATTTCTTTAAGTATAATGTATATTTACTTAGGTAGAAAGTATATTATTTTATTTATATAAGTTAAACAATTATTTCATATGTAGAATATATAATACATTTTATTGTTCATTAATGATTAAATATACACATTATACAATATATAATATATCTATAGCATTGTATAAGGGGTATACAATATACTATCAATTATATGCAATACTATAAAAAAAAAGTATTATTACTCGATGAACATATATTATATATAGTGTAATCTCTTACCTATTTTTAAATAACAGGCAAAAGACATCTTTTAAGAGATGATTCATTGTATTTGAATTGTAGTCCATTTGGTTAAACTAAGTTTTAGGGATTTAGAGATTTTTTAAGAAATAATTTATATTTTAGTTGTAATCAATTCAGTTAGACTTAAATTTAGGAAATGATAAGGATTTCATTAAATATGCTAAAATTTTGGGATCCTCATTCATTGATTTCCGTACAAAGAGAGAATTGAGGAGATTTTTTAGGGATACTACCATATTTGTAGGGTGGCTTAACAAAACATAAATCAAATAATAGTTGTAGATAATGTAATATACTCTTAGAGAAGTTGTAGTTATGAAAATTCCCCTAACGAAAAGACTGAGATGCTAAGTATGATTCTGGACCAAACCTAAGATTCTTGCATGCGGTCCATGGATTCAGTCTTTATTAGTCTTTGGCGAATGAGAAAATGGAGATCTTATAATTGGAGTATAGTTTTGCTTTCTGCTGTTTTAATCAAGGATTGTGAGTTTATTTTCTCATGTCATTACCTGCTAACATCAAAAGTGCATGCAAAAATCGTGCGGCTGTCTTACTTCTATTGTGTTTGACTAATTTTATACACGTAGATATAAATGCGGAAGTAGATCTAGAATTTATATTTGACTGTTTTACTTTTAGTCTCTTACCATGACCCATTACACTTTTAAAATTCTATGTTCAAAATTATATTATTTTTGAAAGTTTAGTAATTTTCACATATATATATCTACACTCTGTGCCGAAAACAAGACCGTTCAGAGCTGGATTTGAACTGCCAATTTCACTTGTAGATGTGCACTCAGTAATAATTGTACCATAATAATCTTTGAGCATGGGTTCACACACATATATTTAAGTAATTTTGAAGAAACATAACATTATTATACATGATTTAGGGGGGAGAAATTCAAAAATAGCCAGATTTACAAGTGGTCGTTCAAAAATAGCCCAGTTTCAAAAGTAATCGAAATTTAGCCACTTTTCATGTAAAGACAAACCTGAGCGAAAACACTGTTCAAAACCCGGAAAATACGCCAGTATATTATGCTGGAGTTCCAGCATAAGTATACTTGAACTCCAGCATATTATACTGGAGTTCCAGCATAAGTACATTAGAACTCCAGCATAATATACTGGAGTTCCAGCAAAGTATACCGGTCCAGTATAATATGCTGGAAGTTCATACACAAGTGCTCGAATCTCCAGTATATTATGCTGGAACTTTCCGTGTGTTGGAGTTCCAGCATAATATGCTGGAAGTTCATATACAGGTGCACCGAATTCTCTAGTATATTATGCTGGACCGATCTTTGTTGCAGCAAAATAGTGGCTATTTTTTGTTGACTTGGTAAACGCTGGCTATTTTTGAATGACCGGTCCAAAAATTGGCTAGACCGTGCTTTTTTTACGATTTAGGGAGAGACCCATATCCCTCAAATTGGATAGGCCTCTGCGTACATATACACATATGATACATATCATGCGCCTACTAATCGTCTTCTTGTGGGAAATAGTTAGTTTGTGTTCCGTCTGATTTTCATGAAGTTGCCTGTATTTCTTTTCTTCGAATAAAACACGGCGTTTCAACTCTAATTGGCGCGAATTAAAGCAATCAGGTATCATTTGCTTTTCTTAAAATTGTACTATGTCTTTCAGGAAGTTGAGTTACAAGTTTTGTACACTATGAATGAGCGTGGAATTTTATTTTTTTTACAGACATCTTTTTTAACAAATTGGTAAAGGTAACGCATTGTGAGTAGGGATTGGGTTATGAGTTCATGATTTTCACCAATGAGGTCAATGTATTTGAAATTAGGGTTATTCAAACCGAACCGGAAAATCACAACAAATCGAAACGTCAAACCAAATCGATTAAAAAGCCCGACTAGCTTTGGTTTGATTTGATTTTGTATTAAGTAAAAAAATTCGAACCAAACCGACATATAAATACATAATTTTTATATATACTATAACTATTAAGACTTTATATAGAATTTTTTATTATGAAGTACATCCACTTTTATTTACTTTAAAAATAATGCATTGTCTCATCACTTTCTTATCAAGTGTTATTGAAATGCGTCAACCTCTTTGTTCTTTCATATTCATATATTAAGATTTATTAAGTTCTTATATATATATATATATATATATATATATATATATATATATATATATATATATATATATATATATATATATATATATATATGAATTTGAAATGGCATTTCGATAATTTAAAATTAAATAGAACATATCATTATTTATGTATTATATTGAGTTTTATGTTTAATTATTAAATTCGGTTAACCTTGAAAGCGTATATCAACAAAAAATTATTGCTAGACGAAGAAAATAACTATCATGTGTTACTAGAAAAATTCGGTAATAAGAATATTTCAATAGATCATTTTTTCAATTTTTGCTAAACATTTATTCACTTATCAAAATTTTATCCGTAATTTTAATAAAGTAAGATTGAAACAATATTCATGTAACAAAAAAATTAGAGCAATTCGAAAAACTCGACAAAATCGAATCAATCCAAATAAATATAGTTGGTTTGGTTTGATTTTGATAAAAATTTAATCAACCCGCTCCACGTACTCCCCTATTTAAAACTCAGCATATTGCTCATTTGAGATTTTCTTTGAATAAGTAACAAATTTTTTGTCAATTTTGTTACCCTTTGTGACTAAGAAAATGCTCCCTCCATTTTAATTCATGTGAACTCGTTTGACTGCGCACGGTGTTTAAGAAAAGAGAAAAGAATTTAGAACTTGTGATGTAAAATGGAGCACATATATTTTGTGTGACTATAAATCATTGGATAAAGGTAAATTATTTTCAAATAAGAAAATAGATCATTTTTTTTGCACGGACTAAAACGAAAATAAGTTCACATCAATTGAAGCGGGGTCGTTCTTCTATCGAGTCCGGAACCTTTTTATTGTTTTTTTGGACTATTGTGACGTTAATAAGTGTAAAAAAAAGTTACTTTTCTATATATAACGCTGAAATTCTAGGCGCTATACCTTAACGGTAACTTTTGCCATTAAGGTATAGCGCAAAGAATAAGTGCGATATACCCTCTGACGATTTGACTGCCAGGTTTAGCGCATAGAATTCATACGCTATACCTATAACGCCAAGAATTAGCACGCTATACCCTGATTAAATAATCCCCTTCGTCTTCCCCGACCAGAACTCCTCCTCCCCCATTTTTTTTACTCCTTTCGATTTGTCTGGTCCCCCACCCCTTCGTTCCTAAAAATAAAATTGTGGGCCCCTCCCGTCACACAAAACGCTAAGAACGTAGGTCCCATATCGTAGTAGAGCATCGTATTATTGTGGTTTCACTCTTTCGGACTCAAATTTTCAGCCAGTTTACTTTTCGAAAACACTAAATCGAGGTATTTCGATTTATTTTATGTCGAAACTTGTATAATAATGCATATTAGTTGATTTGAATGTGTTTCCATGTCGTTTTGTGTTTTATTTACGAAACTAGTATGTTATGTTTATCCGGACATTGATATTAGTGTTCTAAAAAAATATAAAATTGAGAAATAATTTTTTCTGTTAATATCCGGATTTAGATATTAGTGTTTCCATGTCGTTTTGTATTTTATTTGCGAAACTAGTTTGTTATATGTATTTTTGTGAATGTTATGTGATTAAAATGTATTTGTTGTTTATATTTAGTTTAGATTATTTATTAGCGTAGTAAAATGTAGAACCTTTTAGCGTATTAAAGTGTAGAGTATTTTAGCGCAGAATCCCTGTAGTTTAAGTATTTCTTATACTGGTAGATGAAAATATATACTTTGTACAATTAAATAATTAAAATTTAAGAATTTAAATTATAAAACAAACACACAAAATTATAAAAATTTTCAATTTGACACACATAATTATTCATGATAGTTTGGTGCTACTGGGCCTCAAATATCGAGCCTGGAACCCATAGGTATATATACTTTATACCACAAAATTATAAAAATATTGAATTTGACACACATAGTTATTCATGATAGTTTGGTGCTACTGGGCCTCAAATATCGAGCCTGGAATCTATAGGTATATATACTGTGTACAATTAAATAATTAAAAATTAAGAATTTAAATTATAAAATAAACACACAAAATTATAAAAATATTGAATTTGACACACATAATTATTCATGATAGTTTGGTGCTACTGGGCCTCAAATATCAAGTCTGGAACCCATAGGTATATATAATTTTGTACAATTAAATAATTAAAATTTAAGAATTTAATTATATAACAAACACATAAAACTATAAAAATATTGAATTTGACACACATAATTATTCATGATACTTTGTTGCTACTGGACCTCAAATATCGAGCCTGGAACCCATAGGTATATATACTTTGTACAATTAAATAATTGAAAATTAAGAATTTAAATTATAAAACAAACACACAAAATTATAAAAATATTGAATTTGACGCACATAATTATTCATGATAGTTTGGTGCTACTGGGTCTCAAATATCGAGCCTGGAACCCAATAGGTATGTATACTTTGTACAATTAAATAATTATTAATTAAGAATTTAAATTATAAAACAAACTCACACATTACAAAAAAATTGAAATTAGCTATGAACGTCGTCGCTAATCTGTCGCTAAATAGCCCGTAGCTAGCAGAATTTCTTGATAATCCGTCGCTAAATGAGATTAGAGACGGATTTTTCTGTTTAGCTACGAATTTGTCTGTCGCTAAAACCAGATTTTTTAGTAGTGACACAAAATTATCAAAATATTGAATTTGACACACATAAATATTCATGATAGCTTGGTACTACTGGGCCTCAAATATCGAGCCTGGAACCCATAGGTATATATACTTTGTACAATTAAATAATTAAAAATTAAGAATTTAAGTTATAAAACAAACACACAAAATTATAAAAATATTGAATTTGACACACATAATTATTCATGATAGTTTGGTGCTACTAGGCCTCAAATATCGAGCATGGAACCCATAAGTATATATATACTATGTACAATTAAATAATTAAAATTTAAGAATTTAAATTATAAAACAAACACACAAAATTATACAAATATTGAATTTGATACACATAATTTTTCATGATAGTTTGGTGTTACTGGGCCTCAAATATCGAGCCTGGAACCCATAGGTATATATACTTTGTACAATTAAATAATTAAAATTTAAGAATTTAAATTATAAAACAAACACACAAAATTATAAAAATATTGAATTTGACACACATACTTATTCATGATAGTTTGGTGCTACTAGGCCTTAAATATCGAGCCCGGAACCCAATAGATGCATACACCCTGTCCATTTATTGGTTAAACATACAATTAATGTTGTTTAATTTACAGTTGACGACATGGACGTGCCGCCTATACATCCCGGCCCTTACTCTCGTGAGCTATTAGTGCTGTAGGGCGATCATAGGTCCGCCCATATATGGGACGGAGAGTTACTGTCCCAGACTCTCCGCGCTAGGAGAGTGGATGACCTGTGGGATTTTTTGAGGGGTAGAGATCTCCATCCCCGTGTAGTCGAGCGCCTGCAAGATACGGGATTCTATAGGATTATTCAGATCGGGCGGATGCAGCTCGACTGGTCTTTGATCACGGCGTTGATTGAGAGGTGGCGACCGAAGACGCACACTTTCCACCCGCCCATTGGCGAGGCCACCATCACGCTGCAGGACGTGGAGGTTTTATATGGCCTGCTCGTTGATGGCATGGCCGTTTCACTGCCTATTGCTATGAGATCTATGTCGCGTGCGGATTATTTGGACATGCTGCAGCAGCTCACGGGTTTCAGGCCACATGACGAGAATGCATCGTCGGGGGCCAGTCGGATGACTTTGACCCCTATTAAACAGTACCTGGAGGTACTCCACCCCGAGATCACCGGCGATACAAATGAGTTACATATTACCCGGTATACGAGGTTGTTGTTGCTTCTTCTATTTGGGGGGGTCTTGTTCCCGAACACTTCGGGGAACCTAGTCAGCCTGAGATTTCTTCATCATATTCAGCTGCTAGATGAGTTACCCTATTACAGCTGGGGTGCTGCTGTTCTCGCCTACATGTACAGGCAGATGTGCCGGGCAAGCATGGGCACCCAGAGTGATGTCTATGGTTTTCTACCGCTTCTACAGGTGACAACATATTCGAATAATCTGTTCATTAGTTCCAATTCTACCTAGTTCGAATTTATCTTAAACCTTACGTTAACTTTGTATGTTAGGTTTGGGCCTGGGAGCGGTTCTTGCAGTTTCAGCCACCTCTACCATAATTACCTCCTAATGAAGCACCTCTGTTTCTCCCTCTAGCCAGGAGGTGGGTTCTCCGTCATACACTTTCACGAGAGTATGATGCTCATCATAATCTCCCCCTCTGTAGGGATGAGTTGGATATGCTGGAGGGCGCACAGGTAAATATGTACCTAAACTTACCTGGTATAGATTAACTTAGTGTTGCGCATACTCACGTTTTGTGTTCTTATTTGATAGTTCATCTGGACGCCATACATCGACGATTTGATAGCTGGCCTGCCAGATTATTGCTCGGCCGACCGACTGATTTGGAGCACGTTTGCCCGCTCATATGCCTCGACATTGTGGAGCATCATGCCTCGGAGCGGGTACTTCGCCAGTTTGGCCGCCCGTAGTATATACCGAGGGGGCCTATATGGGAGCCTACACATTATCAGAGGGATGATCGTTCCAGGGCGAACGATGCATTTATAGCATGGATAGCGGCGCATATCCATACTTGGAACCAGCGAGATCGGATGATTCCGCCCCCACCTACACAGATCCAGGCGGTGGCTATCCAGAGGTATATGTCCTGGTACCGCCACGTTACCCGACTTTTTATTGGGAACCCTATTCATCAGGCTAGCGGTCGGTACGTTCCATATGCCGGGCGATACGAGGCCCTGGTATGTTTTCTGTTATTATTAATTATATAGCTGTAACTTAGTGCAATATATGTAGTTTATATTTTATACGTTGTGCAGGCTATTGGACTACATACAGTCTATCAGATGGGACTGCAGATGCAGGATCATGTCGGCGATCCTGCGGCCGCCTTACAGGATTACGGCCGTCGATTTGTAGAGTTGGCTGCCCGGACTCTGCAGCGAGCCCGAGAGGATCAGCGTTTGGCACATATGCCTGATTATGTGGAGCCAGGGCAGTACGAGCGAGGCCCTGGTGTCGCACGAGGTGGTGGTGCCCGACGAGGTGGTGGTGCCCGACGAGGCGGGGTTGCCGGACGACGTGGTGGTGGGCGCAGAGAAGGTGGTCCCCAGCAAGGGGGCGTTGAGGCCCCTGCTGATGAAGTTGCTGCTGATCTGCCGGGTGGCCTACATGAGACGGACATGCCGTCATACAGCCTTGGGATGGATCTCACTCTAGGGACTTCGTAGGTGACCCCGTCAGGTCAATTATTGATCACGGGCATGGACCTTTCTAGAGTGGATTGGGATACATACTTTCCAGGCCCATCTACTGTTGCTGAGGATCGGCCGACCCAAGATTTACATAGTGGGCGCCGGCTGAGTTATGGTTCATCATCACAGGCGTAGGTATGGTTTTCTTAGTATTGAATTACAATTTGTTTTTATTCTTCTCATTTATTTTCCATAACTTTATTAATTTCCTTTTTAAGGCTTTGTGCGATGCTGACATGGCTGCGATAGATGATTACATTCAGGAGCCCGACGAGATCGTGGTAAGAAAATTTAATTTATTGTGACTTATTATATACCTTGCTATACTGAGCTTTCTATTCTTATGTAGGTTTCTACTGGACTGACGGCCCCTTCTGCCGATCCTGTAAGCACCACTGATGATCATGTTACGGCGCATCCGGCTATAAGGAGGCGACTTGATGATGACGATCCCGATAGCGTTTCCAGGTGGGATGCGATGCGCCTCAGGCCAGCGGCTGCATTGAAGCACAATGGATGCGGGACACATTGATTTTCTTTCCTTTTTTTTTTGTATTTGATGTAAATAATATTTTTGTATATACATTAACAATTATTTTTATATAATATACGCATTACTTTTTTATTTCTCCGTTCATTAGTTAGTTTCGTACTACAACACAAACACAAGCATTAATACTTAACTTCCATTACAATTAATGAAAATAAAGTTCAGTACAACTAATTTAGTTTAATACTACAACACAAACAAACATAGTAACTTAACATAATTAAAATTCAGTACAACTAATAAAAATACACGACACGGGAAACATAAAGATAAAGTAATACACTAATCACATACATGTCAATGTTTAGTCCCTGCCGTCCATTATTCTCTGCTCCAACCACTTAAATTGTTCTTCCAGCTTATTTTTCTTCTTCTTTTACCTCTTTCAGTTTCGCTTTCAACTCCGCAACCTCTCTTTTAAGTTCTCTTTCACGTTCCCACTGTTTTAAACACAAATTATGAAGATGCTGCAAAGATTCTTTGTAGCATTCCTGATAACAGGGTTCATCAACCCATACCTCAAAATCGCAAATAGGTTCGTCGGGAACCTTATAAAACTTTGTTCACACAGTGCCAGTAGCGGCATCCAACTTCACCATTATCCCAACAATTTTGCATCATGCATTTTTTTTCACACTCGCACCTTGGTACATAAAGAGGTTGAGACATTTGTGCGTTAACAAAACCTTGCTTTTCTTGAAAGATTTGCTATTAGTTATTGTTGAGTGCAGAAAATAACTAGAATGAGCCCGTTATTAATAGGCAAGACAACACACACAACGTAGTATTTGACCGCTCTATATATAGACATAACGTAGTATTTAACCGCACTATGCTTTGCGTGTTAAAGGTTCTGACAGGTACGCAACAACATTATGTCAGTTGGGCAGCTTTTTCAGTTCGACAAGACAACACACATAACGTAGTATTTAACCGCGTTATATATACACATAACGTAGTACTTAACTGCGCTATGCTTTGCATGTTAAAGGTTCTGACGGGTACGAAACAACTTTATGTCAGTTGGGCAGCTTTTTCAGTTCGACAAGACAACACACATAACGTAGTATTTAACCGCGCTATGTATACACATAACGTAGTATTTAACCGCGCTATGCTTTGCGTGTTAAAGGTTCTGACGGGTACGAAACAGCTTTATGTCAGTTGGGCAGCTTTTTCAGTTCGACAAGACAACACACATATATAAAATAACAAACATAATTAACATTAAATTAATCAGCTTTATGAAATTTCAATGTTGTTTCCAGTTCTTCCGAATATATAATTTTTTTTAATTATCATTAAAAAACTGAAATGGAAAAGTTAAAATCATAATTAACAAACATAATTTTATTTTATAAATCTTGCAACATAAACAAAACAACTAAATATTACAACATAAACTCATTGATAGTTACGCACACTATAAGAACACCCACCACGATCTTGATTACTATTGCCACCCAAACCAGCCGAAGGACATTTTCGACGGTCGTGTCTTGTTTGCGAGCATATACCACATCTGCGCGCATAAACGGTATCACTAACATCCATTTGGTTCCGTATACGCGTTCTCTTCTGCACCTGTATTCGACGCAAATAGGACTTGTTACACACCATTTTAAATGGTTCAAGCGGCCAATAATGCTCAGCACCCACTGGCTGCAACTGCCCACTATATGTGTTTAGGTACTTGGCAACACTATATTATTGATCAACATAGTTGGTTATACCTAAAAAAACTTTTTGAAAGCACTTGATGGCATGTGAGCAAGGCATGTGGTAGATGGACCATTTCCCACAAGAGCATAACCTTCTAGATTCATTTACAATATGTACATTATTCCCTCGATTTTTATGGATAGCAGTGCGAACTTCAAAAACATTTCTTTCGTTATCATACTGCAAAAATGAATACCAATGTGCTCGCCGTCTGTATTTCTCAAATCTCTTCATCGACACTGGCATAAATTCAACACCCCTTTCCATCAATGACGTTGCAGCTGCAGACCTTTCAACAAACCTCTCCGCCATCTGCTTGAACGACATCCGCACCATGGCTGTGACAGGCAATCCTCTTGCCGACTTCAATAACCCATTGAAAGACTCTGACACATTTGTAGTCAGAGTTCCCCATCGTCTGCCACCGTCTGCATGCAAAGTCCACTTTTCAGGGTCATGTCGCATTAACCAACGATAGGCTGCCTCGTCTTCTTGCCTGATATATTCCATGTGCCTCCGGAATTTATGCTGTTGGTGGTCTGTTGCTGCCATCCACATCAAATCATGCAGATCCTTGTTGGGATATGCCTTCTGGAGATTGGATTTAAAGTGCCTCACACAGTAACGGTGGTAGGCATAAGGTTCTTGCCATACAGTCAAGTTCTCCACAGAACTTATGATACCACCGTGCCGATCAGATATTAGACAAATACTGGAACGCTGTTTGACAACGTGCTCTTTCAAGTGGTTCAAAAACAGCGTCCACGTCTCTTGGCTTTCATTGGCATAAATAGCAAAAGCTAGAGGAAATATCTGTCCATTAGCATCTACTGCCACGGCTATCAATAGCTTGATATCGTACTTTCCATAGACATGAGTGCCGTCTATGGATATTACGGGCGGGCAATGCGAAACACCATCAATTGCTGGTTTAAACGCCCAGAACACGTAATTGAATATATATTCTAGTTTACCCGGACTCCGCTCAAGCTTCCATTCAACAACCATCCCGGTGTTAAAGTGCTGCACTGCGACCATGTACCTGGGCAGAGCTGCAAATGACTTATCCCAGTTACCATAGACTATTTAAAACGCTCGTTTGCGACCGAGATATGCCTTTCTTTTGGTAATGGTATGGCCATGTTCCTGGTGGACTGATGTAATGCACTCTTTGATTTTATACCTTATGGACGCTTCGATGTGTAGAATAAGGACAAGAGAAATCAAGTTAATATCCAAGTTGAAGTGATTCCCGTTAAATGTGTCCATTTCGCATGTGTGGGTGGGAATATGTTTACCCACTTTCCACAGACCTGTCTTCTTCTTGCTCGCACGCAACATCCAATGACATGGCCAAAACCACCTGCGACAAACAACCTTGTATACAACCGGACTTGACTCCCATACCGTCATCTCACGGCACTCTTTTACGTTGTGCATTTTACAAGCCCTGCTTAGGTGCGCTTTATCAGGAAAAAGCATGCCCTTTGCCAGCATGTTGGTCTAGACTCATCCCACATTGCTGTCCGAATTTCATCAAAATCCCTTGTGGGAGCTTCCACATCCGGCATTCTTGGCAAGTTATCAAGGTAAGGAATATCCCTTGAATGAAATGGCGCTTGGGACTCGTACACTCTTCATCTAGGGGGGGGGGGTGGAGCATACTAGGGGTGGGCATATATCGGGTGAAACCGATAACCCGAACCGTTTATTATTTATTGGGATATCGGTATTGGGTTATGTCACGACCCATTTTCCATAATAGGTCATGATGGCGCCTAACACCGTGTCAGGCCAGCCGATGCAGAATGTGATTAAGTTCTCATGTTACTTTAGCCAAAGACAGTTATACTAGATTTTCGAATTTAAAGATAAGACCAGTAAAGATCATAAAGTGCTAAAATAGCGATACAACCCCAAAGTAAATGTCTACTACAGTGTGTGCCAGAACCTGGTGTCACAAGCTACGGGCGACTAGTAGAATATACACAAAAGAATAATACATTATCCTACTGTCTGAATCAGATTAGACAGAAACAAAAAGTACAAGAAAGGACTTCTTCGGCTGCGGATCGGCATGAAAGAGAAACAGCTCACCGTAGAAGTCCCCAAGCGTGCTCACTGATGCGCACCAGGATGATGTCCAGATCCACCTGCCTCAAATCCTGTACATTTAAGTACAGAAGCGTAGTATGAGTACATAAACCACATGTACTCAATAAGTATCCCGTCTAATCTCGAAGAAGTAGAGACGAGAGGTCGACTTGATACTTACTAAGGTCAAGATAATATAATAATAAAGTGAGATATACAGCATGAAGAATTTCCAATAACACAAGTTTAAGAGAAGAGTCATATTCATGTTCTTGACATAATTAAACTATCAGTTTTCCCTTTTTCATATTAAACAAGTGATCATGTCATATCTAAATGTAAGCATATAAATCATGCACAATCATGCCGAGGTCGACGGCCCGCTCCAACAGAAAATAAATTGTGCACTGCCGAGGGTCGAGCGGCACGAACCATAGATGCATCTATTCTCACCGAGGCGATCGGCCCGGTCCATAATCATCAAGAAATTATCAGGAAAGCACATAAGGCTCAGTTACATACAAGGGAATTCCTACCAAGACTCAACAAACTCATAAGTTCACTTTTCATTTCCTCAAGTCTCTAGCAAATCATAAACGATCATATTGGCAATTTAAAACAAGAAATATTCCCCAATTAGACATGACGTGGGTCCTAAACTACCCGAACAATTATCATTATAGTAGCTACGCACGGACTCTCGTCACCTAGTACGTACGTAGCCCCCGCATTTAACAACAATTACTCATTTATAATCCTATGGGGACAATTCCCTCTTACAAGGTTAGAAAGGAGACTCACCTCGCTCCAAAGTGCACTTCCAATGTCCAAGAACGAGCCCAAGTCCTAATTCGAAGCCGAACAATCCCAAACTAATCAAACGAAGTAAGAACTAGTAAATAAAGGCTTACAAGAGCGAACTCTAACTATTTAGGCAATTTTCTAACCATTAACACAAGTTTCCTAAATTNNNNATCATTGTACCTTCATAGTTATCTACAAAAAAAAAGGTCGTGGATCATTTTGGTCTTTGGATTGTTATTTCACATGGAAACAAATCTTTTGGAGACAAAAGAACTTGGATATTTTATATTTTTGGATTACTAGTTTATCGGCATGTGTGTTGCACGTGTATACCAAATCATGTAGTATACGATTTTAAAAAATAAAATAAATGTTATTAAAATAAAGCTATGGGTAAATTATTATATACAAAATAATAAAGTATAAGTTTTTATGAATGATCAGTGTGATCGTCATATTGTGATTTATTTATCGAGACCGAAATGATTGGATATTTGAACTTGCGAAGGTGAACTATCAAAGTTTAATTAGATACATGTATTTTTTTTCTAATTTTATAAGATACAAACATGTAATGAAACATATCTTACCTAATACATCCTTATAGCTAGACAAGTAACTTTTTTATCTTTTGATCACACATAAATTAGATTTTCAGTAAGCTCACCAAGAGAAGATACCGATATTTTTACTACTTTGATGCTTTCTTCTGAATTCACTGCTTTGATATTGTTCATTCATGGGATGACCCAAAGGGTCGTCTTTTGTTTTAGAACCTAAATCTGGGTTCTGAGGCCATGAAAACCTCATTTTTGTTCTCTTCGATTTGCGTGCGCAGTCCGGGCGCGTTTCCGGAAAGCCTTTATATAAAAATTTAAGAAAAGTATTGAATTTTTGCCTTTTTAAATTGATTAAAGTTGACTTAGGTCAACATTTATCGTAAGCGGACCCGGACCCGTGATTTGACGGTCCCGTAGGGTTTTTAGTAAAATAAGAGTCTTGGGCGTTTGCCGGAATCGAATTCCGAGTTCCCTAGCCCGAGAAATGAATATTTTGAAGAAAATTGTTTGCTGGAAAATATAAGGAGTTTTAGAAATTGAATAATGTTTGAACTTGATGGTATCGGACCCGTATTTTAGTTCCGGAGCCCGATAGAGGTTTAATATGGTATTTTAGTCGTATCTGTGAAATTTGGTGAAAAACGGAAGAGATTTGACATAAATCGGACCCTTGGTTGAGAAAATAAAAATTTTGAACTATCTTATGAATTTCATGAGTTTTGGTGTTAAATTCGTTGTATAAGATGTTATTTTGGCAATTTGATCGCACGAGCAAGTCCGTAAGATATTTTTAGACTTGTGTGCATGATTGGGTTGGAGCCCCGAGGGCTCGGGTGAGTTTTGGATAGGCCACGGGGTAAGTTTGGACTTAGAAAATTTGCTGCTGCATCTGGTATTTTGTTGCAGGCTCTGATCTTGCAATTGCGAGATCAGGCTTCGCAATTGCGAGCCTCACATGCTTGGCAATTGCGAGGGGCTCTATCGCAATTGTGAAGAAGCCCTGGCCAGCCTAGTCCCCATTTGCGAACATTTCCTTCGCATTTGCGAAGTCAAAAGGGAAGTCAACCTTCGCAATTGCGACAAATTGTTCGCAATTGCGACAGAAGCAGACATTGCAGCAGGTTCGCATTTGCGAAGCGTGTCTCGCAATTATGAAGCTCCTGTCGCAAATGCGATATCTGCAACTGATCAAAACATCACTTAGTCGGGATTTTCACTTCATTCTTCAAAATTTCAAAACCTAAACTCCAAAGGGCGATTTTCCTAGAGCAAGTTCTTCCCCATATCATAGGTAAATGAATCTTAACTCTTTTTCTTCAATCTGTTTCATCTTTTTAAATGATTTCATCTCAAAATCCAGGGTTTTTCATGGGAAATTAGGTGTTCTTGTGTAGAAATTAGGATGTTCGAATTTTGGGGATTTGAACCTCAAATTGAGGTCGGATTTCAAAACCAATTGCATATTTGGGTTCGTGGGTGAATGGGTAATCGGGTTTTGGTTTGAACTTTGAGTTTTGACCAAGCGGACCCGGGGTCGGTTTTTGACTTTTTGAGGATAACAATGGGAAATCTATACTCATGCATTGGAATTGGTTTATTTAGCGTTTATTGATGTTATTAAGCAAATTATGACTAGATTCAAGCGGATTGGAAGTGGAACCGAGAGGTGAAGTGGTAATTGAGGCTTGATTCTGGCCGTGGAATCGAGGTAAGTATTTTGTCTAACCTTAGCTTGAGGGAATAGGTGTTGTCGTCTTATTTGCTAAGTGTTAGTATTGAGTTCGACGTATAGGCATGGTGACGAGTATCTATACGTTGATGTTGAGCATGCAAGTGAGTCTTATATTGTGACCGTTATATCTCTTATCACGTACAAATGATGTTTCTCTATGTTGAGCAAGTTTTATGATATTGTTGAGTATTTGATCATTGTTGAGTATTGATGTTCTAAACGTCAATACCACACAAGAGGGGGGGGGATGATTTGTGTGGTACCTAATTTTTGCACTAGAAGAACCAGGTTCGTCTAGATATACTTACTATAACTGTTTGTGGAATTAAGAGTGCATAAAATAAAGAACACAGAGATTTTTACGTGGAAAACACCTGGCTCAAAAGGTGAAAAAACCACGACCTACTACTAAGTAGGATTTTCCCAAACTTCCACTAAAATCACTGAGCCAAAAACAGCATTTACAAACTCTTGTAAACCTAAGGATTAAACTCTAATCTCAGTGTAGCACACAGCCTCAACTGTTGCAACACCTTCAAGTTAACTCTAACTTGAATACTCAAAATACCTATTACAATTGCTTCTAGATAAAGCTGAAAGGTACAATATGAAACACCTACTACAATTGAACTAGAAATAAAGAAAAACACAATGGAATTGGTTCTTCACTCTTGGTTCATGTAGCTTCAGATTTGCACACTTGAATCACACATAAATTGCTTGCAAAATTCGCCTAGCTCTTTTGCTCTCAATTTAGTTTAACTTCTGCGTATGTGCAATCACCTGTAAAAGAGAACAATCTTTATTATTTATAGAGTTAGTAATCAGAGTTTGATTAAAACTCGAATTGATGATCCTTCATCAAATTCGAGTCCTAGAACAACTCAAACTCCAATCCTTATCCTTGATCCGGATGTAGTTCTCTTTACATACGGAGACTTCAACTCCTTATCCTATGCAACCTTTTCGATCAACTCTGAAGATATTGTTACTGATTGTTGCTGACCCTTGAGACTTATCTTGACACGTCTGTCACATGAATAAATATATCAACACTGTGTATGTCTCACATGATGGACCTGGTTCATGACTGAGTTCATTTTGTCAATCTTCAAAACTTCATCTGAACTTGGGCCAACAACTTTAAAGTGCCTCACATAGTAACGGTGGTAGGCATAAGGTTCTTGCCATGCAGGCAAGTTCTCCATAGAACTTAAGATACCACCGTGCCGATCAGATATTAGACAAATACCGGAATGCTGTTTGATAACGTGCTCTTTCAAGTGGTTCAAAAACAGCGTCCACGTCTCTTGGCTTTCATTGGCACAAACAGCAAAAGCTAGAGGAAATATCTGTCCATTAGCATCTACTGCCACGGCTATCAACAGCTTGATATCGTAATTTCCATAGACATGAGTGTCGTCTATGGATATTACGGGCCTGTAATGTGAAAAACCATCAATTGCTGGTTTAAACGCCCAGAACACGTAATTGAATGTATATTCTGGTTTACCCGGACTCCGCTCAAGCTTCCATTTAACAACCGTCCCGGGGTTAAAGTGCTGCAGTGCGGCCATGTACCTGGGCAGAGCTGCAAATGACTTATCCTAGTTACCATAGACTATTTCAAACGCTCGTTTGCACCCGAGATATGCCTTTCTTTTGGTAATGGTATGGCCATGTTCCTGGTGGACTGATGTAATGCACTCTTTGATTTTATACCTTATAGACGCTTCGATGTGTGGAATAAGGACAAGAAAAATCAAGTCAATATCCAAGTTGAAGTGATTCCCGTTGAATGTGTCCATTTCGCATGTGTGGGTGGGAATGTATTTACCCACTTTCCACAGACCTGTCTTCTTCTTGCTTGCACGTAACATCCAATGACATAGCCAAAACCACTTGTGACAAACAACCTTGTATACAACCGGACTTGACTCCCATACCGTCATCTCACGACACTCTTTTACGTTGTGCATTTTACAAGCCCTACTTACGCGCGCTTTATCAGGAAAAAACATGCCCTTTGCCAGCACCGTTGGTCTAGACTCATCCCACATTGATGTCCGAATTTCATCAAAATCCCTTGTGAGAGCTTCCACATCTAGCATGCTTGGAAAGTTATCAAGGCAAGGAATCTCCCTTGAATGAAACGGCACTTGGGACTCGTACACTCTTTGTCTAGGGGGGGGGGAGCATACTCTCTCGTCAAATCAGGTCCTTCCTTCTCATCCTCCTCATCACCATCCTCACGAGGAAAGGGTGTCTCGTCTCCAGATTCATCAGCATTATTGTCGTAATCACTGTTCTCTTCCTCACTCTGTGCATCTGCCAGATCCCGATTTAATACGTCGTCTTCGGGCAATTGAGTGAGTACATGTGGTTCAAGTTGCTCGTTTTCACTGCACAATCAACAAAATAATAAGCTACTGAAATTAATAAATACTTTCTGTATAGCTGTATCACTTCACTTACAAGTCGTAATGTGATGAAATTCCATGATGGACATTTTCATTTAGGTGATGACTCCCGGATGGACCACCATGATCCAACACACCAAAACTATGCTTGGGTTCATAATTCGTAAAATTCATATCCGGCCGGTACCCCCTGTTAAATATATGAGCGTTAATACAAATTCAATACAACAAAAATGTACATCGTAATACAAAGGAAAATTGAAGCTTACCACTCGTCTTGTGAATTATGTAAAGCAGGCGGTGATAAGTTTAAATCAAGGAAAACTCTTTCATCCGGAACCTGTCCGGCAAAAACTGCTCTAGAATAACCACCCGATGACTGGGGGTTATCCCTACTGCGCGCAACCTCATTGTTGGGAACGTCTTCGACCTTGATGTACATATCCAACATATTGATTACAAGAAATTCCCGGTATTCATCCGGAGTCCTCAGAAAATCCCTCAAAGTTTCATCATCGTCGATGTTTAACTCCGAGTAAAAGGCAACCCCTTGCGGAGTGACGGAATACGGATATCTTCCGGTTACTTTAAGTATCACTGAACGTTTCCTCACACTCATTTTTTTGCATAACAACGATATCAATTTATCGTACTCCATTGTAAGTGGTAATTTAACATGACCCTGTGGAGATAAACTGTACCTCACAGAGTTATTCTCCATCACAACCTCACCCCCAATATAATGAAACTCTTATTCTACGCTCTTCAGACATTATGAAAAAATGCTTGAGAATTTAACAAGAAGAAAAGTTTGAACGGGAGTTAGTATTTTTGTTTGAATGGATTTTCCTAAAATCCTAACCCTTTTATATAAGAAATGGCTAGCCCGGGGGGGGGGGGGCTGAAATTTTTGATGTATAGCGCTCTTTTAATGGGCGCTATACACATTTGAATTATTGTTATGTTAGTTAACTTATTGGTGGGCCCATAAATAGGTATAGCGCATGAATTTACTGCACTATATATGTATAGCGTTTTAATTCCATGCGCTATACCTGGCAGTCAAGTCGTCAGAGTATAGCGCACAAATTTCCGGCGCTAAACCAGTATATCGCAGTAAATTCATGCGCTATACCTTAACGGCAAAAGTTACCGTTAAGGTATAGCGCGGCAAATTTCGGCGTTATATATAGAAAAGTAACTTTTTTTTACACTCATTAACGTAACATTTGTCCAAAAAGACAATAAAAAAGTTTCGGACTCCCAAAAGAAGCCCTGGGCCTTGTCTTCATCATTAGAACAAAATAAACTAAGAATACTTCTAACTACTCAGACTAAGACAAAAGGAACAAAAGATAAGGTATCACTGGAATAACAAAAGAACTAAAGACACTGGGAAGGAACAAGTTCATGGATGAGATGCAGAGGGGGTCAAAGCTTTCACAGGGGTGGCAATCTGTTGGGCATGAGCCTCCCTATCTCTTCTGAGCTCTTTCCTGAGTTGCTTTGTTTCCTTTCTCAGCTCATTATTGTCTTCACAAAGCTTGGCATTCTCTTCAACATCCAACTCCAACCTCTTACTGAGCTCTGCAGCCCTACTGCTCCCAGGTAGAATAACAGATATTGTGGGTCCTCTAGCTTTGATCTTCTCATACCCTCACTGCTTGAGGGTAACAACATCCAAACCGTTATTATGGTTTCCAAACTTAAGCTCAGGTAAGGTAATGTTGAGCTTGTCAAACAACTCATTCAACATGAAACCATATGGCATATCATGCTTGGGTTTGGAAGTATCTGCAGCTCTTGCCATGTGCTAAATCATCAGGCTAGGAAGATTGATAGGTCTACCAGTATCAAGCAGCTCCATCATAGCCATGTCCAGCAGAGTAGCTTCATGCCTTCTCTCAGACCTCTGAAGAATGCAGGAATTGCCAAAATAAAAACAAAAATATGTGGAAGGGAGTCATATCAGTCTTGTACACTTTCTGGGGAGCATCTAGTTCAAAGTTTTGGGAGAACTTCCTGGTGACCACAATTCCAATGTCAACCTCATTGTCTATGGCTGGCCACTTCTTCTTCAAGTAATTGTCAAATCCGAATGAAGAGATATTCAGAAGCATCCCCAGCTCCTCAGCATCAAACTCCATTTCAAAGCCCCCTACCTTACTCTTGACTACCTTCCCATCAAATTTGAAATTTGCATAGAACTCCGCCAGAACAGGAACACATACTGGGGGGGGGGGGGGGGGG
>NC_031991.1:59289106-59295631 GCF_001879085.1 Nicotiana attenuata
GGGGGACGGGGGGAAGCCTTTGACAAACATGTGCTTCCACCCTTGTAGCTCAATTTTTTCAACCAGTTGAGCCATTCCCTTCTCATCAGTGCTCGCAAGAATCTTACCATTTAGCACTTTTCTATTCCTGAACTCTGTGAGTCGATCAACTGCAGCTGGCACATTCTTTCTTATCTTACCCCTACTGGCCCTTGCAGAAGAGGTAGCAGGTTTGGTGACTTTGGCGCCCTTTCTCTTTGGTGTAGCAGACTTAGCTGGCAAGGCAGAGTCAGACTTATCTTCTCCATCCACCTCAACAACAGGTTCCACAATTGAGACCTTCTTCTTTGGCTTCTTTGCACTTCTAGACTCCTTAATGATTTGTGCATCAACAACATTTCTTTTACTCTTTGTGAGAGGAGTTCTAGTAGGAGGAGCCACTCATTTCCTTATTGAGACTGCTGGCTTTGCAGCTTTCACAGGGGTCTTCCTAGATTTCTTCCCTACCTTAGATAGTGGCACATCATCTTCATCACTGCTAACTTCTTCATCTCTAATGAAAGGAGTTAACAGAGACCCAGGTTCTTGAGCCCTTGTCTCTTCACTAGTTTCTTCTGAAGGGGTTATGATAGTGTTTTCAATTGTCATGGAACCTTCAGATTCCTCACTCACATTCCCATCTTCTTCCTTACTCTCTTCATCACCTCCTTCACTCTCACTTACCTTTTCTTGATCCTCACCCTCACTTTCAGAATCCTCCTCTTCTTTACTATGTTTTTCTTCTTCTGCAAAATTATTAACCTGTTCACCTATCTTATCCTCTGTATCACTCTCCTTCTCATCTCTAGATGCTCTCTCATTCTCACTCGTTTCTTTTTCATTGGCTATGTTTTGAGCATCATTCTCCTCATGACTTTTCATAGCTTCTTCTTCTTTTTCACCCTCATCATCTTCCTCATCCTCGATCCAACTAAAAGAAAGGCCATTAGAAGCCTCCTTTTGCACAAGTTCTTTACTTCCTTCCCCCTCAACCACAGGCTCCACAGGCGTAGTATCTACCTCCTTCCCCAGATCCCCTGCACCCTTTTCTACAGTGAATTTCTCCATTAGTGCCTTCTCACTCGTAGATGGGAGAGTATCTAGGGGTGCAACATCTATAGCAAATACCAAAACATCTAATTTGAGGAGGATGTTGTACCTGATCAGTAGTGACTAGCACTGATTCCCCCTGAACCACAGATTCCTTGGCTACAGTGTCACCCTGCGTAGCAGCATCAAGCATTTTCTTGACAGCTTTTCTTGGAATGGCTTTGACCTTTGTTGACTTAGAGGTATTTCTCGCAAGAAGCTCAGGTGCATGGGTGGTTGTTTTTGGAGGAGGGGATACAATGGAGGTGGGAATGATAGGAACAACATGAACATTAGGAAAAAGGGATGATGATGATGTAGGTATAGTGAAGGATATCGAAAGAGAAGGAACCGGTGTGGGTATGGTTTCCCTTGTTGGCTTGGCATTTTTCTTCAATTTGGGCTTCATGATTTTGGGTTTTGCTTCAGACTTGGTTGATGATTTGGCTTTAGAGGGTGTTTGACTGGCTTTAGGCATGGTGATCAGATGAGAGACTCGAAGAAGAGAAAGAGAGAATTAGTTCTTGAAATTACTTTTGATTCTTGCTTAGGGTTTAAGATAAACAGTGAGATCTGATAAGCTTATCATAAGAGCCTTTTAAAGGCGTTACTCTTGATTTGACTGGATGAGAGAAGGTGACCGCATTTGAGTTCTAACGAGACTCTTATAACGGTTACTTTAACTGTTAGGATTTCATGAGTAATTGATCTCTAATTGCACTAGGATTCTCCCTTACTCTTTGACTAGAAGACGATTGGAAGTGATGCCAACGGAATTAGAAGTCTGAGTATAGCAATATTTTAGGATATAAAGTCCTAGTGACTTAAGACAATATGACACGTACCTGAGTCAAAGAACCAACTCCTTAGAAACTCTTTATTTATTTCTGCAATAAAGCTTCAGCACTTCATATTAGTATCATGCAACACAGTTATTAGCCAGATTTTCCAAGCAAGTGTGTGAGCTTATTACAAGCACAAAGCTGAATCAAACACATTGTACTTAATTATCTACATCTTATTATGCCTTTTAAAGCCAATCACTGGGATTCAACTTAGTGGGAAGAGTTGTTAGACCTAGTTCTAGTCTATTCCTTTCAAAGTGATCCCTACTCGGAGCTTTAGTAAAAATATCAACAATTTGATCTTCAGTTTACAAAGTTAAATGAGATATTCCCCTTTTCAACATTGTCTCCGAGAAAGTGATGTCTAATGTCAATGTGTTTGGTTCTCTTGTGCTGACATGGACTTTTAGCAATGTTTATGGCGCTGGTGTTATCACCAAAAATGGGAACACAATCAACAAATATACGATAGTCCCTTAGCTGTTGTCTTATCCATAGCAACTGAACACAGCAGGATGCTGCTGCCACATATTCAGCCTCAGCTGTAGATAAGGCCACTAAGTTTTGCTTCTTGGTTCCCCAAGACACCAGACAAGAACCTCGAAAATGAGCTATTCCGGAAGTGCTTTTACTGTCAACATAAAAACCTGCATAATTAGCATCAGCATAACCAACTAGATAAAAGCTATACCCTCTGGGATACCATAGACAGAAGTCATGGGTCCCCTTGAGATATCTTAGTATCCTTTTGACAGCTTTCAGGTGAGATTCCTTGGAATTTGCTTGACATCTTTCACATAATCCCACACTGAACACTATATAGGCCTGTTTGTTGTGAGGTACAACAGTGACCCAATCATTCCTCTATATAGTTTCTGTTCCACACTTTTTCCTTCTTCATCTGTCACGACCCAAATCGATGGGCCGCGATGGGTGCCCGAATCCTACATGTCGAACATCCTTAAGCATGTGTTTAAGATATAAACATGAATAACATACGTGAGGGAAATTTTTCCAAAAGATATATATACATATACATGCGGAGTACAGTGGGGCGAGCCGGCAAGGCTGCTATAGACAACTATATACCCAAAACTGAAAGCCGACAAGGCCACATACTATCCATCTATACATAACTATCTACAGACCTCTAATAGAAAATACAACTATACGAGGACGGGACTGGGCCCCGTCATACCCATGTATGTATGCAAACATATCTTACCAAGGTCAAAATCAGCTCCGGATCAAGTGGATCATACCAACTCTCGCTGATGAAGGATCCTAAGGAGGGGGACCGTCAGCTTGTCTACCTGCACCTGCGGGCATGAAATGCAGGCCCCGGGAAATAGGGCGTCAGTACGAATAATGTACTAAGTATGTAAGGCATGAAAATCAGTACATAAAAGACGTAGATGAAACATGGAATCAAGAAATCCACCCGTAAGTCTGAATAACTTTGTAAATCCTGAAACATTTAAAATGTCATGCACGTGCATATAAATGTCGTGTCATGCATAGGTATAGGTGTACATAACATCATCAAGCCTCTGAGGGCATCCCATCATATTGTCTCGGCCACTGTGGGCAAAATCATCAACATATACCAACTGATCAGGTGGTGGTGCGTATATAACGCCATATCCTTTTTCCATATCCCATATACATATATATACATATAAATACACGTATATAACGCCATCTGGTCATGGGTCAATGTACATGTATAAATGAATGAAATGCATGAAAATATGTTTATAATTTCAATATTCCTTTCGGATAAACTTTACCAACTGCGTATTATTCTGAGACCCATGAACAGAAGATATAATAATATGTCACATGGGGAATCAAGAACATAGAGACCCCTAGTATTTCTATGAATAGAGTCGTTTATGAAAGCTGTGCATTTGCTCGTTTCTTTTGTATCATTTGGATCATGCCAAAAATAAAGAAGGGATAGCCTTAACATACCTGGAGTCGGGAAAAATCCGTATGATATTCTTGCAAAAGATTGCACCGTACTCCTTTAGAATCGCAAAATCTCATGTTGCTAAGGTGTTAAGAATTCTCGTTGGAATTTTTTGTTTCAAGAAATTGTGTTGAAATCTCGTTGGATTGAGGTTAACATCTGTTTTGCCAGGTTTGAATTAGGAAGAAAGTTATAAGATTTGATTATTTTAAGGCCAAATGAAGCCAACTTCTAAAGGTCTTTACGTAAGTGTCATGTATATTACTTATTATAAGATGGCCACCTTTCAATCAATATGGTAAGTGTCATGTGTTTTTTACTTAAGATTGCCATCTTTTAATCAAGATGGTGAGTCACTTAATTTGAATGGGGGGCTGCCACATCATGCCATTTAATCCTTATCCAACATATCCCTAATTAGGCAATATCCCATTACCCACTAATTAATCAATTACCCACATAATTAAGAATTATCTCAACTTACTTAAAATACTACTCACTTTTAATATACCGTGTACACCTTACTATCATGGTCATATAGTACCTTGATTGGCACTAGTCCATAAATACCGGGTATTATCGCTCGGACCGTATTTTATCCCAAATCAACCACTTTCAATGAAACTCATTTTCTTTGATTCGTTTACCCTATCTCTTTCACGGCACATACTTATTGCTTGTTATAAATAGCATAAATGCTTATAATCTCAAGAAAATCTCATCCCCGAGTCTACGTTAATTAACTAAAGACGAAACTTTAATCGTACGAAATGCGAGATGTAACATCTTTCCCCCCTTAGAAACATTCGTCCTCGAATGTTCAACTCCCCGGGATCTATATAAACTTAGGCAGAGTCGCCTTGGTAACAACATTACTGTCAACCCTTTCTGTAGAAAACTCAATAATTCAATGCCACTTAGGACCACATTCGTCAATAAAGACGATGGCCTCACACGACCAATGATAATAACTAACACAAGAATCCATACACGTACCTTAAGGCTGTGATGTCTCAGTCAGATCCTTCTATAGAAGAGGAAATAAGTGAGGATATCTATACTTCATGTCTTCTTCGGCTTCCCAAGTCACTTCTTCCACATTATTGTTTCTCCAAAGTACTTTCACCAAAGCTACGTCTTTAGTTCTCAATCTCCGAATTTGTCTGTCTAATATGGCAATGGGAGTTTCTTCATATGATAGCTGCTCTATGACCTGAACGTCGTCAATGGACACGCTTCTAGAAGGATCTTCGATACATTTGCGGAGCATAGACACATGAAAGACTGGATGTACAGATTCCAAGTCCGAAGGCAAGTCTAACTCATATGCTACCTGGCCTATCTTGCGTATGACCCTATATGGTCCAATATACCGAGGGCTAAGTTTTCCTTTCTTACCGAACCTCATGACACCTTTCATCGGTGATACCTTTAGGAATACCCAGTCGTCAACCTGAAACTCCTAGTCTCGCCGTCGATTATCTGCATAAGACTTCTGACGGCTTTGAGCTACTAATAGCCTTTCCCGCATAAGCTTAATTTTCTCGATTGCGTGTTGTACCAATTCTGGTCCTACTAACATAGTTTCCCCAACATCGAACCACCCTATAGGCGACCTACACTTCCGTCCGTAAAGAGCTTCGTATGGAGCCATCTGAATACTGGAATGGTAGCTATTATTATATGCAAACTCAATAAGCGGCAGATGATCATCCCAGCTACCTTTGAAGTCTATCACACAAGCTTGTAACATATCTTCAAGTGTCTGAATAGTACGCTCAGCCTGTCCATCTGTCTGGGGATGAAATGCTGTACTAAGACTTACATGAGTCCCCAATACTTTTTGGAAGGACCTCCAGAAGTAAGCTGTAAATTGAGCTCCTCTATCCGAGATAACAGATACAGGGACACCATGCAGTCGTACTATCTCCTTAATATAAAGCCTTGCATAATCCTCTGCGGAATATATAGTCCTAACGGGCAGAAAATGAGCTGACTTTGTAAGCCTATCAAATATCACCCATATCGAATCGAATTTACGCTGGGTACAAGGTAAACCTACGATTAAATCCATATTGATTACTTCCCATTTCCAGGTCGGAATCTCCATTGCCTGCAATAATCCATCGGGTTTTTGATGCTCAATCTTAACCTGCTGACAGTTAGGACACTGAGCAACAAACTCCGCTATATCCTTTTTCATTCCGTCCCACCAATATACTTCCTTGATATCATAATACATCTTTGTCGCTCCTGGATGGATAGAATAACGAGAATAGTGAGTTTCTCCCATAACCTTCCGACGCAGCCCTGCAACATTACGGACACATAATCGTCCTCGATATTTGAGGACCCCATCTTCTGTAATTTCAAACGGTGTCTTCTCCTTCTGAGGGGTGCTATCCCTATAATGAACTAACACAGGATCCTCGTACTGGCGTTCCTTTACTTCAGTTACTAAAGAGGATGTTGCCGTATCCTGAATAGTAATTCCAATATCATCTAAGTCCAGTAACCGAACTCCAAGACTAGCTAGTTGATGAATCTCATGGGCTATTCCCCTCTTTTCTGGCTGTAAATATGACAGGCTACCCATAGATC